>NC_090438.1:38087651-38687651 GCF_031143425.1 Pleurodeles waltl | reverse complement strand
TGACTAATATTCTGAAGAGGAGATGGTTGTCTGTGGATCTTATGTTTGCCGGTAAGGAATTCCATAATTTGGCTGCTTGAACAGTGACAGATATTTCATTCATGTTCTTTTCCTTGTGTGTAGGAATTAAGAGGTGGACAGCCAGTCTTGAGCGTATGTTCCTTCGTTGCATGTATTTGTTGATTTTTGTCCCGATATAAAGTGGTCTTTTGCCATGTACTGCTTTGCGTGTGATACAAAGCAGCTAGAAGGAGAATCTTCTGGCAACTGGTAACCAGTGTAGCGCCCTCAAGGCAGGAGACGTGTGATTGTGGCTTTACATGTAGGACAAGTCTAGCGGTAGAGTTTTGAATTCATTGTGTTTCCGCCCACTGGCCCAGTGGAAAACAGGGCCTTTACCTTGACGCCAGCTCCAAATGGAGCCAGCGGCAATGCGGCAATGCGGCGGGTGCAGCAGCATCTGTTGCGCATTTCATTGCCGGTAATTCTGGCAGTGAAATGCACGATGGGGCTGTGCATGGGGGCCCCTGCACTACCCATGCCAGATGCATGGACAGTGCAGGAGCCCCAGGGGGGCCCAGAGTCACCCTTTCCTCTAGCCTTTCCCAGGTGGTGTAAACCACTAGGAAAAGGCTGGCGGAATAGCACTCATAATCCGCAGGGCAGCGCTGCGTGCAGTGCTGCCCTGTTGGATGTGAAACGCCGCCACCGCCAGGCTGACTGGTGATGGCAGCCTGGCGGTGGCGGTGTTTCCACTGTGGCGTTTTTGCCACTGTAATAATAGGGCGCGCGGACTGCCACTACTGCGGCGGTCCGCCCGCCACCATGAGTCTGGCGGTCCATGGACTGCCAGATTCATAATGAGGGCCTAGATGCTGGAGGTACATCATGCTAACAACTTTGAAAACAATCTTCTGTCAGAAGGAGGGGGCTTCAAGGGGCTTTTTCTGGACAGGGATGGAGCCTTGGGCCCATTACTATCACTAGCCACGAGGGGGCAGGGCTTAATACTGCTTTAAAACTTTGCACTTGTATAGCGCACTACTCACCTGTTAGGGTCTCAAGGCACTGTATGCATACCACTGTGGAACCCCTCCTGACTTTTCCCTGTGAGGCGCCCACTCCTCGACAGCCCCAGGGTAAGGCCAAGCATCCAAGCACTGTGAGGACCATTGTGGAGATTAAGCAAGCTATTGCCCAGAGTTTCAGAGTGGGACCCATTAATTAGATTAAACACTGAGGCGAGAATTTTCTGGTCCAAGGGAATTGAGCCAAAAACCCGCTGAGGTGGGAATTGAACCCTGGTCCCAGACCAGATCTCTGCATCAGGGTCTGCCACTCTAACCATTGTGCCACACTTCACCACTTCTCCAGAGATACTGTTACCTCCCTCCTCTTAAAGAAAAAAAATAATAAAACAAACATAAGCTTTCAAGGCTGTCCCTTTAAATTCTGGGGAGATTGGAAACTCCGCCGTTGAGATCAGCTGTGCACAGAATCGACACTGAAGCTAGCAAGGCGCTATGCACCGCAGTTTCCAGTTCTCGATGTCTCCCACCGTGTGACATCGGCTCCTCGCCGGGTGACCGTGTGAACTGATCTGATATTGTGTGACACACAGTGACACTGCGTGAGTTGGTAGGTCTAGATATGTTAGGGCAAGAATACCAAAGCCATAAACCAAGCTTTCTCATTCTTGGCTCCTGAATGGTGAAAATGAAATGCCGCAAGATATATGAAGTGGGCTTGGTCACTCCGAGCAGCTGCACTGAAGACTCGGACCTGAGATGTCACAGTTGATTATACAATTTACTTTTGAGTCTTTTTCCTTTATTTGATCCTGTACCTGGTGAATAAGAATTTCTCCTGTCTAGTCAGTTAGATGTTTAAGTTGACTATGGCAAGATGAGGTATTATAGTTTTTTTGATAAAGAAAAGTTCCCCTCTACTTGGGTAAAGTGTATATTTGAAATTGTAAAACCTTTTGCAGAATTGTATTTAGTATTTTCTCACGTCTGCTGAAAACAGAAATATCTAGATCCTAGCATTAAGCCCAGTCTAAGATTTAAATGGAAGTGTAATTGTAGGCGTGGATGAAGAATTCTGCTCCGTTGGTGGAGTTTGCAGAGTTTTACCCACTCCGCATGGAGTCCCGAAAAAGTCCACGAAGTGACATAGTGGAGTTTTTCTCCTGTGCGGTTCACCAATATTAAGTTGGTGAGCGAGAGAAATGGCTAAGTTGGTGAGCGCGATTTTTTAGCATGGGCGGTCGTGTCAGGTCGCTACCGCTCACATTGAGGAAGCTGCCGCTCGAGTAGAAAATCGACATGAGTGGCAGAAAGAAGTAAGGGCGCACTGTTTGATGTCTGATTTTACATCGCA
This sequence comes from Pleurodeles waltl, assembly GCF_031143425.1. NCBI lineage: Eukaryota > Metazoa > Chordata > Amphibia > Caudata > Salamandridae > Pleurodeles > Pleurodeles waltl. The sequence goes on along the minus strand of NC_090438.1, from coordinate 38,685,269 downwards.
GGATAAACTCCTACCACTGAAAATCAGTGCAAACAGCACAACTTATCCAAACTCTGCCGCTCACGGAACTCAGCGTAGCACAGGAGAGTCATTTTTTACACTTTGCGGAGTTCTGCATAGCAGATCTCTGCAAACTCTGCCCAGGCCTGGCCTATGTAATTCTCACTATGACAGCTTCTCTTGTACGGAGCTTGGGCTTCGCAAGTGCTCCTCAACGGGGAGTCGTCATGATTAACTGTTGTTGCTTGAACAATGACCCAGGAAATGGGGCACGCCTAGCATTACGTGCTTTCAATTAATTTGGTCTTTTCATAGGGGACTGTGTTTTATGATATTACATGAGCTGCTAAACTCAAAAATGGTACCCGGCACCTGGGATTTATTGTTCTTTTCATCAGCAGCACGGGTCGCATATGTACGGCTTTTATCTGTTCTTGTATCTTCAGCTGCTATTTAGATATATTCTACTGTTTATCATTGGTTTCTAAATGTGATATATTTTGATCATGTACTTCTCTGGTCTTTTAGGACCGAAATAAAGTCATGTGATAATGATGATGATGATGATGGTACAATAGGTCACAGAAACTGAAAATCCTGGAATTCATAAGGGATTTAATGACTCACCTATTCAGATTTTACCTCGAAGGCCCCAGGCTCCAGGGGGCCCCCTCAGCACAGTAACGTGGCCTGAGACCTCCTGAGTGAGCCCGGAGTGGGGTCCTCCCAAGGACTTTGCAGGGGGGCCCCCTCAAGTTTCATTATGCCACTGCCATGACTTGGACACCCAAGACCTTAAATACATAGGAGCTTACTTACAAGCCCCTTATGCCGCTGGTGCGTCACTTTTTTGATCCATCGGCAGTGCAGAGTGCAGACCCATATCTATGAGGCCATGTAAAGGCACTTTCAGTGGCTTTTCATGGCCTCTTTGATATGGAGTAAGTCAACACAGCACAAGTCGCTCCATTGCTTTACTCTGCATCAGGGGGGGCTTTCCATTGGCACTGCAGTGGGTTTTCCCAAGAACCATCCATGGGTTTTTACGCATTCCCAGATTTACCAGGACGTATAAATCTGGGAATGCATCAAAACCGTACGAAATGTCTCTATTTATCCTCATTTTTTCCATTCTGCAGCACACGTAGAAAGAGGAAAAAGCCTCAAGAGATTCTTTTTGTGCAGGACAGTACTCCTTCCTGCACAAAAACAATCCTGGATGCAACCCAGACACCCTTGCACTACTGTGCAAGGGTATCTGGGTTGGCGCTGGGCACCTAATTGTGTGACGGTGCTGGCTGAAAGGACAGGAATGTGCCATATCTCGTAAATCAATATAGTCGATCTGACTGCCTCACCTCCCACCCCTTTAGCTTGGTCGGGCCATTTTAAAATCTCTTTTAACCTTCCTACCTCATGGCTGGGCAATTCTCTCCAAATTATAACCCAACCCTATAGGCGCTGGTACTTGCTGAAGGTTAATGAGTGGATTGGTGTCCTAGAGAGTTTAAAACCTGCCCTGAAGGGAAATATGGCCAGTTCCTTAGAAATATGTAATAATTGGATCACTAATATCCTAGACATTACGCTCCCTTATAAGGCAAGGTAGGGTGGTCATCGGAAAAAAAGTGCTCCTTGGTTCTCCACCCATCTTCGTCTATGAAAGCGGGACTGCAGACGTCTGGAAAGGTTATGGAGAAAATCCTATGACACCTTACTTAGAGAAGATTATAGGAAGGCTATAAGAGGGTTTCATGCAGAAATTAAAGCAGCAAAAAGGGCCTGCTATGCGGCCAAAATAAAACAGAGTGGCAACTCTCCCAAAGAAATTTTTCATTTACTAAGAAAAATTGCCTCCCCACATCCTCAAATTGAAGACGTAAAAGCTTCTTATACACATAGCAATGACCTAGCTTTATTCTTTCAGAAAACAATGTCAGATATCTATTCAGCCTTCCCGACGGGATCCCGTAGCCCTAAAGCTATAGACAAGCAATGTTTCAAGGGCTCAGTGAGGCTAGCACGGATTCCGCCTCTCTCCCCGGAAAAGGTTTTAACATGATTGGGCATCCTTAAATCGGGATCTCCTTTGGATCCTGCACCCCCGTCAATTTTAGCACAAGGATCATCAGTAATAGTCCCCTTTTTGACCGACCTGTTGAAGCTCTCACTGGCTAGTAGTACCATCCCTCCACAGTGGAAACACGCTATTGTGAAACCTCTGCTTAAGAAACCCAACCTAGACCCGTCTATACTTAATAACTACAGACTTGTCTCTATGTTGCCAGCTCTCGCTAAGATACTTGAAAAACATGTGAACACACATCTCTCTACCTTCCTGGAAGACAATAACATTCTTCACCCCTCCCAGATGGGCTTTAGACCCTTACACAGCATGGAATAGGCATTGACTGGAGTCACGGAGAAAGTCAGGAAGCGCCTGGATCAGGGACTGGTTTCGGCAATTGTGCTTCTTGATCTCAGTGCCGCCTTCGACACTGTAGATCACAGTATCTTACTTCGGAGAATGAGGGAAATTGGAGTCAAAGGGAATGCTTTAAGTTGGTTTACCAAGTTTTTAGATGCAAGATCATTCCAGGTACTTGATTGCTCTTTCTATTCGAGTTGCTTTAATAGCTTTTCGATAGTGCCACAGGGCTCCTCTCTTAGCCCTACGTTGTTCAATATCTATATGTCGCCACTGGCAAAGGTAGTGGAACCATATGGCCTCTCCTTAGCATCAAATGCAGATGATACCCAGCTTGTGGTATCCTTCTCCACTCCACAGAATTCATTTGACTCATTGCTTGCCTCTTGGTTACGGGCAGTATCCACTTGGATGTCTGATTGTAAACTCAAGTTGAATGGAGACAAAACAGAGGTTATGATCTTGGGTCATCTTGCACAACCAAATCTAATCTCACCTGTTTTGCACTCGCTAAGAGACCTTCCCTTGCCCAAGGGACACATCAAAAGTCTTGGTGTATGGCTCAACCCATGGCTGACCATGGACCATCAGGCGAAGATAATATCTTCCACTTGTTTTGGCATATTCAGACTTGTCAGAAAGGTGTTGAAAATACTTCCATTTATCACAAAGAGACTTATACAGGCATTAATCGTCTCTCACCTGGGCTATGGGAATGTCTTGTTTCTTGGGGCTCCAAAATATGTCAAAAAGAAATTGCAGGTGTTGCAGAACATTGCCCGCCTTCTCTTCAATATACCCAGGCATGAATCGGCCAAGCCAGCTCTTTCAGCCCTGCATTGGCTCCCATTGGAGCAACGGATAAAGTTCAAATCATAAGGCTGCATTCAGAGAGCTCTGTATGTCAAAGGTCCTCCGTTCTTGCGAACTCTGGACACTTTACACAAGCCTGTCAGACATCTTAGATCATCATCCGCCGCTTTAGCGGTAATTCCGTCAATAAAAAAGGCCAAATCGGGCGGAAGATCTATGTCCTATCTTGGCGCCAAACTGTAGAATTCTCTACCTTTGGCCTTACGTCAAACTAGCCACGAGTTATCCTTCCGTTGGCTACTGAAAACATGGTTGTTTTCATTTTTGTACCTAAGGCATTGTTTTAGAATATTTCTGTGTAGTGCTGGGAGGCCTTTGGGTAGCCATGCGCTCTATAAACTTTCATAACATAACATAACATAAATACACTGCATTCCTGCCCTTTCAAATTGGCATAGGGAAATGCAGCAAAAATACGTGCAGTGCTACCCTACGCTCATTCCTTGAAAATATGCCCCTAGTACTGTCAGTGACAGGGTATCCTGATACCTGGGGCAGTGTACTCTTGCAACAAAGGGACGGGCAGCACAGGCTGTGTATGGTTCTAGTGCATTGTTTCTTTGCCGCCTCCTTTGAATGCTGTGTCCATTTCAGTCCATCCATCTTTTCATTCTCACTCTCATCCTTCCGCTCTCCCATCATTTCCTTCCTCCTTCCTTTTGTTTGTCACATGTAAACTACACAATTAGTCACTGAATCAGTTTGTGGAGATGTACAGTCAGTGGTCAGCGGATGGAAGGTGTGTCCCTCTCATAAGTGAGTGTGTCTGCCTTAGTGGTTGTGGGGTTGAAGTCACAGATGCCATGTTTCCCAGGTGTGATGTGCTGCTCCAGTCTAGGGTTTTTCTTGAATTTTGGGACTTGTAGTTCTGATTTATAATGGAATAAACAAGACAAGTCCCAGAATTAAAAGAAAAAACAGGGACTGGAGCAGCGCATCACGCATGGAACTGTGAAACTTGGCAGGTCTGGAAGGGTGAGGTCAAAGGGCACGGCAGCTCACTTTCATTTCTTCTCATTCAGTGCACATGCCCATTGCCCAGCAGATGTACATGTGTGTTAGGCAGCCAGTGCATGCATGTAGTGTTGGCTGCCCTTGTATCCACTTAGGTGAATATTTGGGCAGAGTTTGGTGTTCTGTTGAAGGTAGGTGATTTGTCGGTCTTGGAGAACAATACAGCTCATGGACAGTGCAGGGGCTGCCCTGCCCAGATCCCCTGGACTGCACACTGCATTCCGAGGGTGCAGGGAGCACTCTCTGTTCGGCGTCATTGGCCTCAGCTACATGACGAGCTGAGGCCAATGCCTCAGATTTTTGAGGTTTCAGCCAGTCGGCCCAGTGGAAACCTTGTAACAGGGCAGGTGGCGGGGGTGACGGCCAGCTCCGCAGCGGTCTCCTCTCCTTAGGGCTGGTGGGCCGGCGGTCGGCCCACCAGCCTCGTAATGAGGCCCTAAGTCTCTGATTATGAGTACCACACAGGGAAGGTACTATTACCATGGGTAGTAAACTCCACACAACTGAAAATTCCAACTCCTATGCAAGGGGCTTTGTGCAGGGTTTAGGCAACTGCGGCTCGCTCGTCAGCAGGGCTTGTGTGGTGTATCAACGACAGCCTTCCGGCTTTCCTTCCCTCCTCTCCTCATCCCTACCTTTCTTCCTTCTTTGTACCTCCATCTGGCACCTTCATCTCCTCTATCCGTGGCTTCTCTCTTCTCCTTCTGGCCCTTTATCCATGTATGTACTTATGCATGTGTATTTTATTTCTATAGCAGAAACCTAGCGCAAAGGCAGTGGAGTGCTGTAGAGTGTCAAAGACAAGCATGGAGCAACGGAGAGGTAGCTGGGTTGCCGAAGGTTAAGGGATTGTGATGTGGTGTCCTTTAAAGAGGAGCGTCTTTGACTGTTCCCTAAATTGGAGCAGCGTTGCGGCAGTTCCGATGGATACACAGATGTTATTACAGATCCTGGGTGCATGGATGGGAAAGGCCTGGTGTCTTGTTATTTCATTTTTACGCTTCTTAGTCTGATGGTCTCCTGGCTCCTGTGTCCAGAGATGGTGAGCTTGTTAGCTGAATAGGAAAGGGTGCTGGTCGTCAGGGCTCTGTAGGCGACGCAGCTGGGACAGCTAATGGAGTTCCATCAGATTGGGGATGATGTGATACTTCTTCTCGTCCTGGATGATGTGCTGCAGCGTGTAGGATCCCCCTAAGAGGTGCCAGTGGATAGTCTGGGAGGCAGTGGAGGGGGCCAGTACCACCATCCAAGCGCTAGTCGATCCATGCCTTCTCCTTCCTCACTCGTTCCTAATTACCTGCTTCCCTTCTTCCCCTTCCCGTTCTCCCTTTCTTGTTTGTGTCACCCTTCTTTCTTCTCTATTCTCCCCCTTAATTCATCCATTATTTCCTGCCCCATCTGTCTCCCTCTTTTCTTTCCTTGTTTTTCCTCCTTCCTACCTCGCTCTCACTCTACTCCCCTTCTACGTACCTGTGCGATTTAGATGACCCCCTGTCGCGTAGGCTCTCATTATCCTAATGAGACTACTGGATTTGAGCGGCAGAATCACCTCCTGTGTAGGAGACTGAGTCTGACCCACTACAGGTGACATCTTTCGGCCTAATCCGGGTTTTGCTCCGGCTACCTAGCAGTGCCTCATCTCCACTCAAGAGCAGGGATGATTGTGCAGCCGAGCGCAGGACACAATTGACTCCTCAGGGAAATCGTGGTCACTCAGATCGCATCAGTTTCTCTCAGTTATTAGTCTCACATATGCAAGGACAATCAGAAGTAGAATATGTTTAAATAAGGTTTTAATGAAGCAACTGCATCTTAGATAATAAAGCATGTACTGCAATAACTAGGACGATAAAGCATGACAGGATTAAAATTGTGACAAGGAAAGTGAAGCTTAAAAATAACGCTACCATATTGTCACTAAAATCGTTAAAATAGTTCCTACCCAGGCTATGTTAGAGCACAGCATGTTAAGCTCTAGTTCTGCCCTTCAGGTTCCCTGGGAAGACATCATCCCTCATACCTGAGCAAGAGGCCTGTAGTCTACAGAAGCAGCTGTAGCGAAGCGTTCAGCAATCAGCATACAGTCGTGGTCATCTGCCTGGAATCTCTCCTCAACGTGTATGGGACAGAGAAAGGTTTTCATAATGAAACTTCTGATGTTCTGAGAAAATGTCCCTATGTAAGAATGTGTATGTTTCTATGAACGCTAGAGACAAACCGTTACCAACCTATCTTACTGCAGCCTTGAGAAAAGCACAGAGTGAAAGAAAATTCTTGTTTAAGAACGCAGTGCTGACCTAGGCAAAGAACAGCTACATGGAGAGAAATAATTGTTAAAATAATAAACAAAGCTGAATAAAATATGTCTAGATTAAAGTGCACAGCAGAAGGCCTAGTGAGCTAAAATAACGTGTATGAAGCTATAACTAAAATGGCTACACAACACCCCCACAAAACCCTAACATTGGGCAACGGAGACTTACGGCAGACCCAAAGTTAGCACCACCGAATATACAGTGAGATACACCTGGAAGAAGACAACACAGTAGAATGTTGCAGATCACTGGGAAGAGATTTCATCCTTGCAAAGCCCCCAAACTGTGGAGATAACCCAGAGTACAGGCCACCGCACACCAAATCCAGACTGCGTGACCAGTGAGTGGCCGTACAGACCGGCTGACACATAACCAACCATCGAACAAGAGAGGGCAGAATCTGCCCAAAGTGGGACAGAAGCCACTTCTCCTTACCTGACTGGTTACAAATACTCCCAGGACACCAACAGCCCTACATTTCTGCAAGGGCTTTGGTATTAAAAAGAAAGAAGAAAAAGGAGGCGTGGGATGATGTCTCCTCCTGAAATGCCAGGGAAGGAGGAAGGTAAATCAGGACTGTGACAAGGCAGACTATGACTCGGAGAGATGAAGATTACCAGTAAGTAACCAAGTCACTACCTACCTTGTCCATCTCACATGTCCCGGTCCTGACCAGTGAGCAAATACCAAAGCTGCTTAAGAAAACAATTACACAATGCAACAAGAGTTAATGCAACACCTAAGTGATTTCTTTATATGAAATGAAGCCATAATCTTGTAATGAACTGTGGACAGAACAACTGCCACAAAATCAGAAGAAAAAAACTCTCCCATTCTTAACTGGTTGTGTGAAATAAATGTGTGAGGGATGGACCATGTAGCTGCAGTACAGATGTCCTTTAATGAAGTACCTCTGAAAGCTGCCATCAGAAAGACATAGCTGTAGTGGACCACCCTTGAATGTCGGGAGTAAGGGGGACTCCAGAATTCCGATAGTCACGGGAAATCATCGTCCTTATCCAACGACATCAGCCACCAACAAAGTAAGAGGGTGATGGCCCTTGTTGGACAAACAAAAAATAATGAAAAGAAAGTCTACCTCTCTAAAAGAGGAAGTTCTCTCAAGATAGACAGAAAGGGCCATTGGACGATCTAGAGAATGCCAGAAAGACCCCTGCTCTGCAGAAGGAGATGGTAAAAAGATGAAAGCACCAAATCCTGGGATAAGTGGAAGGCAGAGGAACCTTCTGGCAAGGACGTACTACCACTTTGTCTTAATAAAAATCTTGCAAAGGAAGTATGGCACAGTCAATCTCCAATTTCTCCCAGCCTATGGCCAGAGGTTATGGCCACCAGAAAAAAAATCCATAAGAGTTAGAATTTTCAGATAAACGGAAGACAGAGGATCAAACAGAGAAGTTTGCAAGAGGTAAGCCCCAAAAAGAGACCAGGGAATGGATAATTAGTCTTTTAAAGCAAAGCTTCAAAGCAAATTAAAAGCCAAAGGAGCAAAGTGTGGGATGGAAGGACCCATGAGGGTCTTGATTGCCATCCACTGGCTACGCAACAATGATGCAGATAAACACAAAAGGAAACCATCCCTGAGGAATTCCAGTATCCTACTGTCTTCACAAGGAACTGGAAGATACCCCCTCGATGAACACCATTTGGGAGAAATCGTCCAATGTCTCATAAATTTTAAAAGTGCTCTCTCTACTGGAGATCTAGATAGAAAACGCAATTTCAAATGAATAAACTACTATTTCTAAGCTCCTCCTCCATCCAGGGACAATCAACTGAGAGTCCTCTGTGGAAAAGGAGAAAATCTGAGAGAGGATGGTGCTGCTGGAAAGATCCAGGGATTTAGAATCAATAGATGATGCAGTAAGGGGAACCATGGATAATGGGTCGAGGAGGGGACCCCAGTAAGACATCTAGCCACTCCCTCTTGATCTTTAACAACATTCTGCTGAGCATAGCATAAGGAAGAAAAGCGGCGAGGAGTCCTGATGACCATGTCCACCCTCCACTAATGTTAGCATAGAAGGAAGTAGCGGAAGCTCAGAAGAAGGGCATCAGGAGGAGGCACAAATAAGTCCGGGCATGGGACACCTATCCAACCTAAAGTCTTGTAAATCTGGAGAGGGAAGGACATCAAGACCAAGGAGGGAAAGGACCGGTTCAGCTGGTCTGCACACCCATTCTCCTTCCCCGGTAGATGAATCCCTATCAAAGACAAAAGATTGTCCTCCGCACAGGTCCGATCTGCTTCCCTAGCAACACTGGGGAAGGGACCTTGGTGATTCCCAGATGGTTTACATAGGACCCGGACTTGATTGTCTGTTCTGAGCTGCACTGCTTTTCCTCTAGTCCAAAAGCAAAGGCCAACAGAGCTTTGCAGACAGATGCCAACTTCTTCCAGTTCGGAGATATCCTGAACACTAGTGAAGCCCAAAGAGCCTGGGCCGATTGATCCTCCAGTGGGCTGGCACCTCCTTGGAGGAGAGGGTCAACAGTATTCCTTTTGCCAGATACAATAGCTTGAGCAACTATTGCAGCTTCTGAGAAACCAGTCTTGGGAACGGGACCAAGAGGTCCTACTTCTGAGAGTTCGGGTTCCAGACGAGTGAAGGTGATAGACAAGACTGAACAAATGACTGTTAGCCCAAGGAACAACAAGTAGAGAAGCAGCCATGTCACCTTGCAACCTCAACCACTCCCTTGCTGGGGCACTTTGATAGTCCAGGAGATTCCTCAGATAACCCCTTAGCTTCGACTGCTTCAGAGGAGGAAGAAAGACCCTCCTGATCCTTGTGTTGAACAGGGCATTGATGAACTGGGTCTCTTGCAATGGAATCAAGTGAAACATCCCATGGGTGAGCAAAAACTGTGATTGTTTAGGCAATTGCAGAGCAATTGGATGGCTTCCTGACCCCTAAGCCAAAAAGAGGCACAAATTAACCAGTTGTCCAAATAAGGAAAGACCAACATACCCAAGGAATGGAGCTTCCCCACCAGAGGTGCCAGGGTCTTAGTAAAAATCCTCAGCACAGAAGCAAGGCCAGAGAGGAAAGACAAGAACTGAACGTTCTGATTCAGTGCAAAGTATTTCTGATATCTTGGGGAAAGAGGATGAATGGGAATGTTGAAGTAAGCATTCAATAGCTGCTAAAAACTTACCTGAGGATGCTAGAGGCGACCTATGCTGCAAATTCACCATTTCAAATCTTCAGTAAGGTGTTCAAATGTTAATAGGCTTTAAGTCCAGGATGGGAAGGTACTCTCCCAAGCTTTTTTGTACTAAAACCATTAGGGACTTGCATCCTAATCCTTTTCCTGTTCCAGCACCAGAATGATGGCCACTTTTTAAAAGGTTCTGAATCCCCCTGGCAAGACCCTCAGGCTTTTGAGGGCTGTGAGGATTGGAAGCTGAAACAAAGAAATCCATCAGACGGGAGGAAAATTCAATCTTGCACTTCCTTGTACCAATTGGCGGAATCAGCTATCTGAAACATCTTTCTCAGACCAAAAAAAAAAAATTATTCATTCTTCCTCTCACTTCCGGATAGTCATGCATTAGGATTAGCTGTAAGAGCTGGAGACACTGAGAGTCGTTTATGAGATTTAAGGTTAAACAACCCCAACGTCCCCTTCCACAAAAGGACTGGCTAGCCCCCCTGGAGGGAGATGCTGGACCAAAATGTCACCTGAATTCAAAACCCCTTCTGCTAGAAGGGGTTTCATTGGGGCTAGGTCGTTACAATCCTCTACTGACTTCTTTACAAGATCTTCAAACTGAGGGATGAAAAGCTTAGAGCCATTGAAGGGAAGTTCACTCAAGAGAGCTTTTTGGGAGTTGTCCACCTTTCATGACCACACCCAGATGTGTTGCTCAGTTGAAATGATAGAACTAGATGCAGCAGCAGCAGATATGAATCAAAGTTATGTCAGAAAGGAATCTGAGCTGTTGTCCATTATAATCAACACATTTCCACCTGCATCTTCTCCAAGCTTCAGCTCTTCTGCCAATGCCTGGAATTCGCCAAGAAGGAAATGAAATGTATATGTGGCAGAGGGCAAAATGTAAGGCAGAGTGTGCTCTCTTACCCACACTACTTTCTTATCAACTTGATCCACAGGAGAGACATCCTCAAAGATGATAGTAATGCTTGAGGCCAACCCATCCATAGGAGACACAGCCTTTATATTAGCAGCAAACTCTTCCTGAAAGTTCTGTAGAGGGTGTTTTTGTAGCAAGGAATCTCAAAAAGCTAGATATTTGCACCTATGCCAATTCTCTACATAACAATCCTCTGACTGCTTTATGAATGATCAGAGTCTCCAGTTCCTTTCTCCTGTACAGGTAGAAAAAATCCTTTTCGTCAGCTTGAGGATCAACAGTAGAGAATTAGAAATTGTCTTTCAATCTTTTGGTCCAGATCCCCTAACTTACCTTGCCCTCCTCTCCTCACCTTCTAAGCCACCGGAGACTGGGTCTGCATGAGGAGAAGGCCTGGGGACTTTTGCTTCAGGCTGGCCTTCTCTTGAAGCAAAGGCCAACTCTACAGCTGTATTGATCATTACCTGTAAAAGGGCCACATCCAGTCCAAAATCACCCCCTGGATAAGCGGCGTGGAGGCAGAATCTCGCTGGGCTGAACTCAAGTATATGCCTCTGTTTGGCGGCTCGCTTTCCCTCCATTGTGCTCCAACTTTAAAACCAGCAGCAGCAATGGAAAGAGATCGAGTGCATTAATGTACCGAAAGAGATGGCTGACCTCAGATCCTATTTTCTCATGTTGCTAGGCAACAGAGACCTGATCTTTGGAAATCCTTGCGGGCCGCCACCATCACAGGACCCAAATGCAAAAACAACAGATGAGGGACAGACTGCAGAGCAAATCAAACATTCACCCCCAGTCACAGATCTGGGTTTAATCCATAATTTTTTTGCTTGTCATGCATTTCCAGTTTGGACCCAGCCATAGGTAAATCAGTTGTGACCCTGTTCCCCATGGAAACAGTTCAGCCCGAACTACCAGGCCAGGTCCTCCCTGGACCAGAAACAAGCATCCTGGGACCAGTTTCAGGGTATCACCCTTCATCAACCAGGCTAGCTTGAACCTGGTGGCATAGCAAGCACGGGAGCCACATCTGGGCATACCCTTCCCACTTGGGACGACAAATGCAAAAACAGATGATGCCCAGATGTGGGTCCCTTGCTCACTGTGCCACTGGATTCAAGCTAGTGTAGCAGATGCAGGGTGATACCCTGAAACTGGTCCTAGGATGCTTGTTTCCGGTCCAGGGAGGACCTGGCCTGGCAGTTCGGGCTGGTCTGTTCCCATGGGGAACAGGGTCAAGACTGATTTGCAGATGGCTGGGTCCAAACTGGGGTGGCATGGTGAGCAAAAGAACGATGGATTAAACGCAGATCTGTGGCTGGGGATGAGTGTTTGAAAAGTTTTAACGTTCCGTCCATCATCCTTTTGTGTTACCATCATAGGACCCGGCAGAGCAGTCCCGCAAGCTTGGTAATTCAAACCCGCTAAAAGGAAGACTGCTTGTAGGACAAAGGCAGCGGCTACCTCCTAATCACTCTGCAGAGAAGGTTGCATGTGACCTCATACCAAACCAAACACTGGCCACCATAGCAGGTATCTGCTGGGAATGCCAAATACTTTGTAAACAAAGAACATCAAATACAAAATGTTTACTAATAAAATGTATCCTAGATCTTGTATCTGAGTGATTCTTGCACAAGAACACAGAAGAAAAAACAGGAAGATACAGGAAGAAACATCTTCTCAGCCCCTCCTTCACAGGTCATGTGTTATCCATTTCTTGTGGGCCATATTGGATGAGGCATAACTAAGAGCCTGATTTAGGTCTTGGTGGTCGCATAGGCAAGCTGTGTTGGCGGCAGACCCGAGAACACCGCCAAGTCAGCGGTCTTCCGCCCACCCTATTAAGATGTTAGAGCTCTGCAAGCGAATTGAATGGTGGCGGTTCGCTGACGAAGAGAGATGATGGCGTGACCCAATGGACTTCGTACAATTGTAGTGGATATGGAATAGATGTAAGTCAGTCACACACACACTCTACCTTAGCCATATGTGTACCACCACACAACACACCACAAACACAACACATTGACAAAATAACCCATTGCCAATCCAACATAACACAACCTGTACATGCTGAAAACAAACATTGACATACATCCATGACACAACATACACACACCATTGACAATGCACCCACACATGACACAACAACCAACACAACTACACATTCAGCTACACAAACACACTGACACGAGGCACAACTACACACATCATGCCTGCCACATAACAACCAAAATCCCCCAAATGGATCACACGGCAACACAACATACACAACATCAGTCTCACAAGCATGTGACACACATACAGACACAATCACACCACCCACTCCAGCTCCCTCCACCTCAACCAACCAATCCACACACATATACACAAACACACTAAAATACACAACAGATATCACAAACTCACCTGTACGGGCCCCCTTGCAATGTGTACACGTGGACACCATTGTCCAATGGAAGTGTACCATCATTGTGGGGGCAGCATTCATTTTGCAATGAATGATGACACCACAATGTCATTTGTGTATGTGTGTGATGTGCGTGTTGTGCCAGTGTGTCCCCAGCCATGTGGACACCATTGTGTACCCCACATAATCATGTGACTTGCATATGCCTGCAGTAGTCCCCACTTCCTGTGCAATGCCCACCCAATGTAACCTGGCAATGTGGTGTCCCTATCTTTGAGTCTGTCTATGAGGGGTGGGGGTTATGTTTTCACAGTGGGTCAGTGAGAGCAGTGATGGCAGGACTTGTCCAGTTGTATCCAGTCAAAGATGGGGGGGAGTGAAATAAAGGTGAGCTTTCACCCCCTTGCCCCCCCCCAATACTCCAGCTCAGACTTGGAGATCGGACCGCCACTTTTTCATTGGCAGTAAAGCGGATCCAGATCTCGGGTAAGTGTAGCCGGAGTTCCATCGTCAGGCAGTATATCCAATTGTGCCACTGACATGGGTGATGTTTCTGGGCGGAGTCAGCAGAACTCAGGCAGTCTTTCAGCTTTGGGACCTCCAACACCTAAATATGGCGGGCGGACCGTCGTAGCGGAGGACAGGTTTTCAATTAAAAAGTTGGCGGCAGGACCATTACGCCCAACATCTAAATCAGGCCCTGAATGTTTTACTTGCATGGGTGAATTCTGTGGGTGAGACACAAAGTACTCATTGTTTGGGACTGGCAAGAGGAAGATGGATGAGGTCATTAATGTTGAACGTGTTGTACATAAATTCCTTGGCAGCACGTGTTTGACCGTTCATGCTAATAAAACACTGCATTGCATTCCTTTGTCTCTCCATCTGTTCCCACTCTAACCATTGCCAGCACCTAGCAAGCGCCATCTCCTCTCTCCTATCACATACCCACCCCACCCTCCTTCCATTTCTCCTTTCCCCTCCTGTTTCCTTCTTGTAGCCCCTTCCACCCTCACCAGACGGCACCTCCTTGCCTCCTGTATCCCCCACATACAGGATGCCAATAGGAGAGACTGAGACACCCCCTCCGCCATGTGCAGACCAGAGGTGTCGGTGTGGGCTTGCATCATTAATGAGCTGACGCTGGGTTGTAATCGACAATAATTCACACTAATTGGAGACGCGGCAGGATATTATTTCAGACACATCTCCAGGCCGACGGTGAGCAGGAAAGGTCACCTCCGCTCCTGGGGTAGGAGGCGGCGTGAGGGCACAGAAAGAAAACAGAAGAGAAACACACAGCCGCAGGCAGGAAGTGAACTGGCTGAGCGCTCAACGTGGCCAGGGCCAGGGAGGGGTGGGGGAAAAAAGGGGACAAGGGAGGGAGAGGGTGGATCATGGATCAGAAAGGGAGGAGATGAGGCATTAGAGCGGAGACAGACACAAGAGTGAGAGGCAACGCATGGTAAGGAAGCCTATCCCACCACAGCTCTAGAACAGGAATGGCACTGCCCAGGGCTTTACTCCAGCTCAGCTACAGATCACAGGTATTACAGGGATTACCAACCCAGAAGCAAGACTCACCCATGCACAATTAGTTAGAAAAAATGTTTAACAGTTTGGTGAACTTACATGAAGAGGAACAATCAGACAATGCCACTAACAGTCAACATATAGGGTCCTATTCACAAGCTGCATCTTGGGATATGTTTAGTAGTGCTATGGCAATACCTCTAAAAAGTGCTTTGAAATGCTATTCACAAACCTACAAGGGTAAATCTACACTTCCACCGCTCCTATCTTTCCTATGGAGAGATCCTCCCATATGAAGGTTTATTACTTAGTAGTAAATGTGGGAGGGACCAAGGGGAGTGGCTGTAAAAGTGGCCATGAAATTACCATGAAATGGGAGGGATTTACGGAGGGGTAAGGAGGAGTTTAGAATGGTCTATGGAGGGTTTTAGTGAGGGACATGCCCCCCCCAGCAAAGGATTATGCCTAATGCTATTCACAAACTGCACTTCTAAAGTTACTGCAGCAAACAAGGCCCAAAAGAGTAGTAAACATGTTCTAACTCAGAGCTGGAGTAAGTCCAACACCACAAATGGCCAACCTCTGGTGTTGCAGCGCCCCCACCCCCATAGAAAATGTCAGAGTTAGGGACCTAAAGTGAAATCCCATATGAAACAATGTTAAAGTTAATTCGTGTATTTTAAATTGTTAAAAACATAAATAATTATAATTTAATGTTAAAAAGTATCTAAAAATGAAGCATTTTTTATTTTATTTGAACATAGCCTAATAACCTTTTTTGAATTTAAAAATGACATTGTTTATTAAAACATAATTAAATTACTTTAAAAGAATTCTATGCATCGCTGTTAATTATTGATATATAATTATTAATATATTTTTTAAACTATTTTCATTTTAGGTGAGACATTTCATTCTAATTTAAACTTCTGAAAAATAAATGTAATTGAATATATTCAAAATAATTAGGTAGTTCAACTTTAAATTTAAATTAAGTTATTAATGTTGTAACATTGTGTTTTGTCCTACATAAAAACAACTATAAATACACAATTTTTACATTTCTTTTTAAGTTTAATGATTTTTTTAAAAGTTTTCGCTATGTATTGACATAGGGACATTGCCGCCTCCAGAGGGCAAACCTGGGTGGTGTGGCTTGCATGGTTGCTGCCACTTTTTGTTACCCAGAATTCCCTGCAAGCTGTAAAAAAGTAGTAATATCTATGTAGGCCACACCTCAGACTCAGGAGTCCTCTATACGTCTATTTTTCAGGAATAGCTGGGGCTTGTGTGTTCAGTAAGTGCCAGCCACGCCAGGCCCAAAATACCTCATGTACCCACATCCCAAAATCATGCTATTAGCTATATTTTGTACTTCTTGTTGTAAATCAATGTTTTCAATAACACTTTTTCAAAACTCCTGAGAACTACTTGGCATTTTAGGCAATGCAGTATGTGAAGTGGTTCAAATAACCCCATGAACCTAAACTCAGAATCTTGGGGACATTATGAAGATACAGTTTTCATTCCCCACAATTTTTTATTCATTCATTTTTTCATTATCAAGAGATACATGCTGAGTCAGCATACTGCAAATAAATGGTTGTATGCAATAAAGTTGACTTCTAAAATGTTGACTCCTTAAGAGTTGACTTGAAATTGTCATGATAATAATGTTGTGCCCTTCATTATTACCATTGACTAGTCCAAAAATGGTGAATTGTAAAAGCCGTTTTATTAGATGCGTTCTTTGATTTATCAAACGCCCTAATGGAGAAGTGTGGCTCAATGGTTAGAGCGGCAGACCCTGAAGCAGAGATCTGGCTCAAGACCAGGGTTCAAGTCCTGCTTCGGCAAGTCTTGGGCTCAATTCCCCTTGACCAGATAATTCTCGCCTTGGTGCCTAATCTAATTCATGGGTCCCACTCTGCAACTCTGGGCAATAGCTTGCTTAATCTCCACAACGGCCCCAACAGCGCTTGGATGCCTGGCTTCACCCTGGGGGTGCTCAGGAGTGGGCGCCTCACAGGGAAAAGCCAGGAGGGGTTCCATAGTGGTATGAGTAAAGCGCCTTGAGACCCTAACGGGTGAGTAGTGCGCTATACAAGTGCTAATTTACATTTACAATAACCCCCATAGAGCCCCTTAACGCTTCCAATTACTGAACCCTTAAAGCCCCAGCTATCCTTCAATGCACCCCAAAAAACCCTACCCTTCCCTGAAGCATAAAAACTCCCAAGTACCTTCTTACGCCGCCGGCCCTTGAACCCTACCAACCCCTATAACACCACATTTTCGGATTTTTTTGTAGCCACAAGTTTTTTCTTTATATTTTGTCAGTAGACAATATTTTTAACACAACTTTTTTGAGTCTATTTTTTCCCATAATATTTTTTACTGTACTGAAAAATATTGTAAAGCAGGGCTTGATAACCGGTGTTGGCCACCGTGGGCTATGGAGCAAACCATGAAAACTCCGCCAGCAGAAGAGTCCAATGGCACACAATTGGGGGGGTGGGGGGGGTGTTCTGTCTGATGTGCAAAAAGTTATGGGAGAAACCGAATTGCCCATATCTCTTTTTTCGACACTATTTTTTTGTTTCAACAACTATTTTGTTTGGGAAGCACTTCAGCAATCTATACAAATTGCTGAATTGATAAATTGGATTATTTTATTTAGAAATCTATACCTTTTTAGGATCTCTGTAGACTTTATACCTGTTTACCACCCAAAATGCAAGTGGACATCCCTAGCCAGTGAATTACTTTGTCACCTACCAGATGACCTTTTTTAAAATTGTATTCAAATGTTTAAGTCAATGCAAAAACTTCAGACTTCACATTCCATAAATGTTTGAAGTGTGCAAATCACATTCCAAATGTACACTCTTGTGCAGTGACTCACAGCCTGGAACCCGAAGACCTCACCGAGGGGGCCACCACTGTTTAGACAATTAAATGTTAGCAGATTAATAAAGTATAGATACATAAAAAGGCAACAAGTAAAATCGACATCTTTAAAATGTTCTGAAAATGTGGAGGAATTTTAATTAGGAGGCTAAACATGACCTTGGTCCTTAGATTGGATTGTTGTGGGAGCACAAGTACAGCAGACAATTTAGGGGGGGGCGATGGATGGACCATCTGCGGCCTCAGCTGAAGAACCTGTGTTTACCGCCAAAAAGAAAGCATGTTAGGAGAAAAAAGACAAAGTGACATTTTAGAAAAGCTCCAACTTTTCCATTAAAATTAAAATGTTAGCTTTTGTATTTTTACATAAAATATTTCATATTTTGCAGGTTTGCCTGATGTATAATTGTTTCTGTATTTTTGTGTATTGTTCTGAGGTTCGAATCTTAGAAATTACATATGTTGGGGTTCTCAACTTCCAATAATGAGTCACTGGGGGTCCACAGTAGTCCAAATGTTAAGAACCGCTGCTCTAGCGTGCCCACAACTTCAGAACCAGGTTACCTGTAAACACCCGAGTTCTCCTCCGGAATACAGTGTGCACCCTGGTTGTTGGATGTATTACACAGTAACTTGTCGGAGTGTGTGTTGAGTTTTGCTTGGATTACACTGACCGAGGGGTAGTTCATCTGGGCACACTAGCAGCTCATTAGTAGCACACTAGCGGCATACTAGGAGTTCACTAGTAGCACACTAGCAGCTCACTAGGGGTTCACTAGTGGCAAACTAGTAGCACACTAGCAGCTTATTAGTAGCACATTAGCAGCTCATTAGTAGAACAACAGCACCTCACTAGCAGCTCACTACTAGTACACTAGCAGCTCACTAGTAGCACACTAGTAGCTCACTAGTAGCACACTAGCAGCTCTCTAGCAGCTCACTAGTAGCACACTAGCAGCTCACTAGTAGCACATTAACAACACACTAGCAGCACACTAGTGGCACACTAGCAGCACACTAGTAGCACACTAGCAGCACACTAGCCATCACTATGTCCTGCACTTGTGTTTCCTGGAGGAAGGTCCTCAGATTGCTCTACTTTCCTCCTGTTAGCCCTGGCGCGAGGTCAGAGGGTAAGAAGCTAAGTGAACTCTCGTGTGAGGCACAAATGCTTCCACATCCCAGAGAGGCAGGCGGAGGGGCCCAAGTCACTAGCCAATCGCAAGCCGGTGCTGCAAGTTGTGAGGCTGTGCTCCAGAGCCTAGCCTCAGGCCAAGCAGGGCTTCAGTTTCTGAGGCTCGTGCTAGGGTAGTGAGACAATACATTAGAGTGTGAGACTAGATGGGAAAAAGTGCTCCAAGGTGTGAAACTCACACTTTAAGATTCAGAGCAGCACCCAACGAGCTAGGCACACTAGCTGCAGACTCAGGGCTCAAACGTACTGAGTGAGACCACTTCAGTGTGTGAGACGTGCACAGTTAGAAATGAGGTCTTTGGTTGGCAGTCAGGTTACCCCCTGTCCAAGCAAGGACCCTAACTCTAGTCAGGGTAAAGGAGAATCACCCTCAGCCCCTTGGTAGCTTGGCACGAGCAGGCAGGCTTAATTTCCGCGCGCTAGGTGTAATGTATTTGTACCAACACACAACGTAACTTAATGAAAACACTACAAAATGACACAACACTTTTTTAGAAAAATAGAAAATATTTATCTAAACAAACCAAGACCAAAATGACAAAAATCCAACATACACAAGTCAAGTTATTAATTAAAAAGCAAAAAGAGTCTTAAATCCTGGAGAAAACAGGTAAAACACTGTTAGCATTGAAAAGTACCTGGGTAGTGTCAAAATAACACGCACGGGTGAGTGTGCGTCGAAAAAGGTAAGCGGTGCGTCGATTTCTCACCCGCAAGAGAGACCGTGTGTCGTTTCTCCTTCTACGGTCGGGTCGGTGTGCGTTGTTTTCCCTCCCCACAGGGGAGCGATGCGTCGATCCAGCAGCATTCGGGTCCGGGTAGGCATTGCGTCGTTTTTCCGTACCCAGCAAGGTTTGCGACAAAAATCCTGCTGCACGGTATCAGCAAAACCGCACAATGTGGGTTGCGACGTTAACAGCCTCCATCCACAGGAGATGCACACCGTTCTTCCTATTCCGTGCATTAATTTTCCAGCTGCGATGCCGGTGGAGCATTGATTTCTGCCACAAAGCCAGCGGCGTGCCATTTTTCAGCCGCGTCTCGGAAGATGCGTCTAATTTTTCCCTGCACAGCGGTCTGTGCGTGGATTTTCAGTCTTGGTCTGCCAGCTTCACCTTCCAAGGCCCCAGGATCTGGATAGGGCACCACTTGGCAGGGCAGGAATCTCAGCAGAGTGTCCAGGTGCTGGCATGAGAAGTCTTTGATGGCCCTGAGACTTCAACAACAGGAGGCAAGCTCAGGACAAGCCCTTGGAGATTTCTTCACAATCAGGAAGGCACAAAAAGTCCAATCTTTGTCCTCTTGCACAGGAAGAAGCAGCAACTGCAGGATAGCTCCACAAAGCACAGTCTCAGGCAGGGTAGCACTTCTCCTCAGCTCTTTAGCTCCTTTCCAGGCAGAGGTTCCTCTTGATGTCCAGAAGTGATCTAAAGTCTGTGGTTCTGGGTGCCCTTCTTATCCCCATTTTGGCCTTTGAAGTACGCCTACTTCAAAGGAAAGTCTCTCTTGTTTGTGAAATCCTGCCTTGCCCAGGCCAGGCCTCAGACACACACCAGGGGGTTGGAGACTGCATTGTGTGAGGGCAGGCACAGCCCTTTCAGGTGTAACTGACCACTCCTCCCCTCCCTCCCAGCACGGATGACTCATCAGGATATGCAGGCTACACCCCAACTGTCAAACTGACCCAGACAGGGAATCCACAAACAGGCAGAGTCACAGAATGGTTTAAGCAAGAAAATGCACACTTTCTAAAAGTGGCATTTTCAAACACACAATCTTAAAACCAACTTTACTAAAAGATGTATTTTTAAATTGTGAATTCAGAGACCCCAAACTCCACATGTCTATCTGCTCCCAAAGGGAATCTACGCTTTAATCATTTTTAAAGGTAACCCCCAAGTTAACCTATGAGAGAGATAGTCCTTGTAACAGTGAAAACCGAATTTGGCAGTATTTCACTGTCAGGACATATAAAACACATTAGTATATGTCCTACCTTAAACATACACTGCACCCTACCCATGGGGCTACCTAGAGCCTACCTTACGGATGTCTTACATGTAAGAAAAGGGAAGGTTTAGGCCTGGCAAGTGGGTACACTTGCCAAGTCGAATTGGCAGTTTGAAACTGCACACACAGACACTGAAGTGGCAGGTCTGAGCCACGTTTACAGGGCTACTGATGTGGGTGGCACAACCAGAGCTGCAGGCCCACTAGTAGCATTTGATTTACAGGCCCTGGGCACCTCTACTGCACCAGTAAATCAAATATGCCAATCATGGAAAGCCAATCACATACACATTTTATACAGGAGCACTTGCACTTTAGCACTGGATAGCAGTGGTAAATTGTCCAGAGTAACAAAGACAGCAAAAAACAGAGTCCAGCACACATCAACAACCTGGGAAACAAAGGCAAAAAGTTAGGATAGACCACGCCAAGGATGAAAAGCCTAACACGTGTGTCCCCCAGCTGAAAGTGGGGAGCAACTACCCAACCTCATGGAAGTTCTCATCAAGAAGGTGGAAGAATCTGGACAGACCATCAGCATTGGCGTGTTTTGTGCCAGGGCGGTGTTCCACCGTAAAGTCGATCCCCTGTAAGGAAATGGACCACCTCAATAGTTTTGGATTCTCACTCCTCATCTGCATTAACCATCTGAGGAGCCTGTGGTCAGTCTGAACCCGGAAGTGAGACCCAAACAAGTAGGGTCTTAGCTTCTTCAGCGACCAGACCACAGCAAAAGCTTCACGTTCTATGGCACTCCACCTACGTTCCCTGGGAAGTAACCTCCTGCTAATAAAGGCTACAGGTTGATCTAGGCCCTCTTCATTAAACTGTGAGAGTACTGCACCAATAAAATGCTCTGAGGTGTCTGTTTGCACAACAAACTCCTTGGAGTAGTCAGGTGGTTTCAGCACAGGTGCTGTTCACATGGCAGTCTTCAGGGAATCAAATGCCGTCTGACAAGACTCAGTCCAGATCACCTTTCTGGGCAGCTTTTTGGATGTCAGTTTAGTCAAGGGAGCAACAATTGTGCCATACCCCTTGACAAACCTCCAGTAGTATCCTGTGAGACCTAAAAAGGCTCTTGCATCAGTTTGGGTCTTGGAAGGCTCCAAAGCCAGAATGTTGTCAATCCTTGGCTGTAGGGGTGCCACCTGGCCACTCCCCACCTGGTGTCCCAAGAACACCACAGAACCCTGCCCTATTTGGCACTTGCTTGCCTTAATAGTGAGTCCTGCCTTTTGCAGGGTCTCCAACACTTTACAGAGGTGTTGCAAATGTTCCTCCCATGTGGAACTGAAGACAGCAATGTGATCCAGGTATGCAGCACTGAACTCATCCAGCCCAGCCAACACCTGGTTGACCAACCTCTGAAAGGTGGCAGGGGCATTTTTCATCCCAAATGGCATCACCTTAAACTGAAAGTGCCCATCTGGGGTAGAAAATGCTGACCTCTCCTTGGCCCCCTCAGTCAAGGCAATCTGCCAATACCCAGATGTTAAATCAAACATGCTGAGGTATTTGGCAGCTCCCAACCGATCTATGATCTCATCAGCTCAGGGATGGGGTTTGCGTCAGTTTTAGTGACCGCATTGAGACCCCGGTAGTCCACGCAGAACTGGAGTTCTGGGGTGGCACCAGGAGCAGCAGCCTTTGGGGCCAAAACCACAGGGCTGGCCCAAGGGCTGCTGGAATGCTCAATAACCCATGGAGTTAACATCTTGGATACCTCATCCTTGATGCTAGCCCTGACCTTGTCAGTTACCCTATGAACCTTTTGTTTAATGGGTGTACTGTCCCCAGTGTCCACATCATGTGTACACAAGTGTGTGACTCCTGGGATCAAGGAAAACAGTGAGGCGATCTGTCCCAACACCTGGCGACAGTCCCTTTGCTGTTCTGCAATCAGGGAGGGAGAGAGGTTCACTCCCTCCACAGACCCATCTTTCTCTCCTGCAGACAGGAGGTCAGGAAGAGGCTCACTCTCCTCCTCAACCCCGTCATCTGTCGCTAGGAGCATGGACAACTCTGTCTGCTCAAAGTGTGGCTTGAGCCGGTTAACATGCAGGACCCTTAAAGGATTCCTGGGAGTCTGCAAGTTCACCAAGTAGGTGACTTCACTCTTTCGCTCCACCACCTCAAATGGCCCAGTCCACTTGTCCTGGAGCGCCCTAGGCTCCACTGGTGCCATCACCCACACTTTTTGTCCAGGTTGAAACTCAACCACAGTGGCATTCTGGTCATACCAGTGTTTCATATCCTCCTGGCTGCTTCTAGGTTCTCCTGTGCGAGACTCCTGAAGTGGGCAGTCTGGTTTCTCAGAGCCAGCATGTAACTAAGTACATCCTGCGGGGGTTGGTACTAGGAGCTTTTTCCAAAGCCTCCTTGACCAGACTTAAAGGTCCCCTCACAGGGTGGCCATTGATTAGCTCAAAGGGACTAAACCCAAGTCCCTTTTGAGGCACCTTCTTGTAAGCGAACAGAAGGCATGGCAAGAGGATGGCCCACTTCCGCCTCAAGGGCTCTGACAGGCCCATAATCATGCCATTCAAGGTGCGGTTGAATCTCTCAACCAGACCATTAGTTTGGGGGTGGTAAGGTGTGCTGAACTTATACGTTACCCCACAAACCCTCCACAGAGACTTCATATAAGCAGATATGAAGTTGGTACCCCTATCAGATACCACTTCCTTGGGGAACTCCATGCAGGTAAAAACTCCCATCAAGGCACGGCCCACCACAGGGGCAGTGATTGATCTTAAAGGAATGGCTTCTGGTTACCGGGTGGCATGGTCCACCAAGACCAGGATAAACCTGTTGCCCATGGCCGTTTTGGGATCCAGAGGCCCACAATGTCAATGCCAACCCTTTCAAAGGGGGTACTGACAACAAGAAAAGGTTGGGGGGGGAGCCTTACATTTCCCCCTACTCTTGACACTTGCCTTACAAGTTGGGCAAGACCTGCAATGAGCATCAGAGTACCTGCGCATTTGGGGCCAATAGAAGTGGGTGACAAGCCGCTCAAAGGTCTTGTCCTGCCCCAAATGACCAGCTAAAGGCACATCATGAGCCAGACCCAGTAGGAAGGCTCTGAAACACTGGGTTACCTCCAGCACACGGGCTGACCCAGGGTCAGGAACCTTAGGCTCGCTATATAGGAGGCCATCCTCCCAGTAAATCAAGTGTGATCCAGGCTCCTTGCTAGACGCCTGGTCTGCAGCCTGCTGCCGCAAACCATCCAGAGTAGGGCATGACTTCTGTGCCTCACAGAACGCTTCCCTGGTGGCCCCCTTCCTGCTGCCACTTTGACAACTCAGGGACCTCCCCCAGTTCAGCCACCTGTTCCCCTGTAGGCTCCAGGGCCTCCCCCTCAGGTTCAGCCCCCTCCTGGACCGTGGGAACTTCTGGGGCCGGTTTCCCATGCCCCTTGCCCTTCCTTCTTCTGGCAGACACCTGTGCCACTCTTCCAGGCTCCAGGGTCTCCTGATTACCCTGAAGGGCTGCCATAGACCGGGTGGATATGCATACCCACTCAGGCAGACCCAACATCTCCATTTGGGACCTGTGTTTCTCCTCCTTTCAAGGGTAATCCTCCAGGTCATTGCCAAGCAAATAATCTACAGGCATGGTTGGACTCACAGATACCTTCAAGGAACCTGAGACCCCCTACCCCCCCCCCATTCAAGGGGAACCTACGCAACTCTGCACAGGCGCTCTGAGTTGTCTACTGCAACTACTTGGTGAAGTACCCGGGGATCTATCTGCTCTTCAGACACCAGGTGACTCCTCACTGTAGTCACACTGGCTCCTGTGTCTCCCAGAGCCTCCACCCTCTGTCCATTGATGGTCACCCACTGCCTGGACTTTTTAGTGTTCTCAGGCACTAGGGTTCTCTAGACCATTTCACTGTCCCCTAGACAAGGGTCCTCTCAGCTGGCTCCCACCCACCTGGAACCAACTCCTCCCCAAGCGCTACACTAGCCAAACCCTGGGATTGAGCATCAGTGGGTGCCGGTGTACTCTTGGGGCATTTGGGGTCCCCCCTCACATGACCCACCTGGTCACATGCATAGCACTTACGTGGGGGACCCCCTGCCACAGGTTTCCCTTTGGAGAACCATGGCTTCTTCTCATTGGGGGGCTGGGAATCCTTACCCTGGGAATCAGATTAGGGCCCTTTAGAGAACTTTCCCTGGTTACCCTCCCCCCTTTCTTCTGAGAGGGACCCTGCCCACCCTTGGCGTGGTGTCCCCCATAACTCTTCTGGACCCTGGTGCTCTCCCAGCAGTCTTCTTCCTGCGCAAGCTTCCTGGGGTCAGTCAGCTTGCTGGCAATCAGGTGCTGTCGCAGCTCGGGAAAACATAAACTGTACAAGTGCTCCTAAGCAATCATATTGTAAAGCCCCTCATACGTTGTCACCTTACCACCCTTCACCCAACCATCCAGTGACCTGCAGTCTTCTTATAGGACCTAAACTTGTCCTTGTACTGATCAGGGGTGAGACCATACCTAGTGATCAGGGCGTCCTTCATGATAGAGTAGGTGAGCCCCTGAGGATCTCCTAAGGATGTCAGAGTATCCCTCCTGTCTACCTCAAAGTGCTTCCACAGACCCACTCCCCCTCCCCCCAATGAGCTTCAGGGACCAGATTCATATGGAGAGCAGACTCATACCCCTTGAACCAGAAGAATATGTCATCCTCCCTTTTGTAATCCTTCACAAGGTCTTTAGGAATGTGCACCCTCTTCTTGGGCAGCACTGTGCTCTTGCTGCCACCATCCCTACTGGACTGGCTCCTCTGATCCAGCTCCCTCAAGCTGAGCTCATGAGACAACAATAACTTTTTCTCTTCTATGGACATCCTCATTTTCTCCAACTCCAACTGATGAGCCCTCTCTACCTGTCTGTCCTGCAACTCTTCAGAAATCAGACCCTTAAATGAGACACGGCTACCTGCCCTGGAGATCCTCCCCCCAGACAGAACAGGCCCACTCACAATACCGTTGTGAATACTCTGCACCTCCTCCTCCTCACCCTCATCCTCCTCTTCTGTGTGCCCCACACCTTCCTTGGCTGCCACCTGGGCCCTCAGTGCCTTCTGCAGCTCCTCCTTCCTGGTGGAGGTCTTAATGGGGCAGGCAAGATCCTTACAGAACTGTTTCAACTGGGCCACTGTGTAACTCTCCAGTTTCCCTAAATCGAAAGCAGCTCCAGCTGATGCATCTCCAGACTGAGACATGATGGAGAGTTAAAAGTGCAAAGTTCCAAAGGCAGAAAACAAGTTCCCAATGAAGTTCAAAAGTCAAGCAAGGATTACCACAAAATGGAAGTAGGGGAAAAAAAAAAAAGAGAAAAAGCAAAATCACAAGACAAGTAGTATGTGGTCACGTAGTGTCCGCACTGAAAACACTAGTGTGCACTCAATCACTGTATGTCAAGTACAACTAATGTTAGAAGTTCGTGCCCAGAGTAACAAAGACAGTAAAAACAGAGTCCAGCACACATCAACAACTTGGGAAACAGAGGCACAAAGTTAGGGGAGATCAACCCAGGATGAAAAGTCTAACATGCACCCAGCGACAGGGTTTTCAGAGTCACGCTACAAGAGTGAGACTGTGCTCCAAGGTCTTGGTCTTACACCTAAATAGATAGACTCTGCTCCAGGGTCTGAGACCTGCAGCTATTGGGCCTGTGCTCCTGTGTGTGAGACAAGCCCCCGCTAGAGGATCTCTCAAACAATGACTAAGAATTGTTACATCTACAGGAAATGCTGAATAATCATTGTATACTTGGACATTATTGTTATGTATGTTTTATCACATGTTGTCTCATTACAATCCACACCCCGCCTTTCCAAATTGTGCCTTCTATAGACATTGAGAGGGAGTTAAATGAGCTTGTCACCTATGGCATTTTATTCGTTTGGATGTGCTCTCACAGTAATGTTTAAATAAACGGCTTTGTGTTCAAACTTTGTCTCATGTTGTAACACAACCTAGTTTGTCAACAAGGATAGGATATATGCCTGCTCCACCTCAGCATTTGGCTCCTATGTTGACCGTGGGAGCTGCGGTGCACCCGCTCAGTCGACATCCGTTCTCTGCAGGCTGACGAAGTGGGTGGGTGGAGTTCGGAACGTACCGGTGAGTCACTACCAGCGCAGTTTTTCCCGGCTGCCATCCCCTGGATGATGCCAGTGGTGTAACAAAGGCCCCCACAGCCCCGTAGCCCCCACGGGCCTTCCTCACTGTACCCTGGCCTGAGAGCTCACAAGTGAGTCCGGAGGGGACCCCCTTCATGTACTGTGCAGGGGGGGCCTCAAAATTTGCTGACGCCTTTTGTCACGGCGACCGGTGAGGCCATTCCCTCCTGTTTGGGAGTGGCTGCGGAGTAAACCGCGTCCGTCCAGCCACGAATCACCGCATCCTACAACGTCGGTTGACTCCCCTGCTACTTGCATTTCCCAGGTGGTGCACGATTATCACTTGACTGGATTGTTCCTCGCACCGCTGCATCCACGGCTTCCACCTCTTTAACCCCACAGACACTTAGGGCCTGATTACGATCTTTGCGGACGGGGTTACTCCGTCGGATATCTAGTCTGTGGTATTATGATTCCAATATATCCTTTGGAAACTGTAATGCGGTGAATCGTATATCCGTCACGTTTGTGACAGAGTATTGTATCCGCCAAGATCGTAATCAGGCACTAAGTTTGTTTTGGCTTCTACTGGTGAAGTTACCATTGTTCTACCAGTTGTGACACTCTTTGTTACCCTGTGGGTCAGGAGTCGAGATTGCGTGAGGGCATGTCATGAATCAATAGGTTTTGAGTACCTACCTGCCTCCTGCAGCCAGTCGGCAAACAATATGATCCCTCACTGAAGTTCCTGCAAAACAAAAGGGATCCCCCATACTTTGAAAAATGCGGGTGGAGGGGTTCCAAACGTAATTAGTGGCAATTGGTACCCACGAAATGACTGTCGAGTGGAAAAAAGGGATATTTTTACATTGCCTGGGATCTGAGGGCAGGATATGTTCCGCACATTATAGAAAACTAAAGCACCTGATGAAGAGGAGTATCATGGTTTTAAGGAGGCATTATTGAGGCTGTTGTGCCCTGATGTTTGAGACACACACAATGAGTGAGACTGTGAGTGAATGCCTGAGGGTCACACCCACTGAGTGAGGCTGTGCCCTGATGTTTGAGAAACACACAATGATTGTGGCTGCGAGTGAGCGTCTGGGGGTCACACCCGGTGATTGGGGCTGTGCCCTGATGTTTGAGACACACACACAATGAGTGACACTGTGAGTGAACGTCTGAGGGTCACATCAGGTGATTGGGGCTGTGCTCTGATGTTTGAGACGCACACAATGAGTGAGACTGTGAGTGAACATTTGAGGGTCAAACCCAGTAAGGCTGTGCTCTGATGTGTGAGACTCACAATGAGCGAGACTGTGTATCAACGTCTGAGGGCCACACCCAGTGAGGCTGTGCCCTGATGTTTGAGACACACACACAATGAGTGAGACTGTGAGTTAACGTCTGATGGTTACACCCAATGAGGCTGTTCCCTGATGTTTGAGAGTCACACACAATGAGTGAGACTGAGATTGAACGTCTGAGGGTCACATCCAGTGAGTGGGATGTGCCCTGATGTTTGAGACACACACAATGAGTGAGACTGTGAATGAATGTTTTGAGGGTCACACCCAGTGAGGCTGTGCTCTGATGTTTGAGACACACACAATGAGTGAGACTGTGAGTGAGCGTCTGAGGGTCACACCCAGTGAGGGAGGCTGTGCTCTGATCTTTGAGACTCACAAAATGAGTGAGACTGCGAGTGAACGTCTGAGGGTCACACCCAGTGAGGCTTTGCTCTGATGTTTGAGAGTCACACACAGAGGGTGAGACTGTGCATTAACATCTGAGGGTCACACCCAGTCAGGTTCTGCTCTGATCTTTGAGACACACAAAATGAGCTAGACTGTGAGGGAACGTCTGAGGATCACACCCAGTGAGGCTGTGCTCTGATGTTTGAGACTCACACAATGACTGAGACTGCGAGTGAACGTCTGAGGGTCACACCTGGTGATTGGGGCTGTGCTCTGATGTTTGAGACACACACAATGAGTGAGACTGTGTATCAACGTCTGAGGGTCACACCGAGTGAGTGGGCTGTGCCCTGATGTTTGAGACACACACAATGAGTGACACTGTGAGTGAACGTCTGAGGGTCAAACCCAGTGAGGCTGTGCTCTGAAGTGTGAGACTCACATAATGAGCGAGACTGTGTATTAATGTCTGAGGCCCACACCCAGTGAGGCTGTGCCCTGATGTTTGAGACACACACACAATGAGTGAGACTGTGAGTGAGCGTCTGATGGTCACACCCAATGAGGCTGTTCCCTGATGTTTGAGAGTCACACACAATGAGTGAGACTGAGAGTGAACATCTGAGGGTCACATCCAGTGAGTGGGATGTGCCCTGATGTTTGAGACACACACAATGATTGAGACTGGGAATGAATGTTTTGAGGGGCACACCCAGTGAGGCTGTGCTCTGATGTTTGAGACACACACAATGAGCGAGACTGTGAGTGAGCGTCTGAGGGTTACACCCAGTGAGTGAGGCTGTGCTCTGATCTTTGAGACTCACACAATGAGTGAGACTGCGAGTGAACGTCTGAGGGTCACACCCGGTGATTGGGGCTGTGCTCTGATGTTTGTGATTCACACAATGAGTGAGACTGTGAGTGAACGTCTGAGGGTCACACACAGTGAGTGAGGCTGTGCTCTGATGCTTGAGACTCGCACAATGAGTGAGACTGCGAGTGAACGTCTGAGGGTCACAACCAGTGAGGCTGTGCTCTGATGTTTGAGAGTCACACACAAAAGGTGAGACTGTGCATTAACGTCTGAGGGTCACACCCACTGAGTGAGGCTGTGCTTTGATGGTTGAGACTCACACACAATGAGTGAGACTGTGAGTGAACATCTAAGGGTCACACCCAGTGAGTGGGCTGTGCCCTGATGTTTGAGAGTCACACACAAAGGTTGAGACAGTGCATTAACGTCTGAGGGTCACACCCACTGAGTGAGGCTGTGCTTTGATGTTTGAGACTCACAGACAATGAGTGAGACTGTGAGTGAACATCTGAGGGTCACACCCAGTGAGTGAGGCTGAGCCCTGATGTTTGAGACTCACAAACAATCAGTGAGACTGCATCAAAGTCTGAGGGTCACACCCTGTGAGTGGGCAGTGCCCTCATGTTTAGACTCACACAAAGGGTGAGACTGTGCATCAACGTTTGTGAGTCACATCCAGTGAAGCTGTGCTCCGATGTTTGAGATACACCCAATGAGTGAGACTGCGAGTGAACGTCTGAGGGACACACCCAGTGAGGCTGTGCCCTGATGTTTGAGACACACACAATGACTGAGACTGCGAGTGAACGTCTGAGGGTCACACCAGGTGATTGGGGCGGTGCTCTGATGTTTGAGACTCACACAATGAGTGAGACTGTGAG
Source organism: Pleurodeles waltl (assembly GCF_031143425.1). Classification (NCBI taxonomy): domain Eukaryota; kingdom Metazoa; phylum Chordata; class Amphibia; order Caudata; family Salamandridae; genus Pleurodeles; species Pleurodeles waltl. Next base: position 38,654,924 of record NC_090438.1, on the reverse strand, counting down.
TGAACATCTGAGGGTCACACCCAGTGAGTGGGCTGTGTCCTGATGTTTGAGAGTCACACACAAAGGGTGAGACTGTGCATTAACGTCTGAGGGTCACACCCACTGAGTGAGGCTGTGCTTTGGTGTTTGAGACTCACACACAATGAGTGAGACTGTGCATCAACGTTTGAGGGTCACACCCAGTGAGTGAGGCTGAGCCCCGATGTTTGAGAGTCACACACAAAGGGTGAGACTGCATTAACGTCTGAGGGTCACACCCACTGAGTGAGGCTGTGCTGTGATGTTTGAGACTCACACACAACGTCTGACACCCCCCACTGAGTGAGATTGTGACCAATGGTTTGAGGCTCACAGCCAATGAGTAGCCATCCTAGCCCCCACCCCCACATGCCCCAGGTGCCATCTTTGGCTCAAAGACCCCCTCTGTGCCCATGGGACATGACGTTCCGTGACGTGGGTCAGGCGCTGACGCAGGAGGCTGCAGGGTCCCTCCTGAAGGATGAATATCCTGTGACCTTTGCAGCAGGCCTCATCTGCATGCAGACTGAACCTTTCAGCTCCTGGAGGATCTCTTCCGGTTCAATGGTCCCTAGCCCTGGCTCTTGGCAAAGGTCCAGGCTCACCCGGGGTTCACGTGAAACCTGCCAGGGAGAGTGGGAGCGGATGGGGGACCCCCAGGGGCTTCCTAAGTCAGGAACATGTCTCGTGTTATGATAAAGTGGCTGAGATTTAAATATCACAAAACAGAAATAACGTTCCGGGTTGATTTCCACATCAAAAGCTAGTTCCATTTCCCTTCCATCACTTTAGACGCTTTTCCGGGTTGTGATAGTTCTGCTTCTTTCATCTCAACGTTCCCCTGTTGCAGTTTTTTTTAAAGTTCATATTTTTGTGTGACAAAATATTATTAAGTATTTATGTCGATCTAAATCGTAAATTCTGAATTAATAGGATTCCTGTTATATGAGGCTTAGAATTGTGTTTATTAACATGATGTAGCTGTGTCCCATTCTGGTGAAGACTTCACTTGAGAACCAATGGAGGCTGCTGGTGTCTCTGTTTTCACTCCTGCATTCACCCCCCCCTCCGACCCCCCCCACCCCCCTCCCCCCAACCAGGATCCTCTTCTCTCCCCACAGATCTGCAGAACTTAGAAAAGCTCATGTAATTGTCCTCTGATGCTCCGAATGAACTTTCTGATGCTCCTGTGACATTATCCCAAGGTCTTTCCTCAGTGTTTCCTCAGTTCACTCTTGTTCATTTGTAAATCCCTTTTGTTTAAAGTTGCATATTTTGTTTGGAACATTTCTGGGTGACAGTGATGCAGAAATGCACGATGCTTTCTTAGAAAATGAGATAGTTCTTATGTGTAGTGCTGGTGACGTAGATTATTCTGATATGCCAAAGAAGTGATATATATATAGGATCATAGAATAATGAATCTGCCTCACCTGCTACCACACTCACTGGCAGGTTTCACGTGAGCCCCCTGCCCCCCCCCCCCCTCCTCCCCTCACACGCAGCCTGGTGCTTTGTCAAGAGCCCAAATTCGGGAGCACTGAACCGGAAGAGATCATACTGGAGCTGGAAAGTTCAGGTGTAGTCTGCATGCCTGCTGAGGGGTCAGAGGATATTCATTGGTTCAGAAGAAATGATGCTCACTTGAGACTTAGAATTATTTCTGCTTTTGACTACTCCATGTATCTCTGCATTCGAGCCTTGATGGCATCATTTATTCAGTACCGCTTGATTTTGAGATTTCTGTAATAAAACCCTTTAACATTTCCGTTGATCTAGAACTCAATTAGTAAGTGGTCCTAATTCCTTTTTTTATGATGCTCTGCTAAAATGATGCCTGGTAAGGTGCTCTTTTACGCAGGGGCGACCCAAAGTGGAACGTCCTGACGTAAATTGTGAGATAGTATTATTGAGGCGCAGTTATAATTATTGGGGTACCAGGTTCCACCTGTGTGCAATATTTCCACTGAGTGTGAGAGACAACCCAAGACCATGACTTAGCAATTCCAAGATACAGGCCAGTGAAGGTGCCTGGGACCCTGACTGAACGTACCTGTGGGCGTGCCAGATGTATACACCAGCTGCAAGATCAAATCAATTCAAATCAGGGTTTATAAAGCGCAGCTACTCACCCGCAAGGTTCTCAAGGGGGTTGTCCTCTGAGCTTCAGTTGAAGAGCCCGGTTTTAAGGTCCTTCCTGACTTGAGGTAGCGATGGTGACTGCCTGAGGGCCGGAGTGTTCAGCTCTCCACTTTTGAGACATAGATCCATTGTGTCTGCATGAGAGACCCGACCCAGAGACACTGGAGGAGCTGGTGAAATGGCAGAGGTTGTGAATAGATGGTGTCAAGAGCCCGGTAAAGGCCAGTTATGATCCAAACTCACTTTACTCCAACAGTCAAGTTATCGGTGTGAAGATGCAATGAGCTGTCACCAGACGTGGCAATTCTCACATGAACGTATCTCAACAAATCGCTGCCATTTCTAATCTCTGAGAATAAACATCCTTATCTCAGACCTACCTTTACCTTCACAACAGCCTTTAAGCACCAGCCAGAGACATTGTAAGGCCTAGACAAAGTGGGCTCTGGTCAGGAGCCCCAGCTTTTCAGGAGGGGCCCTGATGGAGTCAGCTCTGTTCTGCAGAGAGTGTTGCCCTGATGACCTTGAATAATCCTTAAATAGATTGTTTTAAATACCGTTTTTCTTTAATTTATTTTAATGTGAGTGATGTGTGTGAGAGTCTATTACAGACCTTTTACAGAGAAATGTGTTTATGTTTCATGCAACATCCATTAAAACGTTTCTTTCAATTCAAATCAGGACCTCATGTATGAGACATGGGAGAGAATCAGAGATTATTTGCAGTAATATGAGTGAGCTGCTGCTGTTTTGCAATATGTTCACTACCCCTGTGAACTGTCAGTGACCTGGGCAAAGTGGGCGTGAAAGAGCTGAAACTAGGTCATAAATTCAAAGCTGTTCCGAAGAGGGGCCCCCAAACAACATTTAGCCCAGGGCCCTCAAAATCCTTTAGATGTCCCTGGCACCAATTCACGTTGCAAGTCTCCAGTGTCCACAGTTGCTAAGAGCAGCTCTGCAGTGTCTGTCACTCAGTCTATCTGCAGTGTCTGTCACTCAGTCTATCTACAGTGTCTGTCACTCAGTCTATACAGGGTGGGTAAAGAAGTTTCTTGCTGAGCTGCACAAGATAAGCTAAGATAAAAACAAATGGATGCTTCAAAGGGTTTAGCAGTGATGTCCCGTTCATCACTGGTGACGGCCATGGTATATGTGATCTTTCATCAGCTGACCAGACCCAAGTGGCCTGTTTGCTTCATATTCTTCTATTCACATTACAAAGTAAGTCCCCTACTTTCGTTATTGTCAGTTCGGATGCATAAAACCCATCCACACCTCACACACAAAATGACATACTCGCACAATAAAAGAATATAAGAATCATTTGAAGTTTACATAAGACATTAGTTAGTGCATTGCATGGCATTAAATCTTTGTGCAATTTACATAAAATGTACATTAATTCACCTATATAACATCAAGTATTTGAGCAAAAAGGATGCTATGAACTGGGCAGTTTTCAGTGGGTTTGTTCTCACGTTCCAGGCTGCTTGAAGGAATCTGGGCAGAGCCTGCACCACACAGGGGCAGGCGTCCGACTCACATAGCCTTGGTGCACAGTGAGGTTGCCTTCCTTCCAAAATTAAGCAAAGAGGTCTGATCCATCTAGATGTGGGCTTCTCATATACTGGGCAGAAGAAGAACAGATATTCTTCTGTTTCATCCAAGGTATTAAAGGGAGGGCACAACACAGATTCAGGTGCCAGCCACCCACTCGCAAAGGATGCCAGCAGGTGTGTGCCAAATATAAACTTCAGATGCAGAGTTCTGCATAGAGAAGGGTTAACATAATGCAGAAATTCTTCCAAATTATCATCCTTTTTCGTATTTCATATTTAAAAACGTGCTAGTTAATCTCCCTCCTAAAAGCGAGGCTGTTTGTTTTGTCCTGGACACAAAGCCAAAATCTGTTCTTCGCATTGTGATGTGCATCTGATGGAACAGAGTGAGTATGAGGTTTCCCACTGAAGACTTTCAGAGGAGATTCCTGCATAGGGACTGAAGGGCCTTGACCCACTGCTTTCATCTGCCACCCACCTGGCATATGTACAATACATGGTTGGCAGTGTTTCATACTGTGGCAGCACTGGCTTGCAATTGTATTTTTAAATAGCAAAACGAAGGGAGGGGTGTGACTGTTGCTATGGAAAGCTGCCGCACTGTGTAGTTGAAGTGCGCATGACAGACTGACCGGGCCGTTGGACTCAGCCAGCCTGACATGCGCACTTCCGGCTCCTCACTTTGTGTTGAGGCCATGGGCTGGGGCAGCAAAAGCACCTCTCCATGTCTTCACTGGGACGCTCTGCTGACTTGCCCATTCAATCCCAGCACAGCTCTTATGCAATATAACATATTACACTTCATAGGAGCTGCGTCGGGATTGGCTCCTGACTTTCCAAGCGACCCCAAGCTCTCGCAGTTTGTAGCCAGCACGGTGCGTGACTCTGATGGCTAGTCTTCTCATGGTGAGGTCACTTGTTTATAGTGCTGATATGACCACATGGACATTGGTCACAGTTATCCTTTATAATTATTTTGTATGGTTTTCTATGTAACTTTACTTCCTTGAAAAAATCACGTTTATGACCAAACACGTGTCGGCTGTTCAGAAAAGAACTTGTGTATTTGAGAATCAATTACGCTATAAACCAATAAAGGATTTGGGCTTAACATTATTTCAACGTATCCTTACTTTTTGGATTACAGTGCCTATATTTGGACTCAAAGCCTGAGAGCGTTTGGTACCTTAGTAAGTTATTGGTCTTAGTGGTACCTTCTGACTCCACTGATGGACATGCTTTGGTAGGACGGCACTGATACCGACACGCACCACACTGACTTCAGTTTTGCTGTGCATGACTTTACCCACTAGTTTTGTTGAACATAGGAGGTGTGATTTACGCCACTACTACATGTTTATGTTGGTTACTCTCACACAGTGGCGCCAGGCAGAGCTAGGGCGGGTAGATCATGTAACATGGCCAATCAAGGGGCCACATTATTTAAGAGCGCACAACGATTGGCTGTGATGATTACCTTCTGCCCGGGCTTCCTTCGTGGGAGGATCTGTGAAGATTTGGACTGGGGAGGTGCGTGCCGGCAACTTAAGGTGGCCCTCGCGCTCAAAGTCTAGTTGGAAATCATAAGGAGGTAGAGTGCCTCTTGGAAAGCCCCATCTTCTGCTTGAGACACCTGTACAACCATATGAGGTTGCGGTGTCATGGTTAGAACTGATGACTTTTGAGTGGAGAAACTATGTTCCGCTCTCCGCGTGGGCTCCACATTCTGTGATCCTGTGAGAATCCTTCAAACTTCCTGTACCTAAAAACCACGATAAATGTGACCTTGTCTAATGGATCTGGTGCTTATCTAAAGCGCTCCAGTACCGTCCAGTCGAGCGTAGCTACATAAATACTACAAAAATAAATAACCATGAGTTGGCAATTGTGTCCAGGTTGGCAGGTATCCTTTTATCCAACACAGCTGTCTTCAAAATGAGGCACAATATTTCAGACTTCAATTCTTCAAACATTGTTACCCCTCCACAGCGTAATAACACCAACCGGAGAGAGTTCGAATGGCATTTGGTAATCACTTCCTGTATCATTGCTGTCTCCTAATTGCTTCCTCATATCTCGTGTGTACATTAGCCGAGTTAGGAATAATCATATTTAGAAATTCACAATTCAGTAGTTCATATCAAGGAGGCGTGCCTCGGAAAGGGTTCAGTGAAAAATGCGACAGGGATTGCTACTAGAAATGTGCAAACGAGCAAAGCCGTCATGATGTGCTGTTTCACAATTAGAGGGACCACAGCTGGATGAACGGCCAAGCTCCTTGAATGACACCACAGGGATAGTTTCTTTGCAGTGGGCGTCGCTGTGCGTGCGTGCAGGCGGGGCTTGCTTTCTTTCCAATGCTTTCTTGAGGCGCCTGCAGCCGCAGTGCACATGCGCACAACGCCAATCTGTTGTGTAATGAATGTGCAAGTGAAAGGACACTTCTGTGTGCATGTAGTAACTGGATAAATTGGGACAAAAGGCTAATTGTTATCCATCATTTACTTAATTTCTTTAATACAGTGATTACAATTCACATTCCCATCTCTTCAGACTTATGTCTTATGTCAGAGTTATGTTTTGGGATTACACTAATGTAAAGTCCATCTGCAAACATCTGCTTGTGTGGTGAATGCAAAGACAATGGTGATCATTACAACCGTGGCGGTCGGTGTTAAAGCGGTGGTAAAAAATTTGCAATTACGACTGTGGCAGAAACCACCAACAAAGACGGCGACTTTAACACTCCGACAGCCACGGGGGTACAAACAAACAGGTGTAGGACAAAGTACCGTCTACAGTATCACAACAGGCCAATCCGCCACCTTTTCCGGTGCGGATTCACCGCGGATAAAAACACGGCAGAAAAAGGATTCCAAAGGGAAAACGCTCACCTCTACACACCCCATGAGGAACTAGGACACCATGGAGCCGGAACTCCAAATTCTCCCTGCGATAGTCTTTCTGCTCCTCTACCAGGAGCACGAACGCCAGTGGCGAACACCACAGTGAGTACTGCACCTGCGACACAGGGGAGGCGGGAGGGAAAAACAGGGACACACACACGCAACACCTTCACCCACTACAACACACACACTAATACATATTAATACATGATAGTTACACCCCCCAACCCCCCCCGGAAGAATGCAAAGACAAAAGGAAATGAGTGTAACCATAGTAATATATTAAAATCAAGTATGCAAAAATATATATACACCATTAACAAAATATACACAAGCATAGTAGTCCAGGTAGTGCTCCAATTAAGTCAGTGGAACACTGGGCCCACACAGTATGGGCGAGGCCCACACAAGATCCCCGACCATGACGGAGAGAACACTGCAGGGGCATCAGATAGCAATAAAACAGGCACCTGAGGGGGAGGGAAAGGGGGGGCACCTCAGCCGGTTGAGTGCACAATGCCAATTCCACGAGAGGGCCACATGCCCACTGTTCAATCCTGGGGAGTGCAAAGCCACAGTCTCTCAAGTCTCTACAGTGGGTGGGTTGCCCACTGTTCAATCCTGGGGAGTGCAAAGCCACAGTCTCTGAAGTGGATAACAGTCTCCACTGGTTCTGGAGGAGGCATTGTGCCCAGAGTGCTTCATCCTGCTAAGGACAGAGGTAGTGGATGTATCTCTCCACTGGTTCTGGAGGGGGCTTTGTGCCCAGAGTGCTTCATTCTGCCCATGACACACTCAGTAGCATCAGTGCCCTTGGCGCTCATGGGCCAGCGGTGCTGGAGGCGGCGGTGCCCTGTTCAGCGGTGCTTGGAGCGGCGGTGCCCTGTTCAGCGGTGCTTGGAGCGGCAGTGCCCTATTCAGCGGTGCTTGGAGCGGCGGTGCCCTGTTCAGCGGAGCTTGAGACGGCGGTGCCCTGTTCAACGGTGCTTGGAGCGGCGGTGCCCTGTTCAGTGGTGCTTGAGACGGCGGTGCTCTGTTCAGCGGTGCTAGGAGCGTCGGTGCCCTGTTCAGCGGTGCTTGGAGCGGCGGTGCCCTGTTCAGCGGTGCTTGGAGCGGTGGTGCCCTGTTCAGCGGTGCTTGGAGCGGCGGTGCCCTGTTCAACGGGGCTCCTTTGCAGTGACTCAGCTGCTGGCGGTCCTCTATAGCCCAGCGGGGCTTGTGCTGGCGGTCCTCTCTGTCCCAGCCGGGCTTGTGCTGGCGGTTCTCTCTATCCCGGCGGGGCTTGTGCTGGCGGTCCTCTCTAGCCCAGCAGGGCTTGTGCTGGCAGTCCTCTCTAGCCCAGCGGGGCTTGTGCTGGCGGTCCTTTCTGTCCGAGCGGGGCTTGTGCTGGCGGTCCTCTCTAGCCCAGCGGGGCTTGTGCTGGCGGTCCTCTCTGTCCCAGCGGGGATGATGGCTGTGGCCTCCTGGGCAGCGGGGATGATGGCTGTGGCCTCCTGGGCAGCGGGGATGATGGCTGTGGCCTCCTGGGCAGCAGGGATGATGGCGGTCTCCTCCGCTGTGCTGCTCTTCCCAGACTTTCCTGCTTTCTTGTGGCCCTTCCCCACCTTGGAAGGTGTCGCAGCTGACTCCACACTCCCACCTGGACGCCTGGGAGCGGCTTTGGTGGCTGGAGTCTTCTCCCTCTCCCGCCGGGCACTGGCCAACTTCTGATGCTTCACAGGTGGGGGACTGTCTGTGCTGTGGCTCCGTCCCACACTGGCTGCCCTGGTGGCCGGTGCACTCCATATTCCGGTGACTACAGGCACCACTGGTGCCAGAGATGTTGTGGCTGAGGTGCTAGTTCGGGACCTAGGAGACGGACAGGGTGAGTGAGGTGGGGGAAAGAGGTCAAGGTTGGACAGGAAAAGTTTTTGGGAGACACTGGGACGGGTAGCTGGAGGAGGTTTGGGAGTGGAGGAAGAGGTTGTGGTTGTAGGAGGTGTTCGTTTGCTGACTTTGGGTGAAGGTGCATGCGCTGGAGGCTGTCGTGAGGCTGTCGTGAGGCTGTTGGGTGGGTGTGTGCCTGCGTTTGTGTATCTTGGGAGGTGGCGTCACAGACACACTGGGAGAGGACACGGGACGTGTGAATGGTAGTGGGGGTGGTGACTGCACGTGAGCGGGGTGTGGTGGTGGGTGTGCTGGTGATGACAGTAGTGGCTGTAGATGTAGTGCATGCAGGTGTGAGTGTAGACGAGACTGGAGGGAGGAGGGAGACGAGGAGGAGGGGGACACAGTGGAAGCAGTGGATGTTGGTGTGTCTGCATGTGTGTGATGCTTGCGTGAGTGCCTGTGGGATGTGTGGTGCTTATGTCTGCCTGAGCTTCCCTTGTGTCTTGAGGTGTGTGCATGCTGGTCTGAAGGTGTGCTTGGGATAGGCTGGGGTACAGGGGATTGGGTCTGGGTGGAGGAAGTTGGAGGGGGGAGGCTAGAGACGGGTACAATGGCTGCCATCAGTGCAGAGGCCAGAGTCTGAAAAGCTCGCTGAATGGCCGCCTGACCAGAATGAATGCCCTCCAGGAATGCATTTGTTTGTTGCAACTGCCTTTCTACACCCTGGATGGCATTCAAAATGGTAGACTGCCCAACAGTGAGGGACCTGAGGAGGTCAATGGCCCCCTCACTGAGGGCAGCAGGGGTGAATGGGGCAGGGCCTGAGGTGCCTGGGGCAAAGGTGATGCCCACCCTCCTGGGTGAGCAGGCACGGGGCAAAGGCTAAGGGGCTGCTGGGAGGGCAGTGCAGGTGGGTGGGGGTGTCGGCTGTACCTGTAGATGCGGGGGGCACAGATGTTGCCGCCACCAGAAGGGAGCTCCCATCAGAGGACGAGTCTGTGTCGCTGGTGTCAGCTCCTGTTCCCGCCGTGGAACTCCCCTCGCCCTCCGTCCCACTGGTGAACTCTGAGTCCGTAGTTTCACCCTCCAGGGCCATGTGGGATGCAGCTCCCTCCTGCTCCGGTGCCACTGCTCCTCCGCCTGATGATGCTAATGCACACAAGAACAGGGAGACCACAAAAAGGGGGGGGAAACGACAGAAGAAAGACATGTTGAGTGCATGCATTACCGCTACCGTTGGCAGGCACGACAGACACAGAAGCCCCCTGCACTACGCCGTGCTCTTGGGCTCCACTGTTCAATTCCTGGGAAATGGCCTACTAGGCTATGGACGACATCTGCACACATGGATGACACAGGGGCATGACTAGGTGTACTTGGCACTCTACAGAGGTGGGGTGGGGTGCCACATGGCCTGCCTTATGGAGGGACCTTGCCTACTAAAATCGCCCTGGCCTAGGGAAACCCACAGCCCACCTCCCCCACCTAGACACCTCCACTGCGCGCAAAATCAGCAGGATGAGAGTGTACTCACCCCCTTGTGGCTGCTGTGATGCCCTCAAGCACCCATCCATCTCCGGGTACGCCACTGCCAGGATCCTGAACATCAGGGGGGTCATGGTGCGACGGGCAACCCTCCCACGTTGGGAGGCCATCCCCAGCTGACCCTCTGCCGTCTTCTTGCTCCAGCGGCGAATGTCCTCCCATCTTTTCTGGCAGTGGGTGCTCCGTCTGTGGTAGACCCCCAGGGTCCGGACAACCTTGGAAATGGCACGCCAAATATTTTTTTTCTGGTGGGCGCTGACCTACATGATTTGTACAGGGGGAAGAGAAACTTATTACCAACTGCACCGTCACAGTCATTGGCTCCCATCCCTACCCTTGGCATGTGGCACGTGCACTCACCGTCGTTTCATGCACGCCACACTCTCCCCCCTTCCTTCTTACATCCACCCCTCTCCACACAGGCATAGCCCATACAGCATGCTCCCAGTGTACTTACCTGTTTGTCTGGAGGACCGTAGAGTAGTGTGTATTGGGGGAGGACCCCATCCACGAGTTTCTCCAACTCCTCCGATGTGAAGGCAGGGGCCCTTTCCCCAGACACTTGAGTCATTGTCTCTTCCAGACCGAGGTCACAGCAGCACTTGCAGTGTAGGTCCTCTCCTGTCGAAGATCAGGTATCGAGTGATTGAACAGATAGAAAATGGCGATCACGTCTGCGGCGGTGCGTACCATCACCACCGGCGTACATCGTCATTGGCTCCTGGGACCCATAGGGTCCAATGTTAACCAATGCAGCACTGCGCCACGGTCTTCGACCGCCTACCACGACGGTGTACAACGCCAGCGCAGTTACCTCACATCCAATTGTCCCACTTTAGAGGTCAGGCAGCCGCCATTTCAGAGGCCCACATGGCTTCATTTTTAACTGCGTCACACATACCTAGGCCTAGACTTAACACACATACAGGCCACTTTTTGGATTATGATTGGTGTTCTGTGTAAGCTGTGGGTACGTACCTCTGAGTTGTTTGACTCTGTGCTTTCTGTTGTCCTTCATAGGCACCATCCGCTGGGACATGTGTGGAGATGGCGGCATCCTCCGGTGTACCGACCGTTGGTGGACCTGTCGACAATGGAGGAAAGACATGTGATCATCACCTACAGGCTTGACCGTGCCACAATCCAGGAACTGTGTACCCAGCTGGAGCCAGACCTGATGTCAGCTATCCGCCATCCCACAGGAATCCCCCCTCAAGTGCAGGTGCTGTCAGTGCTCCATTTCCTTGCAAGTGGGTCATTTCAAACAACAGTGGCCATAGCATCAGGGATGTCCCAGCCTATGTTTTCCAACGTGTTGTCCAGAGTGTTGTCTGCCCTGCTGAAACACATGCGGAGCTACATCGTTTTCCCTCAGGTGGATGATTTGCCTACAGTGAAAGGTGATTTCTATGCCCTGGGACATATCCCCAACATCATAGGTGCCATTAATGGGACACGTGGCTTTGACCCCCCCCCCACAGGAGTGAACAGGTGTACAGAAACCGGAAGAGTTATCATTCAATGAATGTACAGATGGTATGTTTGGCAGACCAGTACATCTCCCATGTGAATGCCAAGTTCCCTGGCTCAGTGCATGACGCCTACATCCTGCGGAATAGCAGCATCCCTTATGTGATGGGTCAACTCCAGAGGCACCGTGTGTGGCTATTAGGTGAGCACCTGGAAGCAAGACAGTGGGAATGGTTGTGTGAATCTGGGGATATCCCTCCAGGTTAGTGTGTGTCTAACAGTTGTCCCTCACCATTTGCAGGTGACTCTGGTTACCCCAACCAGCCATGACTACTGACCCCAGTGAGGAATCCCAGGACAAGGGCAGAGGAATGCTACAATGAGGCCCATGGGCGAACTAGGAGGGTGATCAAACGGACCTTCGGCCTTCTGAAGGCCAGGTTCAGGTGCCTCCATATGACAGGTGGATCCCTATTCTACTCACCAAAGAAGGTGTGCCAGATCATTGTGGCCTGCTGTATGCTTCACAACTTGGCTTTGCGATGACAGGTGCCTTTTCTGCAGGAGGATGGTCCAGATGGCAGTGTTGTTGCAGCTGTGGAGCCTGTGGACAGTGAAGACGAGGAAGCAGAAGAAGAAGACATGGACAACAGGGACTCAGTGATCCGGCAATATTTCCAGTGAAACACAGGTAAGAATACAAACCTGCCTTCTACATGTACTTAAACACTACTATCTCTCTACTGTCTGTCGTTTTCACCCAGTGTATGGTCACTGAGTTGTCGCTTTCCCTTGCGACTTCACAGATGTGGGTCCCAATGTGTGACATCTGCTTTGATTCCTCATGGACTACAGCTGTGTGACATTGATATGTTGACATTACAAATGAAAGAGCTTTTCGCCACAGTAATTGCTAATTCACTATTCTGAAATCACAGACTGACTCCAGATTGTTTTGTGCTTTAAGGGTGTTTATTTTAGTGCTCAATATTGGAGGGGGTAGCAAAATGGTGAGGGGTGATGGCGGAGGAATGTCTCTGGCAGAGTCCAGTCTATTAGTCTCACAGGTGCATTGCCCAAATGGGCATAGGAAGTGGAGCTGGGGCAGTTTAAAAATGGTCAGGGTGACAAAGTGGGACAGGGTGACAAAGTGGGACAGTAGGATGACATTCAGGGTGGTCTAATTTCTTGGTGGGGTCTTGGCATCGTTCTCTATCTTTGTCCTGGATCTCAGGGACCGTTTGCGAGGTGGTTCTCCCTCTGCAGGTGTTGGGGTGCTGGTGCGGTGGTCCTGTGGCGGTGCCTCCTATCCACTAGCGCCGGCGGAGGTGGTGGGCAGTTCATCGTCCAGGCTGAGGCAGGGGCCCCTTGTAGTGCCACAGTGTCCCTCCTGGTATTGAGTACTTCCTTCAGCACCCCTACGATGGTGCCCAGGGTGGAATTGATGGCTCTGAGTTCCTCCCTGAAGCCCAAATACTGTTCCTCCTGCAGGTGCTGGGTCTCCTGAAACTTGGCCAGTACCATTGCCTTCGTCTCCTGGGAGTGGTGGTATGCTCCCATGATGGAGGGGAGGGCCTCGTGGAGAGTGGGTTCCCTGGGCCTGTCCTCCCCCTGTCGCACAGCAGCCCTCCCAGTTCCCCTGTGACCCTGGGCCTCCATCCCATGGACCGTGTGCCCACTACCACTGCCCCCAGGTCCCTGTTGTTGTTGGGGTGGTGGGTTAGCCTGGGTTCCCTGTAGGGGTGGACACACTGCTGATTGACGTGTCCTGGGGACGGAGGTATGGGCCCGCTGGGTGGGTGCTGTGCTGGTGTTCCCAGACGGGGGAAGCTCTGTGGTGGCCTGTGACTGGGTGAGGGGAACCGACTGTCCCGAGGTCCCCGATGGGCTGGGCTGGTCATCTAGATCCAGTTGGACAGAGGTTCTGTCATCACTGTGGGCCTCTTCTGTTGGTGGTGTGGACATGTGTGGACCCTCCTATCCGGTGACGTTGGGTAGGGGTCCTGCAGGGGTATAAAAGGATGTTTATTACATCTGTGTGTGCCATGGTGTGCAATGGGTGGGTGACCGTGTACCCCAGTGCTTGCATTCCTGTGTGGGACCTTGTGTGATGATGGTTTAGGGGGGTGTATGGGTATGTGCAGTGGCCATGCTTTAGTGATGGGTGTCCAGGCTTTGTTGTTGCATGCAGAGCTTGGTGTTAGAATGTGCGGTTTGTGACGTTGGGACATTTGTGAGGAGTTAGAGTGATGGGGGTGAGGGTGAGGGTGGGGATATGTTTTGGCATGCAGGTAGGGTGGGGGATGTAATAGTTAAGATTTAACTTACCAGAGTCCATTCCTCCACCTACCCCTGCGAGGCCCTCAGGATGCAGAATCGGCAAGACCTGCTCCTCCCATGTTGTTAGTTGTGGGGGAGGAGGTCAGGGTCCGCCGCCAGTCCGCTGAACCGCAAGGTGGTGTCTTGAGACCACGGAATGCACCTTCCCCCGTAGGTCGTTCCACCTCTTCCTGATGTCCTCCCGATTTCTTGGGTGCTGTCCCACTGCGTTGACCCTGTCCACCATTCTTCGCCATAGCTCCATCTTCCTTGCAATGGAGGTGTGCTGCACCTGTGATCCGAATAGCTGTGGCTCTACTCAGACGATTTCCTCCACCATGACCCTGAGCTCCTCCTTCGAGAACCTGGGGTGTCTTTGCCGTGCCATGGGGTGGTGTAGGTGATGTATGGGGTGGTGTGTGGGGTGATAAGTGTGCTGATATGTAGTGGTGTGTAGTGTGAGGTGCGTAGAAGTTATGTGGGTGATGGTGTTGTGTGCCTGTGGATGCTAGTATTGTTGATGGTGGTGTCTCTCTCTGGCCTCCTCTCAGTAATTGTGGTCGTAGGGGTTTGTGGGTGATGTGGGTGTGTGTTTTATATTGTTTTGGGTGTGTTGGAGTAGTGTGTGTATGTGTATCAGGTGTGTGTATTTCGATTTGTCCAATGTGGCTGTGTTTTGTATATGTGTGTGTATTTTGAGCACGGCGGTGTGTACCGCCAATGGAATACCGCAGTTGAAAGACCGCTGCGTGGATTCATGGGTCGTGATAGTGTGGGCGTATTTCTGTTGGCGTGACGATGGAGGATTTGTTTTCGCCAGTTTATCACTGACCTTTGGTGTGGCGGACTTGTGTGGGTGTCTGAATTTTGGCAGTTTCCGTACTTTGGGTCATAATAGCTGTGGCGGAATTCCGCAGCCGCGGCGGTGTGTTGGCGGTCTTCTGCAAGGCGGTAAGCGGCTTTTACCACCAATGTTGTAATGACCGACAATGTCCATTAGCCTCAAACCCCCTTGGCTCACTTGGTGTCACTTACTTTGCTCACTCGGTGACAGTCAAAGATGACTTGTACACCCCACCACTTTCAAAAGCCTCTAGCCGCCATCGCTTAACATACTCCAGCCAGGAGATTGTGGTCTCTTGTGGTCTTCTGATAACATCACATCACCCAAATCTGCAATGTTCTGGTTCTTCTGTGGTCCACATTCTTATCCAGTACAGGATGGGCCTCAGTCTAGCATACTGGGTTATTGGTTTTAAGGATATGTCTAATCTCAGTGGCGGGAGCAGGGTGCTGCAGGGGAATCTCAATAATGATTTTATGAATTCAATCTCAGGACTGTGGATATTTCCACCTATGCAGTGGTCCCATAGCGCCGAGCCATACGCGGCGGCACTAACTGACTGCACTCTGTAAATCTCTAGAATTAGAGACACAGGATGAGTTGAGCCTCGCCTAGCAAACACAGGGCCTGATTTAGAGTTTGGTGGATGGGGTTACTCCTTCACAAACGTGATGGATATCCAATCCACCATATTACAATCCCATTTTATTCTATGGTATTGTAATTCAGCCGACGGGAAATCCGTCACGTTTTTGACAGAGTAAGCCGTTTGCCAAGCTCTTAATTATCTCAGTGGATCTGCAGTTTAGCAGAATCTTTCTCTTTGCTCATGCCACAAGTGAGTATCAGACAATCTAATGCCTAAATAATAAAATTTCTTGACTCTTTCAAGGCAATTCTCACCCAATGATATCGTGCTCCTCAGTTTTGTTTGGGGGGATTAAATACCATAAATTAGTTTTTTTGTGCGTTTATCTGCAAACGTTGATTGCTACAACATAAACCAGACTTCTCAAGCAATATCGGAAGTACTTTCTGTGTCTTAGAAATTAATAGTGTGGCATCTGCGAAAAAAGTGCAGGCACCTTCTGGTCTGCTACTATGGACGAATCATTCTTGAGATTGGCTAAAAAATCTGCACGGTCATTAATTAAAAGGAGAAAAAGAGAGCACCCTGTTATAGCTTAGATATTGGGAGCTTGTCAAACCTAGCCGACTGGCTGACAAAAGCAACACAAAGGCTGCCCTGACTGATGTCTACAACCTTCCACATGATCAAAAGTATTCAAGAAGCCTAATTGATCATACTTGTCTTTCATCTGACTCCTTCCTGGAATTGGCTCAAAATGTGATTTTCCATCATCCAGGCATTCAGCTTATCAAGTACTTGCTTGCAGAATATTTGCTGCAAGTCATCAATCAGACAAATCGGACGATGGTTGGATCCTTTGGGATCCCTTTTGAAATATAGGAGCTATCTCTGCTTCCTTCCATGTATCTGGTATCGGGAACCCGCTAATATAGCATTAGATCGAAGATTCATATAGGCAGCCTTATATTGGGTTCAGCTGGGATCCTGTCTAGGTCTGGTGCCTCCCCTGGTATCTGGCTCCTGACAACCACTCATGTCGGGAAGGGAAAAAGTCATAATGCAATCCAAAGTGGGTTCTTGTTGATCAGAAAGTGGATTTACGATAATATCTGCAATCACATCATCTGGGTCTGCGCAATGGAGAGCAAGAAAACGCGTCGCCCATTCGCTCACAAAGACATGCGCCTCAGGTCTCATGTGCTCATTGCGTTCCTGCGAGTCACTAGATGACCTCACATTGTTATATTTGGCAACATCTAATAGTTTCACCCAGTTGGTATCTTCCCAGTCAGTTTTTGCCATTTGCAAGGTTTTTCAATAAGAGACCGTCTTCGCTTGTATTTTTCCTCTGTCGCTTCACATAATGGTGTTCATGCGATGGATCTTCCCAGGCCGGCCATAGACTTAAACCATCCCTGAGCTGTCTGAAGTATTGCCCCTCACTAGTATTCTTCACAACTCCTTCCCCCAGAGGGCATTGCACAGCTTCCCATGGATTATCATCAATCTGGTTGGATATTCTTGAAAAGATCTAACACTGGGGCTGGCTGTAGCATCATAAATTGAATGTAATGTCACTTTCATATTCCCATGGATGCCCCACTTTACATCTTTCCTATTGCTTGTGATAATTAAACCATTGCCTCTTATACTTGGTCCTGTCAATAATGCGTTCATCCATGGCCAGACATGTAGAGGAGCAAAAGGACATGGTCGGTTTCATGTCTCGGTGCCACTGCCGTATCAACCATCTCATCCCACATTATTATATATTAATAAATATATAATCTATGCTATTTCTATAAGACCCCCTTTTAAGGGTTGGGGCGGGATTGCTGTCTGAGGTGGAACGGCCATTAGATGGACATACGCCATATGATAAGGTAATAACAATTTGTAATCTGCCCTTGGTGCCTTTATGGGCCTAACATCTAGTTCTGGGATACCCCAGGATGCGTCCTCGTCTCTTACAAGATGGCTTGGAAGTACAAATGATTTAAATGTATCTTGCATCCCTGAAGACGCTCTTCCAGTTTGTGTTATTTAGGGTCTCATTCACAAAGATTTGGCATAGGACAGCGCTGCAAGTCTTTCTGCTGCCCTGTCCTACATCAATTTGAAAAGGCAGGAATGGATAGTATTTATGAGACACAGTGCATTCCTGTCCTTTCAGCCAGCGGTGGCACACAATTTGGTGCCTAGCATCAAAGCAGGCATCCTTTCACCATGGTGCAAGGGTGTCTGCATTGTCAACAGGATTGTTTTCATGCAGGAGGGGGCACCTTCCTGCACAAAACAATCCATAGAAGAGTTTTCCTTGCTCTGTGTGTGCTGCAGAATGCAGCACACACAAAAAGAGGAAAAAATAAAGAGAAGTGAAAACATTTCTCCTCTTTACACCTGCTCTGGAGAAGCGTAAGGTTTTGGCGCTGTCCCTGGTACAACTTATTTGTATATCTGGGGCAGCGTCAAAATCTATTGGTGTTGCGTGGGAATATCCACCACAACGCCCATGGAACGTCCCCTGATGCAGAGTATGACCACGCAGCGACTTGCTTCGTCCTACTGCACATCTTTGAGGCCATTCGAAGCGTCGCATCATAGATATGGTTGAGAGGCCTGCGCCACAGGAGCGTTATAAAAAGTGACACTGCGGTGGTGCTTGCGTCTTGTAAAGAAGCCCCATGGTTTTCTCACCTAAAAGCTCCCCTGTGTGCAATGTTTCCACTTGGTGGGGTCTGAGAAACAGAGACCTCCCGAGACAACACAAAGCAATTCCAAGACACAGACCGTTGGAGATACCCTGACTGAGCATACTCCTGGGGTGCCAGATAGTTACACCCACTACGATGACCCGCTTTTGAGATACTGGCCCGTTTGGTCTACATGGTAGCAGCAGCCATTAACCGTGAATCCCAGGCACTGGTGAAATGGCAGCCATTGTGAATGAAGGCCTCCACAGCCCGATAAAAGCCAGCCATGACCCGAGCTCACTCTACTCCTACAATCGAACTGCCGGTTCGAGGGACAGGTGACCTCCTGCATAAAGCTAAAGCGATTCACCAGATGTGGCAATTCATGCGTACCTACGTGTAGCTTCCATTGTACAGCAGGTGCAGTGGCACCCGGGACCAGACGGGTCCAATGAACCCTGATTATTGCTGTATTTCCCCGTTTGAATAGCGACCAGAGGACTAGGGCCCATGACACACTGGCACGCCCCTACATACATACACTTATCTCAGAGACAAATGTCTGCCACTGAGAATAAACATCCTTACCCTAGACCTACCCTTAACTTCACAGCTGCCCTTATGCACCTATTGACGTAAGGATGCTCTATGGTCAATAGATGCAGTTCTACAGTGCCTGTCACTCAGGGGCTTATTTACTGAAAAGGTGACGCAGGGCAGCACAGCACTGCTCAACAGGGAAATGGGAGAAATGCACTGTGTTTACAAAATACTGTACCTTTCTTTCGTTTCCCCCTGCGCTGGCACCATTTTGGCTGCCTAAAGCCAAT
Source organism: Pleurodeles waltl (assembly GCF_031143425.1). Taxonomy (NCBI): domain Eukaryota; kingdom Metazoa; phylum Chordata; class Amphibia; order Caudata; family Salamandridae; genus Pleurodeles; species Pleurodeles waltl. The sequence goes on along the minus strand of NC_090438.1, from coordinate 38,636,137 downwards.
GCAGGCTCCTTACACCATGGTGCAGGGGTGCCTGAGTTGCATGGAGGATTATTTCTGTGCAGGAAGGGACATCTTCCTTCACAAAAACGATCCTTAGAGGCGTTTCCCTCCTTTGTGTGCTACAGAATGCATCACACATTGAAAGAGGATAAAATGGGGAGAAATAAAGATGTTTCTCTTGGTTACGCCTCCCCTGGGGAGGCACAAGGTTTTGACGCACCCCCAGATTTGCACAATCTTGTGAACCTGCGAATGTGTCAAAACCCATGGGTGTTACATTGGGAAAACCCACCGCAACGCCCGCGGAGCTCCTCTCTGATGCAAAGTATGGCAACGCAGCGACTTGTGCTGTTTCGTCTTACTCCATATCTACGAGGCCATGAGAAGCGCAGAGTGGCTGTGCGTGACCTGATAGAGATGGGTCTGCAGTCTGCGCTGCAGACCCTCGTGTCAGTGTACAACACATTCTCAAGTTCAGGCCTACCCAATATTTCCCATGAATACTTAAAACCCCTAGTGGGGGGCTGCTGCTTGCTAGAAGAGGTTCTGTAAATCAGACCTTGGCAAGGGTTTCCTTCCCTTTTCTTTGGCACAACGGTGGGGTTCATGCCAGATCTAGGGGTCAGGTTGGTGAGTCTGAATGACGTCCACAGAGCCCAGTGGCCTGGCACACTTAACACACAATCACATATCAGGCCACCATTTACACGTTCATCAAATCTGGTGGGAGTGATGTGTGGGCTGCCCCACCCTCGGGCAGACCTGTCTGCCAGCCACGCACAGTTGATTCTGCCCTCAAGGCAGGGCACACCAATATATCTTGCAGACAAAGGGGTGGACCCTGCAGGAGTCCTGAGTACTCGATCTCTTGAGCCTGGCTCGAGCCTGAAGCCTGGCTCTCGCTCAGCTCGGTATCCAGTTGGAACCTTGAGCTCATAACGAGCCAAGCTCTGATGTGGCTTCTGCCTGTCTCCCTGTCTCTAACCAGGATGTGGTGTAAGGGCCAGAGCTGCATACTGGGGCAACAGGTTCGAGCCTCAGCAGTCTGTGATTCTGGGCAAATCACTTAGGCCCATATTTATACTTTTTTAGCGCCACGTTTGTGCCACTTTTTGACGCAAAAACAGCGCAAACTTACAAAATACAGTTGTGTTTTGCAAGTTTGCGCCGCTTTTGCGTCAAAAAGTGACGGAAATGCGGCGCTAAAAAAGTATAAATACGGGCCTTAATCTCTGCGTGCCTTTAAACAAGGTGATGCTCCCTGAAAAAATTGGTGATGCAGGCACCCCAACAGAGGACAATGACATCTCCTGAGACGGGGATGTGCAATAGACCTTGGCGTACCCACTGTTCTCTCTGGTTTTTCAGAAGAAGAAAACTCCCAATCTAACATGTTCAAACCTGAACATATATACCACCCTAGGAACTCGGAGTAGACCCCGATAAATAAGTAGTGCACTACATTGCCAAAAAGATTAGACAACCCAGAGGTGAGCGTGAAATTAAGAGCAGCGTGCCCTAGATTCTCCTTGGTGGACAAGGTAACAGCGATTCCAGAAAATGATCCTTGAAAGTGCACTTTTTTGCTAAAAATATTCTAAGAAAGCCATAGACTACTCATGGAAGGTGTGTCAAGGTAAGCTTCTTGAAATAGTGGGCCTCTACCTAAAATTCTGAAGCTTGCAGAATAAACCAAAATGTCGGACGATGCCATGCCCATAGACATGGTATCAGGATGGGCACAAAGGGCAATTTGCATACTGGGGAACGCAGACTGTGCCTTCTATGCAGAACAATGCAGATCCCTCTTAATCAAGCTCGGCCCCAAGCTTGTGGATCTATCCATGTTGGAAGCTGGGTCCATTGCACAAGGCTACTTATTCCGGGATCCTTTCATTAAGGAACATGGATGTTTGTAGTCGCCTTTTCAGCCCTTGATGAGGTAACAAGGCCCAATCCTCCATTCTAAAATGTTTTACAGGAAGGCTTTTTCCCAGGGCCAGAAGAGACAAGGGCCACTCTTCTGGCTGAGGATGGCAGCAGGGCTCCTTTCTTCTGAAAATGGACAATACATCGGAAGTGAGATACATCACCCACCTGGGAGGCACAAGATTGCAAAACCTCACAGAGATGGTGAAGGATTTCTAGCACATCTGTCTGGAGAAATGGATTTCAATAACAACAGAATATCTCCTGGGTTGACAGAACCAGCTGGCAGATTCGAATTCCAGGTATAGCTCAAACTGTAGCGCTCTTAACTTGAAATTGAATCGGAAAGTTTTGATGATCATGCGGTATCCATTCTAGACAGATCTCTTTGCTTCGAAGTTGAACAATCAGCTTCCCTTTTACTCCTATCCTGGTGACTCCCATTTGGCGGTTACAACCAGGAATCTCAATACTGATGGTGTTGTCTTGGTACCTTCCAGTAGCCTACCCAGCCTTTCTGGATATACTGGAGGAATGATCCAGCCATTCACACCCAATAGTCCTACAGTGACATCTGAAACTGATGGCCTGGAGGATTTCAGGGGAATGTGGATGAAAAGTGAACTTTCAGAAGATGCTGTGGAGTTCATCAAGGGTGCCTGGGCTAAGGCCGCTATCAAATGCTACAGGACGAGTTGGAAAAAATGATCACATTTGTGTTTGGAGAAACACTTGAATCCCTTGGGGGCAGGACTTATCCTTATCATGAACTTTCCATCAGCTCAAGTCTTGCTTCTAAGACAATCAATACCTTCAGATCCACTGTATTAGCAGGTTATATTCCAATCAATGATTCCCCCTTGGGTGTGCAAACTAATGAAAGGAGTACGTTAGTCTAACCGTCCACAACCTAAGTATTCAGCCTTGTGGGATTTGAATGTGGTTCTGAATATGTTTCTCTCCTAGCAAAAAAACAAATTCACTCTAGAAGGGGTATTTTCAGTAAACCTCGCCATGCTGTTGTGTATGGTTTCATACAAGAGGGTCTCCGGTGTCAGGGTTCAGAATATTCAAGCAGAATATTCACTCCGGACGGAGTAACCTTCACATTAACCAGGAGGACCAAAACCAACACCACATCAGTGTTGTAGCCACATTTACCGGAAAATCTAAGCTATGCATGGTCAGATGTCTTAAGGAGTATGAAAACATGACTACAGAGGCAAGACCACCAGAAGGAAGGCAGCTGCTTATAGCATTAAAGAAACCATTCAAGGTGGTGACTTCTCTATCAGTTGCCGGGTGGATAAGATGTATTATGCAAGAGGCTGGACCTGACTGACAAATTTCAGAGCTCATTTAACCAGAGGAGCTGTGGCCTCCAAAGTTATTGCAGTTGGAGGGAGGCTAGAGGCTGTTACGAAAGCTGCGGATTGGTTATCAAACTTTTAGAAATTCGGTTTTAAAGCCATTTTTGAAGCAGCTTCAATGGTGGAAAGTAAGCTTTAAACATGCACAATCCTCGCCTCCGGTCCTTACACAGAACATAACATGTCCTAGCTATTGAGAAGAAACGTTTTGATTCTATTAATGACACAGAGGCAAGGGTTATGCCACCCGTGAGCATTTTGGGGTAGTTTCGCTTCCTTCCTTCAGTGAAGACAGTTAAGTAAGAGTTCACAAGTTGTTATGAGAATGTGGTTGTGTTTTGTTTTTTAAATCTGTTTATTGAGTTTGTCAAATTCTTTACAGTGGTATAAATATAATAACTAATTATTAAACCAAGTTATCTTACAGTTAGAGCACCCTGTCAACCATTACAGTGCAGCAACAGATCTCTCGTTCAACATTTAAAAAAAAAAGCAAATAACAATGAAACACCATTTAACAGGGAAAGAAAGTTGCTCGCCGGAGGTCCAAACTCATGTCTGGGTATTTGTGGGAAGAGAGAGAGGGAGAGCGGGAGCAGCGGAGGGGAGGAAGGGACGCCAGTCCATGGGGAGGACAGAGGAGAGAGAGGAGGTGGGATGGTAGCGCCGTGGCACCACAGAAGCCCACACGCCAAGCATCGGAGACTGTCCCACTGGGGTCCCTTGTTACAGGCAGTCGCGGTCAGGGGGAGCCTCTGGATTTTCTCTGCAGGCGTCGCTGTGGGGGTCAGGGGGGCCGTCTCTGGTTACTCACGGGGTCGCAGTCGCCGGGGAGTCCTCCCTGAGGTGTTGGTTTTCTGCAGGTCGAGCTGGGGGCTTTCCTACTTCCCAGTTTTCAGTGTAGCCATTATGGAACTGTGGAGTTCGTGTTTGACAAACTCCCAGACCATATACTCTTATGGCTACCCTGCACTTACAATATCTAAGGTTTTGCTTAGACACTGTAGGGGCATAGTGCTCATGCACATATGCCCTCACCTGTGGTATAGTGCACCCTGCCTTAGGGCTGTAAGGCCTGCTAGAGGGGTGACTTACCTATGCCACAGGCAGTGTGAGATTGGCATGGCACTCTGAGGGGAGTGCCATGTCGACTTAGTCATTTTCTCCCCACCAGCACACACAAGCTGTGAGGCAGTGTGCATGTGCTGAGTGAGGGGTCCCCAGGGTGGCATGAGACACGCTGCAGCCCTTAGAGACCTTCCCTGGCATCAGGGCCCTTGGTACCAGGGGTACCAGTTACAAGGGACTTACCTGAGTGCCAGGGTTGTGCCAATTGTGGAGACAAAGGTACAGTTTAGGGAAAGAACACTGGTGCTGGGGCCTGCTTATCAGGGACCCAGCACACTTTCAAATCATAAAGCCGAGGCGGTTGCACATCCAGTTCATAATCCAGTGTATCTGTGCCGCTGCATAGTACAGCCTGAACTGCGGCACACCCATCCCCCCCTCTCTGGTGGCAGACAGGTCTTAGCTAGGGCTACTCGTCGACGTCCCCCGCCCCATATCAGTTGTGTCAATAGGCTGGTCAGGGGTGCAAAGAAATTCTTGGGAATTTTTAGCGGCAAGGCCGAGAAGTAATACAATACTCGGGGAGGACAATCATTTTAGCCATTGCCACTCTCCCTAAAGGAGAGAGTGGGAGTGAGCACCAGAAGGGCACCGAGCCTCTTATGGACCTAATCGTTCGATCCAGGTTCCCTTCCCTTAGATCCAGTGCATCGTGGTAGATATGCACCCCTAAGTATTTGAAAGTGGTGTGACACCACTGCAGGTCACGCGTGGAGAATGCGTCTCTCTGCGGTCCTGGGAACGGTCGCATCGGGAACAAACATGATTTCGACCAATTTACTCACAGACCAGATAAGTCACTGAAAGAGTCCAGCAATCGTAGTAAATTCGACAGGGATTCAGAGCAATTGCGTAGATATATTAGCGCATATAGAGAAATGATTCAATGTTCGCTTCCATCTAGAATACCCCAATGCAGAGCCGCTGCGCGGACACGCACTGCAAGTGGTTCGATTGCTAGTGCGAACAGGAGTGGAGATAGGGGGCAACCCTGTCTGGTGCCTCTGCCTATCGCAAACCCCTCGGATTTAATCCCACCTGTCTTAATTCTTGCGTTCGTGTCTGCATATAAAGTTGATACCCAGCGCATGAATGTATTGCCAAGTCCCATGTGCCTGAATGCCTCCATCAGGAATGGCCAGCCTAGCGTGTCAAATGCTTTTTCTACATCTAGAGATACCGCTACTGGTGCGTGGTCTAATTCTGGGGTTTCAGCTATGAGCCTTAAGAGGCATCTGATATTAATGAAGGTGCTGAGGCCGGGTATGAAACCGGACTAATCCGGGTGAACCAGGGTTGGCATCAGTGGGAGGAGGCAGTTTGCCAGCACCTTCTCCAGCAATTTGCAGTCTGAGTTCAGCAGAGACAGGGGCCGGTAGGACCGAACGTCTAGAGGGTCGCGGCCTTTTTTATGGAGGACCACTATTATTGCTTCTCGCTGTGACTCTGGGAGGCGACCCCGTTCATACGCCTCCGTTAGCATTTCCAGGTAGGGTGCCAACGTCTGCGCTGAGAAGATCTGATAGTACTCAGCTGGGAGTCCGTCCCCCCAGGGGCTTTATTTTGGGCTAATTGCCGCAAGGCTTGCTGGATCTCGTCCTTTTCTATGGTTTTCTCCAAATCGAGTAATTGTGATTCTGTCAGGCGAGTTAATTGAGATGCCTGGAAAAATTCCCTCATCTGTTCCGGGGGCGGGAGGGGCCCAGCCTTATACAGAGTGCCATAATATTGTCTAAAAGCCTCATTTATCTCTAGCTGTGTATTGACTATGTCTCCTGTGGCTAGGCGGATGGAGTTGATGGGGGGGTGTTGTTGTTCTCCTTTCACTAGCCAGGCCAATAATCTGCTGGAACGGTCCCCCTCAGCGTGCACTCGAGCTACGTAATGTCGATAATCAAATTTCCTTAAGCGCGCATCGGCCTCGGTCCATTGTTTTTTTAGTCCAGTCATATCGCCTAGGTTTCCCTCGCCAGTCGCCGCCCTCCTCTCCCCCCCACGTAACTTCTCCTCAATGCTATGTAGCTCTGAGATTAATGTGCGACGAACTCCGCCAGCCGCCAACATACACAAGCCCCTTACCACCACCTTATGTCCGTCCCACTCAACCGCCGCGATGATGCTGACCGGTTGTTCATTTTAAAGTATGAATCTATGCCGTCCACCAGTTCAGCTCAGAAGGGGGGATCCTGCAGTAGGGAAGGCTGCAGACGCCAGGTGGGAATGCGTGTAATCGTCCTACCCGACCGTACGGCAGCAACCAGCAGACAATGATCTGATAAAGTCTTAGCCAGATACGATGCACTGTCCATGAGGTGAGTGAGCTCACCTGAACACAGTAGTAAGTCTATACGAGTGTGAAGATGGTGCACCTGGGAGAAGAAGGAGTATTCCCTGTCTGTGGGGTGTAAGCCCCTCCAGACATCATGAAGTCTCCCATCCAGCAACCAGGCCTGCAGCGCCTGGGAGAGTCTCCTGCTATGTGCGCCCTAGAGCGGAGGGTGGGATCTATCCATGATTACATCTGGCACGCAATTGAAGTCCCCTCCCCAGATACTGGGCATTAACGGGACCCGTGACAGCAGTGCATAAGTAGACAACAGAAAATCTCCCTGCTTAACGTTGGGTGCATATATTCCCGTTATGGCCAGCTGTTTCCCATCCAATTCCCCTGTTAAGTGGACATATCTGCCGTCCGCATCTATTTGTATGTGCTTAACTGTATAGGGGACTCCGGGGGCAATCCATACCATCACCCCTCTTGCAAATGCCGATGTTTTTGTGCCATATATCGAACCCGACCACTTCTTGCCAATATTACCCAGTTTGTGAGTCGCTAGATGGGTCTCTTGAAGTATAGCTATGTGTATTTTATGGCGTTTAAGGTAAGCGTGTATTCTGTAGCTTTTGGGGATATTAGCCATACCCCTCACGTTCCAGGTTAAGATATTATATATAGCCTCAGCGTTGTCATCGATGTGTACTACTGCGCTCCCCCTCCAAGCAGAAGCGCATCATGTCCCGGGGGCCCCTTCAGCCCCCCACCCCGCGAGCATGAAAGAGATGGCGTGCAAAGAAAAGATAGAAAGATGCAATAAAACTTACAGTAACCAGAGCAACAGTAAACTGTGTGGCACAACCTGTGCCAACTGACACATTAGTCCATTCAAGGTCCATTCGGTAACCCATAGGGGCGCGGTTGGAGAGAATGTGGGTTGTCGTGTGTCCTCGGCCCATGCGGATGATCGTGCTTCCCCTGTGGTCTTGGTCATCCAGCCCCCAATGCTGCGTTTGTCCCAGTAGAGCAAGAGGAGACTCTGCATCCAATTCCGGCTATGGTTCCATCCTCGTCTCGTCCAAGGGGAGGGTGCAACAAGCTCGGGCAGCGGGCCCCGGGCAGTCACAGCAGCGCGAACACCATTCGGGCCACAGATGACTCATAATGACCCTGTATGTTACTGAGAGCTCAGAGCTCCGACTTGGCTAGTCCAACACACGCTGTCTCAGATGTCATCGGCCGTGCGTGGTTTCAGAACAGGACCAAATATAAGTGCCGACGAAGGGGGACTTGGATGGCCCCGCGAAGAGCCCGAGTCTGTGTCTCTGAGTTCGCCTCTGAGCAATGTTTGCGCGGTCGCAAACATATTAGCCTCTTTTAGGGTTTGTGCCTGTTCGTCTGTGGCCTGTGATTTTGATGGGCATGCTTTGATCCCAATGTTCGTTTTTTACTTCCTTCGAGGACGTTGGACGAGCCAGTCCCCATTCCCGTCAGCCTCCCCTACTGGGTCCACTAGGCCCTTGGCATGTAGCAACATCCATACATCTTACGATGACGGAAAGAAAAGGGTTCTATCGCCGTCCACCACACGCAGTCGGGCCGGAAACAAGAGGGAGTAAGTAATGTTCTTGTCTCGTAGTACTTGCTTCACTTTGGCGAAAGTGGCGTGCCTGCGCTGGACTTCCACTGTGTAATCTGGGTATGCCGTGACCACGATGTTCTCTATACGGACAGGGCCCTGAGTCCAGAAGCCTTGTAGAACCTGATCCCTATTGGGGTAGTTTAGGAATCTTGCAATCAACGGTGGGATGGAGCACTGGGTCGGGGCGGCCCGCCCGGGATTCGGTGTGCTCATTCCACCACCAGCAGAGGAGATACACTCTGAGGCAACACATTGTCCCTCAGCCAGCGCTCCAAGCAGTGTTCTGCATTGGGGAGCTCCGCACGTTCTGGTATACCCAAAAACCTAACATTGTTCCTGCGTGAGCGGCCTTCTGCATCCTCTGCTCTACGCTGCAGTAGTGTTATTTCAGCGTCCATGCGTCTGATTTGAGCTTTCATGTCAGAAATGTCAGGTTGGTCCGTTTCAAGAGCTGATTCAGTGATGGTGACTCTGTCCGCCAATTTGCGGTGATCCGTTCGAAGGAGATTAACTTCCAGCACTACTGCATCAATTTTCCTCTCCAGTGAGGTCTTAGTGTCCAGCACCGCTTGCAGTACCTTGTCGAACTGCACTCAATGAGTAGCCAATGTTTCTGACATCCTTTGCATCAGCATGTCCCCCTCTGAGGGTGAAGATCCGGACCCTGCACTGGAGTGCACTCTTAATGGCTTCGGCTTGACCATATTTGTGCGTGATGCAGCTGTCTTGACCACTGATTAACACACTGGGTTGCCTGCCCCTGATGTATATCACATACCACTCAGAATCCACAGCAGGGCTCAGCACCCTCTCTGGGTATTGTTAGTCCGACCTGTCACTGGGGCATCAGACCACCCCACCTTCCTCGCCCCACTGGTTCGCCACGCGTGTCAGATGCTGATGTCGCAGCCCCTGGGGGGAGCACAGGGGCGGTTGCTCCAAAGTTTTCAGGCGACAGTTGTCGAAAAGGCTGCCAGTCTTGCCATAGTGCAGGTTTGTTATCACTTGGGCTGGTCTGCTATGGGCCCGGTGTCCTCCGTCACCGCCACGGGGCCCGGGGCCAGTCGCCCAGTCGAGAGCCAGCGTCCCTGGTCCGCCAGCCTAAGCCGCAGATGAGAGGATGAGATATTGGGGGGGGAGAGAGGTGGGAGCGGGATCCCCTCAGGTGGGACCACAGCACTGTCGTGGTCACTGAGTTAATGAGGGAGGGAGATCTCTCAACCCCCTCGCGCAATCTGGGGGGGACGCGCTTACTTGGGATTCCCTGGTGCACCTTGCTTCTGGCAGCGAGTCCTGGTGGCACCACTGGGGCCCCCCGAGGCCAGTCCAGGACCCCATCCCCTGCAGCCGCTTCAGGTAGGTAGTGGTCCCAGTGGGGGGCCCGCGTGGTGATCCACAAGCAAGGCTGCATCTCCGCTCCTCCGCCAGGCCGGGCCGCCCTGTTCCATGCAACTTTGCGGGCTCTGCCGCTCCGGCCTGTGGAGCCGCTTCCGTCTCCAGTGGGCCTCCCGCGGCCCAAGCCATGCTCTGGCAGCAACCCGGGCTCTCCCTCTCCACTCTGACAGCGATGAGACCGGCCGCCCCGATCGCTGTTACATCGGTAGTCCTCGGCCGCAGGCGGAGGGCCACGCCACGCGCACTCAGCGCACGGGGCCAACAGGGACGCGAGACCCCTCTCCCAAATCGAGCATCCATGTCAAAGTTTGTACCGGCAGAAGTGGATGTCACCGGGAAGCTCCACGATGCCGAGGCAATCGCCATGAGACCTCAGGGACGGAGATTTAAGCAGATTCTTGATGGGCCGCAAGCGGAGCTCGATCTAAGCGTCTGCTCCGGCCGCCATCTTGGCCACGCCCCCATGAGAATGTGTTAAAGGGCATTGATTGCATCACCGCTTCATGTGATTTAAATGAGGCTTTTTATAGATCAGAAAAATGATGGTTGAAAGAAACCGATTGAGATCCTCGCTTGAAGAAGAGACAGGAATCTGTGTCACTCTCGGATATACTATGTTGTAATTACATAATTGGTGGACTGATGGACACTTAAGGCCTGATTTAGGACTTGGTGCAGGTCTGCCGTATTACTATACATCCTACGGAAATCATAATATAACGAATGGGAAATCCGTCACTTTGTGACGAAGTATTCCATCCGCCAAGTTCTAAATCAGGCCCTTAGTTGCTGTGTTGCAGCTTTATGTTAAACACATTATCATAGATTACCAAACTAGGCAACAGGTTGGTGTTGCTCATCCCTCTGTCAAACGCTGGGTGCCAAAGATTTGTGCTCTGGTGATCCTCATTACACCCTCTTAGGAGGGGTTGTGTATTGTTTTGCTAAGTGTACTTTTGTAAATATTTGTCAGTTGAAGACTGTATACTTGATGACTGACTGTGGGAAAGCTTATGCTCAACACATTAGGTGTGAGCTGATTGTGGTATAAAGTCAATTTTAAAACGTATAAACCTGATTGGCTCACTGGGAAAAATGTGTCAGATGCATAGGTCTGGTCTGGGTATCATCAAATGTTACTGCAGAGGATGTACGCCTGGGTTACTTATTAATAAAAACATATATTAAGGCTAATAGGTTGGATTGTTACTGAACTGCGTTAAAGTCCGTAGACAGGTATTTTGTTACATGGCATCTCAAAGATGTATGTATTCGCCAAGCGTAAGGTTACTCTTATTGCATCTTAATGCTGATTAAAATGTGATAGTTTTGTTACCCAAGGGTACTCATTGTATCGACTTTGGAAGAATGAAAGGTTGGAGCCACTAGGATATGAACCTGTGGCCATGGGGTCAAACACAGGTTGCTGGAGTAGTTCACTGAGCCACCAGACCCAGCATATCGTAGGAGGAAAGGGTTTGGGTATTGGTTACCATCTGACAAATCCCGGGGTTGCGCAATTTGAACTACAACAATCTTTGCCAGACCCTGTTAGGAGGTACAGAGAGGGTTAGTTGTATGCTCGGCTCCTGAAAACAAATCCATCCATACATACATACATATATATATATATATATATACATGCATACATACAGTGTCTTTAGATCAGCCTTCTTCTGCCATTGGCCTGTTAATGTGTCACTCATATTCTGCTTCTTCCTAGGAGCAGTGGCCACCCCCTTCAGCCATGAGCCCACTGCCTGTGACAGTCGCCTGATCACACGAGTTCATCCACATGAAAATGAAGGTGCCTCAGTGTCTGGGTTGCTGAGCCAGTTGTTAATTGTCTGTTTTCTCATCTTCTTTCCTCCTTTTCTGAGTCTCTTTGAATGTTTATTGGTTGATAATGTTTCCCAGTTTCATGCGCATAACTGCAGCATCAATAAATATTCGGTTATAAAGCATTTTTGTCTCCGAAATCTATTCGTCTTCAATTACACTTCTCAGAATTCTTTTGTGCCCTCCTTAATGTGGAATAGTAAAGACTGAAAAATATGTAATAAATATTTTTATGAGAAGCAATGGCCAGGTAGGCGCGTTTCTTGGGCTGGAGAAGGGGGTTTGATTTACTGTAGGAACGCTGCATTTTTTTAACCAGGGATGTTTTAATGTCGGGGTATAATTTGTGGTGCGATTCTCTGTGCTCGTTGTTTTGGGGGGTTACAGGCTATTCTGGAAGGAGGGGCTGTGCCTGTAAGGGCTGCCTGAGCCCGCTTTCCATCCTGGTTGGTGGCCATTTTGGGCGCGCCCCTTGTGTTGGGGGACAGCGCTCTGGCTCCTGTCACATGGGCATGGACCATTAACATGGGGTTTAAGCGTGCCCATGCGTGGATGCCCCAGTCCGCCTGCGCCCGTCCGCGCCCGGACAGCGCCAGGGGCCAGGGATGCTGCCCGCTTAGATGCAGGTAAAGAGCGCTTGGTTAAGGGTGGGCAGACTTGATGTGGATCAGACGTGAGTAGGGAGGGGTGTGGCTTGCTGGACCCGTGACTGATGGGAGATGGTGCTTCTCCTAGTGTGACTGGTCCATTAGGAGTTTGGAGATAACTAGAGACTTACTCCCCACGGCAGGGAAAGGTGGGCAGAGGGGACTGGGCAGGGAAGCAGGTGTTAAGCTGCGCCCTGGTTAACACTGACCCTATGACGACACGCTGCGTGAGATCAGTGGGATGACTGGTACAACGCGGTTAGATTGCCTGTTCATCCCAGAGACCTGGGCGAGGGAAGGTTCGGGTCCCGACCCAGCGCCTGGGTGCGCTATTGTGAGGTCTGATAGGTGCGCACTAAGGGTTGTTATTTTCAGGGACTGGCTGAACTGCGCTCTCAAGCCAATAAATTCTTCGGTTACTGAGAGCTGCGAGATGGGGTATGTCAAAAATTAAAATCGATTGTACACAGATCCTGGCAGGACTTCCGGTTCATCGCCCTCCTGGCTCGAAAACTCAGCTTATGATGAACTGGAACCGGGTGCTGGAACCTTTCCTCTCTTGAAGTAATTTCACCATTCCCGCGGATTTACATCTACGTTTAGAAGAAAAAGTCAATAAAGATGCCAAGGCCTTCTTGGACCTCATGAATAACTGAGGGCCTCATTACGAGGCTGGCGGTCTTAAGGCAGACCACCCTATTATGACCGCAGCAGAGCTGCCACGGTCCAACTGCCAACACCGCCAGGCTGCCGCCAGCCTACAGCCTTGCGGTCCCGGCGGTTGTAATCCGGCTCTGCCCTGGGAATTACAAGCCCCCATCCACCTGCCTTTCCAGGAGGAATGGGAGAATCGGGGGACCGCTGAGGGCCCCTGCACTGCCCATACACTTGGCATGGGCAATGCAGGGGCCCCCATGGACAGCCCCATCGCGCATTTCACTGCCCAAATTGCGGGCAGTGAAATGCGCGACAGGTGCTGTCACACCCGATGCACCACAACATTACCGCCGGCTCAATTACGAGCCGGCCTCAATGTTGTGGTGAGTTTTCTGCTGGGCCAGCGTGCGTAAATGCTGTTTTCACCCGCTGGCCCAGCAGAAAACTCCTAATATGGTGGGCAAAAGACCTCCAGCACTGACGGTCTTGTGCCGGCAGCGGCTTCGGCGGTCCTGGAAAAGGACTGCCAAAGTCACAATGAGGCCCTTGGTCTTTTTCCAAAGGGTTAACTCTTCAACCTGTAGAGCCGGTCAGATGTTGGACAGGATCTTAACCCATCTACATGCCCTGACAGTGGGAGAGTGCCTGCCGTTGAGTTGGTCTGATCATCACACAGTGATGCCTAGAGTGAATAGAGAGATGGCAGAAAAGAGCATACAGCGTAAGGTCATCAGTTTCAGAAAGGGGGGTAAAACCACGGGAAAGGATTTAACTGAAGCCCTGATCAAAACTCAAACTAGAGACCTCAGTGGCCCGGGATTCCCAGCAGAGAAGTTTAATACTTGCGTGTTGTCAGCTATTGATGAGCTAATCGCTGTCAGATCCAAGAAAGATGGAAGGAGGTAGACCTCAGCTCTGTGGTTTTCTGAAGATCTTAAAGACCTTCAAAGGAAATATCAGAGGTAGAGATGGACGTGGAGAATGGCTCTTAATCTGGAAGAGAAGAACAAGCACAAGGAATTAATTAGAAAGCATAAAAGTGCCATCAGTGAGGCTAAAGCATCTTATTTTTGCCAGAAGATAAGATCTGCCATTAACACACCCAGAAAATTATTTAAGATGGTTAGCTCCCCCTGACTCAACAGGCGTTGGAGAACTCCCAAGATTTTTGTAACAGAGTGGCCCTGTTCTTCTGGGATAAGGCTGTGAAGATTTTTGCAGAATTCCAAGAGCTGGAGAACTGGCCAGATGCCTCTTCTATGGAAGGGATTTCCCACAGACAGCCTTCTAACTGCCATTCAGCCAGTTTCTTTCATAGGCCAATGGCAAAAATTGAAACCCTTTTGGTGTAAACCACTTCAGGATCATCAGATGACCCCAGTCCACCTAGGGTGCTTCAATTGGTCCCAGACATTATTAAAGAATTCTTAGAAAAAGTCTATTCCCAGGTTCTGGAGTCTGGAGTGTACCCGGAGTGCTGGAAGGAGGCAATACTTATTACCATGAAGAAAAAGTCTAATGGGGATTCGGGAGACTTAAAAAATCTTCTACTGATTTCCTTGCTGCCCCGGCGAAAATCCTGGCGAAGCATATCAATCAGGAAGTAGCTCAGTTTCTAAGTGATCACAATACACAAACTCCTGGACTCCTCCCAAACTGGGTTTAGGAGCAACCATAGCACTGAATCTACTCTGCTTATGGCAGCTGACTACAAGTCCCGACAAGTCGATCAAGGGGGATTGGCTATTTTGGTTATGCTTGATCCGTCTGCCGCCCTTGATACCGTTTCTCCATCTCTTTTGGTTCAAAGGCTGCGACAGGCTGGTCCGTGGAATGCCACCTTAAATCTGCTGGAGTCCTCCACAATGAATAGGACTCTTGCAGCCAGCTGCTGGGATTTTAGGGATAATCCTTTGAGGTTTCCCTATGGAGTTCTGCAAGGCTCCTCCCTCAGTTCGACCTTACTTAACCTGTGCGTGTCCCCGCTGGTGAAACTGGTGCGCTCTTTTGGTTTCCAATTCTTCTCTTATGCTGATGAGGCCTAAATCATCATTTCCATCTCTGGTGATTGGGAAGGGGTATGAGGGAGAACAGGCTCAAAATGAATGGGGAAAAGACAGAGATTACGGTCTCTTTGGCTGAGAACTCTATCTGGACTGACTGCCGTGGCCAGAAATCTGTGGTCTGCCTTCCGTCCCAGTTGCTGCGGCAAAACATCTGGGGGTGATCTTTGATAATATGTTGACTTTTGATACCCAGGTCAATAGAACAGTGAGTTCTTATTTTTGGATCATTAAGATCTTCAAGGAAATTCACCCCTTTCTGCTCAGGGAAATATGGGTGTCATTGCGCTTATAGCATCTCACCGCGACTACTGTAATGCCCTTTATTTCAATGTCAACCAGTATTTATTAAACAAGATACAAGTTATCCAAAATACTGCTGCCTGGTCGGTCCTGGGCCTGCCGAAATTCTGTTTGGTAAAGGAGGGTTTGAGGACTCTCCATTGGCTGCTGGTGAGGAAGCGTGTGACCTTTAAAGCCCTGTGCCTGGTACATAAGGCCTCCATCAGCAGGGTCATGTGATCTTAGGGATGCCTTCCACTGGTGTGCTCCCAGCAGATTGCAACAGGTGGGAGAAAGGTGACCATCCCTAGGTTCCGGAAATCTAGATGGGGGGAATAAGATGTCTCAGTGGCAGCTGCCAGGCTGTGGAACACTCTCCCGGAATCTATCAGGATCCTAAACTGGTATCTGATTTTCCACAGGCAGGTAAAAACCTGGCTATTTTCGTCTTCATAACTTCTTTGTCTGGGTTTCCCTGGTTTCTTTCTGCTTCTGTTCCTCTAGGATTCACTCCCTTCTGTTGCCTTATTCAGTGTGAGGGCTTTGATGCCTTGTTGGTTTTACGTGCTTTATAAATTCAAATTAAATTCCAATTAATCATCTGTGGGATGGTTCCTCATTAGTTCCATTCAAATTGCTAGTCTGGAAGCGCATTACCCTTGATGTTTGCTAATAAATATGAATTATTGCTTAGCTCTCTTTTGCGCTCTTCATCCGAGACCTGGAATACTCTTCTGTCAACTAATCTTCCAGCAAGAAGTTTTAGTGATCTCGTTTGGAGTGCGCAATCCCAAAAGTGGCTATTATAGACAAGACACTCTGAGAGCCAGTTCAGACCAAGGCCGGCTTTAGCACTGGTGGTGCCGGGTATGAGTGCCTTTGTTATGATTGATAAGATTATTCCCGGCACCCCCATGGATTCTTTCACTGTGACCCTCCACCAGTGCCCCTCATCTCTCAATAGCCCCTCTCTTGAAAGCATTTCATTTGTTTTATAGCGCTGCTCATGCCAATGTAAGGTGTCAGAGTAGTCCAAGATGTATCTTCGGGAAGCAGGTAACGTAGGTTTTATGATGGAGTTTATTTGAAGAATAAAGTCTTAGTTACAGGTTAACAATGTTATATCAATGCCCCATCAGGAGCAGCATCCTGTCACTCAGCCGACTCTCTCCAACTGATCTCTGCAGGCATACACAAACATGATGTGACATCACACACACACTGGCTGAGCAGCAGGTATCAGGAAACTAGGGAAGAGAATGCATTCTACCTAAATCAGGACGTAATACATTTCCCCCCTTGGAAAATAATAAAAATACATAATGGGCATCTTTCAGCCCTCATCAAAGAGGTGAGAGGTCTATTACAACCCCACAGCATCCTGCACATCATAAAAGAGCATCATTCAACCCTCACCACAGTAAACAAAGTAAAAGGTATCTTTCAACCCACACTCATCCCAGAAACACAGGGCATCTTGTGTATTCAGGTAGCATTTCTTAAAAAGGTCTCTTTGAACAAAGTATCTATTCCTAAAAGGGTCTTTTCCAACCATACTCATGCTTAACAGCAGTAGGCAAAGGGTATCTTCCAACCCTTGCTCATCCCAATGCACAGGATGCTACATACATTTGGAAATAGGTCTCTTTCAACCCTCACCATAATAACAAAAATGGGTATCTTTTAACTCCCGTAGGCAAAGAGTATCCTCCAACCCTTGCCCATCCCGAACCACAGGACACTACATAAAATGAATACCACACATCCCAAAATAAGGTACTTTCTCACTCTACACTGTATACCACACAGGAATATTGCTTGCACACATACACACTCCTGTGTACGCAATTACAACAGAATGAAGGAAGCCAATTCAGACAAAAAAACACCAAATCTAAACATCCAGGATAGCATCACCGAGATCATGCGTAACTTCCCACATAGCACTGAAAATAAGACTTTAGCATAGCATATTCAGAATAGCATCTTAACACTTGACATTACATATAAGATCGCACATTAGAGATTATTCTTCTGGCAGGTGACTTGTCCTTCACCTCGGTGAGCGACTCCTCACCTGAACACATCATAATTTGTCTGAAGATACAGAGTCCAAGTACTGTTCTGTCCCTCACTGTCAGTGAATTCAAAATATACACCTTACTTGAATGCTCACTGTACCCAGGATGGCACCAAAATCTAATCCATTGATGTGCCCTCACACCAGCCTGAGCAGTGCTTTAGCATTCAACGGGCATGCAGCAATCACACACTTCACAATAACCACTTCCAAGCACTAGGCTGCTGTGAAGAGCCAATAGTATTACTTATCTTTGCACAATATATGCACCCGACGCACAATAGATATGTGTGCAGTTCCCTTGATGCTCTGCATTGTGTAGTCCACATTCTAACCTTCCTGTCACTCCGCATCAAAGTTCCTGTCCTTGGCGGACCGTGACACAACAAAGATACTGTTTGGAACGTGCCTGAGACGCCATTTGACTGGCTGGTTGCGGATAATTTTAAATGGCAACACCCAGACTTAGGAAGTACGTACTTCCATCCTCATGGTATAGGATAAGCCTTAATTTTGTGCTCAAAATGCAGAGTGCAGTGACAGTCAGAACGTTTACCTTTCCAAAAATGGCTCTGCAACTCATTCCCCATTAACAACGCTCTCATCCTGGCACCCCGTTTGTGGGAGGCTGGCCTTCTATGTAGCGCGCAAAACTAGGCACGCTATCCAGGGGGTCCAGGCACCCACACATTGGTTTACAGAGGTAAAAACTAGACCACCTAATGCTCTAATTTTTATGGTAGCTTGGTCGAGCAGTTAGGCCAATCTTAGAGAAGTGCAAAGCATTTGTTGTACTCCCAGTATCAATAAATGAAGGCACACACTCAAAAGAATAAATCGAGACCTATTTACAAAAATACTTCAGAATTTTATTGTTAGACATGGCATCCTTGGAGTGATCACCCCTAACTTTTTGCCTCTACTACCCAGCTTGTTGCTGTGTGCAGGACTCTGCTTTTTGCTGTTTTTGTTACTCTGGACACTTTACCACTGCTGACCAGTGATAAAGTGCAAGTGTTCCCTATGTGAAATTGTATGTGCAATTGGCTTTTCCATAATTGGCATATTTGATTTATTAGTAAGTCCCTAGTAAAGTGCATTAGAGGTTCCCAGGGCCAGTTAATCAAAGCCTACTATGGGGGCCTGCAGCACTGATTGTGCCACCCACATGAGTAGCCCTGTAAACATGGCCCAGACCTGCCACTGCAGTGTCCGTGTGTGCAGTTTTTAAACTGCCAATTAGACATGGCAAGTATACCCACTTGCCAAGCCCAAACCTTCCCTTTTTATACATGTAAGGCACCCTTAAGGTAGACCCTAGGTAGTCCCATGGGCAGGGTGCAGTGTATGTTAAAGGTAGAACATGCATGGGTGTGTTTTATAAGTCCTAACAGTGAAATACTGCCAAATTCGGTTTTCACTGTTGCACGGCCTGTCTCTCTCATGGGTTAACCTGCGGGCTGCCTTTAAATATTCTTAAAGGGCAGTTTCCCTTTGAGAGCAGATAGAAACGTGGAGTTTGGGGTCTCTGAACTCACAATTTAAAAATATACATTTTAGTGAAGGTGGTTTTTATAGTGTTAGTTTGAAAATGCCACTTTTAGAAAGTGGGCATTTTCTTGCTTAAACCATTCTATGACTCTGAAGAGCTGAGGAGAAGTGCTGCCCGTGCCTGTGGCTGTGCTTTGTTGGGCTATCCTGCAGTTGCTGCTTCTGCCTGTGAAAGGGGACAAAGACTGGACTTTGTTGTGCATTCCTGCTTGCGAGGTATCGCCAAGGGCTTGGACTGAGCTTGCCTCATGTTTTGAAGCCTCAGGGACAGCAAAGGCTTCACTAACCAGTCTATGAGTCTGCATGCTGTGGACTCTAGCTTGCCAGAGGGTGCCATTCCAGTTCCTGGGCCCCTGGAAGTGAATTTCTGGTGAAAACCCTGTGAAACAACGCAGGAGAACTCGGCACGACTTCGCTAAGCATGCCGCTGCCCGAAGCCTGCAACACCTCCTATACCTGGATCCGTGGACCTCGCCGAGGCGCGACAACCCAACCGTCAACGTAGGCCCGATGTCACTGCAGCTGCTGATGTCCGCTCAAACTTGTGAGTTGGAGTGTCATACACCTGACGTTCATGACACCCGTCTCCATCACAGCACCTGTGATCCTGTGACTTGATCGCGACCCCATGAGGTCGCCCCTCAGCATCGTGACTTCGCTGGACTTTGACTTTGCCGGAGGTGCCACAGGACTGACTCCTCGCACCTGACACTGCCTCACCTCCGCTTCTCCAAAGCAGGGACCCAACGCCTCCTCTCCTTCGCCCTGCGGCACCGGAACCAACGCCGCATCGGATCCAGCGACACCTCGCTCCCTGACTCCAGGCACTGGCCTGTTATCCACAAATTTTGCTAAAGTACTGTACCTGGGTGTCCGTGTGACTACGTAAACAGTGCCAGTGGCGTCGCATTGTGGGAAGTGACTCTGTTACGATGCGGCTTTAACATCAGACTGCAGCATTTGTGCCTCTAGGCACTATTTTGGTGTTTTTAATTGCTAAAGTCAGATTTTTAATTGTGTGTTGTGGATTTTTATTGTACTTGTTCTTGTTTTATTTAGAGAAATATTTATTAGTTTTCTAAACCTGTGTGGTGTCCATTTTGTAGTGTTTCACTGTATTACTGTGCGTGTTGGTACAAATACTTTACACATTGCCTCTCGGTTAAGCCTTTCTGCTCATGCCAAGCTACCAAGGGGGTGAGCGGGGTTAACCAGGTGTGTTTCTCCTTTGCCCTGACTAGAGTGAGGGTCCTTGCTTGGACAGTGGACAACCTGACCGCCAACCAGAGACCCCATTTCTAACATTGGTGATCAACGGTTGGGACTGAACTTGCTTTTGTACATGACATACAGTGATTAAGTGTATACTACTGTTTCAGTGCAGACCATTATGTGACCACATACCACATGTTTTTGTGATTTTGTATTTTATCTCTTCTTGGACTTCATCTACTTCCATTTCTTTTTTACCTTTTTGAACTACTCATTGGGAACTCTTTGTTCTGCCTTGGAACTTTGCACTTTTGTCTTGCCCTAATGTCTCAATCTGGGGATTCACCAGCTGGAGCAGTTTTTGAGTTGGAGAAGCTGGAGAGTTATACAGTTGCCCAACTGAAACATTTCAGTAAGGATCTTGCCTGTCCCATTTGGAGCTCCGCCAGGAAGGAGGAGCTGCAAAAGGCACTGAGGACCTGGGTGACAGCCAAGGAGGTTCGGGGGCACACAGAGGAGGAGATTGATGGTGAGGAGGTGCACAACAGCCATGGGTGTGAAGTGGAGGTACCTGTACTGTCTCAGGGGAGGGACTCCAGGGCGGATTGCAGAAGGGTCTGACTCCTGAACAGTTGCAGGACAGACAGGCAGAGAGGGTGCACCAATTTGAGTTGGAGAAGCTCAAAATGGAGATGGAGGAGAGGAGGCTGGCCATTGAGGAGAAAAAGATACTGCTGCTCATGAGCTTAGTTTAAGGGAAATCGATCAGAGGAGCCAGTCTATTAGAGATGATGGCAGCACTACCTCAGAGCAGCCTGAGAGGAGGGCACACATTCCCAAAGACCTAGCTAAGGATTACAAGAGGGAGGATGCCATATACTTGTGGTTTAAAAGGTATGAGTCTGCTCTCCACATAAACATGGCCCCTGAAACACATTGGGGAACAAGTCTGTAGAAGCACTTCGAGGTAGAAGGGAGGAACAGCTTGACATCCTTAGGGGATCCTCACAGACTCACCTACACTATCATGAAGGACGCTCTACTCACAAGATATGGTCTCACCCCTGAGCTGTACAAGAACAAGTTTAGGTCCTACAAAAAGAAGGAATCCCAAACATGGTTAGAATGTGTTGACTCTTTCTGCAGGTCACTGGATGGTTGGGTGAAGCGCAGTAAGGTAACAACTTATGAGGGGCTTTACAACTTAATTGGTTGGGAGCACTTGTACAATCTGTGTTTTCCCGAGCTGCATCAGTACTTGATTGACAACAAGCTGTCTGATCCCAGGAAGCTTGCGCAGGAAGCGGACCGCTGGGAGAGAACCAGGGTCCAAAAGATGTAAGGGGGAGACTACGCCAAAGGTGGGCAAGGTGGGCAGATTGGTGGGGTCCCCATCAGAAGTGGGGGGGGGGTAAGGGTAAACAGGGTGAGTTCTCCAAAGGGCCCCAACCTAGTTCCCAGGGTAAGGATTCCCAGCCCCCCATTGAAAAGAAGCCATAAGTCTCTATAGGAAAACCTGCAGGTAGGTGGCCCCAGAAGTGTTATGCCTGTGACCAGGTACGTCATGTGAGGGGGGATCCCAAAAGTCCCAAGTGGACACCAGCACCCAGTGGTGCCCAGTCACAGGGTTTGGCCAGTGTAGCTCTTGGGGAAGAGCTGTTTTCAGGTGGGTGGGAGCCAGCTGAGATGACCCTTGTCTCACAAGGGGACAGTGAGATGGTCCAGAGGACCCTTGTGCCTAAGAACACTAAGAAATACAGGCAGTGGGTGACCATCAATGGACAGAGGGTGGAGGCCCCGAGAGACACAGGAGCTAGTGTGACTACTGTGAGAAGTCACCTGGTGTCTGAGGAGCAGGTAGTTCCCCATGCACTTCACCAACTATTTGCGGTAGACAACTCTGAGCGTCTGTGCAGAGTGGCACAGGTTCCCTTTGAATGGGGGTGGGGTGGTGTCAGGTGCCTTGAGAGTAGCTGTGAGTCAAACCATGCCTGTAGATTGTCTGCTTAGCAATGGCCTGGAGGATTCCCCTTGAAAGGAGATGGAACACAGGTCTCACTTGAAGATTTCCACCCGGTCAATGGCAGCCCGTCAGGGTGATCAGGAGAACCTGGAGCCTGAAAGAGTGGCCCAGGTGTCTGCCAGAAGGAGGAGGGCACGGGAAGCCAGCTGCAGAAGTTCCCAATGTCCGTGAGGAGGCTGAACCTGAGGAGGATGCTCCAGAGCCTACAGGGGAACAGGAGGCTAAACTGACTCAGTGGCAGCAGCAAGGGGGACCCACCAGGGAAGCATTCTTTGAGGCACAGAAAGTATGCCCTACTCTAGAGGGTTTGCAGCAGCAGGCTGCAGACCAGGTGTCTGGCAATGAGTCTAGTTCACACTGGATTTATTGAGAGTATGGCCAAGCCTAAGGTTGCTGAGTCTGGGCCAGCCCATGTTCTGGTAGTACCCTAATACGTCAGAGCCTTCCTTCTGGGTTTGGCTCATGATGTCCCTTTAGCTGGACATTTGGGGCAGGACAAGACCTTTTGAGTAGCTTGTCACCCACTTTTACTGGCCTCAAATGTGCAGGCACTCCTATGCGCACTGTAAGTCTTGAAAAACTTGTAAGGCAAGTGGCAAGAGTAGGGGGAAATGTAAGGCTCCCCTCCAACCTTTTCCTCTTGTCAGCACCCCCTTTGAAAGGGTTGGTATTGACATTGTGGGGCCTCTGGATCCCAAGACAGCCATGGGCAATAGGTTTATACTAGTCTTGATGGACCATGCCACCAGGTACCCAGAAGCCATTCCTTTGACATCAATCACTGCCCCTTTGGTGGGACGTACATTGATGGGGGTTTTTACCTGCATGGGGTTCCCAAAGGAGGTGGTATCTTATAGGGGTACCAAATTCATATCTACATATGTGAAGTCCCTGTGAAAGGAGTGTAGGGTAACCTACAAGTTTACCACTCATTACCACCCCCAACCAAACGGTCTGGTTGAGAGATTCAACTGCAACTTGAAGGGTATGATTATGGGCCTGTCAGAGCCTGTGAGGAGTAAGTGAGATGTCCTCTTGCCACGCCTTCAGTTTGTCTAGAGGGAGGTGCCACAAAAGGGCCTTGGATTTAGCCCTTTTGAGTTGTTGTAGGGCCACCCTGTGAGGGGACCTTTGAGTCTGGTTAGGGAAGGCTTGGAGAAGGCCTCCAGTAAGGCCCCCTAAGATTTATTCAGTTACATGCTGGCTTCTAGGAACCAGACTTCCTGCTTCAGGAAGCTCACTCAAGAGAGCCTGGAAGAAAGCCAGGAAGATATGAAATGGTGGTATGACCAGAATGCCACTCTGGTTGAGTTTCATCCTGGACAAAAAAACTCGGTGATGGTCCCAGTGAAGCCTCGTGCTCTCCAAGATAAGTGGACTGGGCCTTTTGAGGTAGTGGAACGCAAGAGTGATGTCACCTACCTGGTGAACTTGCACATTCCTAGGAACCCTTTGGAGGTCCTACATGTGAACTGCCTCAAGCCTCACTTTGAGAGGACAGAAGTGACTATGCTCTTGGCAACAGATGATGGGGTGGAGGACGAGAGCCCCTGCCTGACCTCTTGTCTGCCAAAGAGAAAGATGGTTCAGTGGAGGGTGTGAACCTCTCCTCCTCACTGACTCTAGAACAACAGAGGGACTGTCGCCAGGTGTTGGGACAGTTTGCCTCTCTCTTTTCCTTGATCCTAGTGATCACACACTTGTGCACACATGATGTGGACACTGGGGACAGTCCACCTGTGAAACATAAAGTTTACAGGGTGACTGACAAGGTTAGAGCCAGCATTAAGGATGAGGCATCCAAAATGTTAGCCCTTGGGGTTAGTGAGTTTTCCAGTAGCCCTTGGGCAGTCCTGTGGTCTTGGTCCCAAACCTGCTGCTCCTGCTGCCACTCCAGAACTCAGGTTCTGTGTGGATTACTGGGGACTCAATGCAGTCACAAAGACTGACGTGCACCCCATCCCCTGAGCTGACAAGCTCATTGATCAGTTAGGGGCTGCCAAATATCTAAGTACTTTTGATCTGACCTCTGGATGTTGGCAGATTGGTCTGACTGAGGGGGCTAAGGAGAGGTCTACATTTTCTACCCCAGATGGGCACTACCAGTTTAGGGTGATGCCCTGTGGGATGAAAAATGTCCCTGCCACGTTTCAGAGCCTGGTTAACCAGGTGTTGGCTGGATTGGAGGATTCAGTGCAGCCTACCTGGATGACATTGCTGTGTTCAGCTCCACTCGGGAGGAACACTTGCAGCACCTCTGTAAAGTGTTAGAGGCCCTGCAGAAGGCAGGCCTCATTATTAAGGCTAGCAAGTGCCAAATAGGGCAGGGCTCTGTAGTGTACTTGGGACACCAGGAAGGGACTGGCCAGGTGGCACCCCTACAGCCCATGATTGACAGTATTCTAGCTTGGGAGCCTCCCAAGACCCAGGCCGAGGTGAGAGTCTTTTTAGGTCTCACGGGTTACTGTAGGAGGTTTGTTAAGGGGTATGGCACCAATGTTGCTCCCTTAACAGTTAACTTCCAAGAAACAACCTAAGAAAGTGATCTGGACTGAGTCTTGCCACGCAGCTTTTGATGCCCCAGAAGGCAGCCATGTGCATGGCACCCGTGCTGAAGTCACCTGACTTTTTTCAAGAATTTGTTGTGCAGACTGATGCTTCAGAGCATGGTGTGAGAGCAGTGTTGTCACAGCTAAATAAAGAGGGCCTACATCAACCTGTAGCCTTCATCAGTAGGAAGTTACTTCCCAAGGAACGTAGGTGGAGTGCAGTTGAGCGTGAAGCTTTTGCTATGGTCTGGGCACTGAAGAAGCTAAGACCCTACATGTTTGGGACTCACTTCTGGGTTCAGACCAACCACAGGCCCCTCAGATGGTTAATGCAGATGATGGGTGAGAATCCAGAACTGTTGAGGTGGTCCATCTCTCTACAGGGAATGGACTTATGGTGGAACAACACCCTTGCACAGAACACACCAATGCTCATGGATTGTCCAGGTTCTTAAGCTTTAGTGAAGAGAACTCCCAGGAGGGTGGGTAGTTCTACCCACTTTCAGCTGGGGGCACAAGTGTTAGACATGGAATCCTTGGCGGGGGCTCCCCTAACTTTTTGCCTCTACTTCCTAGGTTGTTTCTGT
Organism: Pleurodeles waltl; assembly: GCF_031143425.1. Lineage (NCBI taxonomy): Eukaryota > Metazoa > Chordata > Amphibia > Caudata > Salamandridae > Pleurodeles > Pleurodeles waltl. The sequence continues at coordinate 38,610,908 of NC_090438.1, read as the reverse complement.
GTGCTGGACTCTGTTTTTGCTGTTTTGGTTACTCTGGGCACTTTACCACTGCTGACCAGTGCTAAAGTACAAGTGCACCCTATGTGAAATTTTATGAGTAATTGGCTTTTCCATAATTGGCATATTTGATTTACTACTAAGTCCCTTTTAAAGTGTATTAGAGGTGCCTTGGGCCTAAAATCAAATGCTACTAGTCGACCTGCAGCACTGATTGTGCAACCCACATGAGTAGCCCTGTAAACGTGGCTCAGTCCTGCCACTGCAGTGTCTGTGTGTGCAGTTTTTAACCTGACAATTCGACTTGGCAAGTATCCCCACTTGCCAAGCCCAAGCCTTCCCTTTTTATATATGTAAGGCACATCTACGGTAGACCCTAGGTAGCCCCATGGGCAGGGTGCAGTATATGTTAAAGGTAGGACATGTGCTGGTGTGTTTTACATGTCCTAACAGTGAAATACTGCCAAATTTGGTTTTCACTGTTGCAAGGCCTATCTCTCTCATAGGTTAACATGGAGGCTGCCTTTAAATATCCTTAACCAGCAGTTTCCCGTTGAGAGCAGATAGAAAAATTTAATTTGGGGTCTCCCAACTCACAATTTAACCACTTCGCTGCCAGGCCTTTTCCCCCTCCTGTGCCAGGCCTTTTCCCCCTCCTGTGCCAGGCCTTTTTTTGCCTATTTGGGGCAGTTCGCGCTTAGGCCCGCATAACTTTTTGTCCACATAAGCTAACCAAGCCAAATTTGCGTCCTTTTTTTCCAACATCCTAGGGATTCTGGAGGTACCCAGACTTTGTGGGTTCCCCTGAAAGAGGCCAAGAAATTGGCCAAAATACAGGGAAAATTTTGTTTTTTTCAAAAAAATTGGAAAAAGTGGCTGCAGAAGAAGGCTTGTGGTTTTTCCCCTGAAAATGGCATCAACAAAGGGTTTGCGGTGCTAAACTCAGCAGCTTCCCAGCTTTCAGGAACAGGCAGACTTGAATCCGAAAACCCAATTTTTCAACACAATTTTGGCATTTTACTGGGGCATACCCCATTTGTGCAATTTTTTGTGCTTTCAGCCTCCTTCCAGTCAGTGACAGGAATGGTCATGAAACCAATGCTGGATCCCAGAAACCTAAACATTTCTGAAAAGTAGACAAAATTCTGAATTCAGCAAGGGGTCATTTGTGTAGATCCTACAAGGGTTTCCTACAGAAAATAACAGCTGAAAAAGAAAAATATTGAAATTGAGGTGAAAAAAACATCAATTTTTCTCTACTTTTTACTCTGTAACTTTTCCCTGCAATGTCAGATTATCGAAAGCAATATACCGTTACGTCTGCTGGACTCCTCTGGTTGCGGGGATATATAGGGTTTGTAGGTTCATCAAGAACCCGAGGAACCCAGAGCCAATAAATGAGCTGCACCCTGCAGTGCGTTTTCATTCTATACCGGGTATACAGTAATTCATTTGCTGAAATATAAGGAGTAAAAAATAGCTATCAAGAAAACCTTTGCATTTCCAAAAAGGGCACAAGATAAGGTGTTGAGGAGCAGTGGTTATTTGCACATCTCTGAATTCCGGGGTGACCATAGTAGCACGTGAATTACATGGAATTTCTCAAATAGATGTCTTTTTTACACCCACCCCTATATTTGGAAGGAATAAATGTAGAGAAAGACAAGGGGCAATAACACTTGTTTTGCTATTCTATGTTCCCCCAAGTCTCCCGATAAAAATGATACCTCACTTGTTTGGGTAGGCCTAGCGCCCGCGACAGGATATGCCCCAAAACACAACGTGGACACATCACAGAAAACAGAGCTGTTTTTAGCAAAGTGACTACCTGTAGATTTTGGCCTCTAGCTCAGCCGCCACCTAGGGAAACCTACCAAACCTGTGCATTTCTGAACACTAGAGACCTAGGGGAATCCAAGGAGGGGTGACTTGTGTGGCTCGGACCAGGTTCTGTTACCCAGAATCCTTTGCAAACCTCAAAATTTGGCTAAAAAAACACATGTTCCTCACATTTCTGTGGCAGAAAGTTCTGGAATCTGAGAGGAGCGACAAATTTCCTTCCACCCAGCATTCCCCCACGTCTCCCGATAAAAATGATACCTCACTTGTGTGGGTAGGCCTAGCGCCCGCGACAGGATATGCCCCAAAACACAACCTGGACACATCACAGAAAACAGAGCTGTTTTTAGCAAAGTGACTACCTGTAGATTTTGGCCTGTAGCTCAGCCGCCACCTAGGGAAACCTACCAAACCTGTGCATTTCTGAAAACTAGAGACCTAGGGGAATCCAAGGAGGGGTGACTTGTGTGGCTCGGACCAGGTTCGGTTACCCAGAATCCTTTGCAAACCTCAAAATTTGGCTAAAAAAACACATGTTCCTCACATTTCTGTGGCAGAAAGTTCTGGAATCTGAGAGGAGCCACAAATTTCCTTCTACCTAGCGTTCCCCCACGTCTCCCGATAAAAATGATACCTCACTTGTGTGGGTAGGCCTAGCGCCCGCGACAGGATATGCCCCAAAACACAACGTGGACATATCACAGAAAACAGAGCTGTTTTTAGCAAAGTGACTACCTGTAGATTTTGGCCTCTAGCTCAGCCGCCACCTAGGGAAACCTACCAAACCTGTGCATTTCTGAAAACTAGAGACCTAGGGGGATCCAAGGAGGGGTGACTTGCGGGGCTCGGACCAGGTTCTGTTACCCAGAATCCTTTGCAAACCTCAAAATTTGGCTAAAAAAACACATGTACCTCACATTTCTGTGGCAGAAAGTTCTGGAATCTGAGAGGAGCCACAAATTTCCTTCCACCCAGCGTTCCCCCACGTCTCCCGATAAAAATGATACCTCACTTGTGTGGGTAGGCCTAGCGCCCGCGACAGGATATGCCCCAAAACACAACGTGGACATATCACAGAAAACAGAGCTGTTTTTAGCAAAGTGACTACCTGTAGATTTTGGCCTCTAGCTCAGCCGCCACCTAGGGAAACCTACCAAACCTGTGCATTTCTGAAAACTAGAGACCTAGGGGAATCCAAGGAGGGGTGACTTGTGTGGCTCGGACCAGGTTCTGTTACCCAGAATCCTTTGCAAACCTCAAAATTTGGCTAAAAAAACACATGTTCCTCACATTTCTGTGGCAGAAAGTTCTGGAATCTGAGAGGAGCCACAAATTTCCTTCCACCCAGCGTTCCCCCACGTCTCCCGATAAAAATGATACCTCACTTGTGTGGGTAGGCCTAGCGCCCGCGACAGGATATGCCCCAAAACACAACGTGGACATATCACAGAAAACAGAGCTGTTTTTAGCAAAGTGACTACCTGTAGATTTTGGCCTCTAGCTCAGCCGCCACCTAGGGAAACCTACCAAACCTATGCATTTCTGAAAACTAGAGACCTAGGGGAATCCAAGGAGGGGTGACTTGTGTGGCTCGGACCAGGTTCTGTTACCCAGAATCCTTTGCAAACCTCAAAATTTGGCTAAAAAAACACATGTTCCTCACATTTCTGTGGCAGAAAGTTCTGGAATCTGAGAGGAGCCACAAATTTCCTTCCACCCAGCGTTCCCCCACGTCTACCGATAAAAATGATACCTCACTTGTGTGGGTAGGCCTAGCGCCCGCGACAGGATATGCCCCAAAACACAACGTGGACATATCACAGAAAACAGAGCTGTTTTTAGCAAAGTGACTACCTGTAGATTTTGGCCTCTAGCTCAGCCACCACCCAGGGAAACCTACCAAACCTGTGCATTTCTGAAAACTAGAGACCTAGGGGAATCCAAGGAGGGGTGACTTGCGGGGCTCGGACCAGGTTCTGTTACCCAGAATCCTTTGCAAACCTCAAAATTTGGCTAAAAAAACACATGTCCCTCACATTTCTGTGGCAGAAAGTTCTGGAATCTGAGAGGAGCTACAAATTTCCTTCCACCCAGCGTTCCCCCAAGTCTCCCGATAAAAATGATACCTCACTTGCGTGTGTAGGCCTAGCGCCGGCGACAGGAAACACCCCAAAGCGCAACGTGGACACATCCTAAATTTTGGAAAAAAACAGAGGTGTTTTTTGCGAAGTGCCTACCTGTAGATTTTGGCCTCTAGCTCAGCCGGTACCTAGGGAAACCTACCAAACCTGTGCATTTCTGAAAACTAGAGACCTAGGGGAATCCAAGGAGGGGTGACTTGCGGGGCTCGGACCAGGTTCTGTTACCCAGAATCCTTTGCAAACCTCAAAATTTGGCTAAAAAAACACATGTTCCACACATTTCTGTGGCAGAAAGTTCTGGAATCTGAGAGGAGCCACAAATTTCCTTCCACCCAGCGTTCCCCCACGTCTCCCGATAAAAATGATACCTCACTTGTGTGGGTAGGCCTAGCGCCCGCGACAGGATATGCCCCAAAACACAACGTGGACATATCACAGAAAACAGAGCTGTTTTTAGCAAAGTGACTACCTGTAGATTTTGGCCTCTAGCTCAGCCGCCACCTAGGGAAACCTACCAAACCTATGCATTTCTGAAAACTAGAGACCTAGGGGAATCCAAGGAGGGTTGACTTGTGTGGCTCGGACCAGGTTCTGTTACCCAGAATCCTTTGCAAACCTCAAAATTTGGCTAAAAAAACACATGTTCCTCACATTTCTGTGGCAGAAAGTTCTGGAATCTGAGAGGAGCCACAAATTTCCTTCCACCCAGCGTTCCCCCAAGTCTACCGATAAAAATGATACCTCACTTGTGTGGGTAGGCCTAGCGCCCGCGACAGGATATGCCCCAAAACACAACGTGGACATATCACAGAAAACAGAGCTGTTTTTAGCAAAGTGACTACCTGTAGATTTTGGCCTCTAGCTCAGCCACCACCTAGGGAAACCTACCAAACCTGTGCATTTCTGAAAACTAGAGACCTAGGGGAATCCAAGGAGGGGTGACTTGCGGGGCTCGGACCAGGTTCTGTTACCCAGAATCCTTTGCAAACCTCAAAATGTGGCTAAAAAAACACATGTCCCTCACATTTCTGTGGCAGAAAGTTCTGGAATCTGAGAGGAGCTACAAATTTCCTTCCACCCAGCGTTCCCCCAAGTCTCCCGATAAAAATGATACCTCACTTGCGTGGGTAGGCCTAGCGCCGGCGACAGGAAACACCCCAAAGCGCAACGTGGACACATCCTAAATTTTGTAAAAAAACAGAGGTGTTTTTTGCGAAGTGCCTACCTGTAGATTTTGGCCTCTAGCTCAGCCGGCACCTAGGGAAACCTACCAAACCTGTGCATTTCTGAAAACTAGAGACCTAGGGGAATCCAAGGAGGGGTGACTTGCGGGGCTCGGACCAGGTTCTGTTACCCAGAATCCTTTGCAAACCTCAAAATTTGGCTAAAAATACACATGTTACTCACATTTCTGTGGCAGAAAGTTCTGGAATCTGAGAGGAGCCACAAATTTCCTTCTACCCAGCGTTCCCCCAAGTCTCCCGATAAAAATGATACATCACTTGTGTGGGTAGGACTAGCGCCCACGAAAGGAAAGGGCCCAAAACACAACGTGGACACATCACATTTTTTTATAAAAAGCAGTGCCTACCTGTGGATTTTGGCCTGTAGCTCAGCCGACACCTGAGGAAACCTAGCAAACCAGTGCATTTTTGAAAACTAGAAACCCAGGGGAATCCAAGATGGGGTGACTTGCGGGGCTCTGACCAGGTTATGTTACCCAGAATCCTTTGCAAACATCAAAATTTGGCCCAAAAAACACTTTTTCCTCTCATTTCGGTGACAGAAAGTTCTGGAATCTGAGAGGAGCCACAAATTTCCTTCCACCCAGCGTTCCCCTAAGTCTCTCGATAAAAATGGTACATCACTTCTGTGGGTAGGCCTAGCGCCCACAAAAGGAAATGGCCCAAAACACAACGTGGACACAACATATTTTTTCACAGAAAACAGAGGTGTTTTTTGCAAGGTGCCTACCTGTGGTGTTTGGCCTGTAGCTCAGCCGGCCCCGGGGGGGGGGGGCAGAAATGCCCTAAAATAAAATTGCCCCCCCAACCCCCACCCTCCCCCGCCGGGAGCGACCCTTGCCTACGGGGTCGCTCCCCCTGCGTGACATTGGCACCAAAAAACAAATCCCCGGTGCCTAGTGGTTTCTGCCCCCTTGGGGGCAGGTTGACCTAAACTCAGCCAATCTGCCCCCAAGGGGGGCAGAAATGGCCTAAATACAATTTGTCCCCCAGGGGAGCGACTTTTGCCTGATGGGTCGCTCCCCATCTCTAAAAAAAAAAAAACAAAGAAAAAAAAGAAAAATTCCCCTGGCGCCTAGAGGTTTCTGCCCCCCCCCACCCCCCGGGGGCAGATCGGCCTAATAATAGGCCGATCTGCCCCCCGGGGGGGCAGAAATGGCCTAAAATAAATTTGCCCCCCCAACACCCACCCCCCCCCGGGAGCGACCCTTGCCTACGGGGTCGCTCCCCCTGCGTGACATTGGCGCCAAAAAACAAATCCCCGGTGCCTAGTGGTTTCTGCCCCCTTGGGGGCAGATTGACCTAAAATTGGCCAATCTGACCCCAGGGGGGCAGAAATGGTCTAAATACAATTTGCCCCCCCAGGGGAGCGACCCTTGCCTGATGGGTCGCTCCCCATCTCTAAAAAAAGAAACAACAAAAAAAAAAAACACAAAAAAAAAATTGCCCTGGCGCCTAGAGTGTTCTGCCCCCCCCCCCGGGGGGCAGTTCGGCCTAATAATAGGCCGATCTGTCCCCCGGGGGGGCAGAAATGGCCTAAAATAAATATGCCCCCCCAACCCCCCCCCCCCCCCCCCAGAGCGACCCTTGCCTACGGGGTCGCTCCCCCTGCGTGACATTGGCGCCAAAAAACAAATCCCCGGTGCCTAGTGGTTTCTGCCCCCTTGGGGGCAGATTGACCTAAAATTGGCCAATCTGCCCCCAGGGGGGCAGAAATGGTCTAAATACAATTTGCCCCCCCAGGGGAGCGACCCTTGCCTGATGGGTCGCTCCCCATCTCTAAAAAAAGAAACCACAAAAAAAAAAACACAAAAAAAAATTGCCCTGGCGCCTAGAGTGTTCTGCCCCCCCCGGGGGGCAGTTCGGCCTAATAATAGGCCGATCTGTCCCCCGGGGGGGCAGAAATGGCCTAAAATAAATTTGCCCCCCCAAGCCCCCCCCCCCCGGGAGTGACCCTTGCCTACGGGGTCGCTCCCCCTGCGTGACATTGGCGCCAAAAAACAAATCCCCGGTGCCTAGTGGTTTCTGCCCCCTTGGGGGCAGATTGACCTAAAATCGGCCAATCTGCCCCCAGGGGGGCAGAAATGGTCTAAATACAATTTGCCCCCCAGGGGAGCGACCCTTGCCTGATGGGTCGCTCCCCATCTCTAAAAAAAAAGAAAGAACAAAAAAAAAAAACACAAAAAAAAAATTTGCCCTGGCGCCTAGAGGTTTCTTCCCCCCCTGGGGGCAGATCGGCCTAATAATAGGCCGATCTGCCCCCAGGGGGGGCAGAAATGGCCTAAAATAAATTGCCCTCCCCCCCAGGGAGCAACCCTTGCCTAAGGGGTCGCTCCCTTTGCGTGAAATTCACGCAAAGAAAAAACTCCCTGGTGTCTAGTGGTTTCTACCCCCCTTGGGGGCAGATTGGCCTCATCAAAATAGGCCAATCTGCCCCCAAGGGAGGCAGAAATGGCCAAAATATAATTTTCCCCCAAGGGGAGCGACCCTTGCCTAAGGGGTCGCTCCCCACCAAAAAAAAAAAAAATGAAACAAAAAAAAAAAAAAAGGTCCCTGGTGCCTAGAGGTTTCTGCCCCCCCTGGGGGCAGATCGGCCTAATAGTAGGCCGATCTGCCCCCAGGGGGGGCAGAAAAGGCCTTCCCAAAAATATGCCCCCCCTGGGAGCGACCCTTGCCCAAGGGGTCGCTCCCTTTTGTCAATAACAATAATAAAAAAAAAAAAACCCTGGTGTCTAGTGGTTTCTACCCCCCTTGGGGGCAGATTGGCCTCATCAAAATAGGCCAATCTGCCCCCAAGGGGGGCAGAAATGGCCAAAATATAATTTTCCCCCAAGGGGAGCGACCCTTGCCTAAGGGGTCGCTCCCCACCTCAATAAAAAAAAATGAAACAAAAAAAAAATGGTCCCTGGTGCCTAGAGGTTTCTGCCCCCAGGGGGGCAGAAAAGGCCTTTTCAAAAAAATGCCCCCCCTGGGAGCGACCCTTGCCCAAGGGGTCGCTCCCTTTGGTCAATTTCAATGAAAAAAAAAAAAATCCCTGGTGTCTAGTGGGGTTTCAAAAGCCGGATTGCAAGCAATCCGGCTTTTGAAACCCTCGGAGGGACTTCAAAGGGAAGGAAATACTTTTCCTTCCCTTTGAAGCCCCTCCGGGCCTCCCAAGTGATTGAAAAAGAAATGCTTTTGCATTTCTTTTTCAATCGCGCTGGAAGCAGAGCTTCCAGCGCGACTAGGGAGGCCCCTGTGACAAATCAGCGCGCGCTAGCGCGCTGACGTCACAGGGGGGGTGGGGGGGGTCGGGGGTGGAAGGGGAAGGGATTCCCCGGTCAGCCCTGACCTAGGGGGGTGGGGGGGCGGCCCTCGGGAGGAGCGCTAGCGCTTCTCCCGAGGGAAGCATTCAGGACGTAATGGTTACGTCCATGGCGCCACACGGGCGCTGCCATGGACGTAACCATTACGTCCGTGGCGGGGAAGGGGTTAAAAATACATCTTTTAGTGAAGGTGCGAGTGTTAGTTTGAAAATGGCACTTTTATAAAGTGGGCATTTTCTTGCTCAAACCATTCTGTGACTCTGCCTGTTTGTGGATTCCTTGTCTGGGTCAGACTGACAGTTGGGTTGTTTGTGCATCTCCACTAGAGAGTATCACAAAGGGTGCTGGGGTGTAACCTGCATATCCAATTGGGCCATCTGGGCCAGGATGGAGGGAGGAGTGGTTACATACACCTAAAAAGGGATGTGCCTGCCCTCACACAAATCAGTCTCCAGCCCCCTGGTGTGCGTCTGGAGCCAGGCCTGGGCAAGACAGGATCCTGTAAACAACAGAGACTTTTCTTTGAAGTTGGGCAACTTCAAAGGCAGAAAGTGGTCCAAGTATTGGACCCAAACCACCAGACTTTAGATTACTTCAAGGATTCAAGAGGAACCTCTGCCAGGAGAAGAGCTGAAGAGTTGAGAAGTGCTGCCCCTGCTTGTGACTGTGCTTTGTAGGGCTATCCTGCAGTTGCTGCTTCTGCCTGAGAAAGGGGACAAAGAATGGACTTTGTTGTGCATTCCTGCTTGAGAGGTATCTCCAAGGGCTTGGGTTGAGCTTGCCTCCTGTTTTTGAAGCATCAGGGACGGCAAAGGCTTCACCAACCAGTCTCTGAGTTTGCATGCTGTGGACTCTAGCTTGCCAGAGGGTGCCATTCCAGTTCCTGGGCCCATGGAAGTGAACTTCTGGTGAAAATCATGTGAAGCGATGCCGGATGACTCCATACGATTTTGCTAAGGACGCCGCTGCCCGAAGCCTGCAACGCCGCCTACACCTGGATCTATGGGCTTCGCCGAGGCCCGACGACCCCACCATCAACGTAGGTCCGACATCGCTGCAGACACTGACCTCGGCACAAACATGTGAGTTGGAGTGTCGTGCTCCCAATTTTCATGACACCCGACTCCGTCGCAGCTTCTTTGACACTGTGACGTGATCGTGACCCTGTGAGGTCACCCCACAGCATCGTGACTTTGCCAGACTTCGACTTTGCTGGAAGTTCCAGGGGACCGGCTCCTCACAACCGATGCCGCCTGACCTCCAGCGCTCCGCAGCAAGAACCCGACACCTCTTTGTGATGCCTCCTCTCCTTCGCCCAGCAGCACCAGAACTGACGCTGCATTGGATCCAGCGTTGCCTCACTCCCCAACTCCAGGGGCCGGCCTGTTTTCCACACATTTTGCTAAGGTACTGTACCTGGGGGTCTGTGTAACTCCGTAAAAGGCGCCAGTGGCATCACATTGTGGGAAACGACATTGTCATGATGCTGCATTAACATCAGATTGCAGCATTTGTGCCTCTAGGCACTATTTTGGAGTTTTTAATGGTTAAAATCATATTTTTAATTGCGTATAGTGGATTTTTATCGTATTTGGTCTTGTTTTATTTAGATAAGTATTTACTATTTTTCTAAACCTGTGTGGTGTTCATTTTGTAGTGTTTCACTGTATTACTGTGTGTGTTGGTACAAATACTTTACGCATTGCTTCTGAGTTAAACCTTTCTGCTAATGCCAAGCTACCAAGAGGGTGAGCGGGGGTTAACCAGGTGTGTATCTCCTTTGCCCTGACTAGAACGAGGGTCCTTGCTTGGACTGGGATCAACCTGACTGCCAACCAAAGACCCCATTTCTAACATTTACAACATTTTTCAGACCAAGATCATCATAATCCGTTAAGTACTTTTTAAATTATAATTTTTTTAAAGTTTTAATAAAGTTAGTCTTTTTTTGTGTAATTTTGCACCATAGGAATTAATGGAGCAATACTTTAAAATTCACAGTAAGTCAGGCAATGCATTTACCAATGTCTACTTTTGCAGGTATGTTGAGGTCATTGATGGGTATCCTGGATCAGCTGGAGAAGTTTGGGCGACTCCCGGTTCTGGTGGGAGCTGCTGGAGAAAGTCAATGGAGCCGGTGCCAGGCCACTGGGGGGGTATCACTTGGAAAAGCACTGCACAGGCAAACTTAAAGGTAAGTTCTGGTGGGTCCCCTTGGGTGTCAAGGTCGGAAGGGGTGGTGGGCTCATAGGAAACAGCTGGATCTTCAGTGCAGGGCACAGGGCGGACAGGTGCAGAGCGAATTGGTGAACCAGGAGCTGTGTGCAAAGGTGACCTTGGAAGCAGAAAGTGGGTACTAAGGAGGGTCATTTGCAGGTCAGCAGGGGCACTCTGGTGTGAGATTCAGGAAGTCCCTCGACAGGGACTTCCTCCTGGTTCTTTTTCAGTCCGGAATGGACTGTCCTTCTTGGTGTCCGAGGTGACCACTACCTAGGGCTATTGTACGGTCTGACCACTGGAGGGTGCAGTGTCAACAAACATGGTACACTGGCAGGGTTTGTCCTCATGGTCTGAAGATTGGCCTGGCTGCAGCATCCGGTTCCTTGGTCAGCAGCTGGTCAGTGAAGTAGCCTTCAATGGGTCTTTGGTTCCTTGGGGTTGCAGAGTGATGCCTTCACTCTAGAGGGAGATCTTTCGTGAGTTTTGAAGAGTGGAGGTCCTCTGGGGGTTTTTAGAGTCTGTCCAATGTCCAAGCAACCCCTCAGTGGCAATTGTCGAGTCCTGGGTGCAGCAGGCAGGATTTGGTGCCTCTTCTTTGTGCAGCAAGCCTTCAGTTCTAGAGCCTTGGGTCTTTTTTGTTGCTGGTCTTCTTGTGTCCTTAGAATTTAATTTCCTAGCCTAGGGTTGCCCACCAAATACTGTATTTAGTGGGCATTTTAGGGGGTACCTAGTAGTGACTAATGGTTCATCTACCTTAGGGTGGCTACACCCACTAAGTGATGACTTCTTGTGGGCAGAGGTCACTTCCCTACACCTGATTATCTATTTTCCTTCCATGCAAGATGGAGGAAAATAAAATGGAGAGGTCACCTTTCATACAACACCTTAGGGGTGCTGGGAGCCAGGACTGATCACTCCTTCTGTCCCTGATTTTCTGCCGTTGCTCCTGCCAAAAGTGGGTGTGTGCAACAGGGGTGGCTATCTGCTGCCAGCAGCAGGCCTGGGGGTCAAGTTTTAAGGGTGGTAAGCCCTTTGAAACTCACTAGCAGGGCAGTGCACATTCCTGAATGAAGGGCTTTATTCTGAATCCCAGAGAGCAGGAACTCTCACCCCAGGGATTCAGAATCTGGTCTAGTGGTGGCAGGTTGGTTGTTACCGGCCAGCAACCATGCCAGGGTAGTTAGCTTTTGAAAGAGGCACCTCTTAGGTAACCTCTAGGTATACATTTTGTAATAAATCCAATACTGGTACCAGTTTTGATCTATCTTTCTGAGTTGTTTGATATCAAACAACCAAGGGTTCAGAGTAGCCATCATTTAGCTGTGAAACTCGTACTGACCAGTGTACAGCACATATATTTAAATGGCTGCCTTGTTCACTTACTATGCCCTAGGGTTGGCAAGGACACAGTAGTGGCATATTGCTCATGCATCTATGCCCCCACATGCCGTATAGTGCACTCTGTCTTAGGGCTGGAAGGCCTGCCAGAGGGGGGACCTATAGTGCATGCAGTGTGTAGTGAGCAGACCATACAGGCTGTGTGTCATGTTGAGTTTGTCTTTTAGGATTACTTTGGATCACTCAGCCTGCGATGGCAGTGCGTGTGCTTCTGGATGCATGGCCCTAGATGGTGGCACAATCTGTGCTGCTGCCCTCAGGGGCCTACCCTTGGTACACCATGCCCTGGGCACCTACGTACAATTTACTAGGGACTTACAGTGGCAGTTAAATGTGTTGCCAATTGTGCCAATGGATCACAACAGTTTTAGGGAAAGAGGTCTGGCCTAGAAAGCCTGGTTAGCCGGAGACTACATCAAATACAGGGCAAAAAGTGGGGGCTAACCATTACACAAGAGGCCTTTTCTCGCACAGTTAATAAACACAAGTGCTCCAGATAACAGCTTTTCTTGAATAGTACCAAAAATCTCTCGCGCTGGAGCTCTTGAAGAATTAAATGTACTCACAGTCTTAGCGGTAATCTCACATTGAAGGAGCCAAGTTGCTAGTTCACTCACTATGATATTGCACAATGTTTTATAAACCAATTCCAACCTTCAGCATACATCCAAGGCCAAGCAGGTCCAAAATGCCCTTTACGCTTGAGCTGATCGCAGGCTGCCTGGTTGAAAAGACACTGGTGGGGCTTTCAGGCCATTTCACTTTTCTTCAGGCTTCACTTTCTCTTCTTTTAGATTGCTTCATAGGTTCACTTATCTCATTTCTTTTTGTTTCTTGCAGACTTTATCTTTGTCTTCAATCTCCTTCATCATGTAGGTTAGGTTTCCAGCTCGTCGCCATTGTTGCAATCACAGATGGATCTTCGGGAGGCAGGTAACGTAGGTTTAATGATGAAGTTAATCTGAAAGATGTTAAAGATGTTATATTAAAGCCCCAACAGGAGCAGCAGGTATCAGGGAAACTAGGGCGAGGGAATGCATTATACCTCAACCAGGATGTAAGAGTTTTACATCACACACACATTACGCAGTCACAATGATTCATACGTGTGTAAATCAGTGCATAGGAAATGTTACTTAACACAATGTGGATTGCAGGGTGGAAGAATCTCGAGTCGTCCAGTAGTCAGTATATTTTAACACTGTTGGGTTTGTAGAAGAACAAACTCAGGATTTAAAACATAACACAGTGGTTGGGATTGGCTTTACTATTAAGAACATATTTCTATCCAAACAAAACCTTTTTTGCAACATTTGGTATAGATAATGAAAGACTGTGGAAAAAAACATAGGCCTGATTTATACTTTTTCAGTGTCGCATTTGCATCATTTTTTGACACAAAAGCGACGCAAACTTGCAAAATTCAATTATATTGACGCAAATGCGGAGCTAAAAAAGTATAAATCAGGCCCCTAATGTTCAAACCTATACTATGCTGTTTGCATGCAGCTCTTTTATGATAGTTCATTGCTGACTGCGCTATATTAGAACTGTAACTTATAAACTGCAAGTAACAAGAGGATCTTTGTGACAAGAGCAGGAACCCACTCAGCTATCCACATAAAATAAAGATCTGTGATCAGCAGGGTACACATTCTTTGGAGCAGGTATATTAACCCTCTGTGCTACCTTGTAATGAGCCAAAACTGCCACTAGACAAAGCTCCCATCTCTCTCCAGCACAAACGTTAATAACCAGATTTATCTTGACGTTTTTATTGTTGACTGAAAACTGCTGGACACACAAGGAACTCTACAGCAGGTGCTTTTAAACTTGTTATTTCTAAACGCAGCGAATCCCCGGCACCAAGTGCAGCTGCGCCAGTCGCACCCCCTAAAGCCGGTCCTTCGACTAAATCTATGTCCTCAACTGAAACTTTATGATAAACTGACATGTAAGATGCTTTTCAAATCCAAATTTGAGACAAAATTTTGATTACATTTGAAGCACCGAAATCAGCCAGTCTTGCTCAATTGTTGCTTCTCATTTCACATGAAGAAGGCACTCTCGTTCCTATGTTATTCTCCTGTAAATATCTTTATTTTGTATGGACATCTGCTTGGTCTACGATACTGTTGCTCTCATCACCCTACTTCACCTTCTCTTGGCCCAGATTGCAGTAGATGATTCTGTATTGGGTGAGCTTGTACCCCACCTGAACAGCAGGTTGTAGCTGGTACAGACAGAATCCTCCCAGTCACCACTTCCCACTTCTGGACCTTCGATGCGCAGTTACTGGGACTCTTGATGGCAGCGGACATTGATATGTGCAGAGGGGCTACGCTGCTTGCTCGACACCTCACAAGTCTGGATGACCATTCTCTCTCACAGTGAAAACTGGAAAGATAGACTCGATTCTACTGGGCACTGATGGAGTAAATCCAGATGTTTAACATTGCCTTGTACTGTGGCACCACTGGGCATCACATCAAACCTACTGTCAAATGCTGGGCCCCTGACACTCTCCAGGGACTGAAGATTCAAGAAGCCGTCGCATGTGACAAACATTTCCAAGACAGCGCTGTACCACTCCATCTATTGAGGATGATCCTCCTGCCGTCCCATCAGACATCTTCCAGATAACTTCCCTCAAGCTGTTCATGCACTTGTACCATACCACATGAACTGACAAATGCGATCCTAGGATTCCCTAGTCAAGAGGATCCAGATCAAAGGAACACCTACATGGTGGAAAGACTTATATCAAGAGACAAAAATGTCTACCATGTTACACCAATTTTGACCAAGATAGATTGGCTTCAACTGGAGTCGAGAATTGAATTCAAGACACTTTGCATCACACGCAAGGCAATAAACCTACCCAAGCCTCTCTGCTTGCATGGACAACTCATCTTCTCCTTTTATGTTTTCCCTTTCATTGCTTTGTTTCTCCTCTATGTATCTCAATGCTTTTAACAGGATACTACAGCTCTCCAGGTAGTGCTAATGGTGGCTTGCCTGAAGCTTATTTCATATGCAGTGCATTTCATCCCACGTAATCACAGGAGACCATTATGGAATGCTGTTATACATAGTGTCTCATTGTTATACTTAGTGTCTCATTGTTATACTCAGTGTCTCGTTGTTTTACCATTGCAAGATGGAAAACACATTACTTCTAAATTAGGTGTCCATGCTGGAACTTTAATGCAACAATAGACTATTTGCAGTACCTCTGCAAGATCAACACCCACTGTATCATTAGCTCTGTTATTGAAGCAAATGCTAGCTGTTTTAGATGAACATTTAATTTCTTGCATAAGTTGTTGAGTTTGTCTGTAGAGGTTCTATCTTGTATTTATCTTGTGAGATGGTGAATCCAAGAGTTAGTCAGTGGATGGATGAATGGATGCATCAGTACAAAGATGAGTGACAAAGGGCATGTATGATCACTTATTGAGTGCCTAAACCCATAAATGACAGAAAAGGCACTTTCATCCATAGGCCAGAACTATTGGCATAGTCAATGCTTGTCAGGTCATCAGTTAGGTTTGGGATGGGACAGTGCAGTGGCAGCCTGGGTGTGGAATAGAGGGGAGTAGGGGGGGGCCATTAGTGCTTACACTTTGGGTGGTGACTGCGAAATCACCGAGACCACACATGATATTGGGGCCCTTGGGAGAGAAGGACTTGGTCCAGGCCACGGGTGCTGGAGTTGATGATGAAGAAGAACAAGGATTTGGGGTTCCTTAAAGAGAGATGGGGAGGGGTGCTGCTATGCTGGATGCAGCTACTATGCAGAAGGATGTGGTGAGGGCCAAAAAAGTGGCAACAATAAATCAGGTGCAGAGGGAGGTTAACAGAGAGATGTGGGGTTCCTGTAAAGCCAAGCAAACACGTGAGGCAAGGCACATAGAGGTAATTTATGAATCTCTCCCCCTCTTCTGGCATCAGAGGGGACATTTCTCCTTATTGGAGGACAGATTTTTACCTTGAAAATTTAAGAGAGAAGAATAGAGGAATGGATGGAGGACGGCTGAGGAGAGGGGGGCACAAATAACACCTAAGGAGAGGGTTTTTACTGGTGGCGATATGAAGGGGCAAAAACGAAAAAGTAGATAAATGAGGGGACAGAAGACGTAGAAGAAGAAACATGGAGCAAGGTAAAATGAGGAGGAGGAGGTCCTGGTCCAGGGATGGACAGGACAGTCAATCAAGAAAACAGTGGATGGACAGACATGAGAAACATGCAGATTGGAAGTTACAGCATTGGGGTGGCTGGAGTCACTGCTCAAAGAAAAAGCGGATAGGAAATATTGGTGTGGTAAATATTTTTTGGGGTGGCGGGAAGGGTCAGGGATCCATATTAGATTGTTGAGTGGGGCACATTAGCACGTGCCGCACACCTGAATGAGGTAAGCGCTGCTCAACTTACACCCCAATAAAGCAGCCTTTTTCAATTACAAAGGAACCTAGTAGTGAAGGGATTTCACCCCAAGAGATGCTGCACAAGCTTTCGTTGGCTCCCAGCTGAGCACAAGCCTCTGTTTCTGAAGCATTGTCATCATTAATCCAGCAGGTGCAGTGGCACCGGGCCCAGGTGTGCAAGGAATCCACTGCCCCTCCTCCCAATTACGGGTCTCCTTTATTACCCAGGTTTAGGTGCAGGGAGCACATTTTTCTTGCTTGCACTAGGGGTCAAGACTCCCTTGCTAGGCCCTAATCCATGCTGTGGGACAGCAGACCTCTTGTCCCACAGGAGCCTTGTTCAATAAATGACTTGATCTCTTGTGAGCAGTGATTGTCAGCTCCACACTGAGCCCCTGTGGTGAATTGATCTCATTGCACTGTGTTCGTAAAAGTGCTTCTGTAGCAAGGTGGAAGTATTATGTAGTATGACTGGGGGGTCTTACCATTTCATACTAACACATTACCCAGAAGTGGACCTCGGGTTCACACCAGTAAACCTTAGCTCAGTCCTGGTACAGTGGCAAAAAGAAGTCAGGCTACTCAGAGGAACATCTTTGCATTTAACAACACCACATGCACGACAACTAAATGATACAACTCAAAAGAAATCCTGCACCAACTCAGATTTTTTATCTTAATTTAGACACCAAAATGAGCTTTGTATGTTACATATATAACTTGAGTTATGTAATTTTGAAGCGTTGAAAAATAGGTGCACTTTTAGTTGTCAAACAGTTACCCCTAAAGTCAATGGGTGAAAACACACCATGCAATTGGTCACTTGTGGGGTGAGCTTGTGGAACCCACCTGGGTTTTGCGGGTCCCTAGACCAAGTCTCAACAGACAGTATCTTGTTACCTTGCTTAGAGAGTCCGGGTGAAGGGCTGCTCTGCCTGTCCTCGGTGCTGACGGGATCGCCGATGCCTGTCAAAGTTGCAGCATTTAACAAAAAAACACTTGGGGGTGGAGCTACTCTCTACCCTCAGACAGTAGAGGCCTTTGGGGTCCCAGGATCCAGATTCCACAGCAGAATCTTCAGTACCATGTCCAGGGACTCCGGGTGCAGTGGTAGACTTTCTGCTGTCAATCACAGGAGGATCGCACCAAAGATGCTTTGCCACTTCTCTCGAAGTCGCTTCTTTCAGGATGCAGGATCTCAGGAGTGGGGTTGTTGTGGCCATCATTCACTATGTTGGGAACTGCTCTGGAGTTAGTAATGTCTGAGGTGGGGTCAGTTACCGGGCTGGAGGCCGACAAGCCTCGGCAGTGGCAACAGTAGTCCAGCGTTACTTGGTTAGCTGGAAGTCGTCTGGAATGGAGTAGTGGCTCAAAACCTGGTGTGAGACTCAATACCGCTCCCAGGGTGCAGGTCACCAACTTCCTTTGGGCTCACTCACAAGGGGCCAGATGGTTTGCAATACTTGTAATGTAGCACGACAATTCTTCTGCAGGTTGCTGGTGACTGGTCTCACCAGTCAGGGTAGTCTGCCTTAGTTTCTGGCGTACACTAAAGTCCCTCTTGCTGGGAGCAATGAGTTTCACCAACGGCATATGTTGATCACACAGTTCCAATATATGGTCTCCTTAGGGCACTTAAGTGTCCTCTCTTTGAACGGCAGAGGAGTTCTAAGTTCTCTTGTCAGTGACGGCGTCTCCTTGTGCCTCTTCTCAGGTTCAAAGTCAGAACTGAGGTTCTGGGGCCAGGGGAGCCCCTTAAATCATGGGCGTTAAGAGTGTGTGGGACATTGACCAATGGGCTACTGGTCCCTGGGCTAGTCCGCCCCTGAAGTGATGATTTTCTGTGGGAGTACTTCACTTTTCTACCCAGATCCCACTAATTGTAAGGTTTGCCAGTATAGCAGAACCTTCTCTTGGCTCCACCGACCTCATAACCCACCCTAAAGTTGTGGCTAGCCTTTTGGAAGTGTACGCCTCCTTGTTGTAATTTAGTAGCGATTAGATTAAGCATTAGCAGAAGACATCTTGTTTTTATCAACTATTGTGAACATTTCGCGGAATCCATTTTGTATTCATGGCAGCCATTTTCTCTGCCACATGCTGACATGTGCTCACCATGTGCTCTGTCCTACCTTCCCGTTAACTACTCTTGAAAATCTGTCTAGGGACAAGTTATATTTAGCATCCCCCACTTTCGCACATGCCCAGTAAGATCTGCAGCTCTTAGTAATTAGTAACCGACAGTAATGTGTCTACTAGTCCTTGAAAACTGTTAGCTCCTCCTACCTGTCGACTGTGCATTTCCATATGACCTTACATGCATATAAGTCTTGCTTCTATAATTGTACTACCTTCTTTTTTAGTCCCTGCGTGGGTATAAAAAGACCATGCTCTCTTAGTTCAGTGTGCTACTTCAAACATTGCCGAAGGGTGCTGTTTGAACTGTAGTACCACCTCTTGAGGTTTAATAAACTTTGTATTTTATTTCAGTTTCTGGGCCAACTTCTTCCTATTTGGTCTGAGGACTTTGTGCAGAGAAGGGCGAACCCCTTGCACTAGTAGGCCTTACTGAGGCTTACTTTGACATCCTGAATAACTAATTTTCCCACCTGTCAGCCTGCACACGGCGGGAAGGGCTTTGTCCTTGAGTGGGGGACAAAAGATTACATATGAAGGGTGGTGAAAGCCTTGAGGCTCACTGCCTTGATTACTGTAAACACTAGCCATCCGGAGAGGGAGGAGGAGTGACCTCCTTCCTGCCCAGGTTCTTTGTCTCTGTCCTGTGGAGGTGCTAGCACAACCAGCAGGAGGGTAGACTCTTGTCTTGGTGGCAAATGACTTGGAGGAGCCTGCCAAGGCAAGAGAAAACTGGCAACTTGGTGGGCATCTTCTAAGGATGCCACCAGGGTACATGCTAGCTAATTCTGGACACGAGAGCCATGCTCAGGGTTAAAAAGCACAGTATTTGATACCAAACATGGGAGAAATCGGCTGGGCCATCATGGAGCAGGACATCTGGGGTTTCCCCGGGTGCCAGCCCATATCATCCTATGAACCATTGGTCACTTGTGGTAGCATTAAGTTTTAAATGCTATCACAGAGCCATATATGCTCATGCATATATGTCCACACCCACAACACAGTGCACCCTGCCTCCTGGGCTATAGGAGGCCTCCCTCAGGGGTGGCTGACCTGTGTTATGGGCAGTGAAGGGACTCTGCCTGCACTTGGTGTGGGCAGAGTTGAATTCGAGGAGACAAGCTGCAAATGCAGGCTGACATGGCAGTTCAACAGGCTTTGCTTTTACTTGGGTCACACAAGATGGCACTCATATTGCTGCAGCCTTGGTGACCCCTATACCATGCTTGCCCTGGGGTAGGTCGCTCCCCCTGCCGCTGCAGCTCCTCCAAGTTCCCGAGTTCCTGTGTTCCTGAGACCCACCTAACTGTAAGTACCCCCCTCCTCCCAGCCCCTCGCCCTGCCCCGCGCCACTCACCTTCTCTCCTGCTCCTGCTTCTTTTCCTCCTCTCTGTCTCTTCCTCCTCGCTCCCCCTCTGCAATCTTCTTCTGTGTTCTTCTGTTCTTCCCTTCTGTTCTTCTGTTCTTCCCTTCTGTTCTTCTGTGTTCTTCCGGTCTTCTGTGTTCTTCTTCTCTGTTCTTCTCTGTGCTTCTGTGTTCTTCTTCTCGGTTCTTCTGTGTTCTTCTGTGTTCTTCTGTGTTCTTCTCTGTTCTTCTCTGTTCTTCTCTGTTCTTCTGCTCTTCCGATCTTCTGTTCTTCTGTCTTCTGCTCTTCCGGTCTTCTGCTCTTCCGGTCTTCTGTTCTTCTGTCTTCTGTTCTTCTGTCTTCTGTTCTTCTGTCTTCTGTTCTTCTGTCTTCTGTTCTCCTGTCTTCGGCTCTTCTACCTCCTCCGTCTTCTTCCCCCGAGCCTGCCCTCCTGCTCCTTCCTCATCCCCCTCCCTCACTCGCCTCCCCCTCTCTCACCCCTAGCTAACCCGTTCGCTATCTACCTCCCTCACTCCTCCTATCTTCCTATCTCTCTAGCTCCCTATCTCACTATCTAACTCCCCCACTCTCCACCTCCTCCTACCTACCTATCTGTCTATCTATCTATTTCCCTATCTATCGACTTCTCTATCTATTTTCTCTATCTATTTCTCTATCTCTCCCCCCCTCCCGCCACCCCCTCTACTACCTATCTCCCTATCCTCTCACTCTACCTCTCTCCCTCACCCACCTCTACAACCCCCCCTCCCCTATCTTCACAACCCTACTCCTATCTCTCTCCCTAATCTCCAAACCTCCTAACACTCACCCTCCTCCACCCTAAACCCCCTCCCCCAGCTCCTCTCACTCTACCTGTCCCCCCCCCTCCCTCGCGCTTTCCCGCCGCGACCTCCTGCACGCCCCCGCCCCCCAGCTCCCATTCGCCCCCAGCTGACCCCTCCCCCCCCTCCTACCTCTTATGGCGGCTGCTGCGCGACAGTGGTAGCGACCCTTGACCCAAGGGTAGGTCGCTCCCCCTGCCGCTGCAGCTCCTCCAAGTTCCCGAGTTCCTGTGTTCCTGAGACCCACCTAACTGTAAGTACCCCCCTCCTCCCAGCCCCTCGCCCTGCCCCGCGCCACTCACCTTCTCTCCTGCTCCTGCTTCTTTTCCTCCTCTCTGTCTCTTCCTCCTCGCTCCCCCTCTGCAATCTTCTTCTGTGTTCTTCTGTTCTTCCCTTCTGTTCTTCTGTTCTTCCCTTCTGTTCTTCTGTGTTCTTCCGGTCTTCTGTGTTCTTCTTCTCTGTTCTTCTCTGTGCTTCTGTGTTCTTCTTCTCGGTTCTTCTGTGTTCCTCTGTGTTCTTCTCTGTTCTTCTCTGTTCTTCTCTGTTCTTCTGCTCTTCCGATCTTCTGTTCTTCTGTCTTCTGCTCTTCTGTCTTCTGTTCTTCTGTCTTCTGTTCTCCTGTCTTCGGCTCTTCTACCTCCTCCGTCTTCTTCCCCCGAGCCTGCCCTCCTGCTCCTTCCTCATCCCCCTCCCTCACTCGCCTCCCCCTCTCTCACCCCTAGCTAACCCGTTCGCTATCTACCTCCCTCACTCCTCCTATCTTCCTATCTCTCTAGCTCCCTATCTCACTATCTAACTCCCCCACTCTCCACCTCCTCCTACCTACCTATCTGTCTATCTATCTATTTCCCTATCTATCGACTTCTCTATCTATTTTCTCTATCTATTTCTCTATCTCTCCCCCCCTCCCGCCACCCCCTCTACTACCTATCTCCCTATCCTCTCACTCTACCTCTCTCCCTCACCCACCTCTACAACCCCCCCTCCCCTATCTTCACAACCCTACTCCTATCTCTCTCCCTAATCTCCAAACCTCCTAACACTCACCCTCCTCCACCCTAAACCCCCTCCCCCAGCTCCTCTCACTCTACCTGTCCCCCCCCCTCCCTCGCGCTTTCCCGCCGCGACCTCCTGCACGCCCCCGCCCCCCAGCTCCCATTCGCCCCCAGCTGACCCCTCCCCCCCCCTCCTACCTCTTATGGCGGCCGCTGCGCGACTGCGCAGCGGGCGCGCGCAGCGGGCACGCCGCTGGCGCGCCGGAGGCGCACCAGAGGCAAGCCCGTCTGCGCCCGTCCGCGCCTGGCCCGCGCCCAGCGCCACGACCCCTGGTCCCCAGCTCCCCCAAGCCCCGCTGATCCGCTACGACCCCACCACCCTCCACGCCCTCAACCCAGGGCGCTCCAAAACCTGCTTCCTAGCTCACCCCAAACGCACCCATGGACCCTTCGCCTGCAACTCCTGCAAACGCATCTTCCACCACGCAACTACCACGACCACAAGCCCACGCGCCATCAACCACCTCAAGTGCATCCTGGTCAACGCTCGTTCCGTCCACAAGCACGCCGTTGAACTTTGGGACCTCCTGGACTCCACAGCCCCGGACGTCGCCTTCATCACGGAGACATGGATGAACGCCTCCTCTGCTCCAGACATCGCTACCGCCATCCCCGAAGGCTACAAGATCTCCAGAAAAGACCGCACCAACCAAGTAGGAGGAGGTGTCGCCATCATCTTCAAAGACTCCATCAGCGTCACCACCTCCACCGAAGACCCCCCCCTCGCCGCTGAACACCTGCATTTTCAGATTCGCACCGACCCAAGGACCACCCTCAGAGGATCCCTCGTCTACCGTCCTCCCGGACCTCGCGCCTCTTTCAGCGACGCCATCGCCGACTTCATCTCCCCGCACGCCCTCGCCTCACCGGACTACATCCTCCTAGGCGACCTCAACTTCCATCTGGAACAAAACAACGACCCCAACACCACCACCCTGCTCGACAACCTCGCCAACCTCGGCCTCAAACAACTGGTGAACACCGCCACCCACATCGCCGGACACACGCTCGACCCTATCTTCTCCGCCAGCAAACACGTCTTCTTCAGCCACACCTCTGCCCTACACTGGACCGACCACAGCTGCGTCCACTTCACATTCCGACGCGAGACCTCCCACCTCCGCACTCAACCCATCCCTCGTCGACAGTGGAACAAGATCCCTGAAGAGCAACTCTTCTCCGCTCTCGCCGCCAACCAACCCACCCTCACCACCGACCCCAACGACGCAGCTCTCAACCTCACAAACTGGATCTCCAACTGCGCTGACAACCTTGCTCCCCTCAAACGCACGCATCGACAGACCAACACCAAAAAACCTCTCTGGTTCTCTGACACCCTCAAAGAATCAAAGAAAACTTGTCGTGCCCTTGAGAAGGCCTGGCGCAAGGACCACACCGCTGACAACATGACCGCCCTCAAGAACGCTACACGCGAACACCACCACCTGATCCGCACTGCCAAAAGGAACTTTTTCACCGACAGACTAGACAAAAACAGCCACAACAGCAGAGAACTCTTCAGCATCGTCAAAGAGTTCTCCAACCCCAGCGCCAGCGCCAACGCCGTCACGCCCTCACAGGATTTGTGCGAATCCCTCGCCACTTTCTTCCATCGCAAGATCAGCGACCTCCACGACAGCTTCGGACACCAGACCCAACCATACACCACTGAACCCGCTTCCCCGGACATCACCCTCAACAACTGGACCCACATCAACACGGAAGAAACCAAATCCATCATGAACTCTATCCACTCCGGCGCCCCTTCGGACCCCTGCCCGCACTTCATCTTTAACAAAGCCGACGACATCATCGCCCCGCACCTCCAGACCGTCATCAACTCTTCTTTTTCTTCTGCTACCTTCCCCGAATGCTGGAAGCACGCTGAAGTCAACGCCCTACTAAAGAAACCTACGGCTGACCCAAGCGACCTGAAAAACTTCCGCCCCATCTCTCTTCTACCTTTCCCAGCCAAGGTAATAGAAAAGACCGTCAACAAACAGCTGACCACCTTCCTGGAAGACAACAACCTGCTCGACCCTTCACAAACCGGATTCCGAACCAACCACAGCACGGAAACCGCCCTCATCTCAGTCACAGACGACATCAGAACCCTGATGGACAACGGTGAAACAGTCGCCCTCATTCTCCTCGACCTCTCGGCTGCCTTTGACACCGTCTGTCACAGCACCCTAATCACCCGCCTACGCTCCACCGGGATCCAAGGCCAGGCCCTGGACTGGATCGCCTCCTTCCTCGCTAACCGCTCCCAAAGAGTTTACCTCCCTCCGTTTCGCTCAGAACCCACCAAGATCATCTGCGGCGTACCTCAAGGCTCATCGCTCAGCCCGACACTCTTCAATGTCT
Organism: Pleurodeles waltl; assembly: GCF_031143425.1. Classification (NCBI taxonomy): domain Eukaryota; kingdom Metazoa; phylum Chordata; class Amphibia; order Caudata; family Salamandridae; genus Pleurodeles; species Pleurodeles waltl. Next base: position 38,586,588 of record NC_090438.1, on the reverse strand, counting down.
ACATGAGCCCCCTCGCCAACATCGTACGCAAGCACGACATCATCATCACCTCCTACGCCGACGACACCCAACTTGTACTCTCCCTCACCAAGGACCCCGCCAGCGCCAAGACCAACCTACAAGAGGGTATGAAGGACGTCGCAGATTGGATGAGGCTCAGCCGCCTAAAGCTGAACTCTGAAAAAACGGAAGTCCTCATCCTCGGCAACACCCCGTCCGCCTGGGACGACTCCTGGTGGCCCACGGCACCGCACCGACCCCCGCAGACCACGCCCGCAACCTCGGCTTCATCTTGGACCCTCTTCTCACCATGACCAAGCAAGTCAACGCCGTGTCCTCCGCCTACTTCCTCACTCTCCGCATGCTCCGCAAGATCTTCCGCTGGATCCCCGCCGACACCAGAAAAACCGTGACCCACGCCCTTGTCACGAGTCGCCTGGACTACGGCAATACCCTCTACGCCGGGACCACCGCCAAACTCCAAAACCGCCTGCAACGCATCCAAAACGCCTCGGCCCGCCTCATCCTCGACGTACCCCGCAACAGCCACATCTCCGCACACCTGAGACACCTGCATTGGCTCCCAGTCAGCAAAAGGATCACCTTCCGTCTTCTCACCCACGCACACAAAGCCCTCCACAACAAGGGACCGGAATACCTCAACAGACGCCTCAGCTTCTACGTCCCCACCCGCCCCCTCCGCTCCGCTGGCCTCGCACTTGCTGCCGTCCCTCGCACCCGCCGCTCCACGGCGGGTGGGAGATCTTTCTCCTTCCTGGCGGCCAAGACCTGGAACTCCCTCCCCACCAGCCTCAGGACCACCCAGGACCACTCCGCTTTCCGGAGACTCCTAAAGACTTGGCTGTTCGAGCAGCGATAACCCCCCCTTTCCCCCCTAGCGCCTTGAGACCCGCACGGGTGAGTAGCGCGCTTTATAAATGTTAATGATTTGATTTGATTTGATTTGATTTGGTAAAGTCTTTGCCAATTGGGTTTGGAAAATCTCAGTACATGTTAAGGGAGAAAGCACTGATACTGGAGTCTGGTTAGCAGGTCTCAGTACACTTTCAGGTCAAAAGCAACAGCATCAAGCAGCAAAAAGTGGGGGGTGATCATTCAGAAAGGGCACTTTACAACAGCTCTCATTGCAGTGTGCTCTTGAAAGTGCTTCATCAGTGAGTCTGGCAGCAGCTCACCACCCCCCCCCCCACCACTGTGAAGTGCTCTCATTGCAGTGTGTTCTTGAAAGTGCTTCAACAATGAGTCTGTCAGCAGCTGAGCTCCCCCACCCTCCACTGTGAAGTGCTCTCATTGCAGTGTGTTCTTGAAAGTGCTTAATCAGGGAGTCTGTCAGCAGCTGAGCTCCCCCACCCCCCACTGTGAAGTGCTCTCATTCTATCATGTTCCTTAAAGTGCTTTGTCAGGGAGTCTGGCAGCAGCTCACCTCCCCCCCCACTGTGAAGTGCTCTCATTGCAGTGTGTTCTTGAAAGTGCTTCAACAATGAGTCTGTCAGCAGCTGAGCTCCCCCACCCTCCACTGTGAAGTGCTCTCATTGCAGTGTGTTCTTGAAAGTGCTTAATCAGGGAGTCTGTCAGCAGCTGAGCTCCCCCACCCCCCACTGTGAAGTGCTCTCATTCTATCATGTTCCTTAAAGTGCTTTGTCAGGGAGTCTGGCAGCAGCTCACCTCCCCCCCCCCACTGTGAAGTGCTCTCATTGTACTGTGTTCCTAAAGTGCTTTGTTAGTGAGTCTGGCAAGGGCACACGCCCGCTCCCCCTCCCCCACCGTGAAGTGCTCTCAGTGCAGTGAGTTCTGAAAGTGCTTTGTCAGTGAGTTTGACAGTGGCTCACAACCCCTCCCCCGAGACCACATCCCTTGCTGTGAAGCGCTCTCATTTTATCGTGTTCCTTAAGGTGCTTCGTCAGTGAGTCTGGCAAGGGCTCAAGCCCGCCCCCCTCCCCTGGTGTGAGGCGCTCTCATTGCAGCGTACTCCTTATCACAGTGCTTCATCAGTGAGCCTGGCAGCGTCTCACTCCCACCCAACCCCCGCTGTGACGCACTCTCATTGCACCGTACTCCTCATCACAGAGCTTCATCAGTGACTCTGGTAGCGTCTCACTGCACCCCCCGCTGTGAAGCGCTCTCATTGCAGCGTACTCCTCGTCACAGAGCTTCATCAGTGACTCTGGTAGCGTCTCACTGAACCCCCCGCTGTGAAGCGCTCTCATTGCAGCGCACTCCTCGTCACAGTGCTTCATCAGTGAGCCTGGCAGCGCCTCACTCCATCCCGACCCCCGCTGCGAAGCGCTCTCATTGCAGCGTACTCCTCGTCACAGTGCGTCATCAGTGAGCCTGGCAGCGCCTCACTCCATCCCAAACCCCCGCTGTGAAGCGCTCTCATTGCAGCGTACTCGTCGTCACAGTGCTTCATCAGTGAGTCTGGCAGCGTCTCACTCCACCCCAACCCCCGCTGTAAAGCGCTTGCATTGCACCGTACTCCTCGTCACAGAGCTTCATCAGTGACTCTGGTAGCGTCTCACTGCACCCCCCGCTGTGAAGCGCTCTCATTGCACCGTACTCCTCATCACAGTGCTTCATCAGTGAGCCTGGCAGCGTTGCACTCCCGCCCAACCCTCGCTGTGAAGCGCTCTCATTGCAGCGTACTCCTTGTCACAGTGCTTCATCAGTGAGCCTGGCAGCGTCTCGTTCCACCCCAACCCTCGCTGTGAAGCGCTCTCATTGCACCGTACTCCTCGTCACAGAGCTTCATCAGTGACTCTGGTAGCGTCTCACTGCACCCCCGCTGTGAAGCGCTCTCATTGCAGCGTACTCCTCGTCACAGTGCTTCATCAGTGAGCCTGGCAGCGTCTCACTCCACCCCAACCCCGGCTGTGAAGCACTCTCATTGCACCGTACTCCTCATCACAGTGCTTCATCAGTGAGCCTGGCAGCGTGTCACTCCACCCCAACCCCCGCTGTGAAGCGCTCTCATTGCACCGTACTCGTCACAGTGCTTCATCAGTGAGCCTGGCAGCGTCTCGCTCCACCCCAACCCCCCGCTGTGAGGCGCTCTCATTGCACCGTACTCCTCGTCACAGTGCATCATCAGTGAGCCTGGCAGCGTCTCGCTCCACCCCAAACCCCCGCTGTGAAGTGCTCTCATTGCACCATACTCCTCATCACAGTGCTTCATCAGTGAGCCTGGCAGCGTCTCGCTCCACCCCAAACCCCCGCTGTGAAGCGCTCTCATTGCACCGTACTCCTCGTCACAGTGCATCATCAGTGAGCCTGGCAGCGTCTCACTCCACCCCAACCCCCGCTGTGAAGCACTCTCATTGCAGCGTACTCCTCATCACAGTGCTTCATCAGTGAGCCTGGCAGTGTCTCAGTCCACACGACCCCCGCTGTGAAGCGCTCTCATTGCAGCGTACTCCTCATCACAGTGCTTCATCAGTGAGCCTGGCAGCGTCTCGCTCCACCGGATCTCCGCTGTGAAGCGCTCTCATTTCAGCGTACTCCTCATCACAGTGCTTCATCAGTGAGCCTGGCAGCGCCTCACTCCACCAGACCCCCGCAGTGAAGCACTCTCATTGCACCGTACTCGTCACAGTGCTTCATCAGGGAGCCTGGCAGCGTCTCACTCCACCCCAACGTCCCACTGTGAAGCGCTCTCATTGCAGCGTACTCCTCATCACAGTGCTTCATCAGTGAGTCTGGCAGCGTCTCACTCCACCCCGATCCCCGCTGTGAAGCGCTGTCATTGCACCGTACTCCTCGTCACAGTGCTTCATCAGTGAGCCTGGCAGCGTCTCACTGCACCCCCCGCTGTGAAGCGCTCTCATTGCAGCGCACTCCTCGTCACAGTGCTTCATCAGTGAGTCTGGCAGCGTCTCACTCCACCCCGATCCCCGCTGTGAAGCGCTGTCATTGCACCGTACTCCTCGTCACAGTGCTTCATCAGTGAGCCTGGCAGCGACTCGCTCCACCGGACCCCCGCTGTGAAGCGCTCTCATTGCACCGTACTCCTCGTCACAGTGCTTCATCAGTGAGCCTGGCAGCGTCTCGCTCCACGCCAACCCCCCGCTGTGAGGCGCTCTCATTGCACCGTACTCCTCGTCACAGTGCTTCATCAGTGAGCCTGGCAGCGTCTCGCTCCACCCCAACCTCCCGCTGTAAAGCACTTGCATTGCACCATACTCCTCTTCACAGTGCTTCATCAGTGAGCCTGGCAGCGCCTCACTCCACCGGACCCCCGCTGCGAAGCGCTCTCATTGCACGGTACTCGTCACAGTGCTTCATCAGTGAGCCTGGCAGCGTCTCACTCCACCCCAACCCCCGCTGTGAAGCGCTCTCATTGCACCGTACTCCTCATCACAGTGCTTCATCAGTGAGCCTGGCAGTGTCTCGCTCCACCGGATCTCCGCTGTGAAGCGCTCTCATTTCAGCGTACTCCTCATCACAGTGCTTCATCAGTGAGCCTGGCAGCGCCTCACTCCACCGGACCCCCGCAGTGAAGCGCTCTCATTGCACCGTACTCGTCACAGTGCTTCATCAGGGAGCCTGGCAGCGTCTCACTCCACCCCAACGCCCCGCTGTGAAGCGCTCTCATTGCAGCGTACTCCTCATCACAGTGCTTCATCAGTGAGCCTGGCAGCGTCTCAGTCCACCCCGACCCCCGCTGTGAAGCGCTCTCATTGCACCGTACTCCTCATCACAGTGCTTCATCAGTGAGCCTGGCAGTGTCTCGCTCCACCGGATCTCCGCTGTGAAGCGCTCTCATTTCAGCATACTCCTCATCACAGTGCTTCATCAGTGAGCCAGGTAGCGCCTCACTCCACTGGACCCCCGCAGTGAAGCGCTCTCATTGCACCGTACTCGTCACAGTGCTTCACCAGGGAGCCTGGCAGCGTCTCACTCCCGCCCAACCCCCCGCTGTGAAGCGCTCTCATTGCAGCGTACACCTCGTCACATTGCTTCATCAGTGAGCCTGGCAGCATCTCGCTCCACGCCAACCCCCCGCTGTGAAGCGCTGTCATTGCACCGTACTCCTCATCACAGTGCTTCATCAGTGAGCCTGGCAGCGTCTCGCTCCACGCCAACCCCCCGCTGTGAAGTGCTCTCTTTGCAGCGTACTCCTCATCACAGTGCGTCATCAGGGAGCCTGGCAGCGCCTCACTCCACCCCAACCCCTGCTGTGAAGCGCTCTCATTGCACCATACTCCTCGTCACAGTGCTTCATCAGTGAGCCTGGCAGCGTCTCGCTCCACCCCAACCCCCGCTGTGAAGTGCTCTCATTGCAGCGTACTCCTCGTCACAGTGCTTCATCAGTGAGCCTGGCAGCGTCTGACTCCACCCCAACCCCCGCTGTGAAGTGCTCTCATTGCAGCGTACTCCTCATCACAGTGCTTCATCAGTGAGCCTGGCAGCGTTGCACTCCCACCCAACCCTCGCTGTGAAGCGCTCTCATTGCAGCGTACTCCTCATCACAGTGCTTCATCAGTGAGCCTGGCAGCGTCTCGCTCCACCCCAACCCCTGCTGTAAAGCGCTTGCATTGCACCGTACTCCTCATCACAGTGCTTCATCAGTGAGCCTGGCAGTACCTCACTCCCGCCCAACCCCCCACTGTGACGCACTCTCATTGTAGCGTACTCCTCATCACAGTGCTTCATCAGTGAGCCTGGCAGCGTCTTACTCCACCCAACCCCCGTTGTAAAGCGCTTGCATTGCACCGTACTCCTTGTCACAGTGCTTCATCAGTGAGCCTGGCAGCGTCTCGTTCCACCCCAACCCCCCGCTGTGAGGCGCTCTCATTGCAGCGTACTCCTCGTCACAGTGCTTCATCAGGGAGCCTGGCAGGGCCCGCGCTGCACCCCAACCCCCGCTGTGAGGTGCTCTCATTGCAGCGTACTCCTCGTCACAGTGCATCATCAGGGAGCCTGGCAGCATCTCGCTCCACCCCAACCCCCGCTGTGAAGCGCTCTCATTGCACTGTACTCCTCATCACAGTGCTTCATCGGTGAGCCTGGCAGGGCCCGCGCTGCACCCCAACCCCCGCTGTGAAGCGCTCTCATTGCACCGTACTCCTCGTCACAGTGCTTCATCAGTGAGCCTGGCAGCGTCTCGCTCCACCCCAACCTCCCGCTGTAAAGCGCTTGCATTGCACCATACTCCTCTTCACAGTGCTTCATCAGTGAGCCTGGCAGCGCCTCACTCCACCGGACCCCCGCTGCGAAGCGCTCTCATTGCACCGTACTCGTCACAGTGCTTCATCAGTGAGCCTGGCAGCGTCTCACTCCCGCCCAACCCCCCGCTGTGAAGCGCTCTCATTGCAGCGTACTCCTCGTCACATTGCTTCATCAGTGAGCCTGGCAGCGTCTCGCTCCACGCCAACCCCCCGCTGTGAAGCACTCTCTTTGCAGCGTACTCCTCGTCACAGTGCGTCATCAGGGAGCCTGGCAGCGCCTCACTCCACCCCAACCCCCCGCTGTGAAGCGCTCTCATTGCACCATACTCCTCTTCACAGTGCTTCATCAGTGAGCCTGGCAGCGTCTCGCTCCACCCCGACCCCCGCTGTGAAGCACTCTCTTTGCAGCGTACTCCTCGTCACAGTGCGTCATCAGGGAGCCTGGCAGCGCCTCACTCCACCCCAACCCCCGCTGTGAAGCGCTCTCATTGCACCATACTCCTCGTCACAGTGCTTCATCAGTGAGCCTGGCAGCGTCTCGCTCCACCCCAACCCCCGCTGTGAAGTGCTCTCATTGCAGCATACTCCTCGTCACAGTGCGTCATCAGGGAGCCTGGCAGCGTCTCACTCCACCCCAACCCCGGCTGTGAAGCACTCTCATTGCACCGTACTCCTCGTCACAGTGCGTCATCAGGGTGCCTGGCAGCGTCTCGCTCCCGCCCAACCCCCCGCTGTGAAGCGCTCTCATTGCACCGTACTCCTCATCACAGTGCTTCATCAGTGAGCCTGGCAGCGTCTGACTCCACCCCAACCCCCGCAGTGAAGTGATCTCATTGCACCGTACTCCTCATCACAGTGCTTCATCAGTGAGCCTGGCAGTACCTCACTCCCGCCCAACCCCCCACTGTGACGCACTCTCATTGCAGCGTACTCCTCGTCACAGTGCTTCATCAGTGAGCCTGGCAGCGTCTTACTCCACCCAACCCCCGCTGTAAAGCGCTTGCATTGCACCGTACTCCTTGTCACAGTGCTTCATCAGTTAGCCTGGCAGCGTCTCGCTCCACCCCAACCCCCCGCTGTGAGGCGCTCTCATTGCAGCGTACTCCTCGTCACAGTGCTTCATCAGGGAGCCTGGCAGGGCCCGCGCTGCACCCCAACCCCCGCTGTGAGGTGCTCTCATTGCAGCGTACTCCTCGTCACAGTGCTTCATCAGGGAGCCTGGCAGCGTCTCACTCCACCCCAACCCCCGCTGTGAAGCGCTCTCATTGCACTGTACTCCTCATCACAGTGCTTCATCGGTGAGCCTGGCAGGGCCCGCGCTGCACCCCAACCCCCGCTGTGAAGCGCTCTCATTGCACCGTACTCCTCGTCACAGTGCTTTATCAGTGAGCCCGGCAGCGCCTCACTCCACCGGACCCCCGCTGCGAAGCGCTCTCATTGCACCGTACTCGTCACAGTGCTTCATGAGTGAGCCTGGCAGCGTCTCACTCCCGCCCAACCCCCCGCTGTGAAGCGCTCTCATTGCAGCGTACTCCTCGTCACATTGCTTCATCAGTGAGCCTGGCAGCGTCTCGCTCCACGCCAACCCCCCGCTGTGAAGCACTCTCTTTGCAGCGTACTCCTCGTCACAGTGCGTCATCAGGGAGCCTGGCAGCGCCTCACTCCACCCCAACCCCCCGCTGTGAAGCGCTCTCATTGCACCATACTCCTCGTCACAGTGCTTCATCAGTGAGCCTGGCAGCGTCTCGCTCCACCCCAACCCCCGCTGTGAAGTGCTCTCATTGCAGCGTACTCCTCGTCACAGTGCGTCATCAGGGAGCCTGGCAGCGTCTCACTCCACCCCAACCCCGGCTGTGAAGCGCTCTCATTGCACCGTACTCCTCGTCACAGTGCGTCATCAGGGTGCCTGGCAGCGTCTCGCTCCCGCCCAACCCCCCGCTGTGAAGCGCTCTCATTGCACCGTACTCCTCATCACAGTGCTTCATCAGTGAGCCTGGCAGCGTCTGACTCCACCCCAACCCCCACAGTGAAGTGCTCTCATTGCACCGTACTCCTCATCACAGTGCTTCATCAGTGAGCCTGGCAGCGTTGCACTCCCGCCCAACCCTCGCTGTGAAGCGCTCTCATTGCAGCGTACTCCTCGTCACAGTGCTTCATCAGTGAGCCTGGCAGTACCTCACTCCCGCCCAACTCCCCACTGTGACGCACTCTCATTGCAGCGTACTCCTCATCACAGTGCTTCATCAGTGAGCCTAGCAGCGTCTTACTCCACCCAACCCCCGCTGTAAAGCGCTTGCATTGCACCGTACTCCTTGTCACAGTGCTTCACCAGTGAGCCTGGCAGCGTCTCGCTCCACCCCAACCCCCCGCTGTGAGGCGCTCTCATTTCAGCGTACTCCTCGTCACAGTGCTTCATCAGGGAGCCTGGCAGGGCCCGCGCTGCACCCCAACCCCCGCTGTGAGGCGCTCTCATTGCAGCGTACTCCTCGTCACAGTGCATCATCAGGGAGCCTGGCAGCGTCTCGCTCCACCCCAACCCCCGCTGTGAAGCGCTCTCATTGCACCGTACTCCTCATCACAGTGCTTCATCGGTGAGCCTGGCAGGGCCCGCGCTGCACCCCAACCCCCGCTGTGAAGCGCTCTCATTGCAGCGTACTCCTCGTCACAGTGCATCATCAGTGAGCCTGGCAGCGTCTCACTTCACCTGACCCCCGCTGTGACGCACTCTAATTGCAGCGCACTCCTCGTCACAGTGCTTCATCAGTGAGCCTGGCAGGGCCTGCACTGCACCCCCCGCTGTGAAGCGCTCTCATTGGAGCGTACTCCTCGTCACAGTGCTTCATCAGTGAGCCTGGCAGCGCCTCACTCCACCGGACCCCCGCTGTGAAGCGCTGTCATTGCAGCGTACTCCTCGTCACAGTGCATCATCAGTGAGCCTGGCAGGGCCCGCGCTGCACTGCTCTCTGTCTTTCATATGGTTTGACGTGTTGTCTACATAATAACCTGAGCAGAAGTGAGGGCTCATCTCAGCCCTAGCTCTGTGCACCCTCTCCCCGGTGCCTTGTCTGTCTGCTGCCCTTCTCTGCCTGCAGGCTGCTCGTTTCCTTACCCTTCCTCCCTTTGACTCTCCCGTCGCCTCCAGAGATGCCAGTCGTTTCTTATTAGCACCCACCAAAGGATGCAAGAGCACTGTCTTCTATTTCACACAGTATTACAATGCTCAGCGACTTAATGCACCTGCTTCTGGGTACCCTGCATCTCTGCAAAACCAACGCAGCATTTCATCATCATCATCAAATGAAGAGCCCAGAGATTTTAAGGGATGCTTCCTGAACTGCTAAAGTTTTTTTTCAAATCCTGAACTACTTGTATAATCTAAATGCTTCTTTCAGGAAGAAGAGATATCCCTTGTGCGACAATCCCCCAAGCAGACGTGTCCCACAACCAGCCTTTTGCATAAAGGTGGCATCTGCGGTTGTAAGTACCGTAAATACTGTGGCAGAGAGTGTTATGCAAAAGCACAGCTCATTATATAAATTTGGGTGGTAATGGGAAATTCCCTTTTCTCAAAGGAGTGCTTACCTAGAGGAGAAACCACTTGTGGACTTTCGTTCAACATATGGGTGATACTGGAAAACATGTTGAACAAATTCCACCTGTAAAATCTTCTCCACTACCATATCTGCATGGAGAAGACTCCACCTTCACTGGTTGTTTTTTGTCTCAATTAGCACATTTTCCAAAGTCCAGAGAAATTTGCATAAACACCTAACTTTAAACAAGACCTCTATGGTGTAATCTTTAAAGATATCAACAGAAGAACAATACATTTTTGTTCCAAAACGTTTTATTGATCGTCAAATAGTAATTTATAGAATTATAGATAGATAAGTGTGAATAACAGAGATGTTTTTTCACCAAGGGGTTCTGAGTGACATCAGAGAGACAATAATAGCCAAGCTCGATAGTATATTGTTGGACTTAATCCTCTCTTCACGATCATCCCAAAAACCTTTTGCCTTTACTCTGAGCACTTTACCCCTGCTAACTAGTGCTAAAGTGTCTGTGCTCTCCCCCTAAAATAAGGTACAGTTGGCTTGCACCTGATTGGTACACTTAATTAACTTGTATGCCCCTCATTTATGGTACCACAGGGACCCAGGGCAGCAGCACTCATTGTGCCATCCACTAAAAGTAGCCTTTAAAAACATGTCTCAGGCTGGTCTGCAGTGCTGTTTTAAACTGCTAATTTGACCTGGCAAAATAAACCTTTTCCCAAACCTAAACCTTCCTTTTTAACGCATATGTCACCCCTAAACAGCTCATTGGGGAGGGTGCATTATATTTAAAAAGTAGTACATGTTTTTAAGTTTTACATGTACTGGTAGTGAAAAATGTCTAACTTCGTTTTTCACTACTGTGAGGTCTACCTCCCCCTTAGGATAACATTGGGTTACTTTTTTACATTTAACAAGTGCTAGATAGAAAGCAGGTAGAAATGTTATGTTTGGTCTCAAATTAATTGTAATTTAAAACCCCATTTAATGGTAAAGTTGGATTTTAGATTACAAAATTGAAAATGCCACTTTTAGAAAGTTGGCATTTTTGTGCCCAAAACTTTCTGAAGCCTTCTCGGAGTTTCCTGCTGCTTTAGCCTGTTGATTGCTACCCCCATGTGGAATGCGCATTAGGCCCATACAATGTGCAATAGGACCTGGATGTATCTGAGAGGGGGCTACCCTGCCAGGACGAGAGGGGTGGAGCTGTTACCTGCACCACTTACATTTCAAAGGGCTTCCTCCAGCGCACTCACAAAGGATCTTGACACCAGCTTTTTGTCACTCTAGACCTCTTAGAGCCTGGCCAAGGGAAGAAAGGGAAGAAAATAACTTTTCAGAACCACATGTGGGGGTGGAATAGAAGTTTCTCTCACTTCAATGGGTGATACCAGGTATAAACAAGGAGAACCTTCTGCACCACTCATCAGTTCACTATTGAAACTAGGTAGGACCCCTAGAAGGACTGTCTTGTACTTCGGGGGGCTGCCCTGAAGCTTGAGGCATGCCTTGCTGCTTGATCCGAGGACTACCAGAGTGACTCCAAAGGGCAGTTGACTGACCTCCTGTTCTGAGCTATAGGGACTCAACAAGTTCCAGAGGCCTCCCTGCAACTGCCCGCTGCCAAGTCCTGGAACTGGGCCTGCCTGGATCTGCAAATGGACCTTCCTGAGCCCTGCTGACCTCTACTGGAGTGAGTTCTTGATCCCCAAGAGGTGCCTTCCAAGGTCCTCAAACCTTCCCTGGTATCAGTTGAGCTCCTCCTGTGAAATCCTGCAGCTTTGAAATCTGTGCCCTGGACTTTGAAAAGGTGACTTTTTCAGCAGGACCTACCGGTTCCCTGTATCTGACCCGCACTCTATTGCTGTTGGTCTGAACTTGTGACTCTGGTGATCATTATGACTTCGGCAGACGGAAAAGCCCAACTGCCGAAGTCCCGACAGGTAGGTTGCCACCACTGCGAGTTTACCGCTGGGTCAGTGGGCGGAGACAGAGTTTCCACCCGCTGGTCCAGCAGGAAACAGCCTACAGCATTGTCGCCAGCTCGTAATAGAGCAGGCGGCAATGCTATAGTGTGTAGGGTGCACCAACACTCATCGCAAAGTTCTCTATCTGCAAAGCAGACAGTGAACTTTGCGACTGGGCTGGTCAGAGGGACCCCTGCACTGCCCATGGCAAGGTCACCCTACACCCTGTCTCTGCCAGCATTTACATGGCGGGGTTACCGCCATGTAACTGTTGGCAGAGAGGGGGGTCGTAATCCCCAGGGCGGCACTGCTTGCAGCACTTCCCTGGGGGATTGGGACCGCCAGCACCGCCAGACCCACCTGTGGAGGAAAAGTGCTGGTGGTCCAACTACAGGGCTACCACCGCGGTCGTAATATGCCAGTCGAACTGCAGCATTGGTGGTGGGCCGACCTCCACCACAACCCTGGCGGTCAGTAGACCACCAGAGTCGTAATGAGGGCTTTTGTCTTGGTCTAGAGTGATCTGAAACCCACAGTTAGCACTTTCTGCTTCTTAAACCATTAAATTGCATATCTCTAGTTGTACTTAATGGATTTTTGTCAATGTGGTCTAATTTTGTTTCTAAATCTATACTTTTTTCCTAATTTGGTTTGGGAATTTGTGTTGTGTTTTCACTTTATTACTGTTTGTGTGCTGCATAAATACTTTAGTCATTGCTTCTGAGTTAGACCTGACTGCTTTTGTGCCAATCAACCAAAGGGTTAAGCATGGGTTAATTTAGTGACTCTTGTGGTTCACCCTGACGAGGATTGTGGTTGTTGCTTGAGAAGGGTTTTCACAACCTCAATCGAAAACCCAGTTTCTTACATCTATGCTGTCACTCTTAACCCTGAAGTGAAACACATCCTTGTTATTTAGTTTTACCCACCTATAGTTTTATGTTTATGGTCCATCCCACACTCACTTCCCCTGCTCAGTTAAGTAGTGGCGAGGTATGGGTGATATAGGGGAGCCATACATAGCAAATAGTCCTGCCATACTATCCCACCCCAATATAAAAAATAAATCCCTACTTTGTGTATTACCACCTACCTCTCCTCTACAATACCCTCCCCTCGTCCCAGTATAATAACTCCATATCTGATATCCTGCCACCCTCCCACATCACTCTCAACATTAATCCTCCCCACTCAATTATGTATAAAAAAGTTGTGACTTCCTGCCACCAGCATGCAACCCCATCTGCTTTTACCCCTCCCAACTAAAACTGAAAAACAAATCTTGTCACCCACTCAAACCATCCACTCCTAGGCCCATATTTATACTTTTTTAGCACCGCATTTGCGCTGCTTTTTAACGCAAAAGCAGAGCAAACTTACAAAATACAATTGTACTTTGTAAGTTTGCGCTGATTTTGCGTCAAAAAATGACACAAATGCAGTGCTAAAAAAGTATGAATATGGGCCTTAGTCTCTCTCCTCCCTTTTTCCAAATATGTACAAAAATACCTGCCATCCTGCCACCCATGCTCACCGCCCTCTGTGTATTTCCTCCTTCTCCCCACTGAAGCTGAGCTCTCCTCTTGCACACAGGACGCGAGCCTGTATCTGCTCATCAGCACAGTGTTTTCCCCTATCGGCATGGATCTACAGAGACCTACACTGTGACGGGCAGACAGCAGTCTGCAGCATAAGTCGGCTGCCCACATTCTCCTGGCTCTCTTGTGCCTGCAGATGCACAAGAGACGCAACAGGAAGGAAGGAGAGGTTGCTAATCGCCATTTACTTGTTCTGCCGAGACCCGAGCGGAGTGGGGCGCGCAGTAGAGTCATGAGCTTCCTTTCAAACAAAGGGCCTAATTTAGAGTTTGGTGGACAGGTTACTCTGTCACAAATATGACGGTTATCCCGTCCGCAGTATTATTATTTCCATAGGATATAATGGAATCTTAATACGGCAGATGAGATATCTGTTAGCAACTGACGAACCCCATCAGCCAAACTCTAAATCAGGCCAATAACAAGAGTGGGAAACAAATTTTAGTCCTCATCGTTGCTACATCACGGCTGCGAATACTGAAATTTGGACCCAGTTTTTCATGATTGGGGCCTTTAGTGGAAGCCATAGAAAAAAGTAAAAATATTTTTATGGTGAATTCAATGTACTTCATAATGTCAAAATGAGGCCCTAAATCGCAGTAAAAGTACGTTGTGAAAGCTGCCATAATGCAACAAGTCAATGGCATGGTGGTAACGAGAAGACAGAAAATGAACTGCCATGTGTTAAGATAGCTCGGTGGGTTCAGCGATCACTGTGTAACTTCTTGGCATGACATATCAGAGATGGTCTGAGTAGCTATTGGTCCATCTCATTCTTTCTTCTCATGTCAGAGACCATGAAAACCATCCCCAAAATGTCTCACTCACTCTCTGGATGACCCTGAAGTCCTCGACTCCCCAAGGTGGGATTTTGTATGTATGTGATGTTTGTACAGCACAAGCCTAGCCACAGGCATCGGAGCGTAAAGTCAAAGAGTGATAGGAGGGAGCTGGTTTGTGGATGGTTAATGCAATATGATGTAGTGTTCTTTGAAGAGGTGCGTCTTCAACTCTTTCCTAAATTGGGGCAGTCCTGATGGACATGGGGATGCTGTTCCAGATCTTGGGAGATAGACACCCAAACTCTGTACCCCGTTTGATATGGTTGATCGTGATATTCTGGTTGGCCGTTTAGGGGCATGTGGGCATGATGACCTCTGCCTAGATTGGTTGTGCTTAGGCTCGGATGCTGACCTTAGCATCATTTTGCTCAACTGAGCAACCTGTCACCTCCAGGGTCAGTAATCTTGAGCATTCCGTCATTCTTTATGACCAGACTTTGGGGGACCTAATCCAATTTTTTCTACTGACACCTCCCTTTGTGGAAATTTGATCAATCAAACACCAAGTCTACTGGCCAATTAAGAGGCTGTCTTAATGCCAACATAACTGGATGGATCTAAATCTTCTTAAAGTGAAGGGCAAAAGGAGTGTGGTCTGTACTCTGGGAGGGGATTCTTCCTGCAGAGAGGGATTGAGAATGATCATCTGGGTGTCCTACTGGCTCTTCTCAATAGGGCGAAAAAGCTGGGCATCTTTTCCAATGAAGACCCTTCATTTGAGGTCCAGGCCAACGGTTTGGGGCATCCTTTTTTATGAAGTACCTCTTGTATGCATAATGCTATCGCTTTTCCGATATGGCCAGCATGCTACAGTCATTAGAGCCACATTTCTCTTGCACCTGGACTACAGTGATGCTCTAAATGTTGGCATGCCTGACTCAGGAGTGGTCAAGTGAAAAAGAAACTCGACTTTGGTCATAGGAGTACAGACATGTTTCTGCAGCCTATTGCTCTCTTCATTGATGCCTGGAGAAATGAAGATTCCACTTTAAGGCACTTCGCTTTATTCGAAAGGAGAAGTCCGTGTTTGTTGTCCAATCTAATAAAGCCTTCTGAGACCACTTAGGTCCATCTTTAGGAAATCCATTGATTTAAACACACACACCTGGTGGGGGTTAACTATGCTTTATTGTGTGAAAAGCGCAATCCAGCATTTAGCACTAGAAACTTAATTTAGAACTGTCAGATAACACTGACAATAGGACTTTACTATCGGAATTAATATATGCTAAGCAAGAATCTAATGCCAATCAACAAGATTTTAAATCTCACCCTCATATATATCTGCTACCAACAACCACCATACCTCTAGTGCATCTCAAAACCTTCATGGGGGATGATGAAATCTGCACAATTTGTTATTTGTGTCAATTACATTTTTATGTAAAGTTATCACTCATCTAGCTGATAAAATTGAAAGTAGCATTTGTTTGTTCATATTTAGATGAGAGTGCTGCTAACTGGAGGGCCTGATTCACAAAGGTAAACTTAGACCAAAAGTCAAACTTTATGACTTTTTTTATTCACAATGGTAAATTACGAGTATCGCCCCGAGATTACACTCCGCATCTGGAGTGAAAACTCCGCACTTGGTGCAGGATCTCCGCACTTGAGGCAGATCTCCTCTCTGAGTGGGGTGATTCTGCACAGAAGGACATAGATATTACTTGTAACTTACATTTGTGAATATGGAAAAGTAGAGAAGTTACATTTGTTGTCCATACTTAGACCAAAAGTCTAACTTTACCTTTGTGAATTTGGCCCAGAGTGTTCCCCCAGTAGAGAGAAATATTGCATTGCTGTATGACTTCTCAGGTGCTCATAGGTGCACATCCCCCCTTTAGGTAATGAAATGTTACATTTAATAGAAGGCATCAAGATTTGTTGAATTATATTACAATGTTTAACCATTTCAAAATTGAGACAGGTTGGACTAAAGAATAAAAAAGTCATTTTTTTAATGAAGGGTAACAAACTGAATTGAAATATGTTCTGGTACAGGTAGTACATTTCCAGCTACATTTGCAGAAATGTAGTGGTACAGTTGCATCATCACTACTTGCAGATGAAGAACAGGGAGTGACATTTAAAAATGTATCCATCATTAGAGAGTTGATGCTCTTCTTTAAAAAATCAATCAACAGTTTTGTTCAAATGTCAAAGGGAGTTGAGTTCCAAATTCTGTGTGCACATGCACAGAAGTGCTAGTTGTACATCCATAGTTATAAAAAAAAGTCATACCTTAAAGTTGCCTGAATCTATTAAGTAGGCAGTGCAAGGGATCCTATATCAAAAGGGGAAAGAGAAACAAACACATACTGACATGGAGTATGTTCTGTGGAAAGTTTGGTGATTTTGTGAATATCTGTGAATTAAACTCTGAATATTTAAGAAAAATTCATTGGTAATGTCACCTATAGAAAGACAACAGATTTGATCCTGTGACTATGGGAAACAATGTTTTGCCACGTGAAAACAACAACTCCATTCTAAAATAGGTAATGAATAGCATGCAGTCAACTGTGGATCATCTGATAGCTCCTATGGCGACGATTTTATCAGAAGGTCAGGAAAGGTAGTCTCAGCGTGTTAGCTTTAGGAACCCCAGGGACTTACATAGATTTTCCCAATCTTTGCAAACTCCTGTGATCATGAAAAAAAGTTGCCTAAAAAGCTTAAAGAAGTTTATAGTTCTATTCTGTCCTTAGGTCCAATGCAATTTCACATTTTCACAAAAGGATTTGCTTTGATTTGATAGATGCCCCTCAGTTCAAAGTAATCTGAGAAACAACTCATATTGATTTGACTCTAAAGTCATTAAGTTAAGTTCAGAGTATTGTCAGGCTTGCTGTATGGTTCCATACAGCACTAGAGAGAGCTGCCCTTTAAAAGGCTTGCAGGGATGGGTATTTCATCAGTTATTGTGCAATTTCCTAGCCTCTACTAGGAGTTTATGGATGAAGAAAAAAAGTAAATGTGGTATCCCCACATAAAAGCTACGATTGCAAGATTAATTTGGAAACTGGTACACCTATACCTCGGAGTCACGCCCTATAATAATTTGGGATGTTTTTTGTCTCAACAGAATTAATGTAAACATGAGATTCAGTTTACAGCAGATCCACCATTTACTTTATCCTCTAAAGTTTTGAATGAATATTCTATAACTTTAATTCACTTAGATTAATTTCTGACACAAACAAGTACAGAAAGTCAATCTATAGATAAAGAATCTCAGTTAAAGGAAGACCAAAATAGACATTAAGAAATAAAAGGATTTAAAATTGTATCAATGGCTATATATTTACCACTGGTTCAGTTAAGACAGCAGGCTACGAATTGGTGACATGATTCAAATGTGGCTGAACATACTAGATTTGCTAAGACTTAGGCACATTAGGCACAAGGGAGGAGATATCTTTGGTCATCAAGTCCATTTGCTAATGTTAAGGGTTATGTACAAACATATTCCATCTATGTTGAAACTAAGAATTCACTATGTAAACGAATGGGTATGATGAATCATTTGCCTGTTATGCCTTGACCTTTGCATACACTCTAAATGGATTTTATTTTGGAATTACAGATAACTTAAGGTTGTGCTGTAACTCTGGTGGTTGTAGACCATTTGCCTAAAATGAGTCATTTCATATCCTTGCCTTGGTTGCCCACCTCCAGAGGATCAGCACAAATTTTTACATAATACATTATACAATTACAATGGGCTCTTATTATTGAGAGATAGTCTCAATTTGTTTGAAAGTTCCTGTCTGCTGTGTCTAGAGAGCTGGATATGGAAGGTACCACCCTAAGACTGATGGACAGACTGAAAGACTGAATACATTTGTTGAACTGTTTTTGAGATATCACACATTGTGATAGGATGAGGATTTGGGTAAGATGTTCTGGTTGGCAGAGTAACCTCTTATTTGTATGCATGGTCATTATTCCAGCAAATTTCCTTTGGATCAATGTCTGTATGCTTCCGCTAGTGAGCAAGAACACTTAACTGATGTAATTGATATCTGGGAATCATCACGGAAAATGTTTAAAAAGCCAAAGACACTTATGAATCCTATGATGATCGCAAGAGGAGTCCTGTATCTCAATGTGTGGTAGGTGAGAAAGTATGGTTACTTACAAAACAATTGCATTTGAAAAGACCTTCTAAATAGAACCTAAGTTTGTGAGTCTATTTCTATTTGAACAGAGTGTGAATCCAATTACTGGACAATTGAAATTGCCTCAGACCATGAAGATTCAACCAACTTTTTATGTATCTTTGTTAAAACCTTGCTCTGCAAAAACATGTCTTGTTTCAGGTGCTCTGCTAGTATTGAAAGTGAACATAGGCTACACGAGATTTTAGGTGCAGGAATTGTAAGAAAAAAGTTGCACTATTTGGTCAATTAGAAGGAATTTGGCCCTGAGGAACAATCTTGGGAACCTGCTTCTGATCTTCGTGACCGGTGTCTGCTGAGAGAATTGTATGCACAACATCCTGACAAACTAGGAGCCCCACCACTGAAACGGAAACCTAAGCATTGTTCAGGAAATGTGTCTGGAGGTATTGTGTACCACTAGGAACTTGGTGTGATTGGGGAGCGATATTCAAAACTCAATCTCACTGAGGAGTTCACAGATAAAGGTAGGCAGGCAGTCATGGCAGAATGTTGACGCTGTTTGGATTGAGACTTCACTTGTAAGAAGAGTGCACTATGTAGCAGCATTCCAGCAGCAAATTAAATTTCACAGCAGGCAATCTCACATACTCTGGAGGCACGGTGGGCATCATACACATCTGGTTAAACTTCCCTCGAGGCCCACTGCATGTTTGCTAGGCAACCATGATCCAGTGTTGCTGCAGCCACAATCTTTTTATGCAGAGCTAGTATTTCCTTTTGCAATAGATTAGCTGCACCCTTGGATTGTATTGAGGGGCATTGGAACCACAAAGAAATCTTTCTGGAAGACATTTTGTAGACAGAAACAAACTTTGAACTGTTTGAACACCTATATGAACTATTAATAAACTTTGGGTTTGTTGCATTTTACTAGAATTTTTTTCTCTGATGGAACAGGAAGGATTGTTTAGCCAAGATCCTTTACTCATGTTAACTGTAAGTGTCAAAGGATTAGGTATTAGAGATCTAATATGAATAAATAATACATATAATTACAGGTTCCACAGTACTGAGAGGTGATTATGTGATTATACTTCAGTTGAGATATTGTTACGGTATAGTCACTCACTGTTTCAGTTAAGTGCAGAGATTGCATGGCAACTTACTATAGATTTCTCTATAGGTATTCACAAGAGACTGCAGATATCACTGACTAGCAGGAGTGACATGTCAGTCCGACATCTCTGTTTTCCACCTTATCCCCTTTCTCGGTTTCTACCACTGGCCTTGATAATCCTGAGTAGGTGGCAATTGGTGGAGGGGGAGAGAAATGAAAGAGTGCATCGCTCCCATTGGAATCTGCACACATGTTTAGCGCATCATGACAGGTGACTAAAACCTTCCCAACAAAATTGATTGAAATTTATTATAAAAAATTGCAGTTGTGGTGACAAAGGTGCAATGATGGCGAGGTCACCGAAATAGTTTCCTTCATAACTGATTACACTTCACAACGAAAAGTGCAACAGTGCATCCTTGAAAGTCAATAAACTGTAGCAACTTATTTAGTAAGTACCATAAAATTGGTTTAAATCATATCTTCTCCCTATAGGAAAGTACCCTCTTTTTGGCATGGTTACCCCCACTTTTTGCCTGTTGTCAGTGTGTTTTGACTGTCTTCACTGGGATCCTGCTAATCAGGACCCCAGTGACTGTGCTCACTCCCCCAAAATGTGGTTCTTCCTGACTTAGTACACCACACAATTGGCATACTGGTGCCTCCATGTAAGGCCCTAGTATATAGTACCTAGGTATCCAGGACATTGGGGCACCAGGGGTGCATCATGGGCTGCAGCATGTATTATGCCACCCATGGGAGCCCATGCAAAATGTGTCTGCAGGCCTGCCATCGCAGCCTGCGTGAAAAGGTGCATGCACCCTTTCACTACAGGTCACTGCACCAAGTTGCTGTAAGTCACCCCTGAGGCAGATCCTCCTAGCCCAGAAGGCAGGGTGCGTTAACCTGTGTGTGAGGGTGCCCTCTTTCTTTGGAAATAGGTGTTACATTGTTTGTAAGGGGTAGCCTCCCCAAGCCACTGGTATGCTTTGAAGGGCAAATTTGGTGCCCTCCTGGATAAACCAGTTTGCACCAGCCCACGGACCCCTGGGTCCAGCTCTGGCGTGAAGCTAGGCAATGGAAAGGGGAGTAACCACTCCCCTGTTCATCACCACGCCAGGGGTGGTGCCCAGAGCTCCTCCAGGTGGCCACTTGATTCTGTCATCTTGGATCGAAGGTTGGCAGAGGCCTCTGGGAGCTACTGAGTGGCCAGGTCAGGCAGGTGACGTCACAGCCCCCTCCTGGTGTGTGGTCACCTTGCTAGGTGCCGAGTACCCCTTCCTGGGCTATTTAGGGTCTCCCTCTTGGGTGGGTTGTCTGATTTGACATTCAAGATTCTACAGGATTCCTCTGCGTCGTTTACTTCACCTTCTGACCACTAGAACTGAAACTGAACCCTCCAGAAACCGACAATCTGTATCCACAGCGACAACTCTACTTGCAACATTGTTTCCACAGCTCTTTCCAGCAAATGCAACATTTCCCCAGCTGTGCATCCTCTGAGGGAAACAAGTCTTCAGTCTGCATGAGAAGCAAGAAGGAATCTCCCTTATAGTGGAGGAGTTACTCCCCTGCATCCGCAGGCACCAACTGCAATGATGACCGGCTGCGTGGATCCCCTCTCCTCCAGAGCTGCATGGTTCCTACATCACAGGTGGTGGTTTGGAGTGGTCCCCGTTGTCCTGTCTACCAGCTGTCCAACTTGGGAGACTCTAAGCCCTTGCCTCTCCATGCAGGACACTACCTCCATGCACCGCATCTCTTGAAGCTACCAGGGCTTGTTGGCATCTCCTCCAAGGGATCTTCAGGCTCTGTGTAACCCCAGCCCCTAGCACTCTTTCCTGCAAAGCACAGTTCTCTGCGTGCTGCTCCTACGACATGGGACTCCTTCCAAGTCGCTGCGTGGGCCTCATCGTGACCACTGTGCTTGCTGCCTATAGGTCACTTGTGGAGGCTGCCTCTCCTTCCTTTGACTCTTCTCACTGCTGAGGGTCACACAGGACTCCCCTCTATGAGTTGAGTCCTCCTGGACCTTGCTGGTCCCCGGCAGCTCCGCATTTCTTCTCCAGCGACACTTGCTTTTGCCAAGGCTTGTTGGTGGCTTTTCCACACCACTGACCAACTTCAGTCCTTCTTCCGGCATGGGATGTTGACTGCATCACTTCAGTGACTCTTCAGCTGCTCCAATGCTGCACTGCTGACTGTCTTTGTCTACTATCAACCTGGTCCTGCATCCACAGACGAGTGGGTAGTGGCTCCTGTCATAAATGGACACTCCAACCTGAACTGGACTTGGTCCCCTTCCTTTACAGTTTTTCCTCTACCAGGGTCCACCTTTGGTTTCCTGCAGTCTTGTCTGGGTCATGCAAAAACCTCTTCTGTAGTCCTTTTGGTGGGTTTGGGGAAAACCAGGTACTTTCCTCTTCTCTCCCGGTCGCTGAGGGGGCACTCTGGTACTTACCTTTTGGGGTTCCTAGTTCCTCCAGCTCCCCTCTACTGATTCCACTTCCTTGGGTGGGGTTACTTTGAAGACAGTGAACATTGCGAGAGTGCTGGTGCACCCTGCAGGCTACAGCTTTGCCACCGGCTCGATTATGAGCTGGAGACAATGCTACAGCCTGTTTCCTGCTAGGCCGGCGGCCAGAAACTCAGGTTTCTACCCGCCGACCTAGAGGGAAACTCATAATTACTCCGGTGGGGAGGTTGCCATGTAGGCGACGGCCACCCTGTTGGGAGTTTGGCGGACGGGCTTTCCTGTCCACCAAACTCATTATGAGGTCCTTTGTTTTAGAAACTCCATAAACAAATAGCTGAACACCCTCACGCCCATGGAGTTTTTTTCTGAGTATGGGGCTGTTATGGTTTTAATTCACCTGTTCGCTATGGCCAGGTTTTCTAGTCTCAGCAAAAAAGCCAGAATCCTGATGTACTTGACTTTATTTCCCTGTGTCAGTTCACGAGTACAAAAGCAGACACCATGAGCTTTTGCGAATTGGGTCCATGGTGGTTAAATATTTTTTTTATCTCAGATTGGCCATCCCACCAGATAAAGGATGGTCGTAGCTTTATTCTCATAAGTTAAATAAATATACAACAGGTAAGGTGACCCAACAGACTCCTCCAGGGTCCTCTCACCTTTTAGTGAGGTGATGGGGCAAACTGGCACTGCATGTAGTGAAATTCTGTAAAGAACTTTGCATCATTGCCACTTAAGGAATCTCATCAGCATCATATATTAGCGTCACTGGTTAAACCCTTCAGCTCTCCCAGACTCACACCTTGGGGTATACTCTGACCTGCAGCTGTGTTAATGTTTCACATTCTTGTTCCAGTGGGCATGCCCTATACCCCTGAAAAAGACTACAGGACTTATTTATGAGAGGCTTGCGCCTCTGTTGCATCACTTTTTTGACCCTCCAGCATCGAAACCCTCTCATCCATACCCATGAGGCCACAAAAAGCTACTTTGTGCTTTTGATGGCCTCATGGATATGGAGTAAGACAAAGCAGCCCGAGTCGCTACGTTGCCTTGCTCTGTGGCAGGGAGACATTCCATGGCTGCAGCAGTGAGTGGTCTCACGCAACACCCATGGATGTTGACGCTGCCTCAGATTTACTTAATCACATAAAACTGGGAATGTGCCAAAACCTTACGCCTCCCCAGAGCACATTCACAGAGGAGAAATATTTACATTTCTTTTCATTTTTATCTCCTTCCAAGTGTGAAAGAGGAACAATCTTGCATGCAATGCGGAACCCATTGACGATGGTGCAAGAGTGCCTGCGTTGGTGCTAGGCAGCCAAAAGGGCCCCAGCATAGGAGGAAAGAACAGGAATGTGTCATATTTCGTAAATATGGTGGATTTCTGCCCGTTCACATTGGGGTAGGGCAGCACTGCAGGAAGACTTGTGGTGTGCCCTATGCTAATTCCTGATAAACATGGCTCACGTTTGGAGGAGTCAACCACTGGTTTATTGCTTGGACCTAATTTATTTATGTAAAAGTGAGTCTAACAATTTAATGACAAAGAATCCACATTTAAAATACCAAAGCTTGAGAGGTATGCAATGTCAGGCCCTCGAAGCTTGCCTCTACCTTCAAGCTAAGTTATTACCATGGTGGTGACTCCTAATTCTATGTTTACGTGCAGGACGGGTGAGATTCGTCTGGGCATTAATGATCTCTCTACTTGGTCTGCTTATCATGCCAGGCAAAAGCCCCCAAACAAGGAGTACCCACTCACTGTAAAATGGTGCCACATACTCACTGGCACATGGTGTTATACGCTGACTAGAACAAGGCGCTACACACTCACTGGCACAAGGTGCTACTCACTCACTGGTACATGGTGTTATACGCTCACTGGAACAAGATGCTACACACTCACTGGCACAAGATGCTACACACTCACTGGCACTCGGTGTTACATACTCACTGGCACAAAGTGATACACGCTCCCTGGCACAAGCTGCTATACACTCACTGGCACTCGGTGTTACACACTCATTGGCACTCGGTGTTACATACTCACTGGCACAAAGTGATACGCACTCACTGGAACAAGATGCTACACACTCACTGGCACCCAGTGTTACACACTCACTGACACAACGTGATACACACTCACTGGCACAAGATGCTACATACTCCCTGGCACCTGGTGTTACACACTCACTGGCACAAAATTTTACACACTCACTGGCACAAGATGCTACATACTCACAGGCACAAGATGCTACACACTCACTTGCACCTGGTGTTACATACTCACTGGCACAAGATGCTACATGGTTACTGGCACAAAGTGATACACACTCACTGGCACAAGATGCTACACACTAACTGGCACCTGGTGTTACACACTCACAGGCACAAGATGCTACACACTCACTGGTACAAGGTGCTACACACTCACTGGCACAAGATGCTACACACTCACTGGTACAAGATGCTACAAGCTCACTGGCACATGGTGCTATACACTCACAGGCACAAGATGCTACACACTCACTGGCACCTGGTGTTACACACTCACAGGCACAAGATGCTTCACACTCACAGGCACAAGATGCTACACACTCACTGGCACCTTTTGTTACATACTCACTGGCACAAGATGCTACATGGTTACTGGCACAAAGTGATACACACTCACTGGCACAAGATGCTACACACTCACTGGCACCTGGTGTTACACACTCACAGGCACAACATGCTACACACTCACTGGAACAAGGTGCTACACACTCACAGGCACAAGATGCTACACACTCACTGGTACAAGGTGCTACAAGCTCACTGGCACATGGTGCTACACACTCACAGGCACAAGATGCTACACACTCACTGGCACCTGGTGTTACACACTCACAGGCACAAGATGCTACACACTCACTGGTACAAGGTGCTACACACTCACAGGCACAAGATGCTACACACTCACTGGTACAAGGTGCTACAAGCTCACTGGCACATGGTGCTACACACTCACAGGCACAAGATGCTACACACACACTGGCACCTGGTGTTACACACTCACAGGCACAAGATGCTACACACTCACTAGCACCTGGTGTTACACACTCACAGGCACAAGATGCTACACACTCACTGGTACAAGGTGCTACACACTCACTGGCACAAGATGCTACACACTCACTGGTACAAGATGCTACAAGCTCACTGGCACATGGTGCTACACACTCACAGGCACAAGATGCTACACACTCACTAGCACCTGGTGTTACACACTCACAGGCACAAGATGCTACACACTCACTGGCACAAGATGCTACACACTCACTGGTACAAGATGCTACAAGCTCACTGGCACATGGTGCTACACACTCACAGGCACAAGATGCTACACACTCACTGGCACCTGGTGTTACACACTCACAGGCACAAGATGCTACACACTCACTGGTACAAGGTGCTACACACTCACTGGCACAAGATGCTACACACTCACTGGCACAAGATGCTACACACTCACTGGTACAAGATGCTACACACTCACTGGCACCTGGTGTTACACACTCACAGGCACAAGATGCTACACACTCACTGGTACAAGGTGCTACACACTCACTGGCACAAGATGCTACACACTCACTGGTACAAGATGCTACACACTCACTGGCACCTGGTGTTACACACTCACAGGCACAAGATGCTACACACTCACTGGTACAAGGTGCTACACACTCACTGGCACAAGATGCTACACACTCACTGGTACAAGATGCTACAAGCTCACTGGCACCTTTTGTTACATACTCACTGGCACCAGATGCTACATGGTTACTGGCACAAAGTGATACACATTCACTGGCACAAGATGCTACACACTCACTGGCACCTGGTGTTACACACTCACATGCACAAGATGCTACACACTCACTGGTACAAGGTGCTACACACTCACTGGCACAAGATGCTACACACTCACTGGTACAAGATGCTACAAGCTCACTTGCACATGGTGCTACACACTCACAGGCACAAGATGCTACACACTCACTAGCACCTGGTGTTACACACTCACAGGCACAAGATGCTACACACTCACTGATACAAGGTGCTACACACTCACTGGCACCTGATGTTACACACTCACAGGCACAAGATGCTACACACTCACTGGCACAAAGTGATACACACTCGTTGGAACAAAGTGCTACTCCCTGGCGCTGCTTCACTGCTCCTACAAAGGGATAATAGATGAACAGCAGCTATCCAGGGCTGCTTCAGCTGCATAGTGTGGGCTAACACTGACCTTAGCAATCGCCCGCCTAGCCCCGGCCTCTGCTCCCGAGAGCCCTGCTTGTGGTGCTGCTTGGGGACCTGCTTGTGGTGCTGCTTGGGGACCTGCTTGTGGTGCTGCTTGGGGACCTGCTTGTGGTGTTGCTTGGGGACCTGCTTGTTTTGCTGCTTGGTTACCTGCGACCGGCGTCCTGCGGATGGTGTAGAATGGATGCACTGCCGAGCTCTGAAGTATGCTTACCTTTCCTCTGCTGTTGACAGACATGAAAGTGGGGAACACTCTCCTGCAGAAAGGGAGGATACTCAGCAACTACCTAGAATTCAGCAAATCCAGGATGACTTTGATGTTCCCTCAGCCATGGTTCAGTCTGGTCTCACCCCTCAGGAACTGCATGGCTACTTGTGCAAACTGCGATCCAATCTCCCACTCTGTCGCTCTTCGTGAGCTGATCTAATGGGCTGCTACGTTTGTCGTGACGTGATAGGAGCACATAACAAAAGAAGCAACTACTTGTGCACCTTTATGAACATAGCGCCTCATCAACAATAGGAAAGCGCTATACAAATTAAACTCTAGTACGATTAATAGTCTGTTTCAGTGGTTCCCAAACTTTTTAGAACCACGACCCACTTTTTGGGGCCACGTACTTTTCATGGACATGAGGCGGGCAATATTTGAATGTAACTAAAGCATCATGTGGTACAGCCCTATCCTTTATAGACAACACATTCTCCGTTGAAATCCTCCCATTGGCTCTCTGTGGTCAAGTGATGAGTCTGTCATGAAAATATCGAGTTTACATGGTTTGGATGCAAACTAATACATTATTATTCTAAAAATATTGTGTAACAGAATTGTGTAAAAAAGGAATGTATATTAAAATATTACTATATACATAGAATTATAAGTAATTTACTTAAAATATTAAAGTACAAAATAACATAAATAAATACATCGTTTTAATAAGTAACATCTGTCAATTAAATATATATATATGCTTATATATATATATTCTTTGAAAAATATAAAAGCAAGAATTACACAATTATTACAAAACTATTATGTAATCTAATTTAAATGTTGGAATTAATATTGAAAAATATTTTTTTTAAATGCAAAATATTCGACCTCTAACAATCAAAATTAAACAACACAAGAAAAATGTTGAACTTTAAAGGAGTTTGATTGACTATTCTAACTCCAATTTAAGCAAAAGTAGGAAAAGTGTTGGACTTTGGAGAGGTTACATTTACTATTATCCAGTCTAAACAACAGTAGAGAAAGCGCAGGATTTTGGCGGGGCGAGATTTACTATTCCCACTCAAAGGTAATCTAAATCAGGAAAAGTGTTGCACTTTAGAGGAGTTAGATTTACTATTCCCACTCAACTTAATCTAAATCAGGAAAAGTGTTGGACCTTAGAGGGGTTAGATTTACTAGTCCCACTCAAAGGTAATCTAAATCAGGAAAAGTGTTGGACTTTAGAGGGCTAGATTCACTATTCCCACTCAACGTAATCTAAATCAGGAAGAGTGTTGGACCTTAGAGGGGTTAGATTTACTAGTCCCACTCAAAGGTAATCTAAATCAGGAAAAGTGTTGGACTTTAGAGGAGTTAGATTTACTATTCCCACTCAACGTAATCTAAATCAGGAAAAATGTTGGACTTTAGAGGGCTAGATTCACTATTCCCACTCAACGTAATCTAAATCAGGAAGAGTGTTGGATCTTAGAAGGGTTAGATTTACTATTCACACTCAAACGTAATCTAAATCAGGAAAAATGTTGGACTTTAGAGGAGTTAGATTTACTATTCCCACTCAACGTAATCTAAATCAGGAAAAATGTTGGACTTTAGAGGGCTAGATTCACTATTCCCACTCAACGTAATCTAAATCAGGAAAAGTGTTGGACTTTAGAGGAGTTAGATTTACTATTCCCACTCAACGTAATCTAAATCAGGAAAAATGTTGGACTTTAGAGGGCTAGATTCACTATTCCCACTCAACGTAATCTAAATCAGGAAGAGTGTTGGACTTTAGAGAAGTTAGATTTACTATTCCCACTCAACGTAATCTAAATCAGGAAAAATGTTGGACTTTAGAGGGCTAGATTCACTATTCCCACTCAACGTATTCTAAATCAGGAAGAGTGTTGGACCTTAGAGGGGTTAGATTTACTATTCCCACTCAACGTAATCTAAATCAGGAAAAATGTTGGACTTTAGAGGGGTTAGATTTACTATTCTCACTCAAACCTAATCTAAATCAGGAAAAGTGTTGGATTTTAGAGGGGCTAGAATTACTATTCCCACTCAACGTAATCTAAATCAGGAAGAGTGTTGGACTATAGAGGGGTTAGATTTACTATTCACACTCAAACGTAATCTAAATCAGGAAAAATGTTGGACTTTAGAGGGGCTAGATTTACTATTCCCACTCAACGTAATCTAAATCAGGAAGAGTGTTGGACTATAGAGGGGTTAGATTTACTATTCCCACTCAAACGTAATCTAAATCAGGAAAAGTGTTGGACTTTAGAGGCGTTAGATTTACTATTCCCACTCAAACGTAATCTAAATCAGGAAAAGTGTTGGACTTTAGAGGGGTTAGATATGCCATTGCTATTCCTATTTTTTTAAAAAAATATTTAATTACCTACCAATAAAATTATTTCAACGTATTCAAGATATGCTTTAAATGTAACTGAAAAATGTACACAAATTTAACAAATAAAAAAAACTATATATGTAAATCTAAAATATATACACCTACCTTCCTCCTATCCACAAAATACACCAATTCCTAAAAATGTTTAAATAAATTATAAACAAAACAATACCTTTAAAGTGGTAATTAAATAAAACAAATAAAATTAAAGGCAAATTTAAATACAAATTGCATTATACAAAGTTTTTTAAAAATAAAAATAAATTAATAATTAATTAAAATACAACAAACAATTTGACAAATAATCAAATGACATAATTAATTGGCAATTAAATATTTGTTATACAGTCT
The DNA here is from genome assembly GCF_031143425.1 of Pleurodeles waltl. Taxonomy (NCBI): domain Eukaryota; kingdom Metazoa; phylum Chordata; class Amphibia; order Caudata; family Salamandridae; genus Pleurodeles; species Pleurodeles waltl. The sequence continues at coordinate 38,557,412 of NC_090438.1, read as the reverse complement.
TAATTTGTAAAACAACATTTGCAATTTAAATAAATTTCCACCCTTTTCTCCTGATACAACTCATAAAACCTGTTACTGAAGTACAATTAGTAATTAGATGATAGAAAAATAAAATTACACATTGAGAATTACGAAATGTGCTTAAATAATTAAATAACAATCAAATAATTTACATTAAACATTTTACATTAATCACCAATTAAATATTTATTATTAAAAAATAACTTTAAATAAAAAGCAATAATTGTCATTTAATTAACTTCCCACCATACTCTCCCATAAACTCAACAACCTGGTACTAAATTATGAATTAATAATTAAACGTAAAAAAAAGAATTACATATTGAAAATTACAAACTATACTGATAAGTTAAAACAATTTTATTATTGCACTAAATCCTACACTGAATGTAATAACTAATATATAATAAATAAATTAGAAATAATGTTTAATACAACTATATCCGCGTAAACAACAATTTATCAAATATTTCTAAAAAAACAATATTGTGTACCTAAAAAATATTCTAACTGTTAATTGACAATATTTATGACATGATGTTCACGCAACTCAATATTTGTGAAACAGTGTTACTGCCCCCCCCCAACCCCCCTCTAGGAGTGGTGTGGCTCACACCAGCATGGTCCGCCATGTCCTGTCACACCTCAGAAGCCTGGGGCTCAGCAGCTTGATGCACAGGCTGTGAATCCTGCAGGGGACATTCCGGCCCTTCATCCTTCCGAGGTCGATCACACCACTACCACCAAGTGCTGAATGACCACCAGGTGAGGCCTTGCTAGGTTAGTGCTCTCTGAAGGAAGAGGTTTTAGTGTCAGGGCTGGCGCATGCTTGTCTCAGCTTCCCATCAGCTGGTGTCAGAGCTCAGGGCCCTCCTCTGAGGCTCCAGCCCCAGGGACCCTCCATCTCCCCGCAGGGCTCAGCACTCCTCCCCACACGCCGTCCTTGGCGCTCATCCTGTTTGATGCTGAACTCATTAAGCAGGAAGCTTCTTAGGGGGAGAGAACAAGCAAAGCTTCTTTCCCGGAGACAATTTGCTGCTCTCTCCCAGGCAGCAGCTGCTCGCAGACGTGGCTGGCACCGTGCCAGGCTGCCAGCCCAGACAGTCACGAGTCTAGCAGGGGCGCTTCAAAGACACCTCTCCGGGCCTCGGAGCGCGCGTCACTGGCACACACACACTTATGGATGAGCCTCCTGTCAGGGGGTGACTTTCAGGTCCTGCTTTTAAGTCAATGGCACCAAGTCTGCTGGCATCAAATACAGCTGGGTCCTTATAAAGAGAACAGGGAAATTGAAAGTCCCAGCCACTGCTAAATTTATAAAAAAATAAGGACCAAATTTATGAAGGGTATAGCGCCACCTAGCGCTCCATATTTACAAAAGTGGTTAGATGCAGGCGTTGCGCCACTTTATAAACCCTTGTGCCACATTATGACTGCGCCAGACCTAATGTATGCAGGGGGGGGCGTTCCCCCGTTGGGAGGCCCAGAAAAATGGGGAAGTGAAATCTATGAGATTCCACTGCGCCATGTTTCTCGTCATTTTTAACGCCTGCCAAGTGCATGCATTAAATTGAGGCACACAATTGTTCATAATGGGCCCTTATGTACTTTGCAGGATTAACGCCAACATTTTTGGCGCTATTCCTGCAAAGTATCACAATAGCGTCAGAAATTATGATGCTAGCGCTGGACGGTGACGGAGAGCAAGATGGCGGCCGCGTAACGCAGCCGCGAAGCGTCTGCTCCGACCAAGGAAACCTCCCAGTGTTGCGGCAGCTCTCCCGCGGGTCGGAGCTTCCTTCGGCAGTCGCGCTTAGAGGAAAACAATGTAGCGGCATTTTAGCAACATTGTGCTGACTCGCGTTGCTTCACCTGCTCCCTCTTTTTTTTGGGGATGACTGTCCCAGGACTCTCAGGAGGGGCGGCACAGGGGAAATATTGCGGGTGACATTGCTTTTTGAAGGACTGCTTTTCATGTGAGGATTGTTCTAGGCTACTTGTCTCTTGGTTTCTGCGGGGCCTTTTTTTTTCTTCCTCTGGGAGAAGTAAAACTACGTGGATTTGCTGACGGAGGCTAAAAGGATTGCAAAGTGTTTTCCCGGGATGCGGTCAGGACTGCTCCTGCTCCTACCTGAAGACAACTACAGGTCTGTGCTCACGGGTCCCAATTGGGGGCAATTTTCGACGTGGACTCAAAAAACGGTCAGAGTTTCTTTATTTTATTACAAGTATTTGACACTGGGCGTATATTATAATAACGCATTTTGCATTAAAAAGCAAAAAAAAAAGGTAAAAATGCCACCTAAAGGAGTGAAAAATGTGACTCTGTCTGGACGAGGCAAGCCGGTAAGAGTAAGCCTGTCGGCACGGCAGGGGGGGGGTACGGATATAAAACAAGGCTTAGGTGAGAAGGTTGTCTCCAAAAACAAGAGTGCTTCACTGGTCAGGTATTTTGAGAAAGGGAAGGACATACTGGTGGGGGGCATAGATACCCCCCCCGCCGCCGTGAAGGAGGCTGATCCTCTAGTAAACGAAGAGATGACGGCTATAGATGTGCCCCCCCCGCATGAAGGTGGGCAGAGTGATGCTGAAGATGTGGCAACTTTACAAAAACAAGCTACCGGGAGTCAGATGGAGCAGAGGGAGCAGAGGGAGGGCGCACAAGGCGCTAGGTCATTATTACAGGTGGAGCGGAGGCCAGTGGAATTACGCGATAATGAGACAATACAAGGAGACAAGTTTTTCTCATTATCAGATCATTCAAGTTGGTCAAGCAACGAGCAGCTGGATTTGGAGGCGGATAAAACTTCTTCTGAATTCGAATCTGAGGTGTCCTCTTTGGCACTGGGAAAGGAATTACAGGAGAGTGGCAGGAGTGCCACTGTTAGGAAAAAACAGAGGAAGAGAAGTGAGCAAGTAGGACCTAATAAGCACCCCACTAACCCATTGGACACTAAGGGTCTTCAGGGGCTTCAGTGGGAGTATTCCAAGGATGATTTAACTCTATATGATAATGGTGAAAAACAGCCTAATCCTGTGTCACTGGAAACCATATATCAAAGCATTATGGAACATCGAGAGGAATCTAAATTAGAGAGCCGTAAGACTCAAATGGCTTGCCGCAAGATGCAAATCCAAATTCGTCGAGTAGCTAAGACATGTTCAGAGTTTACTACACGGATGGAAGAAGCAGAGACCCGGATCTCGCGTCTGGAGGATGAGGCTGGAGCTCGCCAGTCATCTCGAGAAATGATGGAGAAACAACTTGAGGACACTCAGTGGAAATTGACAGATTTAGAGGACAGAATGAGGAGGAATAATCTGCGCGTCCTGGGTGTACCAGAAGGACTTGAAGGATCAGATATACATAGCTTTATGGTCGCACTTTTTAAGGAAGCTTTTCCGGACTTACACCAGTGGGACTGGGACAAAGAGGTTCAAAGAGCCCATCGATTTCCTTTTAGCAAAATAGGACCAAACTCAGAAGGAGGAAGTGGTAGACCTAGAGCAATATTAATCTCTTTGCTTAATTATCAGGCAAGGCAGGCTATATACGACCGAGCTCGACCCAATGCTAGATGTAAGGCTAAGGGATGTGAGTTTTTTGTGAGACCAGACTATTGCCATATTACTGTTGAAAAAAGGTGGAGGCTCCGGCAGTTAATTCAGCCACTTCAAAGTAAGGGGGCACAGGTTTTTTTATTAAATCCGGCTAAACTGAAAGTAGTAATGGATAATAGGACTTACTTCTTCACGACAGAGGAGAAAGCAAGGGCTTTTTTGGGTGGACTTAACGGTCCGGTTCCCTAAAATAGATTTTCTGGATTGGGACATAGGGGTGGGGGTAAAGTAGAGAGGGTTAGGAGTTAAGACCTGAGAAGTCGAGCCGGGGGTAAGATATTGTTTTGGCTGAAACAGGGTTAGATAGAGAGAGATAAAGACAAAGAAAGGGAGAAAAGGTAAAAGAAAAAAAGAAAAAAGAAAATCATGCACTGGGTAGGGACGGTCGGAGCGGAAGCTTTACCATCATTAGGGACAGTGAGATCCCATACTCTCCATAAATTGGGTGTAAGGGTAGGGGTAAGGGGTGTAGGGGGGTGGGGGTGGTTGGTAGCAGGGTTGGGGTACAAGGGGTGGGAGGATGGGAGAGGAGGGAGAGGGGGGAGAGGGGTGGTGGGGAGTGGGGGGGGCACTAATATAGGTAGAAATGTTCAGAACAATTTAATGAAGACATATCAAAAGAAGAGGATGTATAGGATTCAATATCAACAAGTTGGTTTCTTTAAGGGAGAAAGTATTGACGTGAGTTTGGTACATCAAACTGAGTGATATGGCAAATAGATTAAGGATTTGTACACTGAATATTTGCGGTCTAAATAGCCCCCAGAAAAGGAAAAGAGTGGCAGCTGGTCTTAAACTAATTAAATCAGATTTATATTGCTTGCAGGAAACACACATTGCATGGAGTAAGCGAGAGCTCATACGAGAGCTTGGGTTGACGCCTCTTGTTTGTACCAGACAGGAGGTTTCGACACGTGGGGTGACGATACTTGCCAGAAATAACAATGTACAAGTTTGTAGATCTCGAGCAAGTAACGATGGGCGGTGGGCTCTCTTAGAATTATCCATGAATACATTTAAATTTACCCTCTGCACTATATATGGATCAGTTTTGGACGAGGCTGAGCCTCTGGATACGTTGAATATGGAACTAGTTGGATGGCCCTTACCAATAATTATTTGTGGCGACTTAAATATTCATTTAGAGGTAGGTAGCAGGAGCATGGACACCCAGAGTTTATATCAGGGACGAAAGCCTAAAGTATGGAAAGCTCTAAGGAGGTTAGTAAGGGAACATGGGTTGAGAGATGTCTGGGAAAATATTAAAACTGTAGATCCAGGGTATACCTATTACTCGTTCCCACATGCTAAATTGGTAAGGTTGGATTATTTTTTCGTATCACAAAACTTAATCCATGGGGCTGAAATAGAATGCAAACCCAGATTCTTATCAGATCATAATCCATTAATATTGTCCATAACAATTAAGGGACCATCTAATCCGCGTCGTGTATGGACATTTGATAGGAAATTGTTGGTTGACCCAGGATATATATCCCATATGAAAGAGTGGATTCACCACTTTTTTGATATCAATAGGAATACGGCAGATCCGGGGATGGTATGGGATTCATTTAAAGCTGCAGTGAGAGGTGAAACTCTTAGCTATAGTTTGGGAATACAGAAAATTAGGGGGAAGGAAATTGTAGAACTTCAAGAAAGATTAATAACAAAAGAGAGGGAATTAGCTAGTAAAATTACTAGTAGAGAAGACATTACTCTCACTCAGACCCAAATGGTGATTCTTAAGGCTAAAATAAATGCTTACTTGAATAAAACAGTGGCAGCCGTCTATCAAAGTCACCGATTGGAGTGTTATGAATATGGTGAATCCACAGGAAAAGTCTTAGCTAGACGGGTCAGACAAAAGGCAGTTAAACAGAATGTTTTGAATATAATTGATGGTAATGGGCGGAAACATACAGAGTTAGAAGGAATTCTAGAGGTTTTTAAGGGTTACTATCAGGAGCTGTATAGTGAAGATATAGTGTATTCTGAACAGCTACAAAAAAAGGTTAGTGAATTTCTGGGGGGATTAAAGAGTACAAGGCTCGCTTCTGAGGAACAAATTACATTAGATGCACCAATTCGTATTGATGAGATAATTGAGGCAGTAAGCTCCCTGGCAACAGGGAAAGCTGCTGGACCGGATGCAATACCACTTGAATTTTACAAGACCTTCCTGATAGACATTAAAAAGGATATGCATAGCATTTTTTGTATAGCGCAGGCAGGTCAGGCACCCTTATCGTGGGAATGTGCAAGAATTATAGTGCTAAAAAAAAAGGATAAATCAACAGAGTTCCCCAGTTCATATAGACCCATATCTTTGTTAAACGTAGATGGAAAGATTTATGCAAAGATTTTGGCCAGTAGATTGGCAAATGTGATAGTCAGGCTGGTTAGAAAACAACAACATGGGTTTATTCCGGGTAGAGATACAATAGATCATATAAGAAGAATAATAGCCATGTTTGATCTTGCAGAACTATATCAAACAAATTTAGGATTATTACTTTTGGATGCCGAGAAGGCATTTGATCGTGTATCGTGGAAGTTTCTATGGGAAGTCATGCGCTGGAAAGGTATAGGGAGTGGATATATCACAGCTATAAAAACTTTATATGTAGCCCCAAAAGCTAGAATTAGCATTGCTGGTTTGGAATCAGATACTATCTTAATCTCTAGGGGGACTAGACAAGGGTGTCCATGTTCCCCCTTGCTCTTTGCTCTATATATTGATTCTTTCTTGCTGAGATTAGAAGAATGCAAAAATATTTAACCTCTATTATATCATGGAGAAACATATAAGGTGTTTGCATATGCTGATGATGTAGCTATAGTGACAAGCAACACGGAGGAAGCTATTAAGGCAATAGAAATAGAGGCAAGAGAGTTCGGAAAATACTCCGGATATAAGCTGAACTCAGATAAAACACAAATAGTATGCTCTGGGCATGTTTCACTAGTAGATAGACGATTGGTATCTGAAGCAGTGTATTTGGGGGTGAAGATTACATCAGTGGTTAATCGGTTGGTGGAAATTAATTTTATCCCATTATTAAATAAAATAAAGAGGGATTTAGACCGAATGCATAATTTGCACTTATCGCTAGAGGGTCGTTGCAATGTATTGAAAATGATGGTTCTGCCAAAAATCCTATATTTATTTCGGGCTATTCCCCTTGAGGTTGATAAAAAATGGCTTAAAAGATTGGAAAAGATGGGGAATAATTTTTTATGGGGATATGCTAAAACGAGAAGGGCAATGAAGTATATGACACTTCCCAAAGATCGAGGCGGGTGGTCAGTCCCTAATTTTACACTGTATTACTACGCCTGTTGCCTTCAACATATGGATGAACTTATAAGGGGAAGTTTTAAGGGTAATGAAGAAGTAAAATCAACCCCTATTTATACTATGATGGCGGGGGGGGAGGCAAGTGGTTGGTTATCAAAATTTGAGGAACCAAGTTACTTTAAAAAAGTAAGATTTAAGCCTTTTTTGTCCGCCTTCAAGGTTTGGGCTCAGATAAAACGGAGTATGGGACTGGGAAAGATTACGGCTTATACACCAGTGAAATTTTCAGCTATCCCAAATCATATCTTTAGGGATCCCATACTAGATTTTTGGCGTTCTAGGGGAATAAATAAAGTCGGAGACTTGTATTGTAAATCCGGTTATAAATCATTTACGGATCTGCAGTCTCAATTTGGCTTACCTAAGACCCATTTTTTTAAATTTTTGCAAATACGAAATTTTTTACAGTCTCAGAAGTGCGTTACAGTACAGTTGTCGGAGATCCCGGTAGTTGAGGCTGTTAAAAATGGGGCAAAGATTGGCAAGTTATATAAGTTACTAACAGAGTTACAAGTAGATGATATGGCACAACAGAATGAGAGATGGATTGCACGATTTGGGGTGGCTGGAGAGTGGGTGGACCAATCCTTAGCCATGGCTGAGACAACATTTCTATCAGCTAATTTGAAAACCCAGCATTACAAAACACTGATGGACTTATATTATACTCCAGCAAAACTGAAAAAGTGGGGGATATCCTCTGGAAGCTGCAATCGATGTGGGGAAGTTGAAGCTGAGATAATGCATATGTTTTTTGTATGCCCAATGTTGCAGGGAATATTAAATGAGATAGAGGTATTCCTTAAGAAGATCACGCATTGCAATATTCAGGTTACTGTTATGCTGGTAGTATTGGGAGTCGTGGACTCACCTGAAAGTACGGAACCTGTACTGTATAAAATAAGGCGATTTTTATTTTTGTCCATGGCAATATACCGCTTATGTATTGCTACAGATTGGCTCAAAAAAGAACCCCCCACGTTTGAGAATTGGCGCTCTAGATTACTTACCATCTATAATACTGAATTAAGTCTTTATAAGTTAAAGGGTCATAAGAAGAGACATAGAGGAGAACGAATGTGGGCACCACTGACTAGATGGTTGGAATATCAAGACACAGTTTAAACAAAACAAAAAAAATGCTAATTGTTTCGATATGTGATATATATAACTGAGGTTTTTTTTAAAGGTCTTCTTTCTCCCGTTGTTTTGTTTACTTTACTTTCTTCGCACGGATATATTATGTCTTCTTCTTTTTTTTTCTCATGTAACCCCCTCCCTCCGACATATTAAAATAAAAAAAAAAAGAAATAAAAAAAAAAAGAAATTATGATGCTATTGATCCTACCGTGGGCCATGGTGCGCCGTATCATTAATGGTTGGAGAAAGCTCGGTGCGCATGTGTGTTTGGCCGTCATGAGACGGCTGGTCAAACGCACATGCGCACTGAGGGAAGTGCACAGCATTCCCCCTCCATCTCAGTCATCCCCAATGTCCATGCCGCTTTAAGAATAAAACCATACTAAACATTGTTTATTAGTGTTTTATTTATAACAATTTGCGGCTGCTGCCGGAGGACGACGCTCCTCCGCTATAGCGGAGGAGCCGCCGCTGTCTATATCGCCGGCTGTGCGGAGCCATCGAACTTTTCTTTTGCTATTTGACATTCTTGGGGGCCACTCGTGGCACCGACTGCTAACTCTCCTCTTCAGTCTGAAGGGGGCAAAATCTAACCCCCTCACTAGAGTGCCACCTTCCAAAGCTAACTTGCCTTGAATATTAGAACATATGTTCAACTCCCCTTGTAGGTAATGCTCATGATGTCATCCATTCTTAAAACAGCCACAGAGATTTTGCCTTCGTCATCAGCATCCATCGCATCAGGGCGCTCCTTGTCGGTCAGGGCACTCTCTGAGCACACCTCAACATTCCCTCCTTATCATTAATGGAGTAAGCCACTTCACACGCTATCTGAGACACCTGTTTCACGTCACTGACTAATGATAAGCCTGGCTTGGGACCACAGTGCATATTATTTCTACCTGGAATGTATTCTTTAGGAAATTTAAAAAATTGAAGCTTAGCAGCAAATCTAGGGCCAGATATACTATTGTAAGTTTTATCAAATTGTAATTTACAATTCATAACAAATCTCAATTTGCGATTCAGTAATTGAAAGGTACTATCGACTACATGTTCCTAACAGTAGTTTGTTAGCATTCGCTTCCAATAAATACCGGTTCACTAAAAGTGATTAATGCATGTTCTCAAATTGAGAACAGCGCCCAGACACATACTGATGACATCACGGTCAGGAAATGTGTTGTTGCACTGCCATTCTGAAGCACAGGAGCTTGCAGTGAGAATGTGCTTGGACTCCCAGCTACATTTTTGTGACAAATCTAGGCCTGGGTGGAACTCGCAGAGTTTCATTCTGCTACATAAAAACTTTGTGAGATTCCATGGAGTTCCGCGGGGTGGAATTCGGGCAAGTTGAGCTGCTCGTGCTCATTATTAGCACTGGGAGCTTGTTTCACCCTATAAAATCAGTGCGAACAGCATCACGCGGCACGCCAGAAGGTACTGCTTCTTTCTGCCGCTCAAGTAGATTTTCTGCTCGTATGGCAGCTTTCTTAACGCAAATGGTCATGACCTGCTGCGACCACCTGTGTTGAGAAATCTTGTCGGGAGGTATTCTTGCGCCCGAAAATCATGCTAGGGGACACAAATTCTAGCAAGCCGCGCATCAGAAAAAACTCCACCACATGGTGGGCGGAGTGGGCAAAACTCTGAGAATTCCGCCAGGAGAGAAGAATTCTTCACCCATCCCCAGCTTAAACTTCAGGAAGTGCAGGCAAAGGAGTCTTCAAGAAAACACAAACAAAAGTTGATGAGATTCCTATACTGGTAAAAAAGTGTGTATCGAACAAATACCAGCTTTATGGAAAAGCCTCCCTAGCTGTCCCTGAGGCCTCCAAAAAGAAGATATGGAGTATAACAACAAGCAGTATTCCTGAAATTTGGAAGCGGCGGTATGACCTTCACTCACGCACAAAGGAAAGGCTAGGCAGAAGAAGCAAAGAAGGTGCTGGCACTGGAGGGGGGCCTTCCACGCAGACTCCAATGACTGCAAAGGATGAGGCCATCGAGAGCACCCTCATTTCTGAGGCTATATCTGGCCTAACGAAGATTGACACCTCAGAAACTCCATGAGAACACACAGCGATTCTGACCAGTATGATCACAGCTTCCAAGCAGACCTGCTGATACAAGCACCAACACCATCCAGGTGAAAATCTGTGCAAATAGAAAATTCTATGCTAGACATTCAAAGAAAACAGTTTGAAGCAATTAACATGCTCGCAAGAAACATGAGTGAAGGCACGCCTGCTGTGATTAACACTACTGAGAATGTCAATGAAACATGAAGTCATTACCAGCCCTGTTATTCAAGAGACACAACAACAAAATAAACACTTTGCATTTAAAATGCAACATTTCGGAAAAAGTACTGAAAAATTGGCAACTGCAACAGGGATACGCAGTCATCGCACTATAAATATCCAGCAAGCAAACTCCCCTGTTGTAAAGATGTAGCAAAACCTTTAAGGCAGATACCAGAGCACTACTCACCCGTTAGGGTCTGAAGGTACTGTACGCATACCACTGTGGAACCCCTCATGGCATTTTCCCTGTAAAGCACCCACTCCTGGGACCTCCCCAGGAAGAAGCCAATCATCTAAGCGCTGTCAGGGACATTGTGGAGATCAAGCAAGCTATTGCCCAGAGTGGGACTGTAGGAAGTTGGCTCTGTATGCACGATTTCAAAGTAAGGAATAGCATGCACAGAGTCCAAGGGTTCCCCTTAGAGGTAAGATAGTGGCAAAAAGAGATAATACTAATGCTCTATTTTGTGGTAGTGTGGTCGAGCAGTAGGCTTATCCAAGGAGTAGTGTTAAGCATTTGTTGTACATACACATAGACAATAAATGAGGTACACACACTCAGAGACAAATCCAGGCCAATAGGTTTTTGTATAGAAAAATATATTTTCTTAGTTTATTTTAAGAACCACAGGTTCAAATTTTACATGTAATACTTCAAATGAAAGGTATTGCAGGTAGGTACTTTAGGAACTTTGAATAATCAAAATAGCATACACAGTTTTCAAATAAATCACATATAGCTATTTTAAAACTAGACAGTGCAATTTTCAACAGTTCCTGGGGGGAGTAAGAGTTAGTTAGTTTTTGCAGGTAAGTAAACCACCTACGGAGTTCAAGTTTGGGTCCAAAGTAGCCCACCGTTGGGGGTTCAGAGCAACCCCAAAGTTACCACACCAGCAGCTCAGGGCTGGTCAGGTGCAGAGTTCAAAGTGGTGCCCAAAACGCATAGGCTTCAATGGAGAAGGGGGTGCCCTGGTTCCAGTCTGCCAGCAGGTAAGTACCCGCGTCTTCGGAGGGCAGACCAGGGGGGTTTTGTAGGGCACCGGGGGGGACACAAGTTAGCACAGAAAGTACACCCTCAGCAGCACGGGGGCGGCCGGGTGCAGCGTGCAAACACACGTCGGGTTTTCAATGTAAATCAAAGGGAGACCAAGGGGTCTCTTCAGCGATGCAGGCAGGCAAGGGGGGGGGCTCCTCGGGGTAGCCACAACCTGGGCAAGGGAGAGGGCCTCCTGGGGGTCACTCCTGCACTGGAGTTCCGATCTTTCAGGTCCTGGGGGCTGCGGATGCAGAGTCTTTACCAGGCGTCGGGATCTGGGAAGCAGGCAGTCGCGGTCAGGGGGAGCCTCGGGATTCCCTCTGCAGGCGTCGCTGTTGGGGCTCAGAGGGGGCAACTCTGGCTACTTACAGTCTCGTAGTCGCTGGGGAGTCCTCCCTGAAGTGTTGTTTCTCCACAAGTCGAGCCGGGGGCGTCGGGTGCAGAGTAGCAAGTCTGACGCTTCCGGCGGGAAAAGCAGTTGTTTTAAAGTTGCTCCTTTGAAACAAAGTTGCAGTCTTGGGTGAACAGAGCCGCTGTCCTCTGGAGTTTCTTGGTCCTTCTAGAGCAGGGCAGTTCTCTGAGGATTCAGAGGTCGCTGGTCCTGGGGAAAGCGTCGCTGGAGCAGTGTCTTTTAGGAGTGGGGAGACAGGCCGGTAGAGCTGGGGCCAAAGCAGTTGGTGCCTCCGTCTTCTCTGCAGGGTTTTTCAGCTCAGCAGTCCTCTTCTTCTTAGGTTGCAGGAATCTGAGTTCCTATGTTCAGGGGAGCCCCTAAATACAGAATTTAGGGGGGTGTTTAGGTCAGGGAGGGCTGTAGCCAATGGCTACTAGCCCTGAGGGTGGCTACACCCTCTTTGTGCCTCCTCCCAAGGGAAGGGGGTCACATTCCTATCCCTATTGGGGGGATCCTCCATCTGCAAGATGGAGGATTCCTAAAAGTCAGAGTCACTTCAGCTCAGGTTGCCTTAGGGGCTGTCCTGACTGGCCAGTGACTCCTCCTTGTTTTTCTCATTATCTCCCCTGGCCTTGCCGCCAAAAGTGGGGCCGTGGCCGGAGGGGGCGGGCAACTCCACTAGCTGGAATGCCCTGTGGTGCTGTAACAAAGGGGGTGAGCCTTTGAGGCTCACCGCCAGGTGTTACAGCTCCTGCAAGGGGGAAGTGATAAGCATCTCCACCCAGTGCAGGCTTTGTTACTAGCCACAGAGTGACAAAGGCACTCTCCCCATGTGGCCAGCAACATGTCTCGAGTGTGGCAGGCTGCTAAAACCAGTCAGCCTACACGGGTAGTTGGTTAAGGTTTCAGGGGGCACCTCTAAGATGCCCTCTGGGGTGTTTGTTTCAATAAAATGTACACTGGCATCAGTGTGCATTTATTGTGCTGAGAAGTTTGATACTAAACTTCCCAGTTTTCAGTGTAGCTATTATGGTGCTGTGGAGTTTGTGTATGACAGACTCCCAGACCATATACTCTTATGGCTACCCTGCACTTACAATGTCTAAGGTTTTGCTTAGACACTGTAGGGGCACAGTGCTCATTCACTGGTGCCCTCACCTATGATATAGTGCACCCTGCCTTAGGGCTGTAAGGCCTGCTAGAGGGGTGACTTACCTATACTGCATAGGCAGTGTGAGGTTGGCATGGCACCCTGAGGGGAGTGCCATGTCGACTTACTCGTTTTGTCCTCACCAGCACACACAAGCTGGCAAGCAGTGTGTCTGTGCTGAGTGAGGGGTCCCCAGGGTGGCATAAGATATGCTGCATCCCTTAGAGACCTTCCCTGGCATCAGGGCCCTTGGTACCAGGGGTACCAGTTACAAGGGACTTAACTGGATGCCAGGGTGTGCCAATTGTGTAACCAAAAGTACAGGTTAGGGAAAGAACACTTGGGCTGGGGCCTGGTTAGCAGGCCTCAGCACACTTTCAAATCAAAACATAGCATCAGCAAAGGCAGGGGGTAACCATGCCAAGGAGGCATTTCCTTACAAGGACCCATTAACTAGATTAGGCCCTGAGGGGAGAATTATCAGGTCCAAGGGAATTGAGCCCAAGACCCATAGAGGCAGGAATTGAACCCTCGTCCTGGGCAACATCTCTGCATTGGGGTCTGCTGCTCTAACCATTTTACCACACTTCTCCACTTCCTGATATTTCAAGATACTTCATGTCTTGCATGATTACAAACATGATTACAAACTATGGAAACAAGTTCTAGAGGTCCAGCTACTCCTGCTCTAGAAAGTGAGAAGACTTACAGCCACAGTAATATGTTTGTGGCCCTGATTACGACCTTGGCAGTCTTAAGACTGCTAGGGTCGTGGTGACAGCCACATTATGACTACGGCGGTAGCGCCACAGTCGGCCAGCCAGAACCGGCACTCTTCCGCCACAGGACGGACTGGTGGTCCTATTGTGCCAGGGCAATTTTGCAAGCAGTGCTGCCCTACGGATTTCGACTCCCTCTCTGCCAGTGGTTTCATGGCGGTAGACAGGGTGCAGGGGGCCCCAGGAGGGCAGTGCAGAGGCCCCCCTGGCCAGCCCCGTCTGCTTTGCAGACAGTGAACATTGCAACAGGTGTTGGTGCATCCTACATACTACAGCATTTCCGCCGGAGACAATGCTGTAGGCTGTTTCCCGCTGTTGAGTTTCCGTCCGCTGACCCATGGGAAACTCGTAATAGGGCCCGCGGGGGCGGCCGCACCTGCGGCAACCTGCCCGTCGGGACTTCAGCAGACAAGACAGGCTTTTTTGTCTGCCAAAGTCATAATCGACCCTTTTGTCTTATGTCAAAAAATCCAGGCAAACATGCAGTCAGGCTGCTGATTTTGAAGTGGATCTGTTAGCAACTGGCCTAGAGAGGCCTACACCCAGCAAACAAAGAAACAAGCAGTGAATGTGTGTTTTGTGAAATACACAATAGAAAGGTTTTTTTGTAACAACAATATGCATGAAAAAAATGTTTTGAAAAAAATACCAAACCTATATAATATAGAATTATTACATATAAATGTGAAATGTAGAACTACCTAAATAATAATCATTCCCAACATCTCCTCTTGCAAGCTGGTTGTATAGGAACAGCACCGAAATGTACGGAAATAATGTGTGGAACCTGGAACTGTAGCCACACGGTGAGTAATGAAAGAGTCAGCATTGAAAACTATGTGAATGTTACGCACTTCTGGCTCTTTTGACTCCTACATAAAATGTCAGAGGCACTAGGAAGGCAAATTAAGAGACGTGTCCCATCGACACAGCCTGTAACCTGCGGGAAATGTGCCACACGAAATAATCTAATTTTGTTTGCTGCAAATCTCGTTGTGAGCTGGGAACAAAATATATCTCTGAATGTTCCCAGCACAGCATCTAAAAATTGTGAAAAAACAGGAGAGAGCACTTTGTGAAAGCCTCCCACTGTGGCAATAGCCCCCTGATAGCTTCCTGAGGCCAAAGGATGTAGGCAGCAAAGTGCACCCCTCCCACTGTGGCAATAACCCCCTGATAGCTTCCTGAGGCCAAAAGATGTAGGCAGCAAAGTGCACCCCTCCCACTGTGGCAATAACCCCCTGATAGCTTCCTGAGGCCAAAAGATGTAGGCAGCAAAGTACAACCCTCCCACTGTGGCAACAGGCCCCTGATAGCTTCTTGAGGCCAAGAGATGTAGGCAGCAAAGTACTTGAATGTGGGTTGGTATCGAAACACTCCTGTGTCTGTCCCTCCGCAGCACAGCATCTAATACAGCAATTAACTCTAAAAAACAGTGCTGCTGAGACTCCTCTGGTTATATATCTCCTTCTCAGACTGCTGAAGCAAAGTCACTCCTATCTTTGCCTCCTCCTGTGGTGGTGCAGAGCAAACAGCCTCATCCTCCTCTCCACGGCACCAGTCGCGGCTGGCAGGGATTCCTGAGGGCGGGGCGGCGCGCAGAGCGGAAGGGGGGGATTAATAACATTTAATGAAATAAAAAATTTAAAAACGTACCACCTCCGTTGCCCTGCTGCTCCTCTCTCCAACCTCGTCGCTGCAGGCAGGCACAGGCTCCCAGCCTGTCCTTCGGCCAATCCTCAAAGCAGCATCAGGATTGGCTGGGAGCTCCCAGCCAGGGCACTCCCAGGCAGACTGGGAGCCTGGGAAGGCTCTCTCTAGCCCACCAATTGTGTTGCTGGGCTGGAGAGAGCCCTGTGCGCATGTCTGTTAGGCCGGCTTGAGACGGCCGGCCAAACGCACATGCGCACTGAGGGGAGTGCACAGTGCACTCTCCTCTGCTCGTCACCCCCAGTGCCCCGCCCCTCTCACAAGGAAGGGATAATAAACACAGTTTATTATCCCTTCTTTCTGAAAGTATTTGCATCGGTTACTGTTGGCAGAGGGGGCGACACTCCTCCCCCCTTATGAGGGAGCCGCCCCTGCATAGCACACAGAGACACTATTGTGAAAAAAAATCAAAGTTTCCACCACTTTTATAGTCCTCCCTGATTACCATCTGCTCCCACTTGATGCTAATTTTCAAGTGCAAAAAAACAGTTTTTGCGACCGTTCACAACTAGCGAATCATTAGTACATTTCCAAAATAAGAAACACAAATGGGTAATCGGTAATAGGTAATCTCAAATTCCAGTTGCAAAAGAAAATGAGTCTTCCAAACTTACTGAATGGCAAATGCTTCATACATCTGGTCCCTAGTTTCAACCTCCCTCCCCCAAAGGTGACAACATATTTACCATGGATTTGTAATAAGTCCTCAGAGGGAACTAAGGGCGTTATTTAGAGTTTGGCAGATGGGATACTGGGTCACAAACGAGGCAGGTGTCCCATCCTCCATATTACAAGTGCATTATTGCCCGTGGTGCTTGTATCATGGCGGATGGGCTATCGTTCATGATTTGACCGAGTATCCCATTGACAAACTATCAATAAGGCTCTTAGACTCCCACAAAAGCTTCCTATAGTCTTCCACCACCCAGGCATGTGCCACAAATTCCCTCTTAATGGTAAATAGTGACACCCACTACATCCAGTGCCCATGGCCCAAAGTTACCGCACATTTATTCCTTTTGTCG
Source organism: Pleurodeles waltl (assembly GCF_031143425.1). Classification (NCBI taxonomy): domain Eukaryota; kingdom Metazoa; phylum Chordata; class Amphibia; order Caudata; family Salamandridae; genus Pleurodeles; species Pleurodeles waltl. Next base: position 38,540,869 of record NC_090438.1, on the reverse strand, counting down.
TGTAGTTTGAAAATGGCTCCATTTCTACAGATATTGACGTCACCTGCTAGAATGCTCTCTTTTACAATAAGTTTAATTTCGAACAGAAGCTTCCACTAACTCTTGCGTAACAGATTCAAATACTTAATTCTGCACTTTCCCCACTCAAATCTCACATTTTTCTCCATTTCTTCAGAAGATTCCTCAGAGGTTCCACCCTCTTGGCGTATCCCATAGAAAATGTTGGTAGAAGTCCGTTAAACCCAGAAAAGAGACAAATTGTTCCTTGGTCTCGAGATTAGGTGTATTCAGGGAGGTTCCACAAGGCTACGTTCAAGCTTGATGCATTTTTGACCCAGGTATTCTACCTTCAGAACAACTGAGGGTACAGTTCTCAGCTCCAAACTTTTTCCCCAACATCTTTCAAAACATTCTTCTTTCGGCCCATTCAACCATGCCAAGGCCACTGTGGGTCTCGTTTGTAATATGAGTAGGTTGATCAGTCGTAATTTGTAGCCCAACATCAGTACCAGCAGTGAGAGATTGACAGGGGATTATATGACCTTAGAAGTAGTATCTACCATCACCTACCAGAAGTTCTGGATGACTGGGCGTTGCCAACCCATGCCAGGTGAATAAAAGACTCTTGCCTTCAGAAAAGGCCATCATTTGAAAATTAATTTGGTCTGTGCTACCAACTGCAACTAAAAAAAAGAATCTGCAGAACACATGTTGGGTACCTGCCCTTGAGGGGCACTTTAAATGTGGGAATTTCAGTGTTTTTCTTACCAAACAGTTCTCACACTTTTCCAACTGCAACTCACAAAATTTAATTTACGGTATCCGGTGCCCATGTGGCCTTCCATATACTGGACAAATAAATCAGTCAAAAGCTCAAAAAGAGAATCAGCCAACATAGGAGCAGGTTTTAAGTGCTAGGTCCCTAATTCTCTGCTGTGTTCAATTTTTCTGAACATCTCACTCTCAGAGCAAGCAGACATGGCCAGAGTTTGAGATTCCATAAAGCCCACCAAGGGCCAGCTGCATCCCTAACCTCCTGTCTTAAGCTGAACTCAGGTGGATTCTAGGATGTGACACCGTGAACAGCGGCCTCAACAGAATCAAAGAGTGCCTACCTTACTCTTGTAAGGCTGACGTCCTTCTGGAATCTGGAACATATTGATCTTAATTGACATTAAGCTTCAGTTCTTGGCTGACTTTGGTAATATTTTGGTGTCCAGGCTGAACCAGCGTGGGTCATGATAATGTTGTGTTCATCTACGCATTCATTTTTTGGTTCTCAATTCTATCCCTGACAGTTGTTACATGTGGCGGGCTGTTCTTACTTTGCTAATGTGTGGCTGTCTAATTATCTTTAATTACAAGGCTAGGACTTTCCTTCCATTACGGTGGCTTCCTCGGTTGATTTCCCTTTGCTCTCTTCTTCTGCTGCCGTACTCTTCCACGGAAGAGACCTTTCCTTTCTGATCCAGTGTCACAGAGGCGCCCCCTGTCTAGAGATGTCCTGCTTGGTTCATGACTGTTTCAGTCACTTCATTCCCTGCAGCTTCCTCCATGCGGGGGGAGGGCAGGAGAGTATATCTGAAGGTTCACCCCTTTTCACTTATTCCCCACTATACCTACACAATGCATCGAAGAGTCTGTATGAGAGCGGGGGTATTGATACACTGGACATCAAGGCGGTCTGCAGGGTTCCCCCCTCAATCTGATCTGTTTCTATAACCAGGTGTGGCCTATGAAAATGGGGCGCAACCAATACACAACCAACTGAGCTTCCGAAGCACAGTAGTACTTTTCCTAAATCCAGAACTGAGAAACCTTCTCTATCACAGGGAAGGGATAAACTTTACCATCTTAAATGGGCCATTTGTGTCCTAAATCAACCATGGTATTGCAGAATGTAATTCATGGAAAAGGACTATTTAATGGGATTGGTACATTAGAGGAAAGATGTAAAAGTAATGGCAATATCACCATTTTAATATAAACTATCCTGCCATCCCAGAGCGACAGAGAAGGAACCCACCGCTCTGTGTGTATGTTTAGGTTGTATCACAAGAGGCCGTACTTGTCTGTTGTGACAACCTCTCTCACTTGATCTGCTTTTTGATCACGTGGGGACACCTCTGATTGCACACAGATAGTTGACCAGGAAGGGCCATTCGAGTGAGTCAAGAATCCTGAGAACACCTTCACCTCCAAATATAGTTGGTGAATAAGTGCAAAACCTTGTGCAAAATGTGTGCAAATTATGTGACATTCCCTCCCAGGGGTTGATCTGGTAGAACTAGTTGTCAGTAGCCATTTTGGAATGGTAAATTAAAATATAAAAACCATGAAAACAACTTGATTCAAAGTTCAAAAGAGGAAGCAGGCAGCCCAGCTGCACTTTGTAGCTAGTGGGCCTTCATTAAGAAATAAGTAATGAAATAAGTACAATTTTGAGAAATTGAGAAGGGGGTTGGACAGCGAGCATCGGGAGCGAGGGGATACGGGGGAAAACAGGGGAGTGAAAGGAAACACCTGCACTTCCAGGGAGTGCTAAATATGATAAAAGTAATAAAAAATAGTCCCCTCAAGTGTGCAGTGGAAGGATACAACTTAGCCAATCACAACACTGTGAAATCGAAATGCTCCTGGCTGGGACACACTCAAGAATAGGGGTGAGATAGACAATAAAGGCAACCAATTATGAGGCAGGGACAGGCCTAAAACCCATTCTATGTATAGGGAATGTACCGGAAACAGCAGGTCTGCCAGCACACAGTTAAGTATTTCTGGATCTGAGGCCTAAACAAGGGGGCGTGCCAGGTAACAGGCAGAAAGCGGAAAGCAGCTGAGGGGAAGAAATGGGAACAGACTATGGCAGGAGAAAAAGTTGCAACTCTCAGGTTGTAACAGAAAAACACAAGTTAGGAGAGGTACCACACCCACTGAGATCTCAAAATATCCCTGTAAGGAAATGCCTCCTTGGCATGGTTACCCCCTGACTTTTTGCCTTTGCTGATGCCAAGTTATGATTTGAAAGTGTGCTGAGGCCTGCTAACCAGGCCCCAGCACCAGTGTTCTTTCCCTAACCTGTACCTTTGTCTCCACAATTGGCACACCCTGGCATCCAGGTAAGTCCCTTGTAACTGGTACCCCTGACCCCAAAGGCCCTGATGCCAGGGAAGGTCTCTAAGGGCTGAAGCATGTTTTATGCCACCCTGGGGACCCCTCATTCAGCACAGACACACTGCTTGCCAGCTTGTGTGTACTGGTGGGGAGAAAATGACTAAGTCGACATGCCACTCCCTTCAGGGTGCCATGCCAACCTCACACTGCCTATGGCATAGATAGGTCACCCCTCTAGCAGGCCTTACAGCCCTAAGGCAAGGTGCACTATACCACAGGCGAGGGCATAGGTGCATGAGCACTATGCCCCTACAGTGTCTAAGCAAAACCTTAGACATTGTAAGTGCAGGGTAGCCATAAGAGTATATGGTCTGGGAGTCTGTCATACACGAACTCCACAGCACCATAATGGCTACACTGAAAACTGGGAAGTTTGGTATCAAACTTCTCAGCACAATAAATGCACACTGATGCCAGTGTACATTTTATTGTGAAATACACCCCAGAGGGCATCTTAGAGATGCCCCCTGAAAACATACCCGACTTACAGTGTGGGCTGACTAGTTTTGCCAGCCTGCCACACACCAGCATGTTTCTGGCCACATGGGGAGAGTGCCTTTGTCACTCTGTGGCTAGTAACAAAGCCTGTACTGGGTGGAGGTGCTTCTCACCTCCCCCTGCAGGAACTGTAACACCTGGCGGTGAGCCTCAAAGGCTCACTCCCTTTGTTACAGCGCCCCAGGGCACTCCAGCTAGTGGAGATGGCCGCCCCCTCCGGCCACGGCCCCACTTTTGGCGGCAAGGCCGGAGGAGATAATGAGAAAAACAAGGAGGAGCCACTGGCCAGTCAGGACAGCCCCTAAGGTGTCCTGAGCTGAGGTGACTCTGACTTTTAGAAATCCTCCATTTTGCAGATGGAGGATTCCCCCGATAGGATTAGGGATGTGCCCCCCTCCCCTCAGGGAGGAGGCACAAAGAGGGTGTAGCCACCCTCAGGGCTAGTAGCCATTGGCTACTAACCCCCCAGACCTAAACACACCCCTAAATTGAGTATTTAGGGGCTCCCAGAACCTAGAAAGATAGATTCCTGCAACCTGAAGACGAAGAAGGACTGCTGACCTGAAAGCCCTGCAGAGAAGACGGAGACACCAACTGCTTTGGCCCCAGCCCTACCGGCCTGTCTCCCCACTTCAAGAAAAACTGCAACAGCGACGCGTTCCACAGGGTCCAGCGACCTCTGAAGCCTCAGAGGACTACCCTGCATCTAAAAGGACCAAGAACTCCTGAGGACAGCGGCTCTGCTCCAAAGAAGAAACAATTTTGCAACAAAGAAGCAACTTTTAAAGACCACACATTTCCCGCTGGAAGCGTGAGACTTTCCACTCTGCACCCGACGCCCCCGGCTCGACCTGTGAGAACCAACACTACAGGGAGGACTCCCCGGCGACTGCGACCCTGTGAGTAGCCAGAGTTGACCCCCCTGAGCTCCCCCAGCGACGCCTGCAGAGGGAATCCAGAGGCTCCCCCTGACCACGACTGCCTGTTTCTAAGAACCCGACGCCTGGTAAAGACACTGCACCCGCAGCCCCTAGGACCTGAATGATTCGACCTCCAGTGCAGAAGCGACCCCCAGGTGGCCCTCTCCCTTGCCCAGGTTGTGGCTACCCCGAGGAGCCCCCCCCCCTTGCCTGCCTGCTTCGCTGAAGAGACCCCTGGGTCTCCCATTGAACTCCATTGCAAACCCGACGCCTGTTTGCACTCTGCACCCGGCTGCCCCAGTGCCGCTGAGGGTGTACTTTTTGTGCTGACTTGTGTCCCCCCCGGTGCCCTACAAAACCCCCCTGGTCTGCCCTCCGAAGACGCAGGTACCTACCTGCTGGCAGACTGGAACCGGGGCACCCCCTTCTCCATTGAAGCCTATGTGTTTTGGGCACCACTTTGACCTCTGCACCTGACCGGCCCTGAGCTGCTGGTGTGGTAACTTTGGGGTTGCCCTGAACCCCAACGGTGGGCTACCTTGGACCCAACTTTGAACCCTCTAGGTGGTTTACTTACCTGCAAAACTAACAAACACTTACCTCCATCAGGAACTGTTGAAATTTGCACTGTCTAGTTTTAAAATAGCTTATTGCCATTTTTGTGAAAACTGTACATGCGATTTTGCTGATTCAAAGTTCCTAAGTTACGTAAGTGAAATACCTTTCGTTTGAAGTATTACCTGTAAATCTTGAACCTGTGGTTCTTAAAATAAACTAAGAAAATATATTTTTCTACACAACAACCTATTGGTCTGGAATTGTCTTTGAGTGTGTGTTCCTCATTTATTGCCTGTGTGTGTACAACAAATGCTTAACACTACCCTCTGATAAGCCTACTGCTCGACCACACTACCACAAAATAGAGCATTAGAATTATCTCTTTTTGCCACTATCTTACCTCTAAGGGGAACCCTTGGACTCTGTGCGTGCTATTTCTTACTTTGAAATAGTACGTACAGAGCCAACTTCCTACAATCCCTCTATGGCAGTGGTCTCCAAACTTTTTATTGCCGACCCCCCCCAGTTGAAAAAATTAAATCATTGGGCCCCCCTCAAAATTTTTCACATTTATTTTATAAAGATGTCAATGTCTAGATCTATTTAAACATTGCAGTTAAGTACTGTTACCTTTTTAGAAATGAAATAATATGCTTCTGCTCAAAACAAAGGCCTGTTATCTGTATAATGCTTCTTTTGGCCAGAGTCTGGTTTCCCTAATGGGATCACTTGAGGCCCCCCTGGGGGGGGGCGCCCGGGGGGCCCGCCCCCCAGTTTGAAGACCTCTGCTCTACGGAGAGCCAGGAGGCACACAGAGCAGAGAGCGGCTGAGGCCGGGATGCTGTGGGCACCTGGACAGAATCAGTTTGTACTGTCCTGGCAAACCTGCCCTGCACACCTGCGAGAAATGCGGGCTGTAGGACGAGGGTGACCCCACGAGTTCATGGTCTGTCCCAGCAGACACAAGTTTTGGGGAGAGGCTGGTAAAGTTTTGAGTGGCATTTTTCAGATCCGCATGGAAGTAATCCCTGAACTGATTACTTTTGGGTATTCTCCAGAATCAGGGGTACCCCGGGGCTAGAGCGGCAAACTGCTGTTTTACCTAATTGTGTTGGGGAGAGCAGAGATTTGCAACAGTGGAATCTACCGCGTGCCCAACTAAAGTTAAATGGCTGAACTCCGTTACAGATGCTTGAAGGATGGACTCAGGTCGTCCCCTGGTACAAAGAACTAACGTTTGGGCCCCCTGATTACATGCCTGGGCGGAGGAGGCGGGGCCCAAGCCCCCTGGGGAAGGTTTTTCCTCAGACTCACCAGCTATGGTCGGCTCTCCCTTGCTTTGCTCCAGTGAGGAAGGCTCTTTGGGTACCAGAGTGGGCGTTGGGGTAGTTTGAAGCCCGTGGAAGTCAGACCCTTCCTGCCGAACTGAGGAGTCGAGCGCTCCCTGGAGTTCGGTAGATGGAGATGCAGATGGTCAGTCGGAAGTAAGCACGGTTAATGAGGACCAAAAAAAACTATCCAAGACTTCTTTTTTACTTTATCAAGTTTATTCATCCATGATATCATTTACTGCTGCGGGTGCAGTTTTGGAACTTGTCAAGAGTGTGTTCCTTGACCAGCAGCAGTTAGGATTTGCAGGCATTCCCCTATAAATCGTGTTTAACCCTTCCGAGCCATGACCCCCTCTGCTCCCGGGCTCTCGGAGCTTGGCAGGCTGCTGAGATTTCCTGGCTGCTGGATTTTGTGAGATTTCCCTGTTATCTTTCTCAAAAGACGCAGACTTCAACTGTTGGTATCTTTTTGGACATTTTGGGGAATTTTTTGATTTTTGTAATAGAGTGACATCAGTGTAAGCGAAATTAAATCTGAGATTTTAATTTTCTAATGTGTGGTATTTGGACCACTGCTTCTTGGGTGGGAGTGGTCCCCCGTGACTGTATCACTGTGTTTAAACTGCAAAGCCGCCTTCAATACAGGGCCTGCAGCCTATGGACAGGGGAGGTAAGGGGGTTCATGTATGAAACATGTATGGAGAGTGCGCGTGCCCTGCACGAGTCACGTGTACATCGTGGTATTGATGGATCCATTTTAGATCCCTGTGTGGGAGGGGTACCTAAGGTGGGGGAGAGGGAGCGCCTACCAGGCAGCAGGTTGAATGACAGGGCTCCCCCGAAGCATCCCTGAGTCCTTGGTAGCAGACATCCTCCAGGGCAGAGCTTGTCCTGGGACGCCCCGCCCCCACCATCTGTGGAAGGTGTACTGAAGTCACGACTCTGGGGTTGCGTGGGACAGCTCCTAGCGCGTGTCTACTGGTCCCCAATAGTGCTTCTCAGCTTAATTGGTCACTCGTCACTTAAGGCACAGAGGCAGTAATTTTAACATTAGCAGTAATAACCGCCTGGTGTCGCGGTGACGACCTCCAAAATACCACCACGGCGGCGACCATCCATCTGCCGGATTATGAGCCCTGCCTGACTTCCGCCACAATAAGGGTGGAAATCCGGCAGTGTTCACACTGGCGGATGGTGGTGACCTGGCGCTACTAACACCAGCACCGCCCCGCCAGTAGAAGGCCACCAGCTGTATTTTGAGCTGCAATACGGCCTGGCGGTGTTCTGATGGTGGGGTGCTGCTGGTGGTGGCAGTGCCCCTTCCCGTTCCCTGCCGGACGACCTCTTGCCCAAGGTAAGTCGGGCGTCTGACGGGGGAGAGGGGTGGGAGGGTGGGTGGTGTTGTGTGTGTGTGTCTGAGTGCGTGAGTGCGTGTGTGAATGCATCTGTTTGTTGTGTTGTATGCGTGAGTGAATGCGTGTAAGAATGGTGAAGTGAGTGCGTGTCTGCATGTCAGTGTGTCTGTGTGTAAGAATGTCTGTGAGTATGTCTGGACGATTGCATATGTGAATGTGTGTATGCCAGTGAATGAGTGAATGCGTGTATGCCAGTGAATGAGTAAATGCTTGTATGCTAGTGAATGAGTGAATGCGTGTATGCCAGTGTACGTGAATGGGTGTATGCATGTGGGTGTTTGTGTGTGTGTATGTGGGGAGGGGCGTAGGGGTGAGGGGCGCTGTGACTGTAGTGGGGGTGGGGGGTGATGTGTGCGTGTGTGTGCGTTTATGGGGGTTGGGGGTGAATGCAGGTATCAGAGGGGGTGGGAGGTATTTGGATGGAAGAGGGTGGGGGGTGTGGGAGCCACCTACCGGTGACAGGGAAGGAATTCCCTGTTACCGGTAGGGTCTACCACCATAGTTTTCGTGGCGTTGCTAACACCAAGGAAACCATGGTGTTAGGCTGGCTCATAATGCCGCCTGCGGTACTCTGTGCGCTGCCGGGTTGGAGATTGACATCTCCGGCCTGGTGGCTCACACCGCCATGGCGGTATGAGTGGTGAAGTGGTGGGCTGGCTGCAGCCAACCCACCACACTCACAGTGTGGCGGTATGTACCGCCAGCCTGTTGGCGGTAATACCACCACATTAACCCTGGCGGTCAAAAGACCGCCAGAGTTAAAATGAGGGCCAGAGGCAGTTTTAAATGAATGACTAAAAACATAGGGGGTCATTCTGACCCCGGCGGGCGGCGGGAGCCGCCTGCCTGGAGGGAACCGCCAGAATACCGCTGCACGGTCAAAAGACCGCCGCGGGTATTCTGGGTTTCCCACTGGGCTGGCGGGCGACCGCCAAAAGGCCGCCCGCCAGCCCAGTGGGAAACACCCCTCCATGAGGATGCCGGCTCCGAATGGAGCCGGCGGAGTGGAGGATGTGCGACGGGTGCAGTAGCACCCGTCGCGAATTTCAGTGTCTGCTAAGCAGACACTGAAATTCAGGGTGGGGCCCTCTTACGGGGGCCCCTGCAGTGCCCATGCCATTGGCATGGGCACTGCAGGGGCCCCCAGGGGCCCCACGACACCCCATACCGCCATCCTGTTCCTGACGGCCGAAGCCGCCAGGAACAGGATGGCGGTATGGGGGTCAGAATCCCCATGGCGGCGCAGCAAGCTGCGCCGCCATGGAGGATTCCTCAGGGCAGCGGAAAACCGGCGGGAGACTGCCGGTTTTCCCTTTCTGGCCGCGGCTGAACCGCCGCGGTCAGAATACCCTGGGGAGCACCGCCAGCCTGTTGGCGGTGCTCCCGCCGACCCAAGGACCGCCGGGGGTCGGAATGACCCCCATAATTTGTAAGCTATTTAAAACAGTGATCGCGTCATTTTTACGGCTCCTGATATTTCAGCCCTATCAGACATTATAATAAAAGTCACTAAAATTGAAAAAAATAACGTCCTGGTGGTATGTTCATAAAGGACACAGAAAGATAAAAACACAATCTACGTCCAGTCTTGTCACCCTGACGCCAGCGCACTCCAGCTTGAGGCGCTGCGAGGCTGCACCTTCTCACCTGGCCACCAGGTGCAGAGCCCTGTTAAACTGAACCTATGAAAAGTGAGAGTCCCGACTGGACAATGACTTGATGTGTGCTCTTGTGTCTCTGAGGGTCCAGCCGGGGTCAGGTCCCTCAGGGAGCCCTGGACAGCTCTCTCTAGGCCACACTGAGGGACAAACGCTGAACGGGGTGTTTGGGTTTCAATCTGGGGTGACAAGAGTACAAGGGCCCCTGAAAAAGTCTTCACAATAAAGTTATCTTGACACGTGGGCGTGACATGTACATCTCTGTGTGCATCATGTTGTTTCTGTGTGTGACTCAATTGCCACGTCTGATTCCATTGCCACATGAAGCTTTGTACGTATGACAGTGATTTTGGCGCAACGCAGCACAGTATTTTTATGTAAAAGCCTACCAGCCTTCGACATGTCTGGTTTGCTAACAACATCTTAGGGACATTCGGAAAGCTGACCTGGGAATGCATTCTGCCCGTTGCTTATGATTGGTTTTATGGTTGGTAACTCACATTTGCTTGATTTCTATTTGCTGGCTTTATTTTATTTCTTTTAGGCTGTCCATTTCGAGTTCACCCCTTCTTTGGCCCACGCCTAATTTACTGTATTCTTCCACAAGTACTGGCTTTCTGTGAATAGGCCTTTAAATCTTGTTCTTGTCTCATTTGCTGTGCATTCAAAGACAGAGGTCAAATGTCAGGCTCTGTCTCCCAGACAGCATGGCAATTAATTTTCTTTCTCTGACTTCAAAGTGAGAGGATTTATGAGACAATCATGCTGGAGGTTGTTTTTTTTTCTAGCACACAACAAAATGTAAATGTCTGTAAATGACTTGTGCAGATATTTCAGAATACATCAGAATTAGGAAAGAACAAATGAAGCACATTTTTTGTTATTTCTGAAGTGTGTTGGAAACAACTACTTTAATATGCTAAAAACAATTCTATACACTGGTGATGACATTCCCACACATTTTTGTTTGTGTGCTGTATACTTTTATCAGTAAATCTGTATGTCTCTGCAAATGTAATGGTAATTTCAATTGAAGATGTGTTGTCTGTAATGGCAGTGCACTACTACACCATGCATGCTCCACGCTGCGCCACCCCACTCTACACCACTCCACACCACTGCACTCCACTCTGCACCACTTCACACTATGCCAATCCATTCTATGCCACCCCACTCTATGTCACTGCACTCTATGCCACTACACTCTGTGCTAAAGCATTCTACTCTGGACCACTCCAGTCTCTGTCAGTGCAGTCTATGCCAATCCACTCCATGCCACTTGAATCTACGCTACGCCACTCTACTCTACATCACTGCAGTCTATGCCACCACACTATACCCCTGCACCACTCCACTCTAACGTGCACCACTCCACTATGCACCACTTCACTCTAATCTGAAACAATTTACCCTACGCCACTGCACTCACCGCCCTACTCTGTGCCCCACCACTCTACTCTATTCCAATGCACACTACATCACTGCAATCTACGCTGCACCACTCCTTTCCGTGCCACTCTTTTCTACTCTGCATCACACTACTCTACGCCAGTGCACTCTACTCTAACCACTACACTCTATGTCACTGAACGCTACACCACTTTACTCAAAACCAATGCATTCTACACCTCTGCACTCTACATCATTGCACTTTATGTCACAGCACTCTACACCTCTCTGTTCTACTCTGCACACTGTACTCTACGCCACTGCTCTCTATACCGCTCTACTCGACACCACTCCACTCTACGTCACTGCACTCTACCCCAATGCACTCTATGCCAATGCACTCTATGACAGTCTACTCTGCAACACTGCACTCTCTGCCACTGAACTCTATGCCACTCTACTTTATGTCACTGTACACCAATGCACACACGCCATTACATTCTACAGCACTCCACTTTCTGCCACTAAACTATATGCCACTCTACTCTATGCCACTGCACTCTACTCCACTGCACTCTAATCTGCACCACTCTACTCTATGTCACTCTACACCAATGCACACACTGCCACACTACATTCTACACCACTCTACTCTGCTTCACTCCACTCTATGCCACTGCACTTTACACCACTCTACCCTGATACACTCATTCTCCACCATTGAACTCTTTGCCACTCTACTCTGACCCACGTCACTCTATGCCACTGCATTCTACTCCACTGCACACTCTAAGCCACTCTACTCTGCATTGCTCCACTCTACACCACTCCAATCTACTGTCCACTACTGCACTCTATGACGCTGCACTCTACCCCTCTACACTCTATGCCTCTCTGTTCTACTTCGTACCACACTACTCTATGCAGATGCACTCTACCCCACTCTACTACTCACCACTGCACTCTGCACCACTCTAGTCTAGGCCACTCCACACAACTGTGCACCTCTCCACTCTACGCCACTCCACTCTATGCCACTATACTCTGCACTCTACGCTAATGTACTCTCCTCGGTACTACTCCAGTGTACGATATGCCACGACTCTATGCCACTGCACTGTACCCTGCACCACTCCACTCTATCCTGCACCACTCCACACCACTTCACTGTACTCTGAAGCAACCTATTCTACGCCACTCTATTGCACTCTGCGCCATTCCACTCTACACTACTGTAATTTACCCTTAGCCACTCCACTTCACTCTACTCTGTACCACTATATGCACTGCCCTCTATGCCACTTTATTCTACGGCGATGCACTGTACACCACTGCACTCCATACTCAAAACTAATACACTCTATGTCACTGTATTCTACAACAGTATACGCTGCACCACTGCACTGCATGCCACTATACTCTACTCTGAAACACTCTACTGTATGCCACTACTGTACACTATTGCACTCTGTGTCACTGAACTCTATTCCACTCTATTCTACTCTGCCCCACTGTATTCCACGCCACTGCTCTCTATGCCACTTGACTCTGCAAGACTGTAATCTATGCCACTACACTCTACAACAATGCACTCTATGCTACTTTACTCTGCACCACTCTGCTCTACAACACTGCAGTTGACAACACTCTACGCTGCAACACTGCACTTTCTGCCATTGAACACTATGAAACTCTGCTCTGTGCCACTCTACTGTGCACCCTGCGCCACCTCCCTCTCTGCACCATTCTACTCTACGCTACTCTACACCAATGCACTCTATGCCACTCTACTCTATGCCACTACACTCCACACCACTCTAATATACTATGCTACACTGCACTCTGTGGCACTGCACTCTACGCCACTTCAGACTTTGCCTTTCTACTCTATTCTGTGCCACTCTACTCTATGCCAATGCACTGTACCCTACTCTACTATGCACCACTTCATTCTACAACTCTCTAGGCCACTACATGCTACTACGCACCACTCCAGTCTACGCCACTCCATTCTATGCCACTCTGCTCTGCAACACTGCACTCTATGCCACTGCCCTCTACACCAATGCACTCTACTCTGTTCTATTCCACTCTACCCTGCACCACTCCCCACCCCTCTACTCTGAAACATTCTACTTTACGTAACTGCACTCTATGTCACACTACTCCACTTTGCATTATTTAACCCAGCACCACTCCATTCTTGCCATTGCACTCTTCGCCACTGCAATCTATGCTGTGCCACTCCATTGCACACTGCTGCAATCTACGCTGTGACACTCCATTCAACACTGCTGCAATCTATGCTGTGCCACTCCATTCTACACTGCTGCAATCTATGCTGTGCCATCTGACTCTGCTCTATCTGCACCACTCTTCTCCATGCCACTGCACTCTACGCCACTCCGCATCACTGCAATCAATGTAAATGCACTCTACACCACTTTACTCAAACCCAATGCACTCTACACCTCTGTACTCTACAACAACCCACTACACAGCACTGTACTTTATGCCACTTCATTCCAGGCCACTTTACTCCACCTTACGACACTCCACTCCATGATACTCCAGTCTTTGATGCTTTGCCACTTTAAACTGAACTCCACTCTATGACTCTCTTCTCCACTCTAGGCCACTCCACTCTACAGCACTCTATTCAACTCTATGCCCCTCTACAATACTATTCCACTCACCAACGCCCTACACAACTTCCTGTATGCCACTCCATGCCACTTTACTCCACTCCAGCACTCCACTCTATGCCACTCCACTCCACACTACTCTATGCCACTCCACTCTACAGCACTCTATTCCACTCTATGCCCCTCTACAATACTATTCCACTCAACAACGCCCTACACAACTTCCTCTATGCCACTCCATGCCACTTTACTCCACTCCAGTACTCCACTCTATGCCACTCCACTCCACACTACTCTATGCCACTCCACTCTACAGCACTCTATTCCACTCTATGCACCTCTACAATACTATTCTACTCAACAACGCCGTACACAACTTCCTCTATGCCACTCCATGCCACTTTACTCCACTCAAGTACTCCACGCTATGCCACTCCACTCCACACTACTCTATGCCAGTCCACTCGATAGCACTCTACTCCACTCTATGCCATTCCACTCTACTATACTCTGTGCCACTACAATTTACGACAATCTACTCAGCTCTATGCCACTGTACTCTACAACACTCTACTCCACTCTACGCAACACTCTCTACACCCCCCCACTCTCCTCTGCGCCACTCCACCACATTCAATGGCACTCCAGTCTACTACAACACTCTACTTTATGCCACTCAACTCTGGCACTGTACTCCAGTCTACGACACTACACTCCCCCATGACACTTCACAACACTCTATGCCACTCTACTTCATGTCACTCAACTCTATGCCACTCTATGCCACTCTACGCCACCCCACGAGTCTCTATGCGTCTCCATAGCACTCCACTCTACTCCAGGACACACCACTTTATGACACTTCACTCTCCTTTACACCACAAATTTTTCACCATGCTGAACAGCAGCCACACTAGTATACAACATGGCTAAAACTAATTGGCAAAGCTGAGAGCTCTTGCATAGGTGAGACCTATTGGTTCTGCCAATGCTTGTTTACATTCATTGCTCTGTGGCACTATTTTTAAACCCAGGTCTCAGTGGCAAAGACAGAGAGGGGGGTGCTGTTGGCACACGGGCGCCACAAATCAACAAACCCGAACTGACAGCAGCGCCCTTCTTCAGGCCTATCCTTCCTTTTAAAGATGATGTAAATGTATCGGGTTGAGCACACACAACCCGCCTCAGGGCGCTAATTATTTTCACTAGTGTAGGAGGCTGGACTGGCTTGTAGTGAGTACCAAGGGGTACTTGCACCTTGCACCAGGCCCAGTTATCCCTTATTAGTGTATAGGGTGTCTAGCAGCTTAGGCTGATAGATAATGGTAGCTTAGCAAAGCAGCTCAGGCTGAACTAGGAGACGTGTGAAGCTACTACAGTACCACTTAGTGTCATATGCACAATATCATAAGAAAACACAATACACAGTTATACTAAAAATAAAGGTACTTTATTTTTATGACAATATGCCAAAGTATCTTAGAGTGTACCCTCAGTGAGAGGATAGGAAATATACACAAGATATATATACACAATAGCAAAAATATGCAGTATAGTCTTAGAAAACAGTGCAAACAATGTATAGTTACAATAGGATGCAATGGGGAAACATAGGGATAGGGGCAACACAAACCATATACTCCAGAAGTGGAATGCGAACCACGAATGGACCCCAAACCTATGTGACCTTGTAGAGGGTCGCTGGGACTATTAGAAAATAGTGAGAGTTAGCAAAATAACCCTCCCCAAGACCCTGAAAAGTGAGTGCAAAGTGCACTAAAGTTCCCCTAAGGACAAAATAGTCGTGTTAGAGGGAGAATGCAAGGAAAACACAAATCAGCAATGCAACAACGATGGATTCCTGTCTGAAGGTACCTGTAGAACAAGGGGACCAAGTCCAAAAGTCACAAGCAGCTCGGAGATGGGCAGATGCCCAAGAAATGCCAGCGGTTGGTGCAAAGAAGCTCTTACTAGGCTGAAGAACTGTGAATACTGCAGGAACGACAAGGGCTAGAGACTTCCCCTTTGGAGGATGGATCCCCCACGCCTTGGAGAGTCGTGCAGAAGTGTTTTCCCGCCGGATGGACGCCAACAAGCCTTGCTACACGCAAATCGTGCGTTTGGCGTTTTTGGACGCTGCTGGGGCCCAGGAGGGACCAGAAGGTCGCAAATTGGACCTGCAGAGAGAGGGGACGTCGAGCAAGACAAAGAGCCCTCACTGAAGCAGGTAGCACCCGGAGAAGTGCCAGAAACAGGCACTACGAGGATGCGTGAAACGGTGCTCGCCGAAGTTGCACAAAGGAGTCCCACGTCGCCGGAGACCAACTTAGAAAGTCGTGCAATGCAGGTTAGAGTGCCGTGGACCCAGGCTTGGCTGTGCACACAGGATTTCCGCCGGAAGTGCACAGGGGCCGGAGAAGCTTGCAAAGTCGCGGTTCCCAGCAATGCAGCCCAGCGAGGTGAGGCAAGGACTTACCTCCACCAAACTTGGGCTGAAGAGTCACTGGACTGTGGGGGTCACTTGGACGGTGTCGCTGGATTCGAGGGACCTCGCTCGTCGTGCTGAGAGGAGACCCAAGGGACCGGAGATGCAGCTTTTTGGTGCCTGCGGTTGCAGGGGGAAGATTCCGTCGACCCACGGGAGATTTCTTCGGAGCTTCTGGTGCAGAGAGGAGGCAGACTACCCCCACAGCATGCACAAGCAGGAAAACAGTCGAGAAGGCGGCAGGATCAGCGTTACAGAGTTGCAGTAGTCGTCTTTGCTACTATGTTGCAGGTTTGCAGGCTTCCAGCGCGGTCAGCGGTCGATTCCTTATCAGAAGGTGAAGAGGGAGATGCAGAGGAACTCGGCTGAGCTCATGCATTCGTTATCTAAAGTTTCCCCAGAGACAGAGACCCTAAATAGCCAGAAAAGAGGGTTTGGCTACCTAGGAGAGAGGAAAGGCTACTAACACCTGAAGGAGCCTATCACAAGGAGTCTCTGACGTCACCTGTTGGCACTGGCCACTTAGAGCAGTCCAGTTGTGCCAGCAGCACCTCTGTTTCCAAGATGGCAGAGGTCTGGAGCACACTGGAGGAGCTCTGGACACCTCCCAGGGGAGGTGCAGGTCAGGGGAGTGGTCACTCCCCTTTCCTTTGTCCAGTTTCGCGCCAGAGCAGGGGCTAAGGGGTCCCTGAACCGGTGTAGACTGGCTTATGCAGAATTGGGCACCTCTGTGCCCAACAAAGCATTTCCAGAGGCTGGGGGAGGCTACTCCTCCCCTGCCTTCACACCATTTTCCAAAGGGAGAGGGTGTCACACCCTCTCTCAGAGGAAGTTCTTTGTTCTGCCATCCTGGGCCAGGCCTGGCTGGACCCCAGGAGGGCAGATGCCTGTCTGAGGGGTTGGCAGCAGCAGCAGCTGCAGAGAAACCCCAGGAAGGGCAGTCTGGCAGTACCAGGGTCTGTGCTACAGACCACTGGGATTATGGAATTGTACCAACAATGCCAGGATGGCATAGAGGGGGCAATTCCATGATCATAGACATGTTACATGGCCATATTCGGAGTTACCATGGTGAAGCTACATATAGGTAGTGACCTATATGTAGTGCACGCGTGTAATGGTGTCCCCGCACTCACAAAGTTCAGTGAATTGGCTCTGAACAATGTGGGGGCACCTTGGCTAGTGCCAGGGTGCCCTCACACTAAGTAACTTTGCACCTAACCTTTACCAGGTAAAGGTTAGACATATAGGTGATTTATAAGTTACTTAAGTGCAGTGTAAAATGGCTGTGAAATAACGTGGACGTTATTTCACTCAGGCTGCAGTGGCAGGCCTGTGTAAGAATTGTCAGAGCTCCCTATGGGTGGCAAAAGAAATGCTGCAGCCCATAGGGATCTCCTGGAACCCCAATACCCTGGGTACCTCAGTACCATATACTAGGGGATTATAAGGGTGTTCCAGTAAGCCAATGTAAATTGGTAAAAATGGTCACTAGCCTGTTAGTGACAATTTGAAAGTAATGAGAGAGCATAACCACTGAGGTTCTGGTTAGCAGAGCCTCAGTGAGACAGTTAGGCACCACACAGGGAACATATACATGCACACCTATGAGCACTGGGGCCCTGTGTGACAGGGTCCCAGTGACACATACATATAGGCCACAAACCTATGAGCACTGGGGTCCTGACTAGCAGGATCCCAGTGACACATAACAACCATACTGAAAACATGGTGTTTTCACTATGAGCACTGAGGCCTGGCTATCAGGATCCCAGTGAGACAGTGAAAACAGTGACAAACACCCTGACATACACTCACAAACAGGCCAAAAGTGGGGGTAACAAGGCTAGAAAGAGGCTACCTTCTCACACAACCCCCCCCCAAACGAAGGACAATAAGGCTAACCTTGGCCAGTTGAGACTTTATTGTCTAAGTGGTGATAAGTAGAGAGTAGCTCTGCAATAGACTGGTTACTCCCTTTATCATCCACTATATGGTTACTTCCCTGTGGGGATGTAAACCACCCTGTTTGAAGTTTTTTAGCTAAGCAACAATGTGAAGATGTATTTTCAGAGTTTCTATCAGTAAGTTTTAGTTTAGAGCAGTGGGAATTGTCCACTGAACCTATTTGTAGTGATGGAAATGCCAGACAGGGATGCTGTCTCAGAAAAGCCATAGCTGGGCAAAAACTTTGTCCATCTGGCTGGAAGAGAGAACAGGGATGCTGTTTCTCTTGAGTTGGAGCAGGGCAGGGATGCTGTCCTATGAGCTCCACACTAGGGCAGGGATGCTGTCCTAAGTGTTGTGAGGCAGTGCAGAGTTTCTGCACTAAAGTTTCTCTGGGAGGGTTGGAGGGATGCTCCATGTTAACTAAAATGGTGCTCTTTTTCTCACCAATGTTAGTTATCCCACAGAGAGGTACTTCCACCTCAGGGAGTCCAGCTTTGCCAGCTGATGATTCCCTTGGAACAGGTGCCACCCCAGGAGAGGTTTCTCCCACCACAGGAATAGTATCCTGAATGGTAGGGTGGTTAGGGGATACTGTGATACCCTTTTTACCTGTTGATGGAGAGGGATCCTGAGTTTTCAGGCCTTCTCTCCTTTGCTTTTTCATTTCACTTGAAATGAGAGGGAACAATTCCTCAGGGATGCCCAGCATGGCTGCATGGGCATAAAACTCTACATCAGCCCAACCTGAGGCCTCTAGGTCATTACCTAAGAGACAGTCTACAGGTAAGCTAGGTGATACCACCACCTGCTTAGGGCCAGTAACTCCACCCCAACTAAACTGAATAATAGCTAAGGGAAGAAACTTAGTGGAGTTATGGACATCAATAATCTTATACTGTTGTCCAATGATGTGTTGTTCAGGAGGCACTAGGTTTTCAGTCACCAAAGTGAAACTGGCACCTGTGTCCCTGTAGGCCAAGGCCTCAACACCATTTATTGAAACTGTCTGCCTGTACTTATCCATTGTAAGGGGACAAGCAGCCAGTGTGGCAAGGCCAGTGCCACTAGGTGTGACAGAAACTGTCTTGGGACTGATTACATCAGTTTCCACTATGGACCCATAAGTGAACCCAACTACACCCTTTGCTTGACTGTTGCCAGCAGTCCCACCACTAGTACCACTACTGCTAGGGGCACTAGAGCTTGATGTATTAGTGGTGGTAGGCTCAGGGGGTTTACCTGGACAGGACTTATCCCCTGGCCTATGGCCTCTGTTTTTACACACAAAGCACCAAGGCTTTTTAATGTGTGCAGGTTGGGAAGAAGAGGAAGAATTTGTTTTATCCCCACCCTCTGAAGAGTGTTTAAGATTTGAAGTGGGATCTTTGGTTTTACCCTTATCCCCATGCTTATCTTGAGATTTTTCACCATCTTTCTTCTTATTGCCATCTTTGTCACCCCCTGTATGAACTTTTCTGTTCACCCTTGTTCTGACCCATTTGTCTGCCTTCTTTCCCAATTCTTGGGGAGAGGTCAGATCAGAGTCTACCAGGTACTGGTGCAACAAATCAGACACACAATTATTAAGTATATGCTCTCTCAGGATTGTGTTATACAGGCTTTCATAATCAGTAACTTTACTGCCATGTAACCACCCCTCCAAGGCCTTCACTGCCTGGTCAATGAAATCAACCCAGTCTTGTGAAGACTCCTTTTTGGTCTCTCTGAACTTTATCCTGTACTGTTCAGTGGTTAAGCCATAACCATCTAGGAGTGCATTCTTAAGAACTTGGAAATTGTTAGCATCATTTTCTTTTACAGTAAGGAGCCTATCCCTACCTTTTCCAGTAAATGATAGCCATAGGATAGCAGCCCACTGCCTTTGAGGGACATCCTGTACAGCACAGGCCCTCTCAAGTGCAGCAAACCACTTGTTAATGTCATCCCCCTCCTTGTAAGGGGGAACTATCTTATGCAGATTCCTGGAATCATGCTCTTTTGCAGGATGACTATGGGGAATACTGCTGCTGCCACCATGGGTATCTAAACCCATTTTCTGTCTTTCCCTCTCTATTTCTAAAGACTGTCTATCCAAATCCAGCTGTTGCTTCTTGAGCTTCAGTCTGGTTTGCTCCACTCTCAATCTATTGAGCTCCCTTTCCAACAATCTGTCATCAGGGTGGGTGGGAGGGACATTTCTAGATACAGAGGTATGATGGGAATGAACAGAAGGAGACCTGTCCCTTACAGAGGGCACCCTAACAGCTTGGCTACCAGTATAATGTGAGAGCACATCATCAGTATGATGTGATTCAACCTCTGTACCAACTATGCTAGACTGTCTAGTAATGGGCAGGCTGAGAAGTTTCTTTCCTGAACCTTTTCCTGGGGGAGTCCCTGGATCAGATTGAGAACCATTAGCTACTTTTTCTACAGATTGGGCACTTATGGCCTTATCCTGTACTCTAAGCATATTAATTAACAGTTCTAAGGAAGGATTCTTCCCTACACTCAAACCTCTCTCTATGCAGAGACTCCTTGCTCCTTTCCAGCTAAGGTGATCATATGCAAGTTTGAACAGTTCAACATTTTGGCCTGTGCCAGACATTTTTAGAGAGAGTTAAAGTGATAGACAAAGAGAAAAAAGTTTTCAGAACTTTTTGGAAAGACAGAAAAAACTTTTTAAACTTTTAAGAACTTTTTGAAAGTTTAGTAGTACTTTTCAGCACTTAGAAAAGAGTGAAAAGAGGAAATGCAAAACTTTTTGGCTATGTGTATATACACTGACCTTGTTTTGTATATTTTTCTCTTATGAAAAGTACAATGACAAGAGTGGTAAGTAGTCTCAAGCACTTATCCCACCACTGCACAACCAATGTAGGAGGCTGGACTGGCTTGTAGTGAGTACCAAGGGGTACTTGCACCTTGCACCAGGCCCAGTTATCCCTTATTAGTGTATAGGGTGTCTAGCAGCTTAGGCTGATAGATAATGGTAGCTTAGCAAAGCAGCTCAGGCTGAACTAGGAGACGTGTGAAGCTACTACAGTACCACTTAGTGTCATATGCACAATATCATAAGAAAACACAATACACAGTTATACTAAAAATAAAGGTACTTTATTTTTATGACAATATGCCAAAGTATCTTAGAGTGTACCCTCAGTGAGAGGATAGGAAATATACACAAGATATATATACACAATAGCAAAAATATGCAGTATAGTCTTAGAAAACAGTGCAAACAATGTATAGTTACAATAGGATGCAATGGGGAAACATAGGGATAGGGGCAACACAAACCATATACTCCAGAAGTGGAATGCGAACCACGAATGGACCCCAAACCTATGTGACCTTGTAGAGGGTCGCTGGGACTATTAGAAAATAGTGAGAGTTAGCAAAATAACCCTCCCCAAGACCCTGAAAAGTGAGTGCAAAGTGCACTAAAGTTCCCCTAAGGACAAAATAGTCGTGTTAGAGGGAGAATGCAAGGAAAACACAAATCAGCAATGCAACAACGATGGATTCCTGTCTGAAGGTACCTGTAGAACAAGGGGACCAAGTCCAAAAGTCACAAGCAGCTCGGAGATGGGCAGATGCCCAAGAAATGCCAGCGGTTGGTGCAAAGAAGCTCTT
Source organism: Pleurodeles waltl (assembly GCF_031143425.1). Lineage (NCBI taxonomy): Eukaryota > Metazoa > Chordata > Amphibia > Caudata > Salamandridae > Pleurodeles > Pleurodeles waltl. The sequence continues at coordinate 38,519,210 of NC_090438.1, read as the reverse complement.
ACTAGGCTGAAGAACTGTGAATACTGCAGGAACGACAAGGGCTAGAGACTTCCCCTTTGGAGGATGGATCCCCCACGCCTTGGAGAGTCGTGCAGAAGTGTTTTCCCGCCGGATGGACGCCAACAAGCCTTGCTACACGCAAATCGTGCGTTTGGCGTTTTTGGACGCTGCTGGGGCCCAGGAGGGACCAGAAGGTCGCAAATTGGACCTGCAGAGAGAGGGGACGTCGAGCAAGACAAAGAGCCCTCACTGAAGCAGGTAGCACCCGGAGAAGTGCCAGAAACAGGCACTACGAGGATGCGTGAAACGGTGCTCGCCGAAGTTGCACAAAGGAGTCCCACGTCGCCGGAGACCAACTTAGAAAGTCGTGCAATGCAGGTTAGAGTGCCGTGGACCCAGGCTTGGCTGTGCACACAGGATTTCCGCCGGAAGTGCACAGGGGCCGGAGAAGCTTGCAAAGTCGCGGTTCCCAGCAATGCAGCCCAGCGAGGTGAGGCAAGGACTTACCTCCACCAAACTTGGGCTGAAGAGTCACTGGACTGTGGGGGTCACTTGGACGGTGTCGCTGGATTCGAGGGACCTCGCTCGTCGTGCTGAGAGGAGACCCAAGGGACCGGAGATGCAGCTTTTTGGTGCCTGCGGTTGCAGGGGGAAGATTCCGTCGACCCACGGGAGATTTCTTCGGAGCTTCTGGTGCAGAGAGGAGGCAGACTACCCCCACAGCATGCACAAGCAGGAAAACAGTCGAGAAGGCGGCAGGATCAGCGTTACAGAGTTGCAGTAGTCGTCTTTGCTACTATGTTGCAGGTTTGCAGGCTTCCAGCGCGGTCAGCGGTCGATTCCTTATCAGAAGGTGAAGAGGGAGATGCAGAGGAACTCGGCTGAGCTCATGCATTCGTTATCTAAAGTTTCCCCAGAGACAGAGACCCTAAATAGCCAGAAAAGAGGGTTTGGCTACCTAGGAGAGAGGAAAGGCTACTAACACCTGAAGGAGCCTATCACAAGGAGTCTCTGACGTCACCTGTTGGCACTGGCCACTCAGAGCAGTCCAGTTGTGCCAGCAGCACCTCTGTTTCCAAGATGGCAGAGGTCTGGAGCACACTGGAGGAGCTCTGGACACCTCCCAGGGGAGGTGCAGGTCAGGGGAGTGGTCACTCCCCTTTCCTTTGTCCAGTTTCGCGCCAGAGCAGGGGCTAAGGGGTCCCTGAACCGGTGTAGACTGGCTTATGCAGAATTGGGCACCTCTGTGCCCAACAAAGCATTTCCAGAGGCTGGGGGAGGCTACTCCTCCCCTGCCTTCACACCATTTTCCAAAGGGAGAGGGTGTCACACCCTCTCTCAGAGGAAGTTCTTTGTTCTGCCATCCTGGGCCAGGCCTGGCTGGACCCCAGGAGGGCAGATGCCTGTCTGAGGGGTTGGCAGCAGCAGCAGCTGCAGAGAAACCCCAGGAAGGGCAGTCTGGCAGTACCAGGGTCTGTGCTACAGACCACTGGGATTATGGAATTGTACCAACAATGCCAGGATGGCATAGAGGGGGCAATTCCATGATCATAGACATGTTACATGGCCATATTCGGAGTTACCATGGTGAAGCTACATATAGGTAGTGACCTATATGTAGTGCACGCGTGTAATGGTGTCCCCGCACTCACAAAGTTCAGTGAATTGGCTCTGAACAATGTGGGGGCACCTTGGCTAGTGCCAGGGTGCCCTCACACTAAGTAACTTTGCACCTAACCTTTACCAGGTAAAGGTTAGACATATAGGTGACTTATAAGTTACTTAAGTGCAGTGTAAAATGGCTGTGAAATAACGTGGACGTTATTTCACTCAGGCTGCAGTGGCAGGCCTGTGTAAGAATTGTCAGAGCTCCCTATGGGTGGCAAAAGAAATGCTGCAGCCCATAGGGATCTCCTGGAACCCCAATACCCTGGGTACCTCAGTACCATATACTAGGGGATTATAAGGGTGTTCCAGTAAGCCAATGTAAATTGGTAAAAATGGTCACTAGCCTGTTAGTGACAATTTGAAAGTAATGAGAGAGCATAACCACTGAGGTTCTGGTTAGCAGAGCCTCAGTGAGACAGTTAGGCACCACACAGGGAACATATACATGCACACCTATGAGCACTGGGGCCCTGTGTGACAGGGTCCCAGTGACACATACATATAGGCCACAAACCTATGAGCACTGGGGTCCTGACTAGCAGGATCCCAGTGACACATAACAACCATACTGAAAACATGGTGTTTTCACTATGAGCACTGAGGCCTGGCTATCAGGATCCCAGTGAGACAGTGAAAACAGTGACAAACACCCTGACATACACTCACAAACAGGCCAAAAGTGGGGGTAACAAGGCTAGAAAGAGGCTACCTTCTCACAACTAGGCAAAAAGCTGCAAGGGGAGTTTAAGCCCCTTCTTTTTCTTCTTTCTTTTTCAGAGTTGCTGAATAATTCGTATTAGTAATTACGCTCCCTTGCTAACACTGAACACTTTTAAAAGGATATTTCAGCTGCAGTGATCAGTAGCAGAACAAGTTGTGCAGCACCAAGACGATGCACCTCCCACCCCTACTGGAGCAGAGTCAAAGTTGTCTCACGCTGTGCAAGCATAGGACTTGCTAATAACATGTTGTTGGTTTAACTTATTTCACAGAAATTTGAAACTATATTTTCGGGACAATGCATTTTAGAGTACACATTTCCAGTAAATGCATTTGACATACTTCTGTCAATCCTGCAGGAACTCTTCTCCCTGCAACTCTCCTTCCTGCAGTAACTCTTCTCCCTGCAGCTCTCCTTCCTGCAGTAACTCACCTCCCTGTAGCTCTGCTTCCTGCAGCTCTTCTGTCAATCCTGCAGTAACTCATCTCCCTGCAGCTCCCCTTCCTGCAGCTCTTCTGTACATCCTGCATTACCTCATCCCCCTGCAGCTCTCCTTTCTGCAGCTCTTCTGTCAATCCTGCAATAACTCATCTCCCTGCAGCTCCCCTTCCTGCAGCTCTTCTGTACATCCTGCATTTACTCATCTCCCTGCAGCTCTGCTTCCTGCAGCTCTTCTGTCAATCCAGCAGTAACTCTCCTTTCAGCAGCTCTTCGGTCAGCCCGGCAATAACTCTTCTCCCTGCAGCTCTCCTTCCTGCAGTAACTCTCCTTCCTGCAGCTCTTCTGTCAACCCTGCAATACCTCTTCTCCCTGCAGCTCTCCTTCCTGCGGTAACTCTTCTTCTTGCAACTCTTCTGCAAGTCCTGCAGTAACACTTCTCCCTGTGGCTCACCTTCCTGCAAGTTATTCTGTCAATCCTGCATTAACTCATCTCCCTGCACCTCTCCTTCCTGTAGTAACTCTTCTCCCTGCAGCTCTTCTGTCAATCCTGCAGTAACTTTTCTCCCTGCAGCTCACCTTCCTTCAGCTTTCTGCCAGTCCTGCATTAGCTCATCTCCCTGCAGCTCTTTTGTCAATCCCGCAGTAACTCGATACCCTGCGGCTCTCCTTCCTGCATCTCTTCTAAAAAATCCTGCAGTAACTCTTCTCCCTGCAGCTCTCCTTCCTGGAGCTCTTCTGTCAATCCTGCAGTAACTCTCCTTTCTGCAGCTCTTTCTTCTGTCAATCCTGCATTAACTCTGCTCCCTGCATCTCTCCTTCCTGCAGCTCCGCAGTAACTCTTCTTCCTGCAGCTCTCCTTCCTGCAGCTGTACTCTGAATCCCACATTAACTCTTCTCCCTGCATTCTATTTCCTGCAGCTCCCTTTCCTGCAGCTCTCTGTGTTTGCTCCTGTTTGACGGAAGATTTCAGAAAGCTCCCACCAGACAGGAGTAAACACATTTCCCTTTCCGCACTAGTACGGGCAGGGATAGCACTGTGTCTCCTGTCCCAGGGGATGGGGTCCCCTGGGCCATTAAAGGCTCAGGGATGGTGGGCTGCGTAGCCCCACTCCCCTTAAAGAATACCTTGGGCCCTGGGGGTTTGGATTCCCAGGGCCAAATATGAACAAGACGGCCCAAGGTGAAAAAAAACTCTCTGGGCCATCAGAACTCTCTATTTTTAAATTGGCACTTCTGTATAACTCTGGCAGACCCATCCATCCGGATAAACAATTATTTATAAACCTTAATTTCTCAAAAACTACTAAATGGACTTACACAAAATCACAAAAAAGCACAATCTGGGAACCAAGGTGTAGATTACAGCTAAATTTGGTGTAATTCTGTTCAGCAGTTTTTGCAGTACCCCTGCCTAAAGAAGTCTATAGTAAATTCATGGGGATTCTGTGTTTTGGGACTCCCTTTTTTTCTTATGCCCCCGTTTGACCTATCACCACGAAACTTTTCAAGCACAAACTAGGCAAAAAAGAGTACTTTTCTGGAAAATTTTGTGGAGATTCATCAAACGGTGCCAAAGTTATTAACCTCACAAATAGTAATTTCTTATGGAAACGCTGACCTAAGTATAACTACCCAGTAGCATATAAATATGTACACAGCTCAGTTTTCAGTGTGCATGCATGTAGAGCATGTTCATCCCACAAGTATAACTTTTTACTCTTTGACACTAACTGTATCACGGAAACTCCTGGTGATGTCATGTGGATGCAGATGGCAAAGGAAAGGTGCTTCTACAGAATGGTTGGTGACTGCGAGGGTATCAGTATTGTAGGGTCTCCCCTCACCAATCCTTGCAGGAGGCCCCCTAAGATTGTGTTACGCCGCTGCTTGAGCCCGGTCTTCCTCCTCGGGTGTGACAGGTTGAGCGTGCCAAGAGAGGAAATCCACCAGATTCTGTGACCCTTTCAGTATACTACCTTGAAAGAGCGTTCCTGTAATAACTGGATCAATTTCTACGTCCACGTGGATGGTTTCAATGATTATACTTGAAACAAAGGGATAAGGGACTTGTAGTCAGTGTATACCTTGAAGGGGTGTCTATACAAGTATAGGGGAAAGTGTCTACAGCCCCAGTGGTTTGCTATCACCTCCTGCTCCCTTTCGGAGTACAGTTGTTCTTTGTGGGTCAATGCCCTAATCGCATAAGCAAATGGGGCCATTCACTGCAAGGCTGCCTTTGTGCATACGGCATCTCTAGTCCAGTGAGGCTGGAATCTACCACCAGCTCAGAGACCTTGAAAGTGTCAAAGTACACCAGCATGGTCTCTGCGGGGAGGGCATCCTTCATGTGCTGAAATGCTGCTTCGTGTGCCGGCTCCCATGGCCAGGCGATGTTAGCTTTGATGAGGTACTGTAGTGGAGCTGTGAGTGAACTCAAGTCCTTTACAAACCTCCTGCAATAATGGACCATATCCAAGAAACTCCAGATATCAATGATGGAGGAGGGCTCTGATCAGGGGTGGGCGGTGAGCTCCACTCCGCTGGTGGAGCTAACAGAGCATTTGGCACTCTGCGCTCTGCTTGGAGCGCGGAGTTCAACCACAAACTCTGCTAGACCCACCAGCGGAGCTCACCACGTGTGCACTGCAGCCCAGTTATGGGCCACACAGTGCAAGTGCAGACAGTCTGCACTTGCACTGTGTGGCCCATAACTGGAATGCAGTGCGCACTCTCAGCCCGATGTCGATGCCAGGGAGCTTCTGCTGGCGCCAGCTCTGCATCCAGGCCTCCCTCTGCCAGCAGCCCGGGCGGAGGGGGCAGAGAGGGGCAGAGAGCCAGGCTGATGGCAACGAGGACCCTGGGAGGAGTCAGGTAAGTCCTGTTTTTTTTTATTCTGCGCACACTGGTGCACAAGAGGCCTGAAACAGCAGCTTTCGCTGCCTGGTCAGGGCTGGAGGCAGCAAAGGCTGCGGTTTCAGACCTCTAGTGCACCGGCCTGTCCCATGCGCTGTGCACATGGGACAGGTCGGTGCACAACAGGCCTGAAACTGCAGCTTTCACTGCTACAGCCCTGTCCTAGGTCAGTCTGCTTAGCGCTTCCAAGATCAGGCACATTCACGACAGGGTACCACTTGGGCAGGTGGCACTCCACTTCTCACGGAACTCCACCTCCATGGAATTCCACATAGTTTTAAATCAACTCTGCAGAATTCTGCGGAGTGGAACTCCGTGAGCTCCGTCCACCCCTGGTTTCGATGCCAGTTTGACATCTTGCACTTTGACAAAGTTGGAGGCTACTCCTTTTGCAGAGAAGTTATAGCCAAAGAAGTGGATGCGATCCCTGAGGAACTCACATTACTCTCCAACAGTAAGGTCACCGTCTTTGAGTCTTTGGAATATTTTCTGGAGACGAACATGGTGATCTACTGATCAGGTATACTCCAGGACATCATGGCTGAGATTGATGACCTCCTTGAGCCCAGCGACGACATCCTGAATGGTATTTTGAAATAATGCTGATGCACTAAATATACCAATGTTGAGTGTTTTTTTATCTTTAGAGGCCAACATGGGTCGAGAAAGTGATGATATGTCTTACCCTGTGTTTAGGAGGATCTGGTGAAAGTCTAACCTGAGGTCCACCTTTGAGAACTAGCATGCTTTCTTTACTTCAATGACCAGGTCGTCTACTGCTGGCGACAGGTGCCTTTCTCTCTTTACGGCAGTGTTTGAGGAATGCATATCTACACACAACCTGATCCCACCTGGATGTTTGGGCTTGAGGGTGATGATGTTTGGGTACACCCACAGCGTGGCTCCTTTCGCGCTTTTGTTGATGGCAGCCGCCTCCATTCTCAGCTTTCGTTCACTTTAGAGAAAAGGTAGAAGGCCACCCACCAGTGCCTCAGCCCCATGGCTAATATTAACCTACAACATCTTTCTTTCCAGACACTCTATGCCATTTACAAAAGGTCTTTGAACTCTTCAGGTAGTGTCTCTAACTCAGTGACTTGTACACCAATTGCGACCTGTACTAGGTGAAGCTTCTCCGCTGAAAACCAAGCAGCATGCTGGCCCTTCCGTTGGTGACATACAGTTTGCTTGTTGTTTCCTAGGTCTCATGGACTAGCTGGTTGTTGAACACACTCACTGATGAGAGTGGGCAGAGATGCCCCTAAGCGTATACCCTGTCTTTTGTTGACTTTGGTGTTGATTAATCACTGTATCGTAGGTGTCTTTAGACATCACTTTGATTGAGGCCCTTGTATCTATGATGGCTGTTATAGGTTGGCCATCGATTAGCACTTGGCATTTTAGCAGCGTTCTCATGCAACTGCAAAGTTGGTCAATGGCGTAGACCCCTTGCAATGTCCCTTCCTTTACTCTGTCATCGCCCACGTCCAATTCTTTGGGTCTCTCTGGATTTTGCACCACTGTGTATACCATCTTCTTCTGGGACTTTTAAGCTGGTGGGGTGATTGGCACACACTGTCAGAATGGTTTGCTTTTCCTCCATCTATTTCTCATGGCTGCTGGGCACTCCCGTGGGTGGTGGAACGGACCTGTGCAATGCCCGCAGGCCTTCCTCATGCCTTATCTGCCTCTCTCTTGGGGGTGTAGGGTGCTTGTGTCATCTGATCCACTGGTCTGCTTTTGATTGACTTTATAACGTTGCTTCCATGTGGGACACTCATGCTTCTCAGAGCTTCTCTGACCCCCCCAGCATCAGGAGACCCTGCAGAGGCGTTCCTGGCTCTTGCAGTATCTGTTCTCCTAGTGTTGATGATGGGCACCCCTGAATGATCTGTGCTCTTTGCTCCTCAGTCTCATGATGCAGCGTGCATGGGCTTGCCAGTTTCTTTAAGTGGGCATAAAAGGTGTCAGTAGCGTCATTAAGCCCCTGTTGTGTTTGGGACAATAGGAAGAGCTCAAAGTCCGTGACTGCGAATGGCTCAAAGTGGTTGTTGAGGGATGCAACAATGGTGGCATTGGTGTAAGAGTTCCCAGCCTCTGGCAAATTGCATGACAGTTATATATTTCCTCCCTATTGAATTGTGGCCATTTTCAGTTTGTGTCCATCCCTGTGGCTGCAAAATACATCTCCAGCCTTTCAGCCCACGGGCCAGTGCCGCTGGCTGGGTGCATCTGCCTTGTAGGTATCCTGGTGAATACTGTTAGGTCCGAAAGCATGCACAATGTTCTGCGTTTCCTACAGCTTTCCTGGATCTCAGGCTGGTGATGTGGGACATGTGATGGGTGAACGTCGCTGCCCTCGTCACCAGTTGTATGTCCCAGGCCCGCTAGCCCACAGCACCTTCTTTCCCCAGTGAGTCACACACACAGTACTGTGTTTCTCAGCCAATCGGAAGACCCCTTTGCTCCAGGGATGCTTTTATTACTTAAGTTGACGTCATCAGGACTATACCGTCTACAGCCGTGGAGGAGGGTGGCACCTTGTTACACCTATGAGTGGTCACTGCACTCTGAGGCTCTCCACGTGTGTGGTGCTGCCCCTGTGGTGCATCGAGGTGGTGAGATCTGTGTGAGTTTTCAGCATGGAATCAGTGCTTAATTTTAGCAGGAGGTTTCCGGTGCTCGTCACCAGCAGCTAATTGACAACACCAGCCTTATGACAGTCTGCCACATGGTGGCGCTGTTAGTGTAATTTAGAGATGAGGAGAACAACAGTTGTTTATTAATTGAAGATACATTAACAACAACCAATACCTGCCGCCCAAACCATTCTTACAGCTTTATTCTGTATTCTTTAGTCTGAATTGTCACCCATGTATCAATATGATGGTTTGTAGTTGTGTAAGTAGTGTTATTGGCAGTGGCAGTCGTAATGGATGCTGCACGCTGCGGAGGCCTCCTGACCTGGGCCCTGCCACTTATTTATTTATTTATGTGTTTATTTATTTTTTACAAATTAAGCACGGCATGGAGTGTATCCGCCGTGCCAGGTATCACAAAATCAGAAACACGAAAAGCAAATAATGCATTTCTAGCAGTGAAATGGACTTTATGAATATGTCCTAATGCCGCTTTAAATTGCACAAAATATGCATCTTGACGAGCCAGGTCGCCGAGGAGCACTCATGGCTTCACGGCGCTGCGGACACCGACATAGCGCACATTAAATGCACACCGACATCACCGTTAACATTCATCAGCTGCACTTCCTGTATCACTGCCTCGATTGCTGCGGCATGTATAATTCATTGAAAAAGAGAAAATGCAAAGGGTTCCTGGAACAATTTATAGAAGCAATTATTAGTATAAATTCGTGTGCTTGATGGCACAGTGGGGGTGTGCGCCGTGCAAGGGCCGCTCTCCAGCAGCTAATACAGCGATCTCAAGGCGCTGATAGGACTCGGGGAGCAGAGCACAGAGATGAAAAGTCAATATTGGGGCCTATCTCCCCGTCCATCGGCTTTCTGCCCGGAAAGAGCCCCTTCCAGCAGGCGATGAATTGTGAAGGGCAGAATGCGTGAAAATAACATACCAGACCTTATCTCTCTCATTTCAATACCCCTCACTTCTCACAGCCATCGTGTATCAATATATCAGTCCCAAAAAAGAAGTATATATTTGGTATTGATGAACTGCGTTTCTAAGTGGCCACTACAGGAAGTAATAAAATACAAACAAGCACTTGCAATGCAACGGGTCTCGCGTTTGCTTGAGTTGGAGCTATTAGCCTTGTAAACTCCTAACCAAGCTTTTCTTGCCACATAAAGTGAGAATGAAAAGTAAAACAGATTCACATAAGCGAACCGACGGTCGCCATGAGCGCAAAGCAGACACACAAAAGGAAACAGAAGTTCACTCGCAGTGAAATGTATCTGCAAAAATGCAATTATCCATGTCTCTCGAACCCTCTTCAGTGATCACAGTCGTCAATTATAAGAATGACATGAAGGGAGTTTTGAAGATCGAGGTTCAGAGAACATATTGAATTAGAGCTAGTGGTGGGCCAAGTTACAACTCTACTTGCAGGGGTTTGTGACGGTGACAAGCTTTGTACATGTTTAAAGTCGCAATGTTTGTCTCCTTTGCAAACCTCTGCTCATCCCCCATACATTTATAGGCTTTTTAGAGTGTTTTTCTTGTGAAACCTCTTTGCGTGTAATTTTTCGTTGCTGTGTTTTCACCATCTTTCCATCTTCCAAAGAGGGCCAAAGGTTAAAAAGAAAACACATGGCAGATCCCAGATCCGTTGTGTTCATCTTGTGTTCTAGGGTAGGCGAGTCCGCCATCTTGTAGTTGCTTCTTCAGCATTGTGGTCTCTCTCTCTCTCTATCTCTCTCGACACCATCTTTCCTGCAGCCACCTGTAAATCTGCCATTTGTCAAAATTCCAGTGGTTGTTTCCTAAAAAGTTAGTTTGCTTTTCATCCTAAATTTAGACCCATTTATTGTGTGCCCTTTGTGAGGCCCTCCCAACTGCCCTAGCCCCCATGTTATCGCATCCCACACTTGTAGAGTATGGTGAGGTCCTATGCCCCTTCGCTGGCACAGTAAACAATGAACTAGATGCCAATATCTGTGCCATCCGTTGCACCTCATTCGAGGATGCCCTGTCCAAGCTGCAGGCCTTGAGGAGGGGGCACTGATGGTTAAGCCCAACATTCAATCTGCTTTCAGGCTGCTTCCGGTTCACCCTTCACATGTTTCATGTTTGAGGGCAACTTTATACTATGGACAATACATGCCCACAGGTTGTGTTGTTTCCTGCGCACGCTTTGAGACATGTAGCAGAGAGAGATCTGATGGATTTGTAAAATACAGTCAACTCCCCGCGCCGGAAGGTTTTCGAGAGTTGGCGAAGGTACTCGGGGTGCCCTTGGCAGAGGAGAAAACGGAAGGGCCCTCGACTAACCTATCCTTAAGAATTAAAATGGACTCTTTTGAAGGGAGGAGCAGACTTCCTCTTGTCAAGATAGAAGACTTTCCCGAATCCTTGGCACACTGCCCCCGATATCCCAAAGTGACCCATGTCCATGGGTAGGGCATTCTCAGACAACATCGCCAGAGCCACGTCTGCCTGCAGGTCAAGCATCATCGCACGGTTACCCAGGGAGGTCCGAGAGGACCTGCTTCCAAGGGACCACTTTATGGACGACTTCAGCAGATCAGGGATTTGGTCGCAGCAGCAACCAGGAGTTCTTAGTATGTGTTGTACACAGACCGGCAGGGAGAGGGCTTCAGGGATATTCTGGCAAATGGATGCCGCGTGCAGTACTGGCCGGAGGACCGGTACTAGAATGTCTGACCGGAAGTGTACCCTTCGTGGAGCTTGTCCTCATCATGGTGGCATTGCAGATTTGGGGAGCAGTCCTGGCAGGAAGAAGTGTTGTATTTTAGTCGGACAATATGCCATTCGTTTATGCCAGTAATAGCCGCAGGGTGCAGGCCCCCATGACTGTGCCCTGGCTGAAGTCTTTGATCAGAACTTGCCTGCCCAGGAATGGGCATCCTACAGCGAGACATGTACCGGGAGTGGAAGCCACCGTCACTGATGCCCTGACTCGTGGTAAATTGGCAGTTTACAGGAATCAGCTCTGGGAAGCGTACAAGGGGATGATACCTTCCCCCGGTGCTATGGAAGCTTGGTGCCCCATTGTCTGAGACCTGATCAAGTTGCCAGGGGCTCCTGACACAAAACAAGCCCATGAGGCAGGGTCAGCTGGAGTCGGGGAAAAGTGGCGGAGGTGGGGAGAGGCACAAAACAAAAAACATCTGCTGCATCACTGCGTCCCTCGCTGAACGCTCAGGCTCCCAGCCTGCCCTGCGGCCAATCCTAACGCTGCTCTCATGCTGCTGGTAGCATGAAAGCTGAGTTAGGATTGGCCTGAGTGCTCTCGATTTGCGCTGCCAGGCAGACTGGGAGCCTGTGCCTGCTGCCTCCAACCCAGCAATGCTGCTCGGGTTGGAGACAGCTCAGTGCGCATGTGGGTTTGGCCGTCCTGAGATGGCCGGTCAAACACACATGCGCACTGAGGAGAGTGCACCTACCACTCCCCCTGGTGCCTGTCATCCCCGTGGCCCATTGCCCCACCCACGAAAAATAAAACGATCATAAACATAGTTTGTGATCGTTTTATTTTCCAAGTTGGCAGCTGCTGCTGCTGGCGGAAGGGCGGGAGATGGGGGCGATGCTCCTCCACTATCGCGGAGGAGCCGCTGCTGCTACGAGGTCGCATGGCAAGCGTATCAGGAGAGGCTTCCCAATAGTAGTAAAGAGTCTATGGGCCTGATTTAGAACTCGATGGACGCGTTACTCCGTCACAACAGTGACGGATAACCTGCTGAAATCTAAATCCCATAGGATGTAATGGGATTTATTGTTCAACGGATGGGATATCTGTCACCATTGTGACTGAGTAACCCGTCTGTCATAGTCTACATTAGGCACTTTGTTTCAAACTACTAGCGTACTTATATTTCTGGGGAAGCAAAGTGGGGTTCGTACGTCACTGGCTTCCGGCAGACGTCAACTATCGGCAATTGCCTTTTTTGCTGCATTGCGGCGTGTGAGTAACAGTTCTAATGATTTCAGGGCCAGAAAGGCTGTCAGGGGATGAAAGCGCTTAGTCCCAGTGGAGGTGGATACCAGGAGACCGACTGACTTGGCAAGGTTGTCCACGCTACTAGGCCCGCTGCACAGAGGTTTGCTCATCGCCTTATGAGGCATCGCTGATCTGCTTAGCATATGCTCTGGCCTTCTTTGGAGCTTCTAGGGTTTCTGAGCTGGTGACAAGCTCACAGGGTGGTATTAGGTGAGCAGATGTAGTGGTCAGACTACATTAGTTGATCCTGTTGGTTAGGCGGTCCGAAACGGACGTGACAGGCAAAGAAACCTGGGTGCGGCTAGGCGAGGCTCACATTTCACGGTGCTGCCCAGTAGATCTGGTTGGGGAGCTTTTGCGGGTCACCTTGGATGGTGGTCCTCCCAATTTGCTGGTGCACGCGGTGGGGTGCACAAGCTAGGACACAGTTCACAGGCATATGCCAAAGAGGGTTAGCCTTTCTCTGGGTGCCCCTGGAGGGCTTCACATCACATCCTTTCCAGGTCGGCACCACAACCACAGCAGCAGGCCTGGGGACGGCACCAGGGGCTATCAAGAGTAAACCAACAAAAATAGCCACTCAGGTCGCATTCATAGAACAGAGAAAAACACCAGGATGATTGTATGTAATGGTTGCATTTTATAGCAAGATCTGTTCAAGAGAACATATAGTAATCATGTTTGTGTATTGTAATAGATTGATTTATTACATAAGCTCACCTTCTGAAGAATCAACAGAATATTAGGATGTTTTCTATGAGTATGGCTGAAGGGATTAAAAGTGTGAGATTTGGATGGATTTGAGTGGGTGGATCATAGATGTTTTGAAATATATATAGTGAAACCTGCAGAGTACTGTTGTATATACTATGAAATGTTATATGACTGATCTTTAGATGAAAAGTGAGAGATAATAACAATCTGTATTTTTCAACTTTATGGAATGTATATTAACTAAAAATACTAAATGAAACGTTTTCTAAAGAATTAACTTTGCTGAGCATTAAAATGACTATTGGATGGTACTGAATTATTATTTGTTTTCCCTGCCCAGTTACCATTAATTTCCTTCATTGAACAAGGGGCTACCAAGGCCATAGGGTGATGGAGGTCTACCTGCTTCAAGCGTTACATCAGGTGTAGGACTCAATAACAACCCTTTACGTTTTCCTTTGGCAGAATTCTGCAGAATTCCAGTTTTTTGCATCTGATTCAGTTTTCAACAACCAGCTGGGTGAGAAGCGCCTTAAAGGTGTGTTGGTGCGGTGATTCAGTAGTCAGCAGGGCAACAAAGAGACTCCATGGCTATGACATCGCTACAAGGTCACGGCTTCATACTATAATCATATCAATAAAGGTTAAATGTGTGCTTTTAGCTTTAGCCAGCATCCTCTGTTGTAATCTCTCCTTTTCTTGTTCTTGGTCCAAGTGGTGCACTGGAGTCTCTTATTCGATGATCAGTGTTTCAATGTTCAATCAATCAATCAAGATTTACAAAGCGCGGCTATTCACCTTCAAGTGCATCCAGGCACTTGTGGGTCCTGGAGGCCCATTTGAACAGCCAGGTCCTGAGGGTCATTGGGAATTCCTGAAGTGAGGTGATGGTCCAGAGGTGCCTGGGGAGGCTGTTCCAGGCCTTTGCTGAGACGTGAGAGAAGGAGCATCCTCACTTCTGCTTCGGTAGATGCGGGGAGTATGGGCGATTGAAAGGGAGGCAGAGCGTGGTCTTCTCTACGGTTGGTGGAAGTTCAGGTGGTGGTTAATGTACGGGGGTCCTTGGTTGTGTAGAGCCTTGTGTGCGTGGGTCAGCAGCTTGAATTGGCATCTCGTCTGTACGGGGAACCAGTGGAGTTGCCTGAGGTGGGGTGTAGTGTGGGTTCGTCGGGGAAGGCCGAGGATGAGTCTGACTGGTCAATGTTGGTCAATGTTTTGGAAAACAAAAGAAGCAGACTTTCAGATACAGCTTCTCATACTCATAGTTGCCTTAGGGAAGTGGATCCGAAATATCTTTATTGAGAATATTCAGGGAATCTTCATATGCGTTTAGCACAAACAGAAAGGACTGTTCCCTCTCTGCATGCTTACTAATAGGGAGTAGGACATTTAAGGGGTAAGTACTTGAAACAATACTCCAGTGGTCCTAATTCACATACTCAGAAATGCCTCTGTGAATTGACCCTATGGGCTTTTGAACAGGAATGTTGTGAAACAAACGGAATGCTTTGTAGAGGAAGGAATATTTATGATTGAATAAGGTGTCATTTCATAATGTGAATGTTCAATATGTGTAAAAGATACTATAATATTTGTAATTATACAATATTTCAATAAATGTTTTATGTTAAAATATTGCCAGTCTATTCATACATTGTTGTTGTAACGTGGTGCATAGGTTTACTTTTTCCAGACTTTTAATCTATTAGAATAACCTTGCCGGCTATAGTGCTAAGAGGTAATTAGGTAGAGTGGAGGCGCTAATATAAGTTATATTTCCTTTGTTTTGGGTTCGATGCTATTGATGTTACGCTGCTTTGAAGAGCCTCCTTTATACTGTGCATCAGGGTCTACAGGAACGCAGTCTCCCATTTCATCACCCACTGCATTTTATCTACAGTATTTATTTTGTCAACATTTCCGTCTGTATTTATCCATATTTATTCTTTACTCATTTTTTTGTACTTATCCATTTGTATTTTGTGTTCATTGTAAACATGTAGGTGCAATGGACATTTTTGCACATTTATTTAACTGATAAATGTATGTTCGCATTTGATTGTCCAAAAGGTTTCAGCGGTATATGGTGCAATACCATTATATAAAAACACTTGTATTGTAGAATAACATAAATAACTGCAGATCGGCACTTAATGAAGCTTAATTAGGAAATCTATTGCCTTTTTTTATCTCCCCTACTCTCAGTCTGTTCACCCACAGACCTGGGGCTCATGACTGACAAAGGTCATTCAAGGAAGGCCTATTTTCCATATTTTTCTGCATTTAAAAATAACTACAGACAGGACAATAAATAGTTTTCTGTCTGTCTTTATCTGCAAAAATCAGTAAAAATGGAAATCTGGGAGCCCTAATGATATCTTTGCTTACCTAAAGAGTGAGTCCCCTCTAAATTGGAAACAAAGAGACATGGGCTGCTAGGCCTACGCTCTGGTGATGTATCAGGGAGTGTACATTTCGTATTTTCTTTCTTTCTTTATGGATTCGTAAAGCACAAACACCAGAAGGTGTCTTGGCGCTAAAGAGCCGAAACACAGGTAAGAAAAGATGTGTATGGTAAACAGCAGGTGTTTAGGGCTTCCCAGAACTCAAGATGGTTCTTCATTGTAAATAGAGCCAGTGGGAGAGAATTCCACTTTTTACACGTTTGATGAGAGGCAGAACGGCCTTCATAGCTAGTTTTTTTTAACTTTAGGCTCGATCAAAGTGCAGGATGCGGTCGAGCGGAGTACGCTACATAGTTAGTAGACATTACAAAGAACAGCAAGTCATCTCCGCAGTATATCATGATTTATGACTAGGCCCCTTGGTTTTATGGTATTTTGTTTTTTACATTTCCGTCTGTATTTGTCCATATTTATTTTTTGCTATTTTTTTCTGTATTTATGTTAGGTTTTGTGAAAAATGAAGCTGAAACTAGTATATTTTCATATTTATTTAACCGTAAAAGTTACATTCTTATTTGAATGTCTACCAGTTTTCAATGCTATTAAGACCCGTAAATGATAAATCAATACACTTGGAAGAAAATATGAAACTTTTAGTATCAATCTTATGCATTTATACTGCTCTTTAAACATCATTATTAAAACAACTTTATTTTTTAACCTACCTTACCTGTCAATCTGCACAGCTATTGGCCTGATAGTCATGAGGGACAGTATTTAGAATTGCTCAGAAAAGATCTAGATGTTCTTTTTTTATCCACATTTGAAAATAACCACATACAGGAAAAACAAATGTTTTTCTGTCTGTATTTATCTGTAAAAATCAGTAAAAACGGATAGCAGGAGCCTTATTTATGACACATGCACAAGGTCCTTTAAGATGCCCTTTTTCAAAAAGGTAGCCAGAGCAGTTTATCCAAATGGTGGAAGATCCTAGCTTACAAAGGAATATATAATAAGATTCTCTCAGTACAGTTTTGAATGATGTGAAGAGACTATATAACATATATAGGGAGCTCTAGATGCAGATGATTGCAGTAATCAAGTTAAGACCCAATATTTGCCTGCATGACTGAGAAATGGGAGTCTCTTGATAAGTATGGTCGACTTTTTCTCACAATGTTTAGCAATGAAAAGTGTTGAGACAAGATTTTTGAGATGTGATTCTAAAAAGAAAGTGATTTATCAAAGATAATGCTAAGATTGCAGGCAGATTCCATCGGGAATGACAAAATTCCCAGTTCTTTGGGCCACCAATGGGTTGTCCATTCTGTGGAATCAGAGCCAAAGATGGTGATCTCTGTTTTGTCAGAATTGAGCATGAAGCAATTACTGCTCATCCAATTCGCTACTTCAACCGTACACTTCTCGAACCTGCTCATAAGGAATTCCAGGCTTCATTCCAATTGCAGTACAAACTGGGCATCATCGGCGTTGCGTGTACTCAAAAGTGCGAAAGACTGAAACAACTATTCCAAAGGTAAACATGTATGGTTTTCCATGAGGCTGTCACTCCAGGATGGAACTCCACATCATCATTGCAGCGTCCCTTTCTCAGTATTCCTGGGGTGTGGTGCTGGGACACATCACGGACAGGCAAGGCCATCCCCTTGCGTCAGCAACACCCCAAATCCGCCGGTTCAAGAATCTACCACTAAACAGATCTCCGTTCAGGTGTGAAGTAAGCCATGGGAATGTAAAGTCATTTTGACATCTCTAGTGGCTTTGAACATTTCCTGGTGTCTCAGGATCCGGCTCCACAGGGAAGCTTTCCTCAACAATTCCCAAACTGATCCAGTGGGAGTTGATACATTTGGGACATGCTCTTTCAGCAGAAGTTAGCCATTGCCAAAAAACATCTCACTTCTGTGGTACTCATGTGGGATGGCACCATCTTAATGTCTGTAGCTTCTCAGACTTCCAAGACGTTGCCTTGGATATGAATATATTTTTATTTATTTTAGATTTTTAGGTGCTTTTTCTAAGCACTACATGCTTTTTTTCTGCCAACTATGAACAACTTGATGCTGAGTTTCAGAGACAAAGGCATACAGTATCTATGAAAACCTTTTCAGGAATCTCAAGGCAGAGGAGGGTTACTGGGCTTAGATTGTTTGTGTGTCTTGGGGCTTCATTGCTGTTTGGGGTTTTACCTTACTGTTGATGCCAAAACTGAGCACCCAGCACACACCCTCAGCACTCGACTCTTAGGGTAACGAAGTCGAGGAAGCCACAGGTTCTGCCGCAGAGTGGCTTATGGACGAAGCTTGAGTCGCATTGGGGCATCTAATATCATTCAATAAAGCATGACTGAGGTAGAGCATTTACTTGAATGGAAAAGTACTTTACTTCTGACACATCACAATACTTTACATGCGATAGGGCTCTGGAAGTGGTGGACAGTTATCAGTGCAATAACTACTGTGGATGGGAAGATAACCTAGGCCGCCCTAAGGAACTTGTATTCAGTGGTGGAACAAAACATGAGGGGGACCCCCTGCAAGATATGCTGAAGGGGCCCCCACCCTCACATGAATGGGGGCTGAGGTGGTCACCTCCATCATGGGTAAGCCTGCCCACCCCCGCACCACAGGGTTTGCGGGGGCCTCTATTACACCCCTGAATGTATGGTATGGTTATACATATGGAAGTGAGGCCACTAATCTGGGGGCAATGGGTGGGTAATGTCCTTGGATCACTTGTGACTTCTCCTCCCCAAGAGGCTGTGCTTAGATAGAGCATGGATTCTCCCCAGTAGTAGTTCTGTTCTTCTTTGTCAGGCTGGTCGTGGGAATGCTGGTGGAAGACAGAGCCCATGTTGCTCCTGGTGGTATGTCCTCCTACATGGCCCATCAAGCAGGTGACGCTAACACTGCTCCAGCCCAAGTGATGCTGGTGCGGTCTCTGTCCTCTGTGCACATGCTCACCCTGGTTTGATGAAGGTGAACAGAACCAGCACTGGTGATAAAGAGGCCACACTCTGCCTGTGCTGCTTTTGGGCCCCAAAGATCTTTGTTAGGGGGATCACCTTGGGGACCAAACGCAAACTCACCACTTACACAAAAAAGTAAAGCCCACTACAGGTCATCACAGTGATCAACAGGTGAAGGTTGAGTGACCACCACTTGTGGTAAGCAATCTGGGCCTGTCACACCGGGGTCTCAAGGCCTCGCCACTTGGTGATGCTAATGCTTCTCTACGGTACAGCGGGGAACTTCTAGTTCCTCTTGTCTCCGCTCCTTCCAGGCTCCCTTTTCTAGGCAGAGTCTTTTTCATGAAAGGGCACCTCCAGCATCCCCCCTCAACAGTCAGTCAGCTCCTTCCTTTAAGGCAGAGCCCAGGCAGCCCTTCTCCAGTCATGATAAAAAACTTCCAGGTCCCTGTTCCTGAAACAGACAGAAGGGAGTTGGCAGCCAATTACCCCAACCATGGAGTACACGGAGTTTCTTTAGCAGCACTGCTGTAGGACCAAGATTCTTGAAGGAAAGTTCTGGCACCCGAGCTGGTAATTGTCCCATACCAAGTTTATAGGCAGGGTGTGGTTATTCCACCAGTCGCACTCTGAGACCAAGATCCCTCATTTCCTGGGTTTTGTGTGTTCCTCACTGACTGGTCCAGCCATAGTCTTTGCCTTTCAGTGTCAGCAGGAAGATGGGGGAAGCTGGGAGTCCCAAAACAAAGTTACAAAAGAGAGAGAGAGGCCTCTCCCCTTTTTATAATCTGTTAACCTGTTGTGGGTAACACTTGTGTGGAAGAATGAAACAGGAAGGGGATAAGGGTTTCCTTCCACTACATAGGGACCTTCCATCTCCTCCTTTCCACACCCTGGCACCTGGTCACAGTGCGAGGGATCTCAGAAGTGCTTGGGAGAAGCCCTGTAATTCACATTGCTGTCTGGGGCTCTCTTCAACCGTCCAAGTCCTTAGGTACCGCACCAGTGCATGAATACAAAATGGATTTCTCTGTGACCCACACTCCATGCACAACCTATTGGGTGAAGTGAAGAACGCACTTACGGCAACGGGCAGACCAGATAGTGGGGAGCCCTATAACCTGTTGGTGCCACCAATGTCCGTCCACGGCCATCTGGTAAGCTGACAGTACTCATGCTCAGTAAAACCCAGCTCTGGGACTCTTTGCATGTTAAAGCAATCCTTCAACTCACTTGCTTGATTGTCATGCGCTGAGACAAGAATAAAAAAACAACAGGAACTTGTGATAAAGAGCTTGAGGTGGTGGCACACTCTTTCCAGATTTATGGAGGAAACCTTTGCCACTCCAACACCTTTGTAATGTGTAAAGGCATTTGGAGTTGTGTCAAGCCACTGACAAAGTTGAGTGCAGATTTTCAGTCCTTGAGACCCCCCTTGAGAAAGAAAATGTGGATGGTGACCTTTGAGTGTCTGAGTCCTAAATTTTGAGGGCCAATTAAAGGCATCTAAATAATAGGGGTGAGCAAAAATTTCTGTTCTACTGGCGGAGTTCGCAGAGTTTTTTCCACTCAGCAGAGTGCAGAGTCCTGGCAAAACTCCGCCAGCTGCCACATGGCAGAGTTATTTCTCATGATTGGCTCACCAACATCAAGAGGGTGTGCAAGAATTTGTATCCCCTATCACAATTTTTGGGAGCAAGAACGCCTCTCAGTGAGATTTCTCAATTTGGGCAGTCGTTGCAGACCGTGACCATTCACGTTACGAAAGCTGCCACTCGAATAGAAAATCCACCGAGCAGCAGAAGGAAACAGCGCCCCCTGGCATGCTTCACAGTGCCCTTCGCACCAATTGTACAGCACAGAATAAGCCCCTGGCACTAAAAATCAGCACGAGTAGCGTGACGTACCTGGCTTCCGTCTGCTTGTGAAACTGCGTGGAAACTCGTGGAGCTTTTAGGTAACTCTGCAGAATTTCACAGGGTGAAATTCCGTGAGTCTCGCCCAGCCCTACTAAACAACCATTGAGCAAAAAGCTCCCAGTGGATGCCAACTGTATTAAAAGCCATATTTGAGTCAACTGTGTCTAATTTATAGCAACTAAGCCTCAAGCCATGTGGAAAAGGTATTTCCAGCTTGCCTGGAACCGTTAAATATGTACCACAAGCCTCAAGTGAGTTGGACAGGAGTTCCAGATTGTCTGTTACTGTACATTCCACTGTTGGTTCATTTGAGTCAAAATCAGCTGATGACCAGCAGCTTCAGGTAGTCTGATTTCAGGCACCATGATGGCTTGTAGGGCTGCACTATTTTAGGAAAGTGCCTAAGGTAAGGACTTGAAGACTCTACAAAGACATCTGGATAGTTATCACTCTTTGACCGGGAGCCAGTGGAGATTCCTCAGTCCTGGAACACTGTATATCCATTGGAAACTAGCAGATATATTCTACCTTCTCTGTTGAAGTGTTAGGCTATGACTATTCAGTCTCTAGAGTGCTGCCTTTAACCACTCATGAATGGAAAAATCCTCATTCTCATTGGAACATCCTGGAAAACTGCCCAGCGCCTCCCTGATTGATTTCTGTTTGGTAAGTGTCAGACCCAAAACCTCAGTTTCCTGTTTTTCCCGAGCATTACAGATAAGTGGGATGCATCTCAATTGCTGTTGCACTAGCAGCTGTTCATACCCTGCTTTAAGATCTAGTTTTGGAAAAACCATGGCTCCATTGAGCTCTGCCTTGATGTTGTCTTTTGGAGGTATCCTGTGTCTTTCTCCAATAATCACAGTGATGTGCTGTCTCATATCTACACATAACCACACCTTGTCTTCTTGTTTGGTCTTCTTATCCACCACAATAGGGTAAACTAATTTGCTTTCACAGCTTCTCACTTATAATGCACCTCATGTGCAAAGGTATTTGCAGGTCTTTTAGACCGGTAAGTTTTATAATATTGACAGTTTGTTTGTTGCTTGAGGCAACCCACCAAGAGAAAATGAACTTGATCTCCTACAGTCTTTTTCATAAGAATGTATCCTGTGTATGACATGTATTTGTTGCAGTGCCAAACTTATGAAGTGTGCCTATGACTATTTCAGTTGGATGGCTTTAGTTTGTAATGCTTAATTCTGTCTGTCAGAAGAATACATAATTTACTCCCATATGCACAAAACCTCATCAAGGGGCTTACCAGCTATGTCCTTTGTCTCCTAAACTGATGCATTGCTGGTAAGTTTATTGAGATCGCCTATGATGGCCTTGATTATGAAGCCTGCATCAGCAGTGGCTACACTTTTTCTTCACTCCTATAGCCTCCGATATTTGATGAACTCCTCTTCAAACTCATTGTCCTTGGATGAGCTGAGCTCAGTAGGTGCGTACATAACTTTCCTCAACTATGGACTTTGGCTAGAAACAATTCACTCACTTAAGTATGAGTACCAGTTTTCCAAAATGGAACCTTTTGGTGGCAAGTTCCCCCACAAGATCCAGATGTTGCCACCTGGATTTGAGTGTGCTGAACACTTTTTGCTTTCTCTGGTACAGTCTCATGTTTTATGCTGCTTCTGTGCCTGCTCCCTGTCTGTCATTTCCACATGTCCCTGCTTTCCATGTGAGCAGCTCCAGTGTCTGCTAGTTTCTGAGTCCTTCCCAAGTACAAGAGGCTCTGGGGTATAGCTTGAGTTCCCTCTAATGACACAGTGTAGCTGACATCTATTCCAGTGTGGCCGATGCTAGTTTGACCTGGTTTATCTCTTCTATCCCTGAGAAAGAGCTGGCTAGGTCCCTGAGCCTGGACTCGTTTATCTTTCCCTTGACCTGCCAAGGGATGCCCTCTCGTATTCTGGCTCACCTGGGACTGAAATGGGCAGGAAGGGACACTGTGAAGTGAGAGGCTTACGACCTTGGCTACAGTGTCCAGGCCAAGAGAGGACTTTACATAAATGAGCCTGGAGTGAATCACTGACCTCATCAAGGAGGATCTGAGATGGAAGGTCAGGAAAAGGGAAACATTCTTTAACTAGAGGAAAAGGCTTGAAAATGGAAGTTACTCAATAGGAGAAGTTGGTAGTTACGCAGTTTACCAGCTGGTTAATTTGAATATCACATTATCCATAAACCAAAGAAGTCACATTTTTCAATGATAATGTGAGCTAGGAATTTCCTGATGATACATACATGTTACATACAAGCCAGGCCTAATTGTATGCCAACATGAGGAAAACTAAGGCCCTCATTATGACATTGGTGGTAAATCCTGCCTACTGCCGCGGTGACGGCCGCCATCATATAGTCCCGGAGGCGAACACCCGTCTGCCATATTATGACACACACACACACCAAACTGACAGAATACTGCCACAAACAGAAATCCGCCAGACCAAAGGTTAGTGTTAAACTGTTGGTACGAACACCCATACCGTTACGCCAACAAAACAACGCCCTCCACATTATGATGCACAAATCACCACAGTGGACATTCAATGGTGGTAAACCATTGGAGGTACACACCGGTGCGGTCATTATGGCCACCCAAATACAAAACAACACAACATTGGCCAATACCAAGAACACGCACCTGACACTAATACACACACCACACCCACCCACCAACAGCACTATAAAACACACACCCACATTATCCACAACCCTTTTGCCAACACGAAAAGACTACAATAGCTAGCCACGCAAATCACAGAGACAACCACACACACACACCACAACCACCCATTCATCCCGTCACGCACCCCACTCCCCACAACATTACTCAACAGAGTTGAGTGTGATGGAACAAGAAGAGCGGGGAGAGCGTCAGCAGATCGGAGGGAGTGTCAGGTCTGAGGGTGTCACCAGAAGTTCTGGGAAAATAGGTAATTTTCCTTTCTGCTCCAATAGCCGTGCATCCATTTGTAACCCAAACAAACCCATTGGCTACTTGCCAAGACTAGGAGCTCTAGTCTAGCACTGGCTGCAACACAATGGAGACAAGAATGTCCTCTGCACCTGTTAGTGCCGGAGTGAGTGGTCCCGGTGAAGGGCTTCGGAACGGAGGGCAGGGGACTGGTTACAGTAAGTGACTGTCTCCTTTCAGGCCTCTTCAGTTCATCTTAACTGGAAGGTGTGGATCTCTCTGCTTCCTGCAGCTACCCTCAGTTTTCACACTGTTGCTTTATGTACACATGTTTTTGCACGAAAACTGCTTTTCAAATTTGTCTGCTGCAATGTTTATTTTTGCTGTTGTCCCATACTGTTATTGTAAATGAGTTTTTGTTGAATATCTTCAGGGAAGCGGATAGAATGTAGGCCGAGCCCAACCAGTTGTGTTGCAATTACTTTAATACAATGGGATGTTTCTTAATTTGTGTTTCATTGTGTGGTGGTAATGCTGCACAATTTTTTCACTGTTCATTTTTGGTGCCACATTGCTGAAATAGCATTGACGTTCCCATTCATAGACATAAAGTGGGTTATAATCTGCTCTTGTAGCGTTCATTCATGAATGTCAGCTTCGGGTTTGGATCTCTGGTGACAGAACTACAAGCTGACCAGTCACAGTGGGGACTGGTCTTGAAAATGAGAAGTTAATAACACAAGTGCCCAGTTAACCTCCTCCCACTGTCTGTATGTTGAATAGAATTTAGATTCATCCCTAAAATGTTTTCTGAAGACTATTTTTGCCTAATTTGAGAGTTGCAACTTTGGGCTGGCTTCTGGACTGACACTGGTCTGCGTTAGGCTAAATTTGGGCGTATTCTTGAGTGGCTTTGGGTTTAGGTTAAGTCTCAAAATCTGGCAACACTGCCTGGGGAGTTAATTGACAGACTGTGCCACTGTTGAAAGCATGTTCCACTCTACATGTCATAATATTTTACTGACAGGTATCAGAAATATATTTGAGACTCACAGGAAATGTGCCTCCTTTTAACTTTCACGACCTCCAACCATAATTTTTACCACAAAAGGAATCCCCTCATGTTGTTCACCTCTAAAGTAAATGCTTTCTTTTTTTTATTTTTAGCTTTGAATCATTTACAATGGCTTAATGTCTGCACACTTCTAACAAAAATACAGACTGTTAGCGCTCTAGTTGTTCATTAAAACTCCATTGGAAACTGCAATACAAAACTAGGGAATCAGCGGACTGGTAGTGAGAGTACATGTGGACTCAGAATATCAGACTATATTCTCAAATGGCGCGGGAAGATTGTGTGAACATATAGAAAATGTGCTCCCATTTTAGCTTCTGGAGCACCTTCCATAACCTCTCTGAAAAATTCATGACAGAGAACAGTTTCCTCTCAAACACGGTTCATCAAATCCCAGCAGAGGATCAGCATTTTTCACTGGGTAAAATCACCTAAGAACACACCACAATTCCTAAAATTAATATGGCACCACCAACATATAGATTTATAGATTGGTAAAAGTGAATGTTGGGGATGATCTTTGCAGAAGGGTTCTGAATGACATTAAATAGAAAATGAAAGTGAAGCTTGAGATGTCTATGATGTCACTCAGAACCCCAGGGTGAAAAGCTTCCCTGTAATTCACTTTTTTACCCATCTGTAATTGTATGTTATGTATGGCTCACAAAATCATCTGCCCCTGCTTTCAGCTGCTACACAGGAGCAGAGGAGTAATGGGAGAGCATTATTAACATGGCCTCTCCTTCCTGTCCCAAAGGTAAAAAAAAGCTTACTTGCAAATCCTTAATTAACTGCACCACCGTCCATACATTCCTTCCCCCACCTGCAGCTGTGCTTTGTGCTTTCAATCAAAGTACACAAGCAGTGCTGTGCCGGCAGGCTCTCGGGGATGCCTGGCCTGGAAGGGCTTTATGATGTAGTAACAGTGGGCTACTAGTTTTGTTATCAACTGTTGTCATGTCTGTAGGAGGCTGGCTCTCTATATAGTGCACAAAAAAGATGTACACCGTGCACAGTGTCCGAGCAACCGCACCTTGGTTTACAGAGGTAAAAACTAGACCACCTAATGCTCTAACTTTAGTGGTAGCTTGGTCGAGCAGTTAGACCAATCTTGGAGAAGTGCTAAGCATTTTTGGTACACACAGTATCAATAAATGTAGACTCACTCTCAAAAGAATACCTTGAGACCAATTTACAAAACTACTTCAGATTGTTATAAAAATTTTAAAACCAATATCATTAAAATCGTGTAAGTACTTTTTAAGTTATAATTTTTCAAAGTCTAGCAAAAATAGCCTCTTTGTGAGAAATTACGCACCAAAGGAATTAATGGGAGAAAACTTTAAACATGCATATAAAATCAGGCAATGCGTTTACCAATGTCTCCTTCTGCTTTTAGGTCGAGGTCATCAAGGGGTCCGGTGGGCCAGCCAGAAAAGTTCAGGCGGTTCCGGGTTCAAGAGGGAGCAGCTGCTGAAAGTCTTGGAGCTGGTGCAGGACAGGCGAGGGGGACCACTTGGAAATGCACTGCACAGGTGAGTCAAAGTGAGTCTGGGTGGTCCTCCTGGAATGTAGAGGTCACAAGGGGTGGGGCACCCTTAGAGCACAGCTGGTTCTCCAGGGAGGCCGGGTGCAGGGCAGATAGGCCAGCCAAGAACAGTACGCAAAGGTGCCCTTGGAGCCAGGGGTCAGGTCAATTGGAGGGTGGTTGGCAGGTCAGCACAGCCACTCTGGGGGGTGGTTCTTGGGTGTCCTGAAGATCCTTGACTGGTGCTTGCTTCTGGTCCTCGGAAAGTCCGGAGTGGACTTTTCTTCTCGATGTCCGATGTTGGGGGTCCAGTACCCCTTGATATTGCACGATTCAGCCACTGGAGGTAGCAGTGTCACCAAACTTGGCACACTTGCAGGGTTCGTCCACCGGGTCTGCTGGGTGGAATTTGGTCTAGCTGCTATGTCCGGTTCCTTGATCAGGGGCCAGTCAGTGAACTGGACTTCACTGGTTTCTGCTTCTTGTAGGTAGTGATGCCTTCACTCTGGAGGGAGGTCCTTGGCAAATTTTAGAAGGTTGGCGGTCCTCTGAAGTTTGTTAAAGTCCATCTGATGTCCAGTCAACCCCTCAGCGGTGATTGTCGAGTCCTGGGTGCAGCAGCAGGGTTTGGTGCCTTTTTCTTTGTGCCGCAGAAATGCAGTTCTCGAGCCTTCGGTCTTCTTTGTTGCTGGCCTTCTTGTGTCCATCAAATCTGATCTGCAGGTCTAGGAATTCCCACTAAATACTGCATTTAGGGAGCGTTTAGAGGAATAGGCTAGTAGTGAGCAATGGGCCATCTACATTAGGGTGGCTACACCCACTATGCGACCACTTTCTGTGGGAAGAGGTCACATCCCTATCCCGAGTGGCTATTTTCCTACCATACAAAATGGTGGAAAATGAAATGGAGGGTTTACCTCACCTGCAACACCTTGGGGTGGTCATTCCTCCTGGTCTTTGCGGATGTTCCTGCCGTTGCTCCTGCCAAAAATGGGGGTTTGTAATGGGGGCAGCCATCTGTTGCTAGCAGCAGGGCTGGGGGTTGAGTTTCAAGGGTGGTAAGCCCTTTGAAGCTCGTAAGCAGGGCAGTGCACATTCCTGGGAGAGGAGGTGTAACACCTCTGCCCTAGAATGGCTTTGTTTTCTGCTCCCAGAGAGCAAAGGCCCTCACCCCAGGGATCCAGAATCTTGTCTGGTGGTGGCAGGCTGCCACATAAAATACCAGGCAAAAAGTGGGGGGCTAACCATGTCAAAAGAGGCACTTTCCTACACTGTCATAGCGGTCAGTTACCAAATTTAGAATCTAATGTAAACAAAAGAGGCTTTCCTTGGAAGCTATTCATAACAAATTGTTTATATTGTGACTAAACTCTGTTAGCACCCTTTTTATGTTCACTTTTTTCTGACCTCAAAAATAGACTTTCACTAAATGCATCTCAGTGGGGACCATTTCCCATAGACCTGTAATGGCTGCCACAGCAAGGGGGTCTCTCTTGAGGTCCGGGTGTGCTCATAAATATTTTTTAATTCATTTTTAGGTTGCGGGAACCATATCCCCCCAAGTCCTGTAACAACTATTAACATGGGAAATACTAATTTTGGGACCCCCGTTTTAATTGGCTCCTGCTTGATGGATTGGTGCAAAAAGACAGGAGCTAAGGTGAATGAACTTTTGTTTTTGAACAGATTTGTGAAGATTTGTCAAATTGCACCGTAGTTATTACCGAAACAAAAACACTCTTCCATTGGAAACTCTCACCAAACTGTAATCACACAGTGGCAACCAGCACACGCGTATATATATTCACTGGAAGAAAATAGTGTTAAAGTGATGTTATAATTAAGTATACAAAAAAGACCTTGGTTTATCTACAAAAAAACTCTTGAAATTCCCTGAAAAACAAATGTATTTACTGACATTATAGTTAGGCGTTGAAACAAGATAAAAACTAGGGTTTAAAAGCAAACAATCTCTGAAATTCAGCAATTATAATTTACAGAGCTGACTGTAACTGGCACCCCTGCCATGCACTGGTTATGACCTCACATATTACATCACTCATGGCACGTTGACTGACATGACTGATGATGCAGGAGCGAGCATAGAAGCAGTGGTCAGTTTTCTTCTGGATCTTTTCAGCACGCTGGGGGACAAAGGACTAAGCTTCAAAACCACATTTACAATTCTGTGAAGCCCATTTGGCTACACAAAAAGGACCAGAAATCAATATTGAACTTTAGAAGGTTTAGATAAAATTAGTAATCACTTCAACGCAGAAACAAGTTCAGTCTTTTCGGTTTAAGGCATGTGAAGGTTATAGTCACAGCAATGCAAAAACTAAGGAATACGAATTGCTAGTCTATAAAAGAATTCAGATATCTTCTATGCAGTAGGAATAACAATAAAGACATCTAGCGAAGTTGTAGACTAAATAGGGCTACGTTCAAGGGTTTCTGGACAGGTGTCAGAATTGTAAAGACCTCAGTAGAAATCTTAAGAGAAAAAAAGAGTCCAGTGTTAGCATGAAGCTATGCACTGTGAGGACAAGGGGTCAAAGAGGTCTGCACCTCTTGCAGTCTAAAAAAATTCTAACAGTGTGAACACTTAGTTCATGAGAAAAGTTCCAGGAGCATCAATATCTTCTGAACAGGTCATCAGAACACCAATTATTTCTCTTTCTCACGGAGCGAACTCACAACATGGAGTGATTCTCCCATCCCACAGAACACTGACAAACAGGTCGACCTTGAGTTGCTTCTTCCCAGATAGATGATGAACAGGAGGCACATCAAATCCTCCAGTCCATGCCAAGGTCTTCGCGCTTGGGCTTCCTATCTCTAATACACAAAGGGCCAGATGTATCAAACGTTTTTGCATTCCCAAACGGTGCGATTCACAGAACTCGGCCGTTTGCAAATGCAAAAACGTTATTTGCGATGTATGAAAGGCATTCGCAGGCCAAAAAACAAGGAATCGCAAAAATTGCGATTTTTTGCGAAGCAACATGGTTTTGCGTGTCGCAATGTGCGTATCGCATTTTGCGACATGAAATACCGAATCGCTATTTGCATATCGCAAATTGCGAGTCCGAATAGCAACTCGCAAATACAGAATCTGTATTTCTCGTCGCAAATTGCGATACGCAAATTGTGGCACGCAAAACCATGTCGCAATTCGATGCATCAAATATTTGCTAATTGCGCATTTTTGCAGAATGGCCTTTTGCACATGCAAATTACCACGGATTGAAAACAGGTGGTAACCAGGTGCAACCTATGTAAAGAGGCCCAGAATGCCTCAGCCTCTTTTCCACAATGGCTGCACTCTACGTCATGGCGAGGAGGATGAGGATCCTGGCAGGTTTGAGGAGAGGGAGGAGGAGACAGGAGTGCATTTTCAGAGTGCGCATAACCCTTTTTGACCTGACAGAGGAGGAAATATATGAGAGGTATAGGTTGAACTCAGCCATGATACTTCACCTGATAGCTGAGCTACAACCCATACTGCAGCGCAGAACACATAGGACTCATAGCATCCCCACCCATGTGCAGGTATTATGCTCCCTCCACCTACTTGCCTCAGGGAGCTATCAAGGGGTCATAGCAGCAGCTGGAGGGGTATCACAGAGTGCCCTCTCTAGATTTTGCATTTCTAAATGCCATGCTGAGCAGGATACACCAGTACATCAGATTCCCCCACACCCCACAGGAAATACAGCAGAAAAAAATAGATTTCTACCAGATAGCACAGTTCCCCCGTGTCCTCGGTGCCATAGATGGGACACATGTTGCAATCTGTCCACCATCGGCCACAGAGTATGTGTACTGCAACCGTAAATACCAACATTCAATGAACATACAAGTGATATGCAATGCCTCCTACATCATAACTGATCTCGTAGCCAGGTACCCAGGGAGCACACATGATTCATACATCTTTCGCCACAGTGGGATTCACACAAGACTGCTAGCTGGGGATTTTGGTGAAGGATATCTACTAGGTAATTTCCCTCTTTACAATGGTGCATTGATGGCACAGCTACTCATAATACCCTCTGTTCCTTCCAGGAGACAGTGCCTACGCAGTGCGCACTTGCATGATGATGCCCTACCTAAATCCTGCAACACCAGCAGAGCGGAGATACATTTCAGCACACAAGGCAACCCGCAAAGTTGTGGAGCGCACCTTTGGCCTGCTGAAGAGTCTCTTCCGGTGCATCCACAAAAGTGGAGGGGCCCTACAGTACAGCCCGGACACGACCTGTAGAATAGTGGCCACATGTGCAATCTTGCACAATATAGCTACCACCAGGGGCATACCTGTGGAAATATCGGAGCCAGACTCTGATGAGGATGATGATCCCATACCACCCCTACAGCCAGCAGACAGGACCAGGGCAGCAGAGGGCAGGCAAAGGTGTGCTGACATCACGCACAATCATTTCAGATGTAAGTTATGACAACACCACCTCACTGACATGTATTCCGGTAGTTAGCACCTTTATTACCTTGACTTCAGGTAACATACGTGTCACTAGGGCAAAGCAATACACATGAGTCTGACATGAGCCATTAACAGTGTTGAACTATTGTCATCATAGTTTACTGTATTGCTACATGTAAAGTTAGTCCCCTGTGGCCCTTAATGTCACTTCTTACGACCACACATTCCACTTGAGTGCGCAGTGGCCTCGCCGGCACCTCTTGTATCAGGCTCACAGGCAGTACTGTGCCTGGCACTGCGATGCCTCGGAGCCATCACGGGGACTGCAAGACTGCTGAGGCTAGATGACTCCTCAGTATCCCCAACTCCCAGTTTGCTGGGTGTAGCACTGTGTGCTGTCAGCATAGCATCCAGAACGTTGGTAATTTGCACCAATCCCTGGGCAACATCCCGACTGCTATGTGCTGCCTCCACCTGTGCGGCCACAGCACGCCGTGATATCAGGGCAGTAGATGTAGCAAGACGATTTACAGATCTGCAAAAGCCATTGAACATTCCCATGAATTGTCTTTCGCGCCTGCGGTGGCTAACTCGCTCATGCCTGATCTCATTCCAGAGTTCCTTAATGGCATGTGTTAGTGTAGGAGGCTGGACTGGCTTGTAGTGAGTACCAAGGGGTACTTGCACCTTGCACCAGGCCCAGTTATCCCTTATTAGTGTATAGGGTGTCTAGCAGCTTAGGCTGATAGATAATGGTAGCTTAGCAGAGCAGCTTAGGCTGAACTAGGAGACGTGTGAAGCTACTACAGTACCACTTAGTGTCATATGCACAATATCATAAGAAAACACAATACACAGTTATACTAAAAATAAAGGTACTTTATTTTTATGACAATATGCCAAAGTATCTTAGAGTGTACCCTCAGTGAGAGGATAGGAAATATACACAAGATATATATACACAATAGCAAAAATATGCAGTATAGTCTTAGAAAACAGTGCAAACAATGTATAGTTACAATAGGATGCAATGGGGAAACATAGGGATAGGGGCAACACAAACCATATACTCCAAAAGTGGAATGCGAACCACGAATGGACCCCAAACCTATGTGACCTTGTAGAGGGTCGCTGGGACTATTAGAAAATAGTGAGAGTTAGCAAAATAACCCTCCCCAAGACCCTGAAAAGTGAGTGCAAAGTGCACTAAAGTTCCCCTAAGGACAAAATAGTTGTGTTAGAGGAATAATGCAGGAAAGACACAAACCAGCAATGCAACAACTGTGGATTTCCAATCTAGGGTACCTGTGGAACAAGGGGACCAAGTCCAAAAGTCACAAGCAAGTCGGAGATGGGCAGATGCCCAGGAAATGCCAGCTGCGGGTGCAAAGAAGCTTCGACTGGACAGAAGAAGCTGAGGTTTCTGCAGGAACAAAAAGGGCTAGAGGCTTCCCCTTTAGTGGACGGATTCCTCTTGCATTGGAGAGTCGTGCAGAAGTGTTTTCCTGCCGGAAGAACGCCAACAAGCCTTGCTACATGCAAATCGTGCGTTTGGCGTTTTTGGACGCTACTGGGATCCAGGAGGGACCAGGAGGTCGCAAATTGGACCTGAAGAGAGAGGGGACGTCGAGAAAGACAAAGAGCCCTCACTGAAGCAGATAGCACCCAGAGAAGTGCCAGAAACAGGCACTACGAGGATGCGTGAAACGGTGCTCGCCGAAGTTGCACAAAAGAGTCCCACGTCGCCGGAGACCAACTTAGAAAGTCGTGCAATGCAGGTTAGAGTGCCGTGGACCCAGGGTTGGCTGTGCACAAAGGATTTCCGCCGGAAGTGCACAGGGGCCGGAGTAGCTGCAAAGTCGCGGTTCCCAGCAATGCAGCCCAGCGAGGTGAGGCAAGGACTTACCTCCACCAAACTTGGGCTGAAGAGTCACTGGACTGTGAGGGTCACTTGGACAGAGTCGCTGGATTCGAGGGACCTCGCTCGTTGTGCTGAGAGGAGACCCAAGGGACCGGTAATGCAGCTTTTTGGTGCCTGCGGTTGCAGGGGGAAGATTCCGTCGACCCACGGGAGATTTCTTCGGAGCTTCTGGTGCAGAGAGGAGGCAGGCTACCCCCACACCATGCACAAGCAGGAAAACAGTCGAGAAGGCGGCAGGATCAGCGTTACAGAGTTGCAGTAGTCGTCTTTGCTACTATGTTGCAGGTTTGCAGGCTTCCAGCGCGGTTAGCGGTCGTTTCCTTATCAGAAGGTGAAGAGGGAGATGCAGAGGAACTCGGATGAGCTCTTGCATTCGTTATCTACAGTTTCCCCAGAGACAGAGACCCTAAATAGCCAGAAAAGAGGGTTTGGCTACTTAGGAGAGAGGATAGGCTACTAACACCTGAAGGAGCCTATCAGCAGGAGTCTCTGACGTCACCTGGTGGCACTGGCCACTCAGAGCAGTCCAGTGTGCCAGCAGCACCTCTGTTTCCAAGATGGCAGAGGTCTGGAGCACACTGGAGGAGCTCTGGACACCTCCCAGGGGAGGTGCAGGTCAGGGGAGTGGTCACTCCCCTTTCCTTTGTCCAGTTTCACGCCAGAGCAGGGGCTAAGGGGTCCCTGAACCGGTGTAGACTGGCTTATGCAGAATTGGGCACCTCTGTGCCCAACAAAGCATTTCCAGAGGCTGGGGGAGGCTACTCCTCCCCTGCCTTCACACCATTTTCCAAAGGGAGAGGGTGTCACACCCTCTCTCAGAGGAAGTTCTTTGTTCTGCCATCCTGGGCCAGGCCTGGCTGGACCCCAGGAGGGCAGCTGCCTGTCTGAGGGGTTGGCAGCAGCAGCAGCTGCAGTGAAACCCCAGGAAGGGCAGTTTGGCAGTACCAGGGTCTGTGCTACAGACCACTGGGATCATGGGATTGTGCCAACTATGCCAGGATGGTATAGAGGGGGCAATTCCATGATCATAGACATGTTACATGGCCATATTCGGAGTTACCATGGTGAAGCTACATATAGGTAGTGACCTATATGTAGTGCACGCGTGTAATGGTGTCCCCGCACTCACAAAGTTCAGGGAATTGGCTCTGAACAATGTGGGGGCACCTTGGCTAGTGCCAGGGTGCCTTCACACTAAGTAACTTTGCACCTAACCTTTACCAGGTAAAGGTTAGACATATAGGTGACTTATAAGTTACTTAAGTGCAGTGTAAAATGGCTGTGAAATAACGTGGACGTTATTTCACTCAGGCTGCAGTGGCAGGCCTGTGTAAGAATTGTCAGAGCTCCCTATGGGTGGCAAAAGAAATGCTGCAGCCCATAGGGATCTCCTGGAACCCCAATACCCTGGGTACCTCAGTACCATATACTAGGGAATTATAAGGGTGTTCCAGTAAGCCAATGTAAATTGGTAAAAATGGTCACTAGCCTGTTAGTGACAATTTGAAAGTAATGAGAGAGCATAACCACTGAGGTTCTGGTTAGCAGAGCCTCAGTGAGACAGTTAGGCACCACACAGGGAACATATACATGCACACCTATGAGCACTGGGGCCCTGTGTGACAGGGTCCCAGTGACACATACATATAGGCCACAAGCCTATGAGCACTGGGGTCCTGACCAGCAGGATCCCAGTGACACATAACAACCATACTGAAAACATAGTGTTTTCACTATGAGCACTGAGGCCTGGCTATCAGGATCCCAGTGAGAGTGAAAACAGTGACAAACACCCTGACATACACTCACAAACAGGCCAAAAGTGGGGGTAACAAGGCTAGAAAGAGGCTACCTTCTCACAGTTAGTTCCTTGGTGTTCTCCGCAGCTGTTTGCTGTCCCTCATGCAGCTTGCAGTTGTTAGCATTCAGGCACTCCAACTGCTTGTGCAGCCCCACCATATTGGCATTATGTGACTGCATCTGCCTGTGCATTGCCCTCATGTTTTTGTTTTGCAGGCGCTGCACTTTGAGCATGGACGCTTCAAGCCCACCAAAGAATGATGGGCCCTCACCTCTATCTGTGTGCTATGTGCCTGCATCGTGAGGCCTCCTGCGGGGAGTTGAGTGACGCTGGGGCAGGGACTGCTGCCTTCCTGTGGATGTAGCTTCTGGGGGTGGTGTGTGGCCTTCATCCGGCATTTCGTCGGAGTCCAGGTTCGAATCGTGGAGAGGTAACAACCTTGCCCTGTGTCTGATTGGTGCTATACACAATGACTTGCTGGTGTTGGAGTCGGACAGAGGTTGTGTTTCTGCATCCCCCACATTGGCACCTTCTGCTGCTGCTGGGCCTGAGCCATCTGCAACGACAATGTGCAGCATGTCATTTATGTATGTATCACCAAATCTGGCACAATGGTAACAAATGTACACTTACATCGTATCACTATGAACTGGGTGTTTTGTTCTTCTGGGTGTCGCTCTACTTAATTGCATTCTATGTGCTATTTACAGCTCTGGGTTGTGGACTACCACTCCCATAAGGCATTGTTGTGCCGCATGTAAGATGTGGAATGGACTACTTATCACAATGCTTTGCACTACTTGCTATTTCCTAAGGGGCATTTGTACATGCACATATGGGGTTACATATCATTTCTGGACTTACCTTTACTGGTGCTGGGTGTGCCGGAAGTGTCAATGTCAGTGACCCCACTGACAGCTTCTGGAAGCAGTGTGGACTCCACCATGTCTTCCATGGGGATGGAGGGTGTCTGGGTGGATGGTCCTCCTCCTGTGCTCCTTGCCTCCTTTAGTCTGCTGGCCACCCTCTCCTTGGCACAGGAACGCAGGTCGGACCACCTCTTGCGTATCTCTTCCACTGAGCGCTGCGCAACCCCCACTGTGCAGATTTTGGTCTGGATGTCAGCCCAAAGTTTTTGCTTCTCACTCTCTGGTACCTGGAGTGAGCTCTTCCCAAATAGCCGGTCATGGCTCCTGACAACCTCCTCAGTGAGCACCTCCAATTCTTGCTCACTGAATTTCAGCTTCCTCTTCCTGTCTCTCTTCTCCTTCCCATTACCAGCATTGTCCATGTTGATGTCAGGTCCTGGCTTGCTCACAAACTTGCTCCCTGGGGCTGGTCTGTGACTCTCTGACTGCTCCAGTGGGTGTGGTACCTGGAAACAGCATGGGCTGACTCACTTCATGCTTGTGATGTCATCAGGCAGTGCCAGGTGACGTTTTCGCAATTTGCAATTTTCAAATACCGAATATTTTTGCGATTCGGTATTTGGACCTCGTAAATTGCATTAGCGATTTTTAAGAAATTGCTATTTCCGACTCGCAAATTTGTTACATTGCATTTTGCGACTCAGAAATAGTGATTTCTTAAAAATCGCTATTTCCGATTCGCAAATGGCTTTTTTCATACATCTGGCCCAAAACTCCTTTCACTAGCGAAGCAATGAAGAATGTGCAACTGCAAAGGAAAACATGCAAAGTAAAAAGAATATATTCCACATGTAAAATGTAGGCCTGCTCGTGCTAACTTAGCAAGTCACAAGTAACATATACTTTTAAACAGTTGGTTATAATTGTAAGCACAATAATATTAGGATAAATGCAAACTTAAGCAATAAATCACAAACACACGAGAAGTCTGCTTTCAATAAATGCAATACTTCGAAATACATGTGGAAATGTGAACAAGAACTACAATTTCACATTAAAGCTTAACATTAGAACTCACACGTATAAATGGAAACACTAGTTTCAACAGTGAATGCACCTTCAATAATGCAGCTTTGATGCTTGACTTTACAAACATAAGGTTAAGGCACACAGGATATATGATGCTCATTACATTGTTCGGTTGCTGTTGTAACATGTAGGGGTGCAGCCAAAATCACACTGCTCCAATGACATCACGTATGGCATCTCAAATGACATAATTGATGACATTACATGACATCAGTAATAACATCCTAGTCATGTACCACATAGAGTAACTGAGTGTACACACATGGGTCAAGAGCCTCGAAATAGCGTAAGCCCTGGAGTCAAGTGTAGTTGTGCATTTAAGGTTTGTGTGGAGCACCGTTTACAAATCACTAAAGTTTGAGATGGAAGATGTCCTCCATGTTAAGGAAAATAAAGGCTGACCAGACCTGGTGTGCGTTGCAGAGGTATGTTTGGAAGTAGGTGTGGCCGAAAGCCAACGCCTGTTCTAAAAGCATCTGTGAGAAAGGCCAAGGATGCTGTTGGCAATCCACCAGTGGATATCTAGGCATGTGCCCATGTTAAATAGTTGTAACACACTGGCATGAACAAATTCTGTGGGCTGCGCTTCTTTTTTTCCAGAATGTGACTACATTTTTTGAGGCAAGCCACTGAGAATGCAGGGGTTTCCCATTTAGTGGTGGTTTATCTCACAATTATGTTGTAAGCATCACTCTAAGGTTGTATACCACCATCCCCATCTCAGCAATGTGGTAGTGTATCTTACTAAACGTTGGAGTATTGTCCATGGGGGCGGTCAGGAGGTATCATTACAGTGGCAAATGTATGACAGCCAACTTCTTGACCTAACATTGTGGGTTATGTGAAGCTTTTAAGAGGGGAATCCCATTCAGGTGATTATAGCATTGTGCACAACTGAGGCTTGAATAACTTCAATTCGGCAAACCCTATGGGATGGTGACACAATGATTGTACGATGTCACCCGTGATGTAATCAATTATGTAATTTGAGATATCAGTGTCATCAATGTCAATTAACATGCATTGAGCAAAGTAATATGTGAGGTCATAAGCAGTGTATGGCGGGCGAAAGTTAAAGTTCATTCAGTAAACGAGGGAATTTCAGAGGGTTTATGCCTTATTTCACCACACATAACTATAATGACTCTTTAACCTTTGTTTTTTCAGTGAAAAAAAAATATATATATATGTATGTGTGTATGTATCCGTTGAGGTAAGAGTTTTCAGGGTTGTCTAGCTTGAAGAGACTAACTTATAGAGAGGAGTGAGAGACTTGTCTGTTCTTTTCTCCAAAGGGGGTGTAACACGCATTAACGCTTGGGGCTAAGGCGTTCTAACTGGGTGTGACCTCCCCACCAAATTATGAGGTTCACAACAATAATAGTAATATAGTTTATATTTATAAAGCGCTTGTTCATTACACAGCTGCATCTTGGCGCTCAGATATTGTCCGTTACTGCTTTGTAACTCAATGGATATGTCTCCACTGGGCTCATCCAACCAGGGATATCAAAAGTTGGTGCAACTCTGGCCCTCTGCTTGGAGCTGAAAGCCCAGACCAGAATCACCCCTTACCTGCTTACAAGAAAATCAAAGAGAAAACAGCACTTTCCTGGGGAGGGTAACCATAGACTGTTGCCCCTCTCCCATTTTGTTACAGAAGCCTGGCGTCTGACTAGATATAACTTGACAAGCGCGCTTGCAGAGACCGCGGTGTATCCGCAGAGGTGCATTAAGAATGTACGGTACGCGCAGGCACTTTGAGCAAGGTTTTGCAGGCAAATCAATGGAGAGATACATGGTAAGCGGCTCTGGTGATATCCCAGGAGGAGATCACCCCCCTCTGGTCACCTGGGTTTGAGCTCTATTGCTAGTGAATTGAAAAATGACAACAATTGTCCTAGTTAGACTAGACAGCGATGGGAGGACCAAGATGGCCACCCTCAAGGTCACGCGACAGGCCCTCCAGGTCACGTGACCAGGCCTTGAGTGATCATGCGTGGTCTCCTTCCCAGCTGTCCTCTCTATACATGAAGTGAAACTGTTTCCTTCACAGAGAGGCTGGGGAGGGGGTGAGTAGTCCAAACTAGGGCTGGTCAGTCCAACAGGACGTCTTTGGGGCTTTGATAAGCGCCTTCCAGTCGGCTTCAAGCAAACAACCTCCTTCAAGCATGGGTCACTTAAGGCAGCTTCTGCAGAGATGGAAGAGCTTCTCTCGCTTCCTTTTTCACCTGCTTAAAAGATATTTAATGAAACGTAAAGGAGAGAATGCCCTGCTCTGCACGTTATGCTTTCAGAAGGTTTTTTCTTTAACTCTTCAAACGTGAATAGCACAATACCACTGTATTATTCATGCGAGAGAGATATATATGGGATGAACTGAGCCCCCAGGGGCAGTGATTCCATCTAGCCAAGCACAATGTCAGGATTTGCAGTGGTCCAGGTTTTTTCCTTTGAATTTTGAGACTTGTAGTTCTGTGTTATAATGGAATAAACAAGACAAGCACCAGAATTCAAGGAAAATACCTGGACTTGAGCAGCACATCACTCATGGGCCTGGGAAACTTGGAAGGTTTACCCATAAGCTAAAAGCTCCAGTTTTTCAGGCCTTTTGCTGGTTTTTAGTGAAACCGGTAGGTGGCGTTCGAAGACTGCTTCTTTACTTCTCCTTGTCTCTGCACCTGCCTGGCAGTAGCACTGCGCGCAGGGTGTAGGTGCCCTGCAGTGATGGTTACAGCGAGTGAACTGGGATTTCTACCACTTTGTTTTCTAAGCATTGTGTTGAGCGAGAGGAGGTGAGTGACGGGAGGCCTCTGGGTCTACGTGGGGCGTTTTGAGATGTAGTGAACTCTGTCCAGTGTTTCGTGGACAGATGAAGCGCCTGGTGGAGGGAGAGTGAATAGTCCCCAGGTGGGAGAGATGTGAAAGGTGTACTTACTGATTGTAGCGCGTCCATGTGGCTGTCAACTGAGGTTCCTGTGAGCAAATTTAGGATGTCTCCTGCAGTGAGGGGGGGGGGGTTGATGTCCAATCTAACCTCAAGAAGGAAAATGCTCCACAGGTTAGCTGGAAAGAAACAAACGGAGTCACTACCTTATTGGGAGCACTTGATGCATGGTGTGCCCATCGCGTCCTGGTCACCTCAACAAAGTAAGCGCTTCGGATGGTTCTGGTCACCATAGCAACTCAAAAAGTCCCAGCCCCCATTCCAGAATCTCTATAAGAATTAAAGTGTAGCCTAGATTTAACCAGTGGTTGGTGAAGTTGCTGCAACCTGGTGTAACATGGCCAGGGCTTGGGATGTTCAGTAGAAGGTGGCCAGTCCCTTTCTATACCTTCTACAATTTGACGACTCCACGTTTATGGTGACTTATATCACTACGTTGCACTAGTCTAGCATCAAAGACGCAGAGGATTTTAAACCACTCACATCATCATGGACTCCAAGTGTGGGAGAAGGCGCCTTAGAATACCTACCGCTCAAACTGCTCTTTGATACTAATATCATTTATTTTAGTTATTCTTCTTTCTCATCACTAGTAGCGCCTAGAGGTTGCTTTAAGGCACTATCTGAGGACAGCAGGATTACTGGATGATCTGATAATAGAGATACCACGTGGATCTTCGGAGTTTCAACAAAGAAATCTGGGTAGATTCTCATCCTCTTCCAAACATCATGGAAATGTTCGCCACTGTTGCCGGTGCAAAGTTTTTTATGAAGCTTGATTTGGCGGCTGATTACCACCAGGATGGACTGGATCAAGGATCCACGCGCCTCACTTTATTTGCATCTCCCTTGGGAGAGGTACAGTTCTGTCATGTGCCATTTGGCCTGGATTCGTCAGTGTCTCAACGTCTCGCGGTAAATCATCTAGAGGGAGTGAGGCATGTGGCCATTTTCCAGGCTGGTGTTTTGATAGATGCACGCGATAGGCAAACTCACAATGACATTTTAAACAAGTTCCTGTCTTTATTTGAAAAACAAGGTGTCGTTTTGAAACATGAAAAGTGGGAGCTTCTGAAAGAATCTGTGGAGTATCTTGGACACACGATTCCCAGGACTGGGGTACAACCCAGGCCAGGATTAGTAAATGCTATGCTACAAGTGGTGTTACATCTTTTCCTGAATTGAGTGAACTAAATTCACGGTTTATACCTGATTACACTACTAGAGTCAAACCAATTTCAAATCTTTTTAAAAAAAAAATACAGAGTTTTTGATGGATGAGGAATCAAAAATGTAAAAACGCTTTGAATGGGTGAAAAGGCAACGGGTCGAGGTGAAAGCCTTAAAACCTTACAATCCACCCCTCTTTGCCACATTTCTTATGTAGTAATCATCTCGATAGACGGAACGCTGCTTTCAATTGTGTTTACTTTGTAAAATATCTGAGGATAATCAGCCCAATGGCTGGAGCTGGGGGCTGAGATCTACAATGGTCCTGCAGCTGACGTTTTCAGTGCCAGTTGTTAAGCACACTGGAACCTGCATTGCATGGGGTCTCAAGGGGGAATAATGCCAACTCAAAGCTGCAGGAGATGTCTGCTACCAGCAGGAGGCAGACTGCTACACCACAACAGAGCAATGGCAGTGTGTCCCAGTGTGTGCGACATTAACAGCTCAGAGTCCAGGCTGAGAACCTCCTTACCTGGGATGGGGAGAGGGTCAGTACATATTGTTTGGGTTTAGGCTCTAAAAGTGATAAGAGCTGACTCACAGGTACAGCAGAAGCACAGAAACCCTCTGCACTAAGAAGTAGGGGTTGAGATGCTGCACCTTGGGATTGAAAGGGATACAGACTGGGATAGGATGGAAGAAGCAAGAAACCTATAACTGGGTCCCTAACTCTGCCTACTCAAGGGTGGAGTGCTGCTTTTATGGGAGGATGCACCTAAAACTCATATAAACTTTGCATCTTCTTCCTTACATAGAATAACGGCAAATAAAATATTCAATCAGTTCAGATTACATTGAACTCTTCATCCCGAGAGACAATGCAGAGGCTGGAGGTAGGATCTGCTGTAGGTGTCATCCACCCAGGGTGGCCTCGAGGGCAGAGGTAAGAGATCTGTGATTCTCCAGCACCACAAGGATTCGTCCTTCACCCCAATAGTCAGAGTGGCTCTAACCATGGGTGGGCACAACTCCGTCAGGACAAGACCATCACCTGTCTGACATGTTGCTAGCGAGAGCCACGGGTTCAAGGGCGACATGACTACTTTATGAGCAAGGAGATGAGCCCTGAATCTGTCTTCTGTGAGCAGTTACCATGGTCCTTTTATATCAGCGTGGAAACTTCAGGCTGCGTTGATGGTGTCAGGTGAGAAGAGGCTGCATCGATGGTGTCAGGTGAAAAGAGGCTGCGGTGACTGTGTCAAGGTGAGAAAAGCATGCAGTGATTGTGTCAGGTGAGAAAAGGATGTGGTGATTGGAGGAAAGTGTCTCTATTGACATGGTTAGCCCCCTACTTTTTGCCTGGTATTTGATGTGGTTTCAAAGTTGTTAGTGCCCAGGGCCCCTGCTAACCAGGTTCCCTGGATCAGGTCTCTTTCCCAAAACTGGTGCATTGGAACAATTGGCAACACCCAGCCACTACAAATCCCTAGTAAATGCTACTTAGGTAGCCAGGACATGGGGTACTAAGTATAGGCCCCTAAGCGCAGCACCACAGATTGTGCCACCCCCAGGGGCAATGCATCCAAGTGCACAGAGCACTGGCATTGCAGGCTGAGTATCCTGGTGCAGTCCTGAACATGACACATGCCTGTGTGACCTGTCCACTGCACACTGCATGCAATATAGATAAGTCACCTGTCTGGCAGGACTTTTAGCCTAAGACAAGGTGCACTATACTGCATGTGTGAACATAGATGCATGACCAATATGCTCCTACCTCGTCCTTGCCAAACCTGGGACATAGTAAGTGAACAGAGCAGCCATGTTACACGCATGTGCTGGACACTAGTAAGTACGAGTTTCTTAGCTACATGATGGCCACTGGGACACTAGTGTTGTTTTGTATCAAACAACTCAGATCAATAAATCCAAACTGTTAGCAGTGCAAAATGTACCCAGGGGCCACCTTAGAGGTGACCCCTGCAGAAGCTAACTCACCCTGGCATGGCTGCTGTCCAGTCATAACCAGCCTGCCACCACCAGACACGATTCTGGAACCATGGGGTGAGAGCCTTTGATCTCTGGGTTCAGAAAACAAAGCCCTTCCTGGGCAGAGGTGTTACACCTCCTCCCCCAGGGATGTGCACATCCCTGCCTGCGAGCTTCAAATATATTCAGGGTACCTCATTTATGAACACCTGGCGCGAGCTGTCAATCGATAGTTAAGAGCTTACCTAATACCATTTTACATAAACTAAGGGCAAGTCTGGACCGCCGAAATGATGAGTTTGTATGATGGGTAGATTCTTTTTTTATTTTACTCCCCTTACACTGAGCTCTTCAAAGGGTGCCATTAAAAACAAGTTATTTTCTAAAAAAACTAAAAAACTTATTTTGAACTAGCATAACAGCAAGAACTCTCTGTCTATGCGACCAGATTTTACACATGATGCATTGATTGTCTCTTTGAATATTACTCAGATCAGGGCAAAATTTAGAAGATTTAGGGGGTCATTCCAACCCTGGCGGTCGGTGATAAAGCGGCGGCCAACCCGCCAACAGGCAGGCGGTCCAAAAAATGGAATTCTGACCCTGGCGGGAACCGCCAACACAGCCCGCCACATTAACACTCCGACCGCCACGGCGGGGCCGACAAACAGCGCGGCGGTCACCGCCAACAGGCAGGCGGCAGACAATGTACCGCCCACCCTATCACAACTCACCAATCCGCCACCTTTTCGGGGGTGGGAGCCCCGCCGATAAAAACACGGCGGAAACAGACTACGAACGGGAAAACGCTCACCTATACACACTCCACGAGGAAGGAGGACAGCATGGAGCCCGAATTACACATCCTACCGGCTATTGTCTACCTGCTCATCTACCAGGAGTACGAACGCCGGCGCAGACGACAGCGGTGAGTACTGCACCTACGACACAGGCGAGGGGGGAGGAGGAAAGCTTACGGGCACACACATACGCGATACACCCACCCCCCCAACCCACCCCCCCAATACCTACACACCAATGCAGAGCAACAAGTCAGAGTGACACCCCCCAAACCCCCCGGAAGAATGCAAAGACATAATTCAAATGAAGTTTAAAATTTATGTATAAAATAGGTTCATTTAAGTCATGGTAAATATGCC
Organism: Pleurodeles waltl; assembly: GCF_031143425.1. Classification (NCBI taxonomy): domain Eukaryota; kingdom Metazoa; phylum Chordata; class Amphibia; order Caudata; family Salamandridae; genus Pleurodeles; species Pleurodeles waltl. The sequence continues at coordinate 38,475,857 of NC_090438.1, read as the reverse complement.
ATATGAAATATACAAAAGAAATAATGAACATAGTGCAAAGTATAAACATAGTCAATAAGTCCTGCACAGTCCGTTCAATATCCATAGTCCGTGGGCCAATGTGTACAAACACATGGGCAAAGCCCACACAGGAGACCGGAAACCATTGGAGAGAACACTGCTGGGGCATCAGATGAGAAAACAACAGGCACCTCAGGGGGAAGGGAAAGGGGGGCACCTCAGCCACATGAGTCCACGACGCCAGATCCACGAGGGGCCTCCATGCCCACTGTACCATCCTGGGGAGTGCAAAGCCACAGTCCATCAGATGGATAACCGACTCCACTGGTATTGGAGGAGACATGGTGCCCAGAGTGCTTCGTGAACACCTGATCGACACAGCGGTGCCTGTCTTGGCGGGGCCCTCTTCAGCGGGGCTCCTCACGGTGGGGCCCTGTTCAGCGGTGCCTGTCTTGGCGGGGCCCTCTTCAGCGGTGCTCCTCACGGCGGGGCCCTGTTCAGCGGTGCCTGTCTTGGCGGGGCCCTCTTCAGCGGTGCTCCTCACGGCGGGGCCCTGTTCAGCGGTGCTCTTCACGGCGGGGCCCTGTTCAGCGGTGCCTGTCTTGGCGGGGCCCTCTTCAGCGGTGCTCCTCACGGCGGGGCCCTGTTCAGCGGTGCCTGTCTTGGCGGGGCCCTCTTCAGCGGTTCTTGTCCTGTCTTTCAAGGGAGCCAGACCTGGCCAAGACTCCCCGCTTAGTCGCCCTCCGCCCTTGCAGTAGCGGGGCCCTCCTGTGGTGGAGTCTTGTGCCTGTGGGTGTCGTCCGTCACACCTGGTATGGGGCTGGTGGGGCCCTCCTGGTGCGCTCGGCTGCTGCATGTCTTCTCCGCCCTGCTGCCCTTGCCCTCCTTCGCTGCAGCTCTCGGGCCCTTGCCTCCCTTAGATGATGTGGCAGGTGACGTGGCAAGGCCACTCTCCGTGGTGGCAGCCGTCTCAGGCTTTTCGCGCCGGCCCTTAAGTTTTCTTGTCCTCTTCCCAGGGGGTGGGCTGGCTGTCCCCTTGCTGCTGGCCGATGTTCCTTCCCTAGGAGCTGGTGGACTCCAGTAGCCCGGCACTATGGTGATACTAGATGCAGGGCTGGTGGTGGCTGAGGTGCTCTTTGGACTCTTACCAGATGGAGGGGGTGGGTCAGGTGATGCAAAGAGGTCAATTTTGGAGAGGAAAAGTTTTTTAGGAGCAATGGGACGGGTAGGTGCAGTGGGTATGGGAGTGGAGGAAGAGGATGTGGTTGTAGGAGAGTCAAGTGTGCTGTCTTTGGGTGCAGGTGCTTGGGCTGGAGGCTGTCGTGAGGTGGATGGCTGTTGGGTGGGTGGCTGCCTGCGTTTGTGTGCTTTGGAAGAGGGGGTGACAGACACAGTGGGAGAGGACACAGGGGACGTGTAAATGGCAGTGGGGGTGGTGACTGCACGTGTGCTGACTGTAATGGAGGGTGTGCTGGTGATGTAAGTACTGGCTGATGCTGGTGTGCATGCAGGTGTGAGTGGAGACGTCACAGGGAGGGAGGAGGGAGACGAGGAGGAGGGGGACACAGAGGTGGTAGTGACTGTTGGCATGTCTGCATCTGGATGTTGTTTGTGTGAATGCTTGTGGGATCTGTGGTGCTTATGTCTGGATGAGCTGCCCTTGGGTGTTGAGGTGTGTGCAGGCTGGTCTGATGGTGTGGATGGGATAGGCTGAGGAACAGGAGACTGGGACTGGGTGGAGGGAGTTAGAAGAGGGAGGCTGGAGACAGGGACAATGGCTGCCGTCAGTGCTGAGGCCAGAGCGTTGAACGATCGCTGATGGGCAGCCTGACCCGAATGAATGCCCTCCAGGTATGCATTGCTCAGATGCACCTCCCTTTCCACCCCCTGGATGGCATTCAAAAGGGTAGACTGCCCAACAATGAGCGTCCGGAGGAGGTCAATGACCTCCTCACTGAGGGCAGCAGGGGTAACTGGGGCAGGGCCTGAGGTGCCTGGGGCAAAGGAGATGCCCGCCTTGGTGTGCGAGTGGGCACGGGGTGAACGCTGAGGGGCTGCTTGGAGGGCGGAGCTGGTGCGCTGGGTGGCGGCTGTACCTGTAGTTGCGGTGGGCACGGATGTTGCCGCCACCGCAAGGGAGCTCCCTTCCGAGGACGTGTCGGTGTCGCTGACGTCTCCACGGGTCCCCGTTGTGGAGCTCCCCTCGCCCTCCGTCTCACTGCTGAACTCGGAGTCCGTTGCATGGCCCTCCGGGGCCATGTGAGATGCAGCTCCCTCGTGCGCCGATGCCACTTCTCCTCCGCCTGATGATGCTAATGCACACATGCACAGGAAGAAAAAGAAAATGGGTGGGGGGGGGAAATGAAGACAGGTTGAGTGCATGCATTGGCAACACCGTTGGCGGAGAGGACAGACACAGAAGCCCCCTGAACTACGCTGCGCAATCGGGGTACACTACTCAGTTCTTATGACTAGGCCTACAGGCCTATGGACGACAAATGCGCACATGGGTGATGCAGGACCATGGATAGCTGTACTTGGCACCCTACAGAGGTGGGGGGCGGGGGCACAGGGCCATGGCTAACGGAGGGGACTAGCCTACAGAAAGCGCCCTGGCCTTGAGTTACCCACAGCCCTCCTCCCCCACCCAGACACCTCCACTGCGTGCAAAGATAGCAGAATGTGCTGATACTCACCCCCTTGTGTCTGCTGTGATGTCTTCACGTGCCCATCCAAATCGGGGTAGGCCACCGCCAGGATCCGGGACATCATGGGGGTCAATTGGCGGCTGGCACCCCTCCTACGTTGGGAGGCCATCCCCAGCAGAGACTCAGCGGTCTTTCTGGTCCCGCGGCGGATGTCCTCCCACCTCTTTCGGCAGTGGGTGCCCCGTCTGTGGTAGACCCCCAGGGCCCGGACGTCCTTGGCGATGGCACGCCAAATGTCGACCTTCTGATGGGCGCTGACCTATTTGACATGTACAGGGTGGGAAAGGAAATATCATCACTTTTCAGCATGGTAGATGTGAGTGGCCCCCCCTCCCCAACCTTGCCATGTGGCACATGTTCCCATCTGTCGTGCGTTGCACTCCTCATTCGCTCCCCTCCCCACCATCTTACATACACCCCACTCAACACAGGCATAGCCCATTCAGCGTGCACCCTGTGTACTAACCTGTTGGTCTGGAGGACCGTAGAGTAGCGCATACTGGGGGAGGACCCCATCAACAAGTTTCTCCAATTCTTCGGAAGTGAAGGCAGGGGCCCTTTCCCCAGTCGCAGCAGCCATTGTATCTCCCAGACCGAGGTCACAGCAGCACTTGCAGTATAGGTCCTCTCCTGTGGATGATCAGGTCTCGAGTGATTAATCAGATAGAAAATGGCGGTCACGCCCGCGGCGGTGCGTACCGCGGCGGTGCATACCGCGACCGCCGGCGCACATCGTCATTGGCTCCTGAGACCCATAGGGTTCAATGTTAACCAATGCTGCTTTGCGACGCGGTCTTCGACCGCCTACCGCCACGGTGTGCCACGCCAGCGCAGTGACCTCACATCCCACTGTCACACTTCACAGGTCAGGCAGCCGCCATTTCAAGGGCCCACATGGCATGATTTCTACTGCGTCACACAGGCCTAGGCCTTGCATTGCCACTCATACAAGCCGTTCCATGCATAGCGATTCGTGTACTGTGCAAGCTGTGTGAACGAACCTGTGGGTTGCTTGACTCTGTGCTCCATGTTGTCCTTCCTAGGCACCGTCCGCTGGGACTTGCGAGGAGAAGGATGAATCCTCCCGTGTACCGACCGCTGGTGGACCTGTCGACAATGGAAGAATGACATTTCATACTTACATACCGGCTTGACAGAGCAACTATACATGAACTATGTGCCCAGCTGGAGCCAGACCTGATGTCCCCCATCCGCCAACCCACAGGGATTCCCCCTCTGGTGCAGGTTCTGTCAGTACTCCATTTTTTGGCAAGTGGGTCGTTTCAGACAACAGTGGCCATATCATCTGGGATGTCTCAGCCTATGTTTTCAAAGGTTTTGTCCAGAGTGTTGTCTGCCCTGATGAAATACATGCGGAGATACATTATTTTCCCTGAGGTGGGCGAATTGGCTACAGTGAAGGGTGATTTCTATGCCCTTGGACATATCCCCAACATCATTGGTGCCATTGATGGGACCCATGTGGCTTTGGTTCCCCCCAAAGACAGTGAGCAGGTGTACCGAAACAGAAAAAGTTATCATTCGATGAATGTCCAGGTGGTCTGTTTGGCTGACCAGTACATCTCCCATGTAAATGCCAAGTTCCCTGGGTCAGTGCATGACGCGTATGTCATGCGGAATAGCAGCATCCCTTATGTGATGGAATAGCTACAGAGACACCGTGTGTGGCTAATTGGTGACTCTGGTTACCCCAACCTGTCGTGGCTACTGACCCCAGTGAGGAATCCCAGGACAAGGGCAGAGGAACGCTACAATGAGGCCCTTGGGCGAACTAGGAGGATCATAGAAAGGACCTTCGGGGTCCTGAAGGCCAGGTTTAGGTGCCTGCATATGACAGGGGGATCCGTCATGTACTCACCAAAGAAGGTGTGCCAGATCATCGTGGCCTGCTGTATGCTTCACAATCTTGCATTGCGACGCCAGGTGCCTTTTCTGCAGGAGGATGGTCCAGATGGTGGTGTTGTTGCAGCTGTGGAGCCTGTGGAGAGTGAAGAAGAGGAAGACGACGGGGACGACACGGACAACAGGGATACAGCCATACAACAATACTTTCAGTAGCACACAGGTAAGAAACAGGCCCCCCAATTTACATTTACTTGAGGCCTCATGCGTCTCCACTGTCTGTGTTTCCCCCCCCCAGTTCCTGTTAACTGATTTGTGACTTTCCCTTCCCTTTTCAGAGCTGTATGACCCACTGCCTGACTTCAGCTTTGTTTGCCCATGGACTAAAGCTTATTGAAATTGGTATGTTGTCATCACAAAGTAACTGGACATTATTGAACCGTTATGTGTAATACATTTGTTAAGAATACAAGCAGACTCCTGTTTATTTAAGTGGAATAAGTGATTTATTTAAAGTGCTAGATATAGGTAAATGATTGAGAATCAGGGATGGGTGGGGGTGGAGTAATGTCCATGGCAGAGTCCAGTTCTCAGTCGCACAGGTGCTTTGTCCATATGCCTGGGGAAGGATGGAGCAGGGGCAGTTCAAGGTTGGACAGGGTGACAATGTGGGATAGTGGGATGACATCAGGGGGTATCTTAGGCTGGCGGGGGTCTTGCAATCCTACTCTGTCTTCTTGTGAGATCTCAGGTTCCGCTTGCGGGGTGGTTCTTCTTCTGCAGGAGATGGGGTTCTGGTGGCCTGTCGTTGTGTGGGGGCCTCCTGTCCACTGGCGCCGGCGGAGGTGGTAGGCTGTTCCTGGCCTGGGCTTGTGACAGGGGCCCTTTGGGGTGCCACATGGTCCCGCAATGTGGTGACGATCTGGGTAAGGGCCAGGACGATGGTCCCCATTGCGGAACCGATGTTCCTCAGTTCCTCCCTGAACCCCATGTACCGTTCCTCCTGCAGTTCCTGGATCTCCTGGAACCGGGCCAGTACCGTCACCATCGTCTCCTGGGAGCGGTGGTATGCTCCCATGATCGTGGAGAGGGCCTCTTGGAGAGTCGGTTTCCCGGGCCTGTCCCCCCCCTGTCGCACAGCAGCCCTCCCAGTTCCCCTGTGTCCCTGGGCCTCTGTCCCCTGGCCGGTGTGCCCACTACCACTGCCCCCAGGTCCCTGTTGTTGTTGGGGTGGTGGGTCAACCTGGGTGCCCTGTAGTGGTGGACACACCGCTGATTGACGTGCCCTGGAGACAGAGGCATGGGCCCGCTGGGTGGGAGCTGTGCTGGTGTTCCCAGAGGGGGTTGGGTCTGGTGTAGCCTGTGGCTGTCTGTGGGGAACCGACTGTCCAGAGGTCCCCGATGGGCCGGGTTGGTCGTCTGGCTCCAGGGAGACAGAGCTGCTGTCATCGCTGGGGGCCCCTTCTGGGGGTGGGATGGACATCTCTGGACCCTCCGTGGCGGTGTGGTGGCGTTCGGGTCCTGCAGGGGTATAAAGGTATGGTTATTGCTTCTGTGTGTGGGATTTCGTGTGATGGGTGGGTGTCCGTGTACCCAAGTGCAGGCATTACCTTGTGGGGGCTTTTGTGAGGGTGGCTTGTGGGGGTGATGTGTGTGTGTAGTGGGCATGCTTTGGTGATGGGTGTCCATGCTTTGGGGTCGCATGCAGGGCTTGGTGTTGGGATGGGTGGGTTGTGATGGTGAGGCTTTTGCTAGGGGTTGGTGTGATGGGGGAGGGGGTGAAGGTGGGGGTATGATTTGGCATTCAGGTGGGGTGGGGGTGGGAAGCAGTAGTGAAGATTTGCCTTACCAGAGTCCATTCCTCCGCCTACTCCAGCGAGGCCCTCAGGATGCAGGATGTGCAAGACTTCCTCCTCCCACGCGGTAAATTCTGGGGGAGTACGTGGGGGTCCGCCGCCAGTCTTCTGCACCGCTATGTTGTGCCTTGATACCATGGAACGCACCTTCCCCCGTAGGTCGTTCCATCTCTTCCTGATGTCCTCCCGATTGCGTGGATGCTGTCCCACCGCGTTGACCCTGTCCACTATCCTTTGCCATAGCTCCATTTTCCTGGCAATTGTGGTGTGCTGCACCTGTGCCCCGAAGAGCTGGGGCTCTACACGGACTATTTCCTCCACCATGACCCTGATGTCTGCGTCACTGAACCTTGGGTGTCTTTGGGGTGCCATGGGGTGGTGTGGTTGAGGTGTGGGGTGGCGTTTGTGGTGATGAGTGTGGTGCGTGTGGTGGTGTGTGGTGTTTGGTGCGTGGAATCTGTGTGGGTGATGGTGTTGTGTGCCTTTGTGTTGTGGGATTCTCTATTCTGTGCTCTGTCTCTAGCCTTCGTCAATGATTTCGGGTGGTAGGGGCTTGTGGGTGATGTGGGTGTGTGTTTTATATTGTGTTGGGTGTGTGGGAGTGGTGTTAGTATGTGTATCAGGTGTGTGTATTTCGAAGTGACCAATGTTGCTGGGTTTTCTATGTGTGTGTGTATTTTGACCGCGGCGGTGTGTACCGCCAATGGAATAACGCGTTTGAAAGACCGCCGCGTGGATTTGTGGGTCGGAATGGTATGGGCGTATTTCTGTTGGCGTGACGGTGGAGGTTTGGTCAGCGCCATTTTTTCGCTGACCTTTGGTGTGGCGGATTATTGAGGATGTCGGGTTTTCGGCGGTTTGGCTGTTGCGGGTCAGAATGACCGTGGCGGTTTACCGCGGGCGCGGCGGTGTTATGGCGGTCTTCTGACCGGCGGTAAGCGCCTTTTACCGCCGAGGTCAGAATGACCCCCTTAGTCATGTCAGACTGCAGCTGTACATGACAAAGATTGTCTGACTTCATCATATGCCGAATTTGGCGTTTCAACTCTTTTGCCATTATAATTTTGCAGTAGTCCAAAGGTCCGATTTTCCCGAAGGGACCCTTCCCCAACTTTAGGAGGGTAAGGCATCTCTCTGATTAATATTTACCAATCTTAGAGTGACTTCAAGCATGACCATGACGGTAGGGATATCAATAAGTCACCAAAAGCGGGTGTATGATATCACTGTGTGTCTTTGGTTTCAAGTCAATTGACTATTGCGCTCGTGACGTTTATATATTTGTTTCTTGCAGGTCTACCTTAAAATTAGGGTATCTAGGCTTATATGTAAGTCCCTTGTTTTCCACCCTTTTTTCACCTTTTTTTAATTATAGACACGCTATAGGTCTCCATAGTGAGGACTAGGCTCTAGTTGTTGGTCCTGATGAAACGCCACTTGATGTGTAGAGACTTTATCACGGCGTAAAACATGTTGACCTACGCAAAGGGATAGAAGAGAGGATTATTTTTTTTCCCTTACATTCTTTCACAGGGTGTGCAAGAACATTACTTCTGGTGGCACTCCACTTTTGGGTTTTCAATCTTGACATAGACCCTATAGGTGTAATAAACACACAAGGTTGGGGGTTCTATAGTCAATTTTGACATTCACTTTCCAGTCCCTCACTTTCTTTATTCATAGGGCTAATACATCCCTGTGCTCAATCAGAAGACATTATCTACAAGATCTCCGGCAAAGAGCCGCCTTGTGGGGCCCATTGGACATTGCAGTGCTGGTTCAACGAGGAGCAGGCCCAAGGATGAAGCATGACACCTATTTGGGTGTGTGACGGCCTTCGTTTCTACTCATATAAGTGCCTAGCTTGACCTGTGTTTGCCCGGGGGAGTCTTAGTGGGATCTCTTGCTTTCAGAACAGTGTACCTTTATGTGGTGTGTAGCTTTAATAGAACCTTCATATGTAAGAACTTTTACTAAGGGTTTGTGATCTGTTCGCAAGTAAATCTAGTTCCCCACACATAGGCCCTCATTCTGACCCTGGCGGTCTTTGACCGCCAGGGCGGAGGACCGCGGGAGCACCGCCGACAAGCCGGCGGTGCTTCAATGGGGATTCCGACCGCGGCGGTAAAGCCGCGGTCGGACCGGCACCACTGGCGGGGTCCCGCCAGTGTACCGCGGCCCCATTGAATCCTCCGCGGCGGCGCAGCTTGCTGCACCGCCGCGGGGATTCTGACCCCCCCTACCGCCATCCAGATCCCGGCGGTCGGACCGCCGAGATCCGGATGGCGGTAGGGGGGGTCGCGGGGCCCCTGGGGGCCCCTGCAGTGCCCATGCCACTGGCATGGGCATTGCAGGGGCCCCCGTAAGAGGGCCCCTAAATGTATTTCACTGTCTGCTGCGCAGACAGTGAAATACGCGACGGGTGCAACTGCACCCGTCGCACAGCTTCCACTCCGCCGGCTCGATTCCGAGCCGGCTTCATCGTGGAAGCCTCTTTCCCGCTGGGCTGGCTGGCGGTCTGAAGGCGACCGCCAGCCAGCCCAGCGGGAAAGTCAGAATTACCGCCGCGGTCTTTCGACCGCGGAACGGTAACTTGACGGCGGGACTTTGGCGGGCGGCCTCCGCCGCCCGCCAAGGTCAGAATGAGGGCCATACTGTCTTAATCTTTCAATCGCCCATATCACTGCTAATATTTCCTTTTCAATTACAGAAAACGTTTCTTCTGATGAAAATAATGACCTTGAAGAAAACACTACTGTGATTTCTGTCCCTGTATCATCAATTTGAGTTAATACTGCTTCCAGACCCTTTCCACTTGCATCGGTGTTAATAACACTTTGTGAGCCTATCTCAAATCCTTGTAAAGGAAGAGCTGTACTTAATTCTCGTCTGATGTTTTCAAAATCATCTTGCAATTCTTTACCCCAACAGAATTTGCTTTTTACTTTTAACAGTTGCCTTAATCTGTGTTTTTTCATAGCAAATTTACTTACAAATTTAGCATAAAATTCTGTCAATCCTAAGAAGGATCTAACTTCATCCTTTGATGTGGGAGCAGGTGCACCTTTGATCACTCTAATTATCTTTTTCTTGGGAGAAATTCCATTGCTTCCTTCTTCATGGCCCAAATATGCTACAGAATTTAAGGCAAATTTACGCTTTTTCAGGTCTGCTGTCAACCCATTATTAGCTAGTATCCCTTACACCAATTTCAATTTTGCATCATGTTCTTGTTTATATCAGCCCATCACCAGTATAGCATCCTGAAAGTTTGTCACCTCCTCAACATTCTTGAAAACTTTATATATCAATCGTTGAAACACTGCAGCCGCTGACGCTAGGCCGAACGGAATACGGACGAACCAATAGCACTGGAAGGGTGTTATAAATGCTGTAAGATTCTTGCTAGCATGATGTAATTGAATCTGGTGATAGGCCGAGCTTAAATTAATAGTTGAGAACCATTTAACGTTCTTCATTTTTGCCAATAATTCTTCAATCCTAGGTAGAGGAAATTTGTCAATTACAATATTTTTATTAAGATCTCTTAGATCAGTGCATAACCTCAGGCAACTATAAGATTTTCAAACTACCAGGAGGGGGGACAACCACTCTGTACCCTAAATAGGTTCTATAATGCCTTTTTTCTCTAAAGCATATAATTATTTCATGACGTCCTCTCTAATTCCTATGGGTATATTCCTGACTTTATGAGTCACTGGCATGGCCCCCTCCTTTAGAATAATTTTGTATACAAATCCTGACAAGTTACCTACTTCACCTGAAAGTACTGTCGGAAAATATTCCTTCATTTCTGTTTCAAACGTAGAATCATGCACACTATGTAACATTACTTGATCACCACTGTTGGGATCCAAAATGAAGCCTAACACACCCTGATCAACCCACCCCAATACTGAAGGCCCCTTCTCTGCTACATACAACTTCCCTATAGCAAACCTTTCTTTAAATTTAAACTCAACCGTCCTAAAACCCACCATCGGAATTTCTTCTCCAGTATATATACTTGGGTGTATATCAGTGGCATTCAGCTGTTCCCCCAATTTTGCGGCAAACCCTTCTTGCCACACAGATCGCTAAATGATGGTATAAGGCGAACCAGAATCTGCTATAATCTATCTAGGAATCCAATTGATTTTTACATCACTTTTAGGTTTCTTTTTTAAATGAAAGTGTACTCCTAAAACTGCACCATCGATACTAAGTATACCTTCGTCACTAGAAACTTCATTGTCGTCCATATCTCCATTCTCCATGACACATTTAATTGCCTTCTTACTATAGTTCTTTTTCCTACAATTTTGGCAAAATGGCCTATAACACCACAGAAAGCACATTTCTTCTTGCTGGCAGGACACTCCTTATCGCTAGCTATGTGACCTCTATTGCCACACCTAAAACATCTAGGTCTTTTGTCATTGAAATCATGTGTGGGTTTCCCGGATTTTTTCTATCTGAAATTTGTTCCAACTTTTTTGCCAGTTTTTTCTAACTCCATCCTATTGGAAACTTTACAAACTGTTCCTCATTGGTTATCCTCTTTTAATGCTGCCTCCGCTCATCTTTTTGACCTTTCAGCTTTTTTAATTATAGCCATAATTTCATTAAGTGGAGATTCCCCACAAACCCACAACTTTTCCTGAATGCTAGAATTGTTGGAATGCGTAACCAATTGATCTCTTATCAGATCATCATGTAATACCCCAAATTTGCAATTTATGGCCAGCTTCTTAAGTGCAGGCACCTAGTCTTCTTCCTCTTCTACGGGTTCTAATTTCCCTTGTTTTCTTTGAAGAAATGAGCACCTATCTATGGCTACACAAACTGTAGGTTGATAATACAAGCCCAGTTCATCCAATGCATCCTTGAATCCATCCCTATTTTCTATTGTCTGATCTTTTTTTCCATCTGGTTGTAAACGCGTAATCCTTCTGGTCCCAAGCTATGTAATAGAATTTTCTTCTTCCTGGAAGTTGTAAAAGTTTCCTAATTTTCTTCCTCTAAAGCTGAAATATAATTAGTAAAAGAATCTTTCCAGTCCGCCCATTTGAAGGATGGTTCACCGGGTCGTGGGAGGAAGCGTACTGGGGTGTAAGACCATAGCTGTGAGATGGCAAGCTGACATTTATTCTTTCTCTTCCCCCTCCTATTTAAGGAGGTGTTAGTTCTATCTATAATGATATGCACCCACGTATAGTGTTTCAGTTGTTCAATTTAAATCAGCGTCTTGAATATTGAGCAGCATGAATTATTTAAATCCCTTAATATGCATATATTCCACGTACAATATGCACTGTTTATAGATGTGCTGAATACGCCTAATTATTTTACAGTTGGTGTGCGCATCACCAGATGTGCTTAATAAATGCCTTGAATGTGGGTCTGCACGTCACCGAAATTGCGCCCTTCAAGATACTGAAATTCCGGTGTGCGCATCACCGCATTTGCTTAGGTCCTTGCAAAATGGTGTGCGGGTCACCAAAATGCGCATTACACTTGAACTCTATCCTGCCGTATTCAGGCCGTGAAACCCTCTTTCTTAGTGATACTCAAAGTGGTGCTCACGTTGCCCACACGTCGTATATTTTTTGCTCTTGATACGTGCACAATAATCACGATTGCCTCTTGTAATGTAACGCTTGTTTTTGTAACAGGCTCACCTGTAATTCTTCTCCTCTTGTATCTTTACTTTGCCTATTGTGAAGCGCTCTGACACCTTCGGGTAAAGTCCGCGCTATATAAAAACGCATTAAATAAAAAAATAAAAATAAAAATACACAAGTATGCTACGGCGTAACGTCTTCCTGCAAATTCACGCCTGCAACTATTCTCCGAAATTCCTCCAGTCTCCAAACCACAACCAATGTCAACTGAAATACATTGGGACCAAAGTTGGAATTCTGCCGCTTTGTGTTCCCACCACTGTCTCCAGTTGCCTGCTCGCCGCCGAGAAGAGACCTCTTAATCTCTTAATCTGCGATTGTCTTCGTAGACAAATCCTCCCTGGGTCCGCACCAATTCCACCCACCACCAAGTTCCACACAACTTCTGGTGAGTATGTGGTTTATTGGAGAGCAAGCAGGTAATGTGCAGACTGTACAACAAACTTCCCAACTGTCCACCTCCGGCTCCGGCTACCACTCCCATTCCAGGATGACCAGATGTAGGGTATTCTGTGGTACCTAGGATACCACACCAGCCTTGAGCTCACGCATCCGATCATCAGCAAAGCGATGTGTTGGGAGCAGAGTCCATCCTTCGCTCACGGCCACATTGTGTGGTCCTGGGTAAATGAATGTACAATCTTTAGCTTCACGTTCAGTGGCCGGGGGTGGCTAGAAACCCCGAATGATAGGGCCACTAGGTGAGAGAAAACACAGGGGCATATTTATACTCCGTTTGCGCCGGAATTGCGTCGTTTTTTTTTGCCGCAATTCCGACGCAAAAGTAACTCCATATTTATACTTTGGCGTTAGACGTGTCTAGCGCCAAAGTCCATGGAGTTTGCGTCCTTTTTTAGCGTGGACACCTACTTTGCGTTAATTATATGCAAGGTAGGCGTTCCCATCTAAAAAAGTGACTCCGCGGCATGTGCGCCGTATTTACACTCCCGGGCAAAATTCACGTCCGGGAGTGGGCGGGTAAAAAAAAATGACGTACGGCCGCTTTTGCGCCGTTTTTTAGCGCCTGGAAAAGGCAGGCGTTAAGGGACCTGTGGGCTCGGAAGGAGCCCAGAGGTGCCCTCCCATGCCCCCAGGGACACCCCCTGTCACCCTTGCCCACCCCAGGAGGACACCCAAGGCTGGAGGGACTCATCCCAGGGACAATAAGGTAAATTCTGGTAAGTATTTTATTTTTATTTTTTTGTGGCCTGATTCGTGCCCCCCTACATGCCACTATGCCCAATGACCATGCCCAGGGGACAGAAGTCCCCTGGGCATGGCCATTGGGCAAGGGGGCATGACTCCTGTCTTTGCTAAGACAGGAGTCATTTCTATGGGGGTTGGGAGTGGAAAAAAATGGCGCAAATCGGGTTGAGGCGAAAAATTTGCCTCAGCCTGACTTGCCCCATTTTTTCACGCCTAAGCTCCAAATCCCCCTACGCCGGCGAGGCCTGGTGTACGTCGTTTTTTTCAACGCACACCAGGAAGCGCCGGCGGCTAACGCCGGCTAACGTCATTGCTTAAATACGGCGCCCGCATGGCGCTTCAGAATGGCGTTAGCCGGCGCTAATTTTTTTGACGCAAAACTGCGTTAGCGCAGTTTTGCGTCAAAAAGTATAAATATGGGCCACAATATTTTGTAAAATAACCAACATTTTTTGAAGACTTTCCAGAGAGAGAGTGTTTTTGTCTGTGTGTATGTAAAAACTCCTGGTGAAAACACCTCACAGTACCCCACTGAAAGCACTGTACGCAACTATTAACCAGGAAATACACTTACTACGGGGTGTAACACCCCAAACAACCCCCATGAACCTACGCCCCTGTGGAGAGGTCTGTGGGTGAGGAAAGGTGAGGTGGTTCCGTGCAGTAGCTTTAACCTTTTGACTTCTGTGCACCTCCTGCACCCCCCAAATCACTACTGGAAGGTGGGGATCCCAGCATAAGCAATTTGTATAATTTAAACCTCAAAACAATACACATCAGAAACAAGTATACTTGAAACAAATACACAAATTATAAAATATTTTAGTTCACAAAGGAAAAAAATATACAATAACAGCATTTTATTTTTTGATGGGAAGTTTTAAATGTTTTCAAAGTTTGGTTTGAGTTGTAAATAACGAGGCAATGTGCTGGAGTCCAGCGTGGCACTTTGGTTCTGATTAAAGGAAAGTGTTGCTGCACCCAGTGCACAGCCACTTTCCTTGTGCCCCTTAGCGCCCCCCCTAACGCCACCATGTGTGCGCCGTATCTAAGATAACGCTAGTTAGGGAACTAGCATCAAAATTTTAACGCTAGTTCCGAGCTTTGCAGGATTAGCGTAAAAAATGTTGACGCTAATCCTACAAAGATCATTGAGGCTCATTGTAAACAATGGTGCGCCTCCTTTTAACGCCTGCTCTGAGCACGTGTTGAAAGTGCCAAAAAAAATAATGGAAAGAAATTTCTTAGATTTCTTTGCACCATTTTGTCAGCCCCCCTAACGAGGGAACGCCCCTTTTGGATACTTTATGCCTGGTGCAGGTATAATGTAGTGCAATGGGTTACAAAGTGGAGCAACGCATGCATTGCATCGCTTTGTAAATTTGGCGCAGTGATTTTGGCCTTGTTGGGCCACATTAGCGTAAAAAGAATGATGTTAATATGGCGCAAGGAGGCGCTGGGGGCTCTTAAATCTGCCCCTTTATCTTTTGCGCGCTTAGTGCATGTTCCTTTTTGCTGCACTTGCGTTGCTCCCACAAATCAAGTTAAGAATATGAATGTAATTCTTAGCCGCACATTTCAAATTCCTTCACATTTACTCAGCGTTTTAAAGTTGCAATATTGCCTTTTTATATATATACTTCCCAGCTTGAAGAATTATGGGCCCGTGCTCACATCACATTATACAAATGTGCCATCAGCGTCTTTATCCTGCGGAAATTGTGCTTTTAGAGCTGCTGAGTTCACACTTCCCTGCTCCACACAAGATTCACCTGCAGGGACTTGCAAGAGAGAGGAGGGATGCTGGGAGATTTAAGCGCTTTGGAAGTGACTGTGGATGTTTCTCCGTGCGCCTGAGACTTTGATGCAGTGGACTGCAGCATGGCTATCTTGGGGTGGCTCCAACAGAAGCCCTGGGTGGCCTGGCCCCCTTGAGGCTCACGGTTCCACCACCACGCAAAAACTCTCCCTTGCTCTACTCATCCCTTCAACAGTCTCAGAACTCACTCCTTGCCTGGACAAATTGCCTGTTTCAGGGAAAAACCGGAAAAAGACAGTGCCTCATATAGCTCACAGATAAGGCAGCCTGTGGCACTATATGATGCAGATCCTGGGGTATAGTTACGATAAAGTGACGCCGGTCAGCGCAGCAAGTCACCTTCCTGCCCTACATCACGGGGAAAGGGCAGAAAGGCACCATATTTACAAAATATGGTGCATTACTGTCCTCCTCCCTTGCGCTGGTGTCTTTTTGGCTGCCTAGCGCCAATGCAGGCACCCGTGCACTATGGTTTAAGGGTGCCTGCATTGCATGCAGGATTTTTTGTGCACGAAGGGACACCTTCCTGAACAAAAATAATCCATGAAGTGGGTTTTCCTCTATGGGTGCCGCAGAATGCAGCCCACATAGAAAGAGGACAAAATGAGGAGAAATAGAGATGTTTCTCTTTCTTACGCCTCCCCAGGTGAGGAGTACGGTTTTGAAGTATTCTCAGGTTTACAGAACCTTGTAAATCTTTGAATGCATCAAAACCCATGGGTGGTGCATGGCAAAACCCAGCACAATGCCCATGGAACGCCTCCTTGATGCAGAGTAAGGCAACCCCAAATCTACGGCGCCAGGAAAACTCATGCAAAGTGGCTTTGCATTGCCTCATACATATATGTCTTCAATCGGAGTCACCAGAATGTCAAAAAAAGTGACGCTCCAGTGGTGAATGAGGTTGTAAATATGCCCTTGTGTGCCCCACCAAAGAGCTCACACCAGTTCTTCAGATCATCTCATCTGCCCATGCTTCTTAGCGCACACAAATGACCTTGCATGGAGGAGGACAGTTGGATGGGCCAAGGTGCAAAGACCTGTGCCAGGGATACCCAGCAGGGCCATATGTACCTACAGAGATCTCCAGACTGAATTATTCTTCTGTATGGTGGACAATAAATGTGGCTGTCCATCCCAGGCGACCTCTTTCTATTTTCCAATGACAACACACGTCCGCCATGGCCATCAGGATGTTCCAGGATTCGTGGCAGTAGGGTCTCCCAAAAGTTGTAGCACTGCGCTGCAAAATCTGTAGGTGGTAGGGTTGTCAGAAGGACTGTATCCTACCTCCTAAAATGATAAGGTTGGACTGTGGAGAAACTGTCGGTGTATGACTGTGTGGTTGGCCAACAGTGTGGCTCATCACCTGACTACACGCTTTGTGGTGGGTGACAGCACCGTACAAGAAGAGGTGGTCAACTTAAAGGAAAAGGCCCTGAGATAGAGAGAAGGGGGCAGAGATGTTAGATCTGATGACAGAGAGTACATCCTGCAAAAATGAGGCAAGGCCTGTTATGGGCAGAAAATCACTGGACGGCGAGCAAGTGATGCAATGAGTGTGTGAATGAAAACACGTCAAGCGTAACCTGGACACGAATGGAGCCGCTCCACATTTAAAGAGAGAAGATGCACTGAAGAGGCAACCATCCAGCAGTCAAGAGAGGCAAGAAGGCTCAGTTCAGCAAGCGAATCAATGAAGCATCTACTAAAACCAAGGAAGTCTTCAACGTTCATCATGAAAGATCAAACCTTCTTCTAATTAATGAGTATCTGACGCCGTTCGTAGCTTCTTACAGCCACTGAATGAAGTCAGGCTGTTGGAGACAAAGAACTGATACACAGCCAACCAAGACTAAAGCACCAGATTGACCCATGGTCACCCACTCAGCAGCAAACGTCAAGCGATCCCTCCCCCTTCTGGCAGCGAACCCATCTAACAAGAGAAATGCCTCACTTCATTGGGGAATTGTCATTGCATCTGTGAGGAGAGCTCGCCAGAGGTTGCAAGGATTCAAGAGATGATGCACTCCTTAGGCATTCAAGCAGCATTTTACTGGATATCACGCTAACTACATGGTTAAGCATATTTTACACCATGGAATTCTGTGGAGTTACAAAAAACTCTGCAAGATTCCATGGATTTGCGTGAACAGGCGGGAATAGGCATGTTGCACTGCTTGTGCTGTGATTAGCGCCGGAAGCTCGTTCCATGCTGAAAGATCAGTGTGAATGGCACCACGTGGGACAGAAGGCACAGCTTCTCAAGTTTATTTTCCTGCAACTTGAGTAGATTTTCTACTCGAGCTCTAGCTTTCTGAGCGTGAACAGTCATGACTACCGTGCTGGAGAAATCTCGCTAGGTGTCTTCCTAGCTACCAAAAAACACACTAAGGTACGCCAAATCTCACCCGTGCTCGCCAACTTATTGTTTTTGAGCCGCGTGCAGGAAAACACTCTGGCATGCAATGGTTTGCAGAATTTGGATGGAACTCCGTGTACCGCATAACACAGAGAGGCCAAAAGTCCACCAATTCTGCTGGCGAAGCGGAATATATTGCCCACATCTGGGGTCATATTTACAGCCTGGATTGTGTCACTCTTGCAACACACCACGTGGTGCAGGAGCAACACAAACCTTAAGTGAGATTTCTCAAGCCACTCAAGTCCACCTTGCATTGCCCTGCGTGACTTCATAAATCTCGAGTAGTGTAACGTAACACAAATTGCTGGGTTACATTACTCTGCGCCAGGGAGGCGTTTCCCTGGGTGTTGCGTGGGTGTTCTCACGCAACATCCATAGATTTTGATACAATCCCAGATTTATAAGGACTTGTAAACCTGGGAACGTGACACAAATATACGCCATCCCAGAAGGGGTGTAATGAGAAGAAATATCTCCTTCTTTTTCGTCTTTCTATGTCTGCTGCTTTTGCCAGCACGCGGAGAAAGAGGAAAACGTCTCTCAGGATTGTTTTTGTGCAGGAAGGTGCTGCATTGCACCGAGGTGCAAGGGTGCCTGCGTTTGCACTTGGCAGCCAAAAGGATGCCAGTGCAGGGGGAAGGAGCAGGAGTGTGCCTCAGTGAATAAATATGGTGCATTTCTGCCTTTTCCTCGAGAAGCAGGGCAGCGCAGGGTGACTTACTGCCCCGCCGTGCTCCACAAAGACCACACATATGGGCCCTAGTGTTTCCCTGCTTGCGGCCCTCTGCAAGAGTGTTCTGGTATTACATGGACCGACAAGCCTGAAGATGGCAGCAAGACGGCAGCGTCTGAACTTGGGATTCTTCTCTCTGCACCAAAGCTAACAGTGACTTTGAGGAACGGGGCTTGGACACGCCTCATAAACTGCTAATACCAAGATGGAAGTCTGTCCATGGGATCCTGTCAGGTTCCCAATCTAAGGTAAAGCTGTGTTTTCCTGTGCAGAGCTCCAGTGTCTATATGAGTCATATATATGGAGGCCCTTGCACGTGATGGATGCGAGGCAACACGTTTGTACATTTTATTTTTTGTCACATTTTCGCCCCTTGTTACTATTTGTCCCTGATTTTTGCTTCCTGCAGTTGGAACTGTGAGTGGATCTCCCTCAGGGGGTTCTGGGTAAGCTCTTTCCTCCTCAAAGATGTTGGGAAACTTGGTGCCTTGCTTGTAAATTCGGCATTACTCTTCCCCTTCATTCAAGGACGGTGCTCTGCCAAGGAGGTCTTTCACCATGCGTCGTTTCCTCCTAACAGGAACACTCGTAAGGAGACGCTGACCACTGTTTACAAGAACTGTTCACAGCGAGGTGGCACCATGCCCACTTGGAGGACTCGCCGCTCACTGGGCAGTCAGGGAGACTTATCAGACCTTCTCAGTGTGCAGTCTTTGCTGGTCGTCTCTGTCCCTCTGAAACATGGCATTACCACCACCTTCTAGGGAAATGATTCCAGACCCTAACATCCTGTCAAGTTACAACGCGATCTCCAACCCTCCCTTCCCACAAAGATCGAGGGAAGGGCGTGCAAGCCAACTCAAGAGCCCATGAGCCTCAGCTGTCTCCTCCATCAATGTCATTCTGGATTCAGAGCCTCAAGAGGTCCTGAAACAGCCCGAGCTGTACAAGGGATGAGCTCCTTCTCTGCATCAATGAAGATAGGAAGAGAATCCTTGTTCTTTTCGCCCTCTCAGTGGCCTAAGATGCTTTCGCCAACGCAGAACTGGTGGAAAGGCTGGCACAGAGGCAGGAACATCTGGAGCTGTTGCTCTGCAGCATTGACTCCTTTCCTTTCAATTACAGGGGTGGGGACTTTGGATATCTGAATAGTTCACCTGTCCAGTGCTGTGTGGAATGTCCCAAGCATCACCCAAACCTTGACTTCCGTTCAACATCAGCATTCCACCCTTGGCCCAGTTACTCGAACAACACCAAATCTCCACCCAATAACTCCACTGGATGAAGAGCACAGTCATGTGCATGAAGAGAGACAAAACTGAGAGTCTCATGAATGGCCAAACCAGCCCCCTCCACCCAGCCCACCTTTGACTGCCCCCATCAACCACCAAGAAAAGCAAGAACCTGGGGATACTCTTGACTCTAAACTATTGTCCACCCCCAGGTCAATGCAGTCCTCTCACATCTCTAACCTGAGCAATGGGTAGAGAGCTCAAGAGACCGGCCGGACTCATGCAACATCGGCACCGTCCCAGCCAAGCAGCCAACCATCAGGCTTCAGGCAGCAAGGGCTTGGCAAAATGTCTGCAAGCTCTGAGCTTTAAGTCTGCTTGAAGGCCCTCCATTGGCTGCCAGTAGAATCCTGGATCTAGTTCCTGGTCCTCCGCACTGTCCACAAGGCGTGAAGGGCAACAGTCCGGAAGAGCCACAGAACCAGGCGCCTTGTCACACTGCGGCTAGAAGTCTCAAACCTGCTCTAGAAGCAACCCTTCATGATACCTGAAGACAGAGGCAAGTCCCTGGAAGTGCAGGCTCTGGACTGTGGGATGCCTCAGACCTCCCTGAGATCCACTCATGACTTCTTGTGATTCAGGAGACTCCTAGAGATGAAATAATCAGGCTTTCGTTCTTAATGACACTCCTCGCTGATCAAGGATGCAGGCGGATATGGACTACATCCATGAATTGGACACCCAAATACCCTTGTTTCTTTGTGTAGCTGTATGTAATCAGCTCTTGCAGGGCTCATGTGTGTAGGAAAGTACCATCTTGCCTGGCATGTTACCCCCATTTTTCACTGTATATATGTTGTTTTAGTTGTATGTGTCACTGGGACCCTGCCAGCCAGGGCCCCAGTGCTCATAAGTGTGCCTGTATGTGTTACCTGTGTTATGACTAACTGTCTCACTGAGGCTCTGCTAATCAGAACCTCAGTGGTTATGCTCTCTCATTTCTTTCAAATTGTCACTAACAGGCTAGTGACCAATTTTACCAATTTACATTGGCATACTGGAACACCCTTATAATTCCCTAGTATATGGTACTGAGGTACCCAGGGTATTGGGGTTCCAGGAGATCCCTATGGGCTGCAGCATTTCTTGTGCCACCCATAGGGAGGTCTGACAATTCTTACACAGGCCTGCCACTGCAGCCTGAGTGAAATAACGTCCACGTTATTTCACAGCCATTTTACCCTGCACTTAAGTAACCTATAAGTCACCTATATGTCTAACCTTTACCTGGTAAAGGTTGGGTGCTAAGTTACTTAGTGTGTGGGCACCCTGGCACTAGCCAAGGTGCCCCCACATTGTTCAGGGCCAATTCCCCGGACTTTGTGAGTGCGGGGACACCATTACACGCGTGCACTACATATAGGTCACTACCTATATGTAGCTTCACAATGGTAACTCCGAATATGGCCATGTAACATGTCTATGATCATGGAATTGCCCCCTCTATGCCATCCTGGCATAGTTGGCACAATCCCATGATCCCACAGGTCTGTAGCTCAGACCTGGGTACTGCCAAACTGCCTTTCCCGGGGTTTCACTGCAGCTGCTGCTGCTGCCAACCCCTCAGACAGGTTTCTGCCCTCCTGGGGTCCAGCCAGGCTTGGCCCAGGAAGGCAGAACAAAGGACTTCCTCAGAGAAAATGGTGTTAGGGCTAGGGAGGAGTAGCCTCCCCCAGCCTCTGGAAATGCTTTCATGGGCACAGATGGTGCCCATTTCTGCATAAGCCAGTCTACACCGGTTCAGGGACCCCTCAGCCCTGCTCTGGCGCGAAACTGGACAAAGGAAAGGGGAGTGACCACTCCCCTGACCTGCACCTCCCCTGGGAGGTGCCCAGAGCACCTCCAGTGTGCTCCAGACCTCTGCCATCTTGGAAACAGAGGTGCTGCTGGCACACTGGACTGCTCTGAGTGGCCAGGGCCAGCAGGTGACGTCAGAGACTCCTTCTGATAGGCTCCTTCAGGTGTTGCTAGCCTATCTTCTCTCCTAAGTAGCCAAACCCTCTTTTCTGGCTATTTAGGGTCTCTGCTTTGGGGATTTCCTTAGATAGCGAATGCAAGAGCTCATCCGAGTTCCTCTGCATCTCTCTCTTCACCTTCTGCCAAGGAATCGACTGCTGACCGCGCTGGAAGCCTGCAAAACTGCAACAAAGTAGCGAAGACGACTACTGCAACTCTGTAACGCTGATCCTGCCGCCTTCTCGACTGCTTTCCTGGTGGTGCATGCTGTGGGGGTAGTCTGCCTCCTCTCTGCACTAGAAGCTCCGAAGAAATCTCCCGTGGGTCGACGGAATCGTCCCCCTGCAACCGCAGGCACCAAAGAACTGCATCACCGGTACCCTGGGTCTCCTCTCAGCACAACGAGCGAGGTCCCTTGAATCCAGCAACTCTATCCTAGTGACTCCCACAGTCCAGTGACTCTTCAGTCCAAGTCCTTGCCTCCCCACGCCAGACTGCATTGCTGGGAACCGCGACTTTTGCAGCTACTCCGGCCTCTGTGCACTTCCGGCAGAAATCCTTTGTGCACAGCCAAGCCTGGGTCCACGGCACTCTAACCTGCATTGCACGACCTTCTACGTTGTCCTCTGGCGATGTGGGACTCCTTTGTGCGACTTCGGGTAAGCACAGTTTCACTCCTCTTTGTAGTGCCTGTTCTGGCACTTCTGCGGGTGCTGCCTGTTTCTGAGAGGGCTCCTTGTCTTGCTCTACATCCCCTCTGTTCCCTGACGCAATTGGCGACATCCTGGTCCCTCCTGGGCCACAGCAGCATCCAAAAACCCTAATCGCATGACTTGCAGCTAGCAAGGCTTGTTTGCGGTCTTTCTTCAGAAAAACACTTCTGCACGACTCTCCACGGCGTGGGACATCCATCCTCCAAAGGGGAAGTCTCTAGCCCTTGTCGTTCTTGCAGAATCTTCAGCTTCTACAGTCCAGTAGCAGCTTCTTTGCACCCACAGCTGGCATTTCCTGGGCACCTGCCCATCTCCAACTTGCTTGTGACTTTTGGACTTGGTCCCCTTGTTCCACAGGTACCCTCGTTTGGAAATCCATCGTTGTTGCATTGCTGATTTGTGTCTTTCCTGCAGAATTCCCCTATCACGACTTCTGTGCTCTTTGGGGAACTTTAGTGCACTTTGCACTCAATTTTCAGGGTCTTGGGGTGGGCTATTTTTCTAACCCTAACTGTTTTCTTACAGTCCCAGCGACCCTCTACGAGGTCACATAGGTTTGGGGTCCATTCGTGGTTCGCATTCCACTTTTGGAGTATATGGTTTGTGTTGCCCCTATCCCCATGTGTCCCCATTGCATCCTATTGTAACTATACATTGTTTGCACTATTTTCTAATACTATACTGCATATTTTTGGTATTGTGTACATATATCTTGTGTATATTTGCTATCCTCATACTGAGGGTACTCACTGAGATACTTTTGGCATATTGTCATAAAAATAAAGTACCTTTATTTTTAGTATATCTGTGTATTGTGTTTTCTTATGATATTGTGCATATGACACTAGTGGTACTGTAGGAGCTTCACTCGTCTCCTAGTTCAGCCTAAGCTGCTCTGCTAAGCTACCATTATCTATCAGCCTAAGCTGCTAGACACCCTATACACTAATAAGGGATAACTGGGCCTGGTGCAAGGTGCAAGTACCCCTTGGTACTCACTACAAGCCAGTCCAACCTCCTACAATGTGACATACAGAGTTATATAAAATTCACAAAAATAAAAAACGACACCAGTGTTTCACTCTTTTCTGTGGACACAAAGCCTTGTCTCCCAACCTACCCTCCTTTCATGTAAGAACTTCGCTCGGCCCACTATTCCCTGCAAGGACTAAAGTGCTGGTGTGTGGTCGGCCCTCCACAACCACAGTGTTTAAAGCTTCTTTTTAGTTTTTAAAAGCTCTATGATTTTATTCTGAAGCCTTACTCAAAGGTTATATTTTATGATTAGCTCACTGACATGTTTTATAATAAATGCAACATTCTGCAGTGTACAGGCTGCAAAGAGCTGGCTCACTGAGAATTATTTGATGCATAATTGAGTCTGTGTTTTAAAAGGGTTACCAGATAGTGTTGAAAGGCTCGTTAATGGGTGTGAGGCAGGCTTTAAATGTCACCATATTGTAATAACAAGAATAGCAGGGAGGAATTTAGACGGGCAAACCTTCTGTTCTATTGTTTGATTTTCTGTAGCAATGCGCTAGCTTGAAGACTCTGGGGGTCATTCCGACCCTGGCGGTCCATGACCGCCAGTGCGGAGGGCAGCGGAAGCACCGCCAACAGGCTGGCGGTGCTTCCTGGGCTATTCTGACCGTGGCGGTAAAGCCGCGGTCAGAAAAGGGGAACCGGCGGTTTCCCGCTGGTTTTCCCCTGGCCCAGGGAATCCTCCATGGCGGCGCTGCTTGAACGGGGATTCCGACCCCCTTCCCGCCAGCCTGTTTCTGGCGGTTGTCACCGCCAGAACCAGGATGGCGGGAACGGGTGTCGTGGGGCCCCTGGGGGCCCCTGCACTGCCCGTGCCACTGGCATGGGCAGTGCAGGGGCCCCCTCACAGGGCCCCATACAGATTTTCACTGTCTGCTTAGCAGACAGTGAAAATCGCGACGGGTGCCACTGCACCCGTCGCACCCCTGCAACTCCGCTGGCTCCATTCGGAGCCGGCTTCCTCGTTGCAGGGGCTTTCCCGCTGGGCTGGCGGGCGGCCTTTTGGCGGTTGCCCGCCGGCCCAGCGGGAAAGTTGGAATGGCCGCCGCGGTCTTTTGACCGCGGGGCGGTCATTCGGCGGTAACCGCATGGCGGGCGGCGACCGCCACCCGCCGCGGTCAGAATGACCGCCTCTGTGTGTTTTCAACCCTTTAGGTGTTTTAGTGAAACGTCCATCATCTATGTCACATGCCAATCATCTGTGTCAAATGTCAATCATCTGTATGACATCTCAATCATCTATGTCAATTATAAATTATCTATGCGAAATGTCAATCATCTGCATGAAATGTCAGTCATCTGTGTGACATGTCAATCATCTATGGGAAATATCAATCATCTGTATAAAATATCATCTAAGTCAAATCTCAATCATCTATATGAAATCTCAATCATTTATGGGAAATGTCAATCATCTGTGTTCCATGTCAATCATCTATGTGAAATATAAATCATCTTTGTGAAATGTCAATCATGTCCGTGAGATGTCAGTCATCTATGTGAAATGTCACCTAAGTAAAATGTCAATCATCTATGTGAAATGTTCGTGGAAAGATTGCGCCAAGAGGAGGCGGGATGGGACATCACATGCGAGCGCTAATCACACGCGGTCTCCTTTTACGCGGACTTCATGCTTTTATATACCCATGATTTGACCATGGGCCTTACACCAGTAGCTAGAACTCTCCAGCTATTTGGGGGTCTGTCTGGCTTGTGGGTCAATCACATAGAATCAAAGGCGATCTTCTTACGAGATGCCTTGCCTCCTGGAAAGATTCAACTGGGTGCGCAGAATATCCCAGTGGCCCAGCATACTTTCCGGCACCTGGGCATCTACATTTACCGGTCCCACGCTGATTTCCTAGTTGGGAACCTTTTGAGGGTGATGGCAGCACTGCGGGCCTAGTTGAATTTCTAGGTCATCCTTCCTCTGTCGGTGGTCGCTTGGCCTTAGCAAAGATGGCGATGCTACAGAAGTTATATCATTTTCTTAACCTCCACCACATTATCCCGCAATCGATATTTAGAACATTAAAGCCTCTCTTAATTGACCATATATGGGCCTCGGACCGCTGCCGTATTGGTCTCCACAAGTTACAGCTACCAACCGATGAGGGGTGCCCTGGTGCGCCTGATTTACGCTCTTACTGCCTGGCGGCACAGCTACAGTGGCTCTCTTACTGGCTGGTGGCACAGCTACAGTGGCTCTCTTACTGGCTAGCGGCACAGCTACAGTGGCTCTCTTACTGGCTAGCGGCACAGCTACAGTGACTCTCTTACAGGCTAGCGGCACAGCTACAGTGGCTCTCTTACTGGCTAGCGGCGCAGCTACAGTGGCTCTCTTACTGGCTAGCGGCACAGCTACAGTGGCTCTCTTACTGGCTGGCGGCACAGCTACAGTGGCTCTCTTACTGGCTAGCGGCACAGCTACAGTGGCTCTCTTACTGCCTGGCGGCACAGCTACAGTGGCTCTCTTACTGGCTAGCGGCACAGCTACAGTGGCTCTCTTACTGGCTAGCGGCGCAGCTACAGTGGCTCTCTTACTGGCTGGTGGCACAGCTACAGTGGCTCTCTTACTGGCTAGCGGCGCAGCTACAGTGGCTCTCTTACTGGCTGGTGGCACAGCTACAGTGGCTCTCTTACAGGCTAGCGGCACAGCTACAGTGGCTCTCTTACTGGCTAGCGGCGCAGCTACAGTGGCTCTCTTACAGGCTAGCGGCACAGCTACAGTGGCTCTCTTACTGGCTGGCGGCGCAGCTACAGTGGCTCTCTTACTGGCTAGCGGCACAGCTACAGTGGCTCTCTTACTGGCTGGCGGCACAGCTACAGTGGCTCTCTTACTGGCTAGCGGCACAGCTACAGTGGCTCTCTTACTGCCTGGCGGCACAGCTACAGTGGCTCTCTTACTGGCTAGCGGCACTGCTACAGTGGCTCTCTTACTGGCTAGGGGCACAGCTACAGTGCCTCTCATACTGGCTAGCGGCACAGCTACAGTGGCTCTCTTACTGGCTAGCGGCACAGCTACAGTGGCTCTCTTACAGGCTAGTTGCACAGCTACAGTGGCTCTCTTACTGGCTAGCGGCACAGCTACAGTTGCTCTCTTACAGGCTAGCGGCACAGCTACAGTTGGCTCTCTTACTGGCTAGCGGCACAGCTACAGTGGCTTTCTTACTGGCTAGGGGCACAGCTACAGTGGCTCTCTTACTGGCTAGCGGCACAGCTACAGTGGCTCTCTTACTGGCTAGCGGCACAGCTACAGTGGCTCTCTTACTGGCTAGCGGCACAGCTACAGTGGCTCTCTTACTGGCTAGCGGCACAGCTACAGTGGCTCTCTTACTGGCTAGCGGCACAGCTACAGTGGCTCTCTTACTGGCTAGCAGCACAGCTACAGTGGCTCTCGTACTGGCTAGCGGCACAGCTACAGTGGCTCTCTAACTGGCTAGCGGCACAGCTACAGTGGCTTTCTTACTGGCTAGCGGCACAGCTACAGTGGCTCTTTTACTTGCTAGCGGCACAGCTACAGTGGCTCTCTTACTGGCTAGCGGCACAGCTACAGTGGCTCTCTTACTGGCTAGCGGCACAGCTACAGTGGCTCTCTTACTGGCTAGCGGCACAGCTACAGTGGCTCTCTTACTGGCTAGCGGCACAGCTACAGTGGCTCTCTTACTGGCTAGCGGCACAGCTACAGTGGCTCTCTTACTGGCTAGGGGCACAGCTACAGTGGCTCTCATACTGGCTAGCGGCACAGCTACAGTGGCTCTGTTACTGGCTGGCGGCACAGCTACAGTGGCTCTCTTACTGGCTAGCGGCACAGCTACAGTGGCTCTCTTACTGGCTAGCGGCACAGCTACAGTGGCTCTCTTACTGGCTAGCGGCACAGCTACAGTGGCTCTCTTACTGGCTAGGGGCACAGCTACAGTGGCTCTCTTACTGGCTAGCGGCACAGCTACAGTGGCTCTCTTACTGCCTGGCGGCACAGCTACAGTGGCTCTGTTACTGGCTGGCGGCACAGCTACAGTGGCTCTCTTACTGGCTAGCGACACAGCGACAGTGGCTCTCTTACTGGCTAGCGGCACAGCTACAGTGGCTCTCTTACAGGCTAGCGGCACAGCTACAGTGGCTCTCTTACTGGCTAGCGGCACAGCTACAGTGGCTCTCTTACTGGCTAGCGGCACAGCTACAGTGTCTCTCTTACTGCTAGCGGCCCAGCTACATTGGCTCTCTTACTGCTAGCGGCACAGCTACAGTGGCTCTCTTACTGGTTGGCGGCACAGCTACAGTGGCTCTGTTACTGGCTGGCGGCACAGCTACAGTGGCTCTCTTACTGGCTAGCGACACAGCTACAGTGGCTCTCTTACTGGCTAGCGGCACAGCTACAATGGCTCTCTTACAGGCTAGCGGCACAGCTACAGTGGCTCTCTTACTGGCTAGCGGCGCAGCTACAGTGGCTCTCTTACTGGCTAGCGGCACAGCTACAGTGGCTCTCTTACTGGCTGGCGGCACAGCTACAGTGGCTCTCTTACTGGCTAGCGGCACAGCTACAGTGGCTCTCTTACTGCCTGGCGGCACAGCAACAGTGGCTCTCTTACTGGCTAGCGGCACTGCTACAGTGGCTCTCTTACTGGCTAGGGGCACAGCTACAATGCCTCTCATACTGGCTAGCGGCACAGCTACAGTGGCTCTCTTACTGGCTAGGGGCACAGCTACAGTGGCTCTCTTACTGGCTAGCGGCACAGCTACAGTGGCTCTCTTACTGGCTAGCGGCACAGCTACAGTGGCTCTCTTACAGGCTAGTTGCACAGCTACAGTGGCTCTCTTACTGGCTAGCGGCACAGCTACAGTTGCTCTCTTACAGGCTAGCGGCACAGCTACAGTTGGCTCTCTTACTGGCTAGCGGCACAGCTACAGTGGCTTTCTTACTGGCTAGGGGCACAGCTACAGTGGCTCTCTTACTGGCTAGCGGCACAGCTACAGTGGCTCTCTTACTGGCTAGCGGCACAGCTACAGTGGCTCTCTTACTGGATAGCGGCACAGCTACAGTGGCTCTCTTACTGCTAGCGGCACAGCTACAGTGGCTCTCTTACTGCTAGCGGCACAGCTACAGTGGCTCTCTTACTGGCTAGCGGCACAGCTACAGTGGCTCTCTTACTGGCTAGCGGCACAGCTACAGTGGCTCTCTTACTGGCTAGCGGCACAGCTACAGTGGCTCTCTTACTGGCTAGCGGCACAGCTACAGTGGCTCTCGTACTGGCTAGCGGCACAGCTACAGTGGCTCTCTTACTGGCTAGCGGCACAGCTACAGTGGCTCTCTTACTGCTAGCGGCCCAGCTACATTGGCTCTCTTACTGCTAGCGGCACAGCTACAGTGGCTCTCTTACTGGCTGGCGGCACAGCTACAGTGGCTCTGTTACTGGCTGGCGGCACAGCTACAGTGGCTCTCTTACTGGCTAGCGACACAGCTACAGTGGCTCTCTTACTGGCTAGCGGCACAGCTACAGTGGCTCTCTTACAGGCTAGCGGCACAGCTACAGTGGCTCTCTTACAGGCTAGCGGCACAGCTACAGTGGCTCTCTTACTGGCTAGCGGCACAGCTACAGTGGCTCTCTTACTGGCTAGCGGCACACATACAGTGGCTCTCTTACTGGCTAGCGGCACAGCTAGAGTGGCTCTCTTACTGGCTAGCGGCACAGCTACAGTGGCTCTCTTACTGGCTAGCGGCACAGCTACAGTGGCTCTCTTACTGGCTAGCGGCACAGCTACAGTGGCTCTCTTACTGGCTAGGGGCACAGCTACAGTGGCTCTCTTACTGGCTAGCGGCACAGCTACAGTGGCTCTCTTACTGGCTAGGGGCACAGCTACAGTGGCTCTCTTACTGGCTAGGGGCACAGCTACAGTGGCTCTCTTACTGGCTAGCGGCACAGCTACAGTGGCTCTCTTACTGCCTGGCGGCACAGCTACAGTGGCTCTCTTACTGGCTAGCGGCACAGCTACAGTGGCTCTTTTACTGGCTAGCGGCACAGCTACAATGGCTCTCTTACTGGCTAGCAGCACAGCTACAATGGCTCTCTTACAGGCTAGCGGCACAGCTACAGGGGCTCTCTTACTGCCTGGCGGCACAGCTACAGTGGCTCTCTTACTGGCTAGCGGCACAGCTACAGTGGCTCTCTTACTGGCCAGTGGCACAGCTACAATGGCTCTCCTACTGGCCAGTGGCACAGCCACAATGGCTCTCTTACTGGCTGGCAGCACAGCTACAGTGGCTCTCTTACAGGCTAGCGGCACAGCTACAATGGCTCTCTTACTGGCTAGCGGCACTCTTACTGGCTAGCGGCACAGCTACAGTGGCTCTCTTACTGGCTAGCGGCACAGCTACAGTGGCTCTCTTACTGGCTAGCGACACAGCTACAGTGGCTCTCTTACTGGCTAGCGACACAGCTACAGTGGCTCTCTTACTGGCTAGCGACACAGCTACAGTGGCTCTCTTACTGGCTAGCGACACAGCTACAGTGGCTCTCTTATTGGCTAGCGGCACAGCTACAGTGGCTCTCTTACTGGCTAGTGGCACAGCTACAGTGGCTCTCTTACTGGCTAGCGGCACAGCTACAATGGCTCTCTTACTGGCTAGCGACACAGCTACAGTGGCTCTCTTACTGGCTAGCGGCACAGCTACAGTGGCTCTCTTACTGGCTAGCGGCACAGCTACAGTGGCTCTCTTACAGGCTAGGGGCACAGCTACAGTGGCTCTATTACTGGCCAGCGGCACAGCTACAGTGGCTCTCTTCCTGGCTAGCGGCACAGCTACAGTGGCTCTCTTACTGGCTAGTGGCACAGCTACAATGGCTCTCTTACTGGCTAGCGGCACAGCTACAATGGCTCTCTTACTGGCTAGCGGCACAGCTACAATGGCTCTCTTACTGGCTAGGGGCACAGCTACAGTGGCTTTCTTACTGGCTAGGGGCACAGCTACAGTGGCTCTCTTACTGGCTAGCGGCACAGCTACAATGGCTCTCTTACAGGCTGGCGGCACAACTACAGTGGCTCTCTTACTGGCTAGCGGCACAGCTACAAGGGCTTTCTTACTGGCTGTCAGCACAGCTACAGTGGCTCTCTTACTGGCTAGTGACACAGCTACAGTGGCTTTCTTACTGGCTAGGGGCACAGCTACAGTGGCTCTCTTACTGGCTAGGGGCACAACTACAGTGGCTTTTTTCTTACTGGCTAGCGGCACAGCTACAGTGGCTCTCTTACTGGCTAGCGGCACAGCTACAGTGGCTCTCTTACTGGCTAGCGTCACAGCTACAATGGCTCTCTTACTGGCTAGCGGCACAGCTACAGTGGCTCTCTTACTGGCTAGCGGCACAGCTACAGTGGCTCTCTTACTGGCTAGCGGCACAGCTACAGTGGCTCTCTTACTTGCTAGCGGCACAGCTACAGTAGCTCTCGTACTGGCTAGCGGCACAGCTACAGTGGCTCTCTTACTGGCTAGCGGCACAGCTACAGTGGCTCTCTTACTGGCTAGCGGCACAGCTACAGTGGCTCTCTTACTTGCTAGCGGCACAGCTACAGTGGCTCTCTTACTGGCTAGCGGCACAGCTACAGTGGGTCTCTTACTGGCTAGCGGCACAGCTACAGTGGGTGTCTTACTGGCTAGCAGCTATACATTTGCAAGAAATAGGTTATACGTTAGCTAAATGGCAGCCTACACACATTGCTAATGCCAGGGAATACTTACCATCCCCACACACTACCGTTACTACTCCATAATGCTCTTGTATATTGGCAAACATTGCTCAGCCTCATTGGAGCCACGACCCCATATGCCCCTAACACGCGGCTGTGAGGCATACCCACACTGTGGGACACTCTTTCGACAGTTAAACTAAACATTGGGAGGCGCAGGGATTGTCCATGGTGAGGGACCTCTTTGAAGATGGCACGTTGATTCCGTAACGGGAATTTATACATATACATGATCTTCCTGGGGCCCTCTTCCTTACACACGCCAGTATATTATGATACATATATAAACACTGGACACCAACTGGGGAGGCACCAAACACACATGCACTAGTACGAGCGATCTATGAGATGGGCAGGGGCAGACATCTGGTCAGGTGCTCTATAAAGACCTATGCTCCCACCTCCAGGTATCGTTGTACCCCTGTTAGAAATGGGGTCTTTGGTTGGCAGTCAGGTTACCCCCTGTCCAAGCAAGGGCCCTCATTCTAGTCAGGGTAAAAGAGAATCACCCTTGGTTAACCCCCCGCTCACCCTCTTGGTAGCTTGGCATGAGCAGGCAGGCTTAACTTCAGAAGCAATGTGTAAAGTATTTGTACCAACACACACAGTAACTCAGTGAAAACACTACAAAATGATACAACACAGGTTTCAAAAAATCGGTAATATTTATTTAAATGAAACAAGACCAAAACGATAAAAATCCAACATACACAAGTCAAGTTATGAATTTTCAAAGAATAAGAGTCTTAATCCTTAAAAAACAGTGAGAATGCGGTTAGAGTTCAAAAGTACCTGGGTAGTGCCAAAATAAAGCCGCACAGGTGAGTGTGCGTCAAAAAAGGCCAGCGATGCGTTGATTTCTCACCTGCAAATGAGAAGGTGCGTTGTTCCTCCTTCAGTCTGATTGACATGCGTTGTTTCTTCTCTTCTGCAAGAGAACGATGCGTCTATTCGGACAGACACCTCGGATCAGGGCAGGCTTTGCATTGATTTTTCGCAGTCAGTAATGTTGGGTTGAAAATCCAGTCGCACGGTATCACAAAACCGTGCTGTGTGGGATTTACGTCGCTATCAGCCTCCGTTAGCGGGTGTTGCATGTCGTTTCTCCAGCCGTGCTGCATCGATCTTCCATCCGCGATGCAGGTGGAGCATTGATTTCAGCTGCAAAGCTGGCGGTATGTCATTTATCAGCCGCGTCACGAAGGGTGCGTTGAAAATTTCCCCACACACCAGTCTGTGCGTGGATTTTCAGTTCTTGTCTGCCAAGTTCACCTTTCAAGGGCCCAGGAATTGGAGAGGGCACCACTTGGCAGGGCAGGAGGCTCAGCAGAGAATCCAGGTGCTGGCAGGGGAAGTCTTTCATGGCCCTAAGGCTTCAGCAACAGGAGGCAAGCTTAGTTCAAGCCCTTGCAGATTCTTCTCAAGCAGGAATGCACAACAAAGTCCAGGCTTTGTCCCCTTTCACAGACAGAAGCAGCAACTGCAGGATAGCCCAACCAAGGACAGTCACAGGCAAGGCAGCACTTCTCCTCAGCCCTTCAGCTCTTCTCCAGGCAGAGGTTCCTCTTGATTTCAGAGGTGATCTACTTTTCAGGGATTTTGGGTGTTCTTCTTATACCCCTTTCTGCCTTTGAAGTAGGCCTACTTCAAAGAGAAGTCCCTGTTGTTTTCAAGCTCATGCCTTGCCCATGCCCCAGACACACACCAGGGGGTTGGAGACTGCATTATGTGAGGGCAGGCACAGCCCTTTCAGGTGCAAGTGACCACTCCTCCCCTCCCTCCCAGCACAGATGGCTCATCACGATATGCAGGCTACACCCCAGCTCCCTTTGTGTCACTGTCTAGAGGAGAGGTGCAAACAGCCCAACTGTCAAACTGACCCAGACAGGGAATCCACAAACAGGCTGAGTCACAGAATAGTTTAAGCAAGAAAACGCCTACTTTCTAAAAGTGGCATTTTCAAACACACAATCTAAAAACTAACTTCACTAAAAGATGTATTTTTAAATTGTGAGTTCAGAGACCCCAAACTTCACATGTCTATCTGCTCCCAAAGGGAATCTACACTTTAATCATATTTAAAGGCAGCTCCATGTTAACCTATGAGAGAGACAGGCCTGGCAACAGTGAAAAACGAATTTGGCAGTACCTCGCTGTCAAACACATAAGTATATGTCCTACCTTTAGCATACACTGCACCCTGCCTATGGGGCTACCTAGGCCCTACCTTAGGGGTGCCTTACATGTATAAAAATGGAAGGTTTAGGAATGTCAAGTGGGTACACTTGCCAAGTTGAATTGGTAGTTTAAAACTACACACACAGACACTGCAGTGGCAGGTCTGAGACATGTTTACAGGGCGACTCATGTGGGTGGCACAACCAGTGCTGCAGGCTCACTAGTAGCATTTGATTTACAGGCCCTGGGCACCTGTAGTGCACTGTGCTAGTTACTTACTAGTAAATCAAATATGCCAATCATGGACAAGCCAATTACACATACATTTTACATAGGAGCACTTGCCCTTTAGCACTGGACAGCAGTGGTAAAGTGCCCAGAGTAACAAAAAACAGCAAGAAACTGAGTCCAGGATATATCAACAACCTGGGAAACAGAGGCAAAAAGTTAGGGGAGACCATGCAAGGATGCCAAGTTTAACACCCCCCTATGAGACAAATGGAAAGGAGACTTTGTGCACCCATGCCATCATGAGGAATGACGGTTATGGTGGTTCATCCTAGAATACGCAACCCTCATATGTCACAATACACAGTTTAAATTTATTCAGTTTTCGATATAACATAGGTCATTCCTGACAC
The DNA here is from genome assembly GCF_031143425.1 of Pleurodeles waltl. Classification (NCBI taxonomy): domain Eukaryota; kingdom Metazoa; phylum Chordata; class Amphibia; order Caudata; family Salamandridae; genus Pleurodeles; species Pleurodeles waltl. The sequence continues at coordinate 38,442,002 of NC_090438.1, read as the reverse complement.
CCTTAAAAGTACACACACTCTTCTCCTCTGCGATGTCCTCATGTGCCCGGTGTCCTACTAAGAATGCAAGCCTACTGCTCATGATGTGGGCATCCCCTGCCGTCTTACTGGAAGGAGCCTGTGACTCGCTTAGATCATTAACAGAGCATTCATATTGGGACTCAGTGGAACATTGCATACTGAGGCTCTACTGATACCGGAGGGTTCCCGGACGGAAGTGTGTTTTGTGGACCTGGCATTACTTCTTGCCAGACGACAGACAACACGACGTTGGAAATCGCCAGCTCCACCCTTGGTGTTGAGGTTGCGGGAGGAGGTATGATGTTGGGGGTCTGGTGAGAGTTCAGCACTGCGCAGAGAGGAGTACAGGGGGTTACGTGAGTGATCCATTTCCATGGTGTGAGATACCAGCCTGAGTGTGTAACTTATACTGTGTGAGAAATGTGGCCATGCAAGTTGTAGAATGTATCTGTCAAGATGGTTTACAGATCCTTCATGTATTAGTAAGTACTCTGGCACCCATACTCGCCTTGCTGCTGATCCGTGCACAGTAAGTTTATTTACTGCTGGCTATGTATGTTCATGTTTGTGAAAAACTAACAAAATATGTTCTAAAAAAATCTGTGTGAAATGTCAATCACCTGTGTGGCATGTCAATCATCTATGTGAAATGTCAATCACCTGTGTGACATGTCAATCATCTGTGTGGCATGTCAGTCATATGTGTGACATGTCAGTCATCTGTGTGGCATGTCAATCACCTGTGTGACACGTCAGTCATCTGTGTGGCATGTCAGTTATATGTGTGACATGTCAGTCACCTATGTGAAATGTTAGTCACCTATGTGACATGTCAGTCATCTGCGTGAAATAAAAATCATCTATGTGACGTCAATAATCTGTGTGAAATGTCAATCACCGGTGTGACCTTCTGTGTGTAAGCAGCAAGCCAGAATAGAGACGAGCGGAAGATCTAGTCTGCTAACACAACGTGTCCATGTTAAAGGTTTACCGCAGCATTCCTCTGATTGGTCAATGAGTCCGTGTGATGTACACCCACAGCACTGCTGAACGTGACGTCCCCAGGACAGGCCACAGCGCTCCACCGCCGAGGACTCGGTGCGGTGCTTAGGGAGCCCCAAACAACACCACAAGCTGGTTGAGATGAAACACAACTCCTCCCCAGGACGACTGGACACAGGTGTCCTTCAGGTGTGTTATGTGATTGTGCTCAGTTTACTGGATCGGATTCTGTTTTGTTTGTCACATTATAAGACGCAAAGTGATCTAATCTGTGGTGGGAACTAACTGCACAAGACTGAAACTTTAATCAAAAATAAATAAATACATATACAAATACATAAATACATTAAAAAAAATTGAATAAATAAACTAATAAAGCGGAAAGCAAGGAAGCCCCCCTTCATCTTCACAATACCCCGGCCCTGGCTGTCACCCCGAACCGGACCACTTGCAGGTGAGGGCGCTCTAGAGCTGCAGACAGTGGCTGATGCCCCAGGGGATGTGTGGGGGAGGGGGTCAGTGGGATGCTCCCATGGGGAAGTGGGGTGCCCAACTCTGAGCAATAGCCAATAGCAGAAGGCTGCCGCCTTGTAAGAAAAACTTTGGGCCCCGCACTTATTGTTTGTTATAAACTAAGCACTCCCTTTTAGTTGTTTCTGGACATGCTTCGAGGCACTTGCTGGGGTGCAGTTACATAGAATCAGTATTACCTTTAGCTGGTACATGTGTTTAGGCTCACAGCTCACCGGGCACAGACGGGTTCCCTTTGGGCCTCCTTAGCTCCCCGTCTCCTTGAGGTCTACAGTGAGGCGCGTCAGTGTGGCTACTACCTGACCCGCTTCCAGAGGCCTTGATCGCTGTGCGGCCGAAGCCTGGTACGGATCCTCTAGAAGTGGGCTCTTATAGGCCACTGTCAATGCTCAACATAGACTACAAGATCTTAAGCAAAATCCTTACGAACAGGGTCCTCCCAATAATAATACTCTTGTTCATGCCGACCAAAGTGTCTTTGTCCCGGGTAGGCCTACATATTCTAATATCAGACGCCATATTACTGATGTCGTGGTCGAGGACATTGCTCTCCCAGTAGCGGTCTCCTTGGACTTTGAGAAGGCGTTCAACACACTCGACTGGGCCTATTTGTAACAAGTCCTGTGAGCCTTCGGATTAGGACCTAATTTCCTAAAATGGGTAAAGCTCCTGTACACGGCCCCAAGAGCGCGCGTCCATACTGGTCACTGCATCTCACGCTCCTGTTTCTATAGGACGGGGCACCCGTCAGGGTTGCTCCTTGTCGCCGGTCCTGTTTACCTTCGCCATGGAACCGCTGGCTATTGTGATACGTTCCTGGGGTCCGGGATAGGACCTTGCATTGGGTCCCGTCTGGCATATCGTTTCATTATATGCTGACGACGTCCTCATATACTTGTGGAATCATGCCAATACACTACCGCATTTTTATGACTTACATACGCATTTCGGAGAGGCTGCGGGCCTTAAGATAAACTGGGTCAAATCCTGTATATTCCCATTGCGGAAGGTGGTACAAGAACACCGTGACCAGTTGCATGGGGGACGCCTCCCCTGGGCCTTCGATACCTTCCGCTACTTGGGGGTCAAATTTTATCACACAACCAGGGACCTACTCGGAGGCAACCACGAACGGGTACTGACCTCTATACGTCACAAAATGCAATTCTGGATGCAACTGCCTTTATCACCCACGGGCAGGGTGTCGATAGTCAAGATGCTGGTGCTCCCATGACTGTCGTACCTTTTTGCTGCTCTACCAGTGATTCCACCTAGATCCTTCTTTCACTCCCTGCGGAGCCTGGAGATGGCCCTAGTGTGGGGATCGACACGCAAGAGAACCCCCTGTGACGATCCTGCAATGGCCTTGTTCAGAGGGAGGTCTGGGAGTTCCTGATTTGGAATTATATTTTGCTGTGACGCAGCTTCAATGGCCTATCAGCTGGCTAACAGATACTGGACTGGGAGAGATGAGCCTGATAAGGGCCGACCTGAGAAATAGCAGCCTTCTGAAATGGCTTTTTTCTCCAGATGTGCGGGACTGTAGGCCAGGACGGCTGCTGCGCACAGCCAAGCTCACTTGGACACGATACATTAGCGTTAAGCGGGCACCGCTCCCATATGCACCTGAAATACCCATGTGGGACTTGTCGGCCATGAAAGGCATGATGGGTATACAGGACTCCACCCAGTGGAGGGAGGCTGGGTTGATACATCTGGCCGATTTGTATCACGAAGGGACCCTACTCTCCTTTCTTGACCTACAGGAGCAACACAACATGGGGTGGGCCTTTTTCTCAGTTACTCGGCCATTAGAGCAAGGCTTGCAGGCATTTGGCCCCTGGGAACATCCGAGCCTCTGTTACACGCAGGCTTCAGTGCATTGTTACTCACGGCCGGGGTCGTAGAGCTGTATCGACCCTATATAAGGCACCTTTTTCACGGGAAGGGAGGCCCACTGCCTCAGAGTAAAGTACAGTCTCCCGCAACACAAGTGTAAAGTATACACAAACTATGTCAATCAGGCTTACCTCACACCTTATCGGCTCAGCGACATATTTCCAGGGCCACGCCCTAGATGCCCCAGATGCAAGTTCGAACGAGCCACTTACATATATATGGTTTGGGAATGTCCCCCACTGCTGCAGGCCTGGACTGAGGTCGTGGCACGAATATCCGAGATTGCAGAGGTCCAGATCCCTCCCACCCCACTCAGTTGCCTCCTCAGAATACTGGCACGTACTAAACACAATAAACTCTACCTGAAACTTGATGTTCAAGCAACTGTGCTTTATAAAGGTCTAATCGCCATGCACTGGAAGACACCTCATCCCCTACAATGGATAACTGGCTTCGAGTAACCCCTAAATGGGGTTTAGCTGAAGCCAAAGCCATGACTCAGGACCGTCGTTCACGAGGTGGGGACACTGCCATTACGACACGGGGTCTCTTTGCTCTTCCCCTACACAATAATTTGCACCCTCCTGCAGACGCCTGACCTCGCCACGCTGCTGACATAGCATACACTTGGATGGATCGAAACGCCCACCCTTGACACATCTTGAACGACCATAGCGATAGATGCGTACAGCTTCCCGACATGGGCGATTCTTCACCCAGGGATACCTCCCTCATCTCGGGAGCCCCTCCCCTGTGCGCAGGAACCCCGCCGCTTCACTTCATGAAGGACCATATTATACTTATAACATATGCGATGTACCACCCTGTCCAGACAGTTTCTTTAACTGCAAAAGAGCAATGTTGAAGTTATGTAGCAAAAATCTTTTATGTACTAATGTTTATTGGCTTATCCTGTGGTTATAGAGATATTCAGTGGTCGCACATTCCCCTATGTGTGAATACCCCCGATAATACACAATGCCTTTCCATCGCTCCCGTGTGTATGTTCATGTATGATTTCAAATAAAATACCAATAAAGAAATCTAAAAACATAAATAAAGGACTTGGAGGGCGTGATATTTACTACAGGCATTTTGTCCATCGGCCGGCGCTGTCCCAAAGGCAGTGGGAGCACCGCCTGAGGTAGGTTAGCTTTTTACTCCACGACTTGCACAAGTACATCCAGGGACATTTTAAAGATGTTGGGGCCCTGGGACTTACAGGGGCCCCAGTTCATGACAGCTTTGTATTTATTTCAGCTCTTTGATGCCCTCCTTTACCAGGTCACTGACAGAGCACAGGTCACTGGTGCAAATTTTAAATGTGTTTAAATCTAATATTCAAGAATAGTGAAGTGTGCTTTCAATATTGGAATACACCAGCAGCTCGCTAATAGAACTCCAAATAATCCCTGTGACATCCTCTATGTCTCATGTGTGACGTCCCTTAGGCAGCTAAAGGCATTTTATGGTTGTTCATGAAGCAAACACAGAGTTTCTCTGCAAAATGTCTGTAACAGCCTCTCAGACGTCACTTACATTAAAAAATAAATTAAGGGAAAACAATATTTAAAACAATCTGTTTAAGAATCATACAAGATCGTCAAAGCAAGACTCTGAAGAACAGAGCGGGTTCTATCAGGGGCCCGTGGAAAGGCTGGGGCCCTTGGCCAGAGCCCCCTTTGCCCAGGCCTTACGACCTCTGAGTACGACCCGTGTTATCCCAACGCGCCCGCTTCCCTTCAATAGACAGTGCTGTCCTCGACGCGCAGATCTGTCCTCGACGCGCGGACCAGTCCTTGGCGCACGGACCAGGACCAGGACCAGTCCTTGGCGCACGGACCAGTCCTCGGCGCACAGACCTGTCCTCGGCGCACAGACAAGGACCAGTCCTCGGCGCACAGACCTGTCCTCGGCGCACAGACAAGGACCAGTCCTCGGCGCACAGACCTGTCCTCGGCGCAAGGACCAGTCCTTGGCGCAGATCTGTCCTCGACGCTCGGACCAGTCCTTGGCTCACGGACCAGGACCAGTCCTTGGCGCACAGACCTGTCCTCGGCGCACGGACCAGGACCAGTCCTGGGGGCACGGACCAGCCCTTGGCGCACAGACCTGTCCCCGATGCACGGACCAGTCCTTGGCGCACAAATCTGTGCTCAGCGCACAGACCTGTCCTCCGCGCACAGACCTGTCTTCGGCGCAAGGACCAGTCCTTGACGCAAGGACCAGTCCTTGGCGCACAGACCTGTCCTCGGCGCAAGGACCAGTCCTTGGCGAACAGACCTGTCCTCGGCGCAAGGACCAGTCCTCGGCGCAAGGACCAGTCCTTGGCGAACAGACCTGTCCTCGGCGCAAGGACCAGTCCTCGACGCAAGGACCAGTCCTTGGCGCACAGACCTGTCCTCGGCGCACAGACCTGTCCTCGGCGCAAGGACCAGTCCTCGACGCAAGGACCAGTCCTCGACGCAAGGACCAGTCCTTGGCGCACAGACCTGTCCTCGGCGCAAGGACCAGTCCTTGGCGAACAGATCTGTGCGCGCCAATCTGCGCCACTGTTCAGTGTTTTGGGTTCCGCAAGGCGGCAGGTGCAGCTCGTCCTTACATCGGGGGCCTCGGCGGGGGCTGTGGGTGGAAGGTCCTAGACGGCTGTAAAGGATGGGGCTGGAAGGGGGCCGTGTCCCCGCGGCGTCGCCTGCGCGTGGAAGTGATGGATGGCAGCGCACTCGGGAAGGAGGGCTCATTAATCTGCCTCCCCGGGTGCACTCAGGGGCGCCAGTGACCTTCAGACTCTGCAGGGAAAGGTCAAAGATGTGCGCCCTGCCCTGGCGCTCCTCGCCGGCTTCTGGGGCGCTGGGCTTCCTGCGCATTATCGGGTCCCTTGGTGCCGCCGCGGCTCCGGAAGCCCCGGAGCAGCCCGGTCAGGATGCGGAGGATGGCAGATGGCACCCCCTCCCGGCACCGACCTTCTCATCACTGCGGGCCCGGGGTCCCCAGGCACAGGAGCCCTACCTTCCTGCGGCCCCCTCCCTTCTCCTCCTGTGATACCTTGTTAACTGCGCGTGGACCAGGGGTTCGGGGTAGGGTGACCAGACGTCCCGGATTTCCCCGGACAGTCCCGGTTTTTAGAGAACAGTCCCGGTGTCCCGACGCTTCTCTTCATTTTAAATAAATGCCCCGGTTTTTGGGACAAAGGTCACATCATCTATGGAAGCATAAGTTAAAAACGCCTACAAAGTATGAAATAATTAAAGTAATGTATCTGTTACTGTCAGGCAACACAGTCCCCTGTCTGCTCCCAGCAGAGAGACGGAGTGGGGAGCAGAGAGAGGTGGGTGAGGGCGGGTTGGGGGTGCATGGTGGGAGGTCAAGCTATATAGCCAGATATAAAAGTGAGAGTAAAGTAATTAGTCCTTCTTTGATGTCTTTGTCCCGGTTTTTGCTCCTCAACCTCTGGTCACACTAGTTCAGGGTGTCAGGCAGGGTGCGTGGGGTGAGCACTCAGCGCTGGACGGGTACCACCCTAGCTTGGGGAATGAGGTGTTACACCCCTCTAATAAATGTGTTTTCTGATAAATTGGGCACCGATGCTTACGGTCGGGTATGGTGAGAAGTTGCTAGATGTTTACAAGGAATTTCGTCATGCAAAGCCAAAAACGCACGAGTCTCTTCCTCTCTTTGCTTTAAAGTTCCCCAAGAGTAAAAAATATTGCTCATTTTACAAAATAGTGTCTTTCACTTAGTGCTCCTAACAGCCGGTTTCCAGTCATGTTCTGCTGCCCCTCAAGCCCCCCTCATGCCCGGCTTCTTGTATAATCGTACCTAAACATTATTTGCCAGCCTGATTTTTTGGAAACATGGACCCCCCTGCCCCCACTAAGGTTACTGACCAAGCTAGGCCCATGCTAGGACCGTGCTCTCGTCACCGCAGTGCAGATACGTCACAGCCATGACCAAGGACTGTACACGTGTTACCACAGTACTGGCGGGTGAGCGCCCTGGCTGCCTCTAGGGCCGTGTGTGATAGTCACATCACTGATGTGCCACAGCCCTGCCAGGAGGTGTGTGATAGTCACATCACTGCTGCGCAACAGCCCTGCTAGGAGATGTGTGATAGCCACATCACTGCTGCGCCACAGCCCTGCTAGGAGGATTGTGTGATAGTCACATCACTGCTATGCCACAGCCCTGCCAGGAGGATTGTGTGATGGTCACATCACTGCTGCGCCACAGCCCTGCTAGGAGGATTGTGTGATAGTCACATCACTGCTGCGCCACAGCCCTGCCAGGAGGTGTGTGTGATAGTCACCTCACTGCTGCGCCACAGGCCTGCTAGTAGGATTGTGTGATAGTCACATCACTGCTGCGTCACAGCCCTGCCAGGAGGATTGTGTGATGGTCACATCACTGCTGCGCCACAGCCCTGCCAGGAGGTGTGTGATGGTCACATCACTGCTGTGCCACCGCCCTGCTAGGAGGATTGTGTGATAGTCACCTCACTGTTGTGCCACAGCCCTGCTAGGAGGATTGTGTGATGGTCACATCACTGCTGCGCCACAGCCCTGCTAGGAGATGTGTGTGATAGTCACATCACTGCTGCGCCACAGCCCTGCCAGGAGGATTGTGTGATGGTGACATCAGTGCTGCGCCACAGCCCTGCCAGGAGGATTGTGTGATGGTCACATCACTGCTGCATTACAGCCCTGCCAGGAGGATTGTGTGATAGTCACATCACTGCTGCGCGACAGCCCTGCCAGGAGGATTATGTGATAGTCACATCACTGCTGCGCCACAGCCCTGCCAGGAGGATTGTGTGATGGTCACATCACTGCTGCGCCACAGCCCTGCTAGGAGGATTGTGTGATAGTCACATCACTGCTGCGCCACAGCCCTGCCAGGAGGTGTGTGTGATAGTCACCTCACTGCTGCGCCACAGCCCTGCTAGGAGGATTGTGTGATAGTCACATCACTGCTGCGTCACAGCCCTGCCAGGAGGATTGTGTGATGGTCACATCACTGCTGCGCCACAGCCCTGCCAGGAGGTGTGTGATGGTCACATCACTGCTGTGCACCGCCCTGCTAGGAGGATTGTGTGATAGTCACCTCACTGCTGTGCCACAGCCCTGCTAGGAGGATTGTGTGATGGTCACATCACTGCTGCGCCACAGCCCTGCTAGGAGATGTGTGATAGCCACATCACTGCTGCGACACAGCCCTGCTAGGAGATGTGTGATAGTCACATCACTGCTGCGCCGCAGCCCTGCCAGGAGGATTGTGTGATGGTCACATCACTGCTGCGCCACAGCCCTGCCAGGAGGATTGTGTGATGGTCACATCACTGCTGCGCCACAGCCCTGCTAGGAGATGTGTGATAGTCACATCACTGCTGCGCCGCAGCCCTGCCAGGAGGATTGTGTGATGGTCACATCACTGCTGCGCCACAGCCCTGCTAGGAGGATTGTGTGACAGTCACATCACTGCTGCGTCACAGCCCTGCCAGGAGGATTGTGGATAGTCACATCACTGCTGCATTAGAGCCCTGCCAGGAGGATTGTGTGATCGTCACATCACTGCTGCGTCACAGCCCTGCCAGGAGAACTGTGTGATAGTCACATCACTGCTGCGCCACAGCCCTGCCAGGAGGTGTGTGTGATGGTCACATCACTGCTGCATTACAGCCCTGCCAGGAGGATTGTGTGATGGTCACATCACTGCTGCATTACAGCCCTGCCAGGAGGATTGTGTGATGGTCACATCACTGCTGCGCCACAGCCCTGCTAGGAAATGTGTGATAGCCACATCACTGCTGCGCCACAGCCCTGCCAGGAGGATTGTGTGATAGTCACATCACTGCTGCGCCGCAGCCCTACCACGAGGATTGTGTGATAGTCACATCACTGCTGCGTCACAGCCCTGCCAGGAGGACTGTGTGATAGTCACATCACTGCTGCGTCACAGCCCTGCCAGGAGGACTGTGTGATAGTCATATCACTGCTGCGCCACAGCCCTGCCAGGAGATGTGTGATAGTTACATCACTGCTGCGTCACAGCCCTGCCAGGAGGACTGTGTGATAGTCACATCACTGCTGCGTCACAGCCCTGCCAGGAGGATTGTGTGATAGTCACATCACTGCTGCGCCAGAGCCCTGCCAGGAGATGTGTGATGGTCACATCACTGCTGCATTACAGCCCTGCCAGGAGGACTGTGTGATAGTCACATCACTGCTGCGTCACAGCCCTGCCAGGAGGATTGTGTGATAGCCACATCACTGCTGCACCACAGCCCTGCCAGGAGGATTGTGTGATAGTCACATCACTGCTGCGCCGCAGCCCTGCCAGGAGGATTGTGTGATGGTCACATCACTGCTGCGCCGCAGCCCTGCCAGGAGGATTGTGTGATGGTCACATCACTGCTGCGTCACAGCCCTGCCAGGAGGATTGTGTGATAGTCACATCACTGCTGCGTCACAGCCCTGCCAGGAGGATTGTGTGATGGTCACATCACTGCTGCACCACAGCCCTGCCAGGAGGATTGTGTGATGGTCACATCACTGCTGCGTCACAGCCCTGCCAGGAGGATTGTGTGATAGTCACATCACTGCTGCGCCACAGTCCTGCTAGGAGGATTGTGTGATAGTCACATCACTGCTGCGCCACAGCCCTGCCAGGAGGTGTGTGTGATGGTCACATCACTGCTGCGCCACAGCCCTGCCATGAGGATTGTGTGATAGTCACATCACTGCTGCACCACAGCCCTGCCAGGAGGATTGTGTGATAGTCACATCACTGCTGCGCCACAGCCCTGCCAGGAGGATTGTGTGATAGTCACATCACTGCTGCATCACAGCCCTGCCAGGAGGTGTGTGTGATAGTCACATCACTGCTGCACCACAGCCCTGCCAGGAGGATTATGTGATAGTCACATCACTGCTGCGCCACAGCCCTGCCAGGAGGATTGTGTGATGGTCACATCACTGCTGCGCCACAGCCCTGCCAGGAGATGTGTGATAGTCACATCACTGCTGCGTCACAGCCCTGCCACGAGGATTGTGTGATAGTCACATCACTGCTGCGCCGCAGCCCTGCCACGAGGATTGTGTGATAGTCACATCACTGCTGCGACACAGCCCTGCCATGAGGATTGTGTGATAGTCACATCACTGCTGCGCCACAGCCCTGCCAGGAGATGTGTGATGGTCACATCACTGCTGCGCCGCAGCCCTGCTACGAGGATTGTGTGATAGTCACATCACTGATGCGCCACAGCCCTGCCAGGAGATGTGTGATAGTTACATCACTGCTGCGTCACAGCCCTGCCACGAGGATTGTGTGATGGTCACATCACTGCTGCGTCACAGTACTGCCAGGAGGTGTGTGATAGTCACATCACTGCTGCGCCACAGCCCTGCCAGGAGGATTGTGTGATAGTCACATCACTGCTGCGCCACAGCCCTGCCACGAGGATTGTCTGATAGTCAAATCACTGCTGCGCCACAGCCCTGCCAGGAGGATTGTGTGATAGTCACAACACTGCTGCGCCGCAGCCCTGCCATGAGGATTGTGTGATAGTCACATCACTGCTGCGCCACAGCCCTGCTGGGATTATTTTGTGATGGTCACATCACTGCTGCGCCACAGCCCTGAGACGAGGATTGTGTGATAGTCACATCACTGCTGCGCCACAGCCCTGCCATGAGGTTTGTGTGATGGTCACATCACTGCTGCGCCACAGCCCTGCCAGGACATGTGTGATAGTCACATCACTGCTGCGCCACAGTCCTGCCAGGAGGTGTGTGATAGTCACATCACTGCTGTAGGAGGCTGGACTGGCTTGTAGTCAGTACCAAGGGGTACTTGCACCTTGCACCAGGCCCAGTTATCCCTTATTAGTGTATAGGGTGTCTAGCAGCTTAGGCTGATAGATAATGGTAGCTTAGCAGAGCAGCTTAGGCTGAACTAGGAGACGTGTGAAGCTACTACAGTACCACCTAGTGTCATATGCACAATATCATAAGAAAACACAATACACAGTTATACTAAAAATAAAGGTACTTTATTTTTATGACAATATGCCAAAGTATCTTAGAGTGTACCCTCAGTGAGAGGATAGGAAATATACACAAGATATATATACACAATAGCAAAAATATGCAGTATAGTCTTAGAAAACAGTGCAAACAATGTATAGTTACAATAGGATGCAATGGGGAAACATAGGGATAGGGGCAACACAAACCATATACTCCAGAAGTGGAATGCGAACCACGAATGGACCCCAAACCTATGTGACCTTGTAGAGGGTCGCTGGGACTATTAGAAAATAGTGAGAGTTAGAAAAATAACCCTCCCCAAGACCCTGAAAAGTGAGTGCAAAGTGCACTAAAGTTCCCCTAAGGACAAAATAGTCGTGTTAGAGGGAGAATGCAAGGAAAACACAAATCAGCAATGCAACAACGATGGATTCCTGTCTGAGGGTACCTGTGGAACAAGGGGACCAAGTCCAAAAGTCACAAGCAGCTCGGAGATGGGCAGATGCCCAAGAAATGCCAGTGGTGGGTGCAAGGAAGCTCTTACTAGGCTGAAGAACTGTGAATACTGCAGGAACAACATGGGCTAGAGACTTCCCCTTTGGAGGATGGATCCCCCACGCCTTGGAGAGTTGTGCAGAAGTGTTTTCCCACCGGATGGACGCCAACAAGCCTTGCTACACGCAAATCGTGCGTTTGGCGTTTTTGGACGCTGCTGGGGCCCAGGAGGGACCAGGAGGTCGCAAATTGGACCTGCAGAGAGAGGGGACGTCGAGCAAGACAAAGAGCCCTCACTGAAGCAGGTAGCACCCGGAGAAGTGCCAGAAACAGGCACTACGAGGATGCGTGAAACGGTGCTCGCCGAAGTTGCACAAAGGAGTCCCACGTCGCCGGAGGCCAACTTAGAAAGTCGTGCAATGCAGGTTAGAGTGCCGTGGACCCAGGCTTGGCTGTGCACGAAGGATTTCTGCCGGAAGTGCACAGGGGCCGGAGAAGCTTGCAAAGTCGCGGTTCCCAGCAATGCAGCCCAGCGAGGTGAGGCAAGGACTTACCTCCACCAAACTTGGGCTGAAGAGTCACTGGACTGTGGGGGTCACTTGGACGGTGTCGCTGGATTCGAGGGACCTCGCTCGTCGTGCTGAGAGGAGACCCAAGGGACCGGTAATGCAGCTTTTTGGTGCCTGCGGTTGCAGGGGGAAGATTCCGTCGACCCACGGGAGATTTCTTCGGAGCTTCTGGTGCAGAGAGGAGGCAGACTACCCCCACAGCATGCACAAGCAGGAAAACAGTCGAGAAGGCGGCAGGATCAGCGTTACAGAGTTGCAGTAGTCGTCTTTGCTACTATGTTGCAGGTTTGCAGGCTTCCAGCGCGGTCAGCGGTCGATTCCTTATCAGAAGGTGAAGAGGGAGATGCAGAGGAACTCGGCTGAGCTCATGCATTCGTTATCTAAAGTTTCCCCAGAGACATAGACCCTAAATAGCCAGAAAAGAGGGTTTGGCTACCTAGGAGAGAGGAAAGGCTACTAACACCTGAAGGAGCCTATCACAAGGAGTCTCTGACGTCACCTGGTGGCACTGGCCACTCAGAGCAGTCCAGTGTGCCAGCAGCACCTCTGTTTCCAAGATGGCAGAGGTCTGGAGCACACTGGAGGAGCTCTGGACACCTCCCAGGGGAGGTGCAGGTCAGGGGATTGGTCACTCCCCTTTCCTTTGTCCAGTTTCGCGCCAGAGCAGGGGCTAAGGGGTCCCTGAACCGGTGTAGACTGGCTTATGCAGAATTGGGCACATCTGTGCCCAACAAAGCATTTCCAGAGGCTGGGGGAGGCTACTCCTCCCCTGCCTTCACACCATTTTCCAAAGGGAGAGGGTGTCACACCCTCTCTCAGAGGAAGTTCTTTGTTCTGCCATCCTGGGCCAGGCCTGGCTGGACCCCAGGAGGGCAGCTGCCTGTCTGAGGGGTTGGTAGCAGCAGCAGCTGCAGAGAAACCCCAGGAAGGGCAGTCTGGCAGTACCAGGGTCTGTGCTACAGACCACTGGGATCATGGAATTGTACCAACAATGCCAGGATGGCATAGAGGGGGCAATTCCATGATCATAGACATGTTACATGGCCATATTCGGAGTTACCATGGTGAAGCTACATATAGGTAGTGACCTATATGTAGTGCACGCGTGTAATGGTGTCCCCGCACTCACAAAGTTCAGTGAATTGGCTCTGAACAATGTGGGGGCACCTTGGCTAGTGCCAGGGTGCCCTCACACTAAGTAACTTTGCACCTAACCTTTACCAGGTAAAGGTTAGACATATAGGTGACTTATAAGTTAATTAAGTGCAGTGTAAAATGGCTGTGAAATAACGTGGACGTTATTTCACTCAGGCTGCAGTGGCAGGCCTGTGTAAGAATTGTCAGAGCTCCCTATGGGTGGCAAAAGAAATGCTGCAGCCCATAGGGATCTCCTGGAACCCCAATACCCTGGGTACCTCAGTACCATATACTAGGGAATTATAAGGGTGTTCCAGTAAGCCAATGTAAATTGGTAAAAAATGGCCACTAGCCTGTCAGTGACAATTTGGAAAGAAATGATAGAGCATAACCACTGAGGTTCTGATTAGCAGAGCCTCAGTGAGACAGTTAGTCACTACACAGGTAACACATTCAGGCACACTTATGAGCACTGGGGCCCTGGGTTACCAGGGTCCCAGTGACACATACAACTAAAACAACATATATACAGTGAAAAATGGGGGTAACATGCCAGGCAAGATGGTACTTTCCTACACAACCCCCCCCCAAACGAAGGACAATAAGACTAGCCATTACCTGATGAGTCTTCATTGTCTAAGTGGAAATATCTGGAGAGTCCATCTGCATTGGAGTGGCTGCTCCCAGGTCTATGTTCCACTGTATAGTCCATTCCCTGTAGGGATATGGACCACCTCAACAATTTAGGATTTTCACCTTTCATTTGTTTTAGCCAAAGTAGAGGTTTGTGGTCTGTCTGAACAATGAAGTGAGTGCCAAACAGGTATGGCCTCAACTTCTTCAGAGCCCAGACCACAGCAAAGGCCTCCCTCTCAATGGCAGACCAACGCTTTTCTCTAGGGGTCAACCTTCTACTAATAAAAGCAACAGGTTGATCCTGGCCCTCAGAATTAAGTTGTGATAGGACTGCCCCTACTCCTAATTCAGATGCATCAGTTTGGACATAGAATTTTTTAGAGTAACAAGGGCTTTTCAGGACAGGTGCAGAGCACATGGCCTGCTTCAGCTCCTCAAAAGCTTTCTGACAGTTTGCTGTCCATAATACCTTTTTAGGCATTTTCTTGGATGTGAGGTCAAGAACTTTTTGAAAGTTTAGAAGTACTTTTCAGCACTTAGAAAAGAGTGAAAAGAGGAAATGCAAAACTTTTTGGCTATGTGTATATACACTGACCTTGTTTTGTATATTTTTCTCTTATGAAAAGTACAATGACAAGAGTGGTAAGTAGTCTCAAAGCACTTATCCCACCGCTGCCACCAATGTAGGAGGCTGGACTGGCTTGTAGTGAGTACCAAGGGGTACTTGCACCTTGCACCAGGCCCAGTTATCCCTTATTAGTGTATAGGGTGTCTAGCAGCTTAGGCTGATAGATAATGGTAGCTTAGCAGAGCAGCTTAGGCTGAACTAGGAGACGTGTGAAGCTACTACAGTACCACCTAGTGTCATATGCACAATATCATAAGAAAACACAATACACAGTTATACTAAAAATAAAGGTACTTTATTTTTATGACAATATGCCAAAGTATCTTAGAGTGTACCCTCAGTGAGAGGATAGGAAATATACACAAGATATATATACACAATAGCAAAAATATGCAGTATAGTCTTAGAAAACAGTGCAAACAATGTATAGTTACAATAGGATGCAATGGGGAAACATAGGGATAGGGGCAACACAAACCATATACTCCAGAAGTGGAATGCGAACCACGAATGGACCCCAAACCTATGTGACCTTGTAGAGGGTCGCTGGGACTATTAGAAAATAGTGAGAGTTAGAAAAATAACCCTCCCCAAGACCCTGAAAAGTGAGTGCAAAGTGCACTAAAGTTCCCCTAAGGACAAAATAGTCGTGTTAGAGGGAGAATGCAAGGAAAACACAAATCAGCAATGCAACAACGATGGATTCCTGTCTGAGGGTACCTGTGGAACAAGGGGACCAAGTCCAAAAGTCACAAGCAGCTCGGAGATGGGCAGATGCCCAAGAAATGCCAGCGGTGGGTGCAAGGAAGCTCTTACTAGGCTGAAGAACTGTGAATACTGCAGGAACGACAAGGGCTAGAGACTTCCCCTTTGGAGGATGGATCCCCCACGCCTTGGAGAGTCGTGCAGAAGTGTTTTCCCGCCGGATGGACGCCAACAAGCCTTGCTACACGCGAATCGTGCGTTTGGTGTTTTTGGAAGCTGCTGGGGCCCAGGAGGGACCAGAAGGTCGCAAATTGGACCTGCAGAGAGAGGGGACGTCGAGCAAGACAAAGAGCCCTCGCTGAAGCAGGTAGCACCCGGAGAAGTGCCAGAAACAGGCACTACGAGGATGCGTGAAACGGTGCTCGCCGAAGTTGCACAAAGGAGTCCCACGTCGCCGGAGGCCAACTTAGAAAGTCGTGCAATGCAGGTTAGAGTGCCGTGGACCCAGGCTTGGCTGTGCACGAAGGATTTCCGCCGGAAGTGCACAGGGGCCGGAGAAGCTTGCAAAGTCGCGGTTCCCAGCAATGCAGCCCAGCGAGGTGAGGCAAGGACTTACCTCCACCAAACTTGGGCTGAAGAGTCACTGGACTGTGGGGGTCACTTGGACGGTGTCGCTGGATTCGAGGGACCTCGCTCGTCGTGCAGAGAGGAGACCCAAGGGACCGGTAATGCAGCTTTTTGGTGCCTGCGGTTGCAGGGGGAAGATTCCGTCGACCCACGGGAGATTTCTTCGGAGCTTCTGGTGCAGAGAGGAGGCAGACTACCCCCACAGCATGCACAAGCAGGAAAACAGTCGAGAAGGCGGCAGGATCAGCGTTACAGAGTTGCAGTAGTCGTCTTTGCTACTATGTTGCAGGTTTGCAGGCTTCCAGCGCGGTCAGCGGTCGATTCCTTATCAGAAGGTGAAGAGGGAGATGCAGAGGAACTCGGCTGAGCTCATGCATTCGTTATCTAAAGTTTCCCCAGAGACAGAGACCCTAAATAGCCAGAAAAGAGGGTTTGGCTACCTAGGAGAGAGGAAAGGCTACTAACACCTGAAGGAGCCTATCACAAGGAGTCTCTGACGTCACCTGGTGGCACTGGCCACTCAGAGCAGTCCAGTGTGCCAGCAGCACCTCTGTTTCCAAGATGGCAGAGGTCTGGAGCACACTGGAGGAGCTCTGGACACCTCCCAGGGGAGGTGCAGGTCAGGGGAGTGGTCACTCCCCTTTCCTTTGTCCAGTTTCGCGCCAGAGCAGGGGCTAAGGGGTCCCTGAACCGGTGTAGACTGGCTTATGCAGAATTGGGCACATCTGTGCCCAACAAAGCATTTCCAGAGGCTGGGGGAGGCTACTCCTCCCCTGCCTTCACACCATTTTCCAAAGGGAGAGGGTGTCACACCCTCTCTCAGAGGAAGTTCTTTGTTCTGCCATCCTGGGCCAGGCCTGGCTGGACCCCAGGAGGGCAGCTGCCTGTCTGAGGGGTTGGTAGCAGCAGCAGCTGCAGAGAAACCCCAGGAAGGGCAGTCTGGCAGTACCAGGGTCTGTGCTACAGACCACTGGGATCATGGAATTGTACCAACAATGCCAGGATGGCATAGAGGGGGCAATTCCATGATCATAGACATGTTACATGGCCATATTCGGAGTTACCATGGTGAAGCTACATATAGGTAGTGACCTATATGTAGTGCACGCGTGTAATGGTGTCCCCGCACTCACAAAGTTCAGTGAATTGGCTCTGAACAATGTGGGGGCACCTTGGCTAGTGCCAGGGTGCCCTCACACTAAGTAACTTTGCACCTAACCTTTACCAGGTAAAGGTTAGACATATAGGTGACTTATAAGTTACTTAAGTGCAGTGTAAAATGGCTGTGAAATAACGTGGACGTTATTTCACTCAGGCTGCAGTGGCAGGCCTGTGTAAGAATTGTCAGAGCTCCCTATGGGTGGCAAAAGAAATGCTGCAGCCCATAGGGATCTCCTGGAACCCCAATACCCTGGGTACCTCAGTACCATATACTAGGGAATTATAAGGGTGTTCCAGTAAGCCAATGTAAATTGGTAAAAAATGGCCACTAGCCTGTCAGTGACAATTTGGAAAGAAATGAGAGAGCATAACCACTGAGGTTCTGATTAGCAGAGCCTCAGTGAGACAGTTAGTCACTACACAGGTAACACATTCAGGCACACTTATGAGCACTGGGGCCCTGGGTTACCAGGGTCCCAGTGACACATACAACTAAAACAACATATATACAGTGAAAAATGGGGGTAACATGCCAGGCAAGATGGTACTTTCCTACACAACCCCCCCCCCAAACGAAGGACAATAAGACTAGCCATTACCTGATGAGTCTTCATTGTCTAAGTGGAAATATCTGGAGAGTCCATCTGCATTGGAGTGGCTGCTCCCAGGTCTATGTTCCACTGTATAGTCCATTCCCTGTAGGGATATGGACCACCTCAACAATTTAGAATTTTCACCTTTCATTTGTTTTAGCCAAAGTAGAGGTTTGTGGTCTGTCTGAACAATGAAGTGAGTGCCAAACAGGTATGGCCTCAACTTCTTCAGAGCCCAGACCACAGCAAAGGCCTCCCTCTCAATGGCAGACCAACGCTTTTCTCTAGGGGTCAACCTTCTACTAATAAAAGCAACAGGTTGATCCTGGCCCTCAGAATTAAGTTGTGATAGGACTGCCCCTACTCCTAATTCAGATGCATCAGTTTGGACATAGAATTTTTTAGAGTAACAAGGGCTTTTCAGGACAGGTGCAGAGCACATGGCCTGCTTCAGCTCCTCAAAAGCTTTCTGACAGTTTGCTGTCCATAATACCTTTTTAGGCATTTTCTTGGATGTGAGGTCAAGAACTTTTTGAAAGTTTAGAAGTACTTTTCAGCACTTAGAAAAGAGTGAAAAGAGGAAATGCAAAACTTTTTGGCTATGTGTATATACACTGACCTTGTTTTGTATATTTTTCTCTTATGAAAAGTACAATGACAAGAGTGGTAAGTAGTCTCAAAGCACTTATCCCACAGCTGCCACCAATGTAGGAGGCTGGACTGGCTTGTAGTGAGTACCAAGGGGTACTTGCACCTTGCACCAGGCCCAGTTATCCCTTATTAGTGTATAGGGTGTCTAGCAGCTTAGGCTGATAGATAATGGTAGCTTAGCAGAGCAGCTTAGGCTGAACTAGGAGACGTGTGAAGCTACTACAGTACCACCTAGTGTCATATGCACAATATCATAAGAAAACACAATACACAGTTATACTAAAAATAAAGGTACTTTATTTTTATGACAATATGCCAAAGTATCTTAGAGTGTACCCTCAGTGAGAGGATAGGAAATATACACAAGATATATATACACAATAGCAAAAATATGCAGTATAGTCTTAGAAAACAGTGCAAACAATGTATAGTTACAATAGGATGCAATGGGGAAACATAGGGATAGGGGCAACACAAACCATATACTCCAGAAGTGGAATGCGAACCACGAATGGACCCCAAACCTATGTGACCTTGTAGAGGGTCGCTGGGACTATTAGAAAATAGTGAGAGTTAGAAAAATAACCCTCCCCAAGACCCTGAAAAGTGAGTGCAAAGTGCACTAAAGTTCCCCTAAGGACAAAATAGTCGTGTTAGAGGGAGAATGCAAGGAAAACACAAATCAGCAATGCAACAACGATGGATTCCTGTCTGAGGGTACCTGTGGAACAAGGGGACCAAGTCCAAAAGTCACAAGCAGCTCG
Organism: Pleurodeles waltl; assembly: GCF_031143425.1. Classification (NCBI taxonomy): domain Eukaryota; kingdom Metazoa; phylum Chordata; class Amphibia; order Caudata; family Salamandridae; genus Pleurodeles; species Pleurodeles waltl. The sequence continues at coordinate 38,422,556 of NC_090438.1, read as the reverse complement.
GAGATGGGCAGATGCCCAAGAAATGCCAGCGGTGGGTGCAAGGAAGCTCTTACTAGGCTGAAGAACTGTGAATACTGCAGGAACGACAAGGGCTAGAGACTTCCCCTTTGGAGGATGGATCCCCCACGCCTTGGAGAGTCGTGCAGAAGTGTTTTCCCGCCGGATGGACGCCAACAAGCCTTGCTACACGCAAATCGTACGTTTGGCGTTTTTGGACGCTGCTGGGGCCCAGGAGGGACCAGAAGGTCGCAAATTGGACCTGCAGAGAGAGGGGACGTCGAGCAAGACAAAGAGTCCTCGCTGAAGCAGGTAGCACCCGGAGAAGTGCCAGAAACAGGCACTACGAGGATGCGTGAAACGGTGCTTGCCGAAGTTGCACAAAGGAGTCCCACGTCGCCGGAGGCCAACTTAGAAAGTCGTGCAATGCAGGTTAGAGTGCCGTGGACCCAGGCTTGGCTGTGCACGAAGGATTTCCGCCAGAAGTGCACAGGGGCCGGAGAAGCTTGCAAAGTCGCGGTTCCCAGCAATGCAGCCCAGCGAGGTGAGGCAAGGACTTACCTCCACCAAACTTGGGCTGAAGAGTCACTGGACTGTGGGGGTCACTTGGACGGTGTCGCTGGATTCGAGGGACCTCGCTCGTCGTGCTGAGAGGAGACCCAAGGGACCGGTAATGCAGCTTTTTGGTGCCTGCGGTTGCAGGGGGAAGATTCCGTCGACCCACGGGAGATTTCTTCGGAGCTTCTGGTGCAGAGAGGAGGCAGACTACCCCCACAGCATGCACAAGCAGGAAAACAGTCGAGAAGGCGGCAGGATCAGCGTTACAGAGTTGCAGTAGTCGTCTTTGCTACTATGTTGCAGGTTTGCAGGCTTCCAGCGCGGTCAGCGGTCGATTCCTTATCAGAAGGTGAAGAGGGAGATGCAGAGGAACTCGGCTGAGCTCATGCATTCGTTATCTAAAGTTTCCCCAGAGACAGAGACCCTAAATAGCCAGAAAAGAGGGTTTGGCTACCTAGGAGAGAGGAAAGGCTACTAACACCTGAAGGAGCCTATCACAAGGAGTCTCTGACGTCACCTGGTGGCACTGGCCACTCAGAGCAGTCCAGTGTGCCAGCAGCACCTCTGTTTCCAAGATGGCAGAGGTCTGGAGCACACTGGAGGAGCTCTGGACACCTCCCAGGGGAGGTGCAGGTCAGGGGAGTGGTCACTCCCCTTTCCTTTGTCCAGTTTCGCGCCAGAGCAGGGGCTAAGGGGTCCCTGAACCGGTGTAGACTGGCTTATGCAGAATTGGGCACATCTGTGCCCAACAAAGCATTTCCAGAGGCTGGGGGAGGCTGCTCCTCCCCTGCCTTCACACCATTTTCCAAAGGGAGAGGGTGTCACACCCTCTCTCAGAGGAAGTTCTTTGTTCTGCCATCCTGGGCCAGGCCTGGCTGGACCCCAGGAGGGCAGCTGCCTGTCTGAGGGGTTGGTAGCAGCAGCAGCTGCAGAGAAACCCCAGGAAGGGCAGTCTGGCAGTACCAGGGTCTGTGCTACAGACCACTGGGATCATGGAATTGTACCAACAATGCCAGGATGGCATAGAGGGGGCAATTCCATGATCATAGACATGTTACATGGCCATATTCGGAGTTACCATGGTGAAGCTACATATAGGTAGTGACCTATATGTAGTGCACGCGTGTAATGGTGTCCCCGCACTCACAAAGTTCAGTGAATTGGCTCTGAACAATGTGGGGGCACCTTGGCTAGTGCCAGGGTGCCCTCACACTAAGTAACTTTGCACCTAACCTTTACCAGGTAAAGGTTAGACATATAGGTGACTTATAAGTTACTTAAGTGCAGTGTAAAATGGCTGTGAAATAACGTGGACGTTATTTCACTCAGGCTGCAGTGGCAGGCCTGTGTAAGAATTGTCAGAGCTCCCTATGGGTGGCAAAAGAAATGCTGCAGCCCATAGGGATCTCCTGGAACCCCAATACCCTGGGTACCTCAGTACCATATACTAGGGAATTATAAGGGTGTTCCAGTAAGCCAATGTAAATTGGTAAAAAATGGCCACTAGCCTGTCAGTGACAATTTGGAAAGAAATGAGAGAGCATAACCACTGAGGTTCTGATTAGCAGAGCCTCAGTGAGACAGTTAGTCACTACACAGGTAACACATTCAGGCACACTTATGAGCACTGGGGCCCTGGGTTACCAGGGTCCCAGTGACACATACAACTAAAACAACATATATACAGTGAAAAATGGGGGTAACATGCCAGGCAAGATGGTACTTTCCTACAACTGCTGCACCACAGCCCTGCTAGGAGATGTGTGATAGTCACATCACTGCTGCGCCACAGCCCTGCCAGGAGGTGTGTGATAGTCACATCACTGCTGCACCAAAGCCCTGCCAGGAGGATTGTGTGATGGTGACATCACTGCTGCGCCACAGCCCTGCCAGGAGGATTGTGTGATGGTCACATCACTGCTGCGCCACAGCCCTGCCAATGAGGATTGTGTGATGGTCACATCACTGCTGCGTCACAGCCCTGCCAGGAGGATTGTGTGATGGTCACATCATTGCTGCGCCGCAGCCCTGCCAGGAGGATTGTGGGATGGTCACATCACTGCTGCGTCACAGCCCTGCCAGGAGGATTGTGTGATAGTCACATCACTGCTGCGCCACAGCCCTACCAGGAGGATTGTGTGATAGTCACATCACTGCTGCACCACAGCCTTGCCAGGAGGATTGTGTTATGGTCACCTCACTGCTGCGCCACAGCCCTGCCAGGAGGACTGTGTGATAGTCACATCACTGTTGCGCCACAGCCCTGCCAGGAGGACTGTGTGATAGTCACATCACTGCTGCGTCGCAGCCCTGCCAGGAGGATTGTGTGATAGTCACATCACTGCTGCGCCACAGCCCTGCCAGAAGGATTGCGTGATAGTCACCTCACTGCTGTGCCACAGCCCTGCTAGGAGGATTGTGTGATGGTCACAACACTGCTGCACCACAGCCCTGCTAGGAGATGTGTGATAGCCACATCACTGCTGCGCCACAGCCCTGCTAGGATGATTGTGTGATAGTCATCACTGCTGCGCCACAGCCCTGCCAGGAGGATTGTGTGACGGTTACATCACTGCTGCGTCACAGCCCTGCCAGGAGGATTGTGTGATGGTCACATCACTGCTGCATTACAGCCTTGCCAGGAGGATTGTGTGATAGTCACATCACTGCTGTGCCACAGCCCTGCCAGGAGGACTGTGTGATAGTCACATCACTGCTGCGCCACAGCCCTGCCAGGAGGATTGTGTGATAGTCACATCACTGCTGCGCCGCAGCCCTGCCACGAGGATTGTGTGATAGTCACATCACTGCTGGGTCACATCCCTGCCAGGAGGACTGTGTGATAGTCACATTACTGATGCGCCGCAGCCCTGCCAGGAGATGTGTGATAGTCACATCACTGCTGCATTACAGCCCTGCCAGGAGGATTGTGTGATAGTCACATCACTGCTGCGCCACAGTCCTGCCAGGAGGTGTGTGATAGTCACATCACTGCTGCGCCACAGCCCTGCCAGGAGGTGTGTGATGGTCACATCACTGCTGCATCACAGCCCTGCCAGGAGGATTGTGTGATAGTCACATCACTGCTGCGCCACAGCCCTGCCAGGAGATGTGTGATAGTCACATCACTGCTGCATTACAGCCCTGCCAGAAGGATTGTGTGATAGTCACATCACTGCTGCATCACAGCCCTGCCACGAGGATTGTTTGATGGGTACATCACTGCTGCGACACAGCCCTGCCACGAGGATTGTGTGATAGTCACATCACTGCTGCGTCACAGCCCTGCCAGGAGGATTGTGTGATGGTCACATCACTGCTGCATTACAGCCCTGCCAGGAGGATTGTGTGATAGTCACATCACTGCTGCGTCACAGCCCTGCCAGGAGGACTGTGTGATAGTCACATCACTGCTGCGTCACAGCTCTTCCAGGAGGACTGTGTGATAGTCACCACACTGCTGCCCCACAGCCCTGCTAGGAGGATTGTGTGATAGTCACATCACTGCTGCGTCACAGCCCTGCCAGGAGGATTGTGTGATGGTCACATCACTGCTGCGTCACAGTCCTGCCAGGAGGTGTGTGATAGTCACATCACTGCTGCGCCACAGCCCTGCCAATGAGGATTGTGTGATGGTCACATCACTGCTGCCCCACAGCCCTGCCAGGAGGATTGTGTGATAGTCACATCACTGCTGCCCCACAGCCCTGCCAGGAGATGTGTGATAGTCACATCACTGCTGCGCCACAGTCCTGCCAGGAGGTGTGTTATAGTCACATCACTGCTGCATCACAGCCCTGCCACGAGGATTGTGTGATGGGTACATCACTGCTGCGCCACAGCCCTGCCATGAGCATTGTGTGATAGTCACATCACTGCTGCGCCACAGCCCTGCTAGGAGGATTGTGTGATAGTCACATCACTGCTGCGCCACAGCCCTGCCATGAGGATTGTGTGATAGTCACATCACTGCTGCGCCACAGCCCTGCCAGGAGGATTGTGTGATGGTCACATCATTGCTGCGCCGCAGCCCTGCCAGGAGGATTGTGGGATGGTCACATCACTGCTGCGTCACAGCCCTGCCGGGAGGATTGTGTGATAGTCACATCACTGCTGCACCACAGCCTTGCCACAAGGATTGTGTGATGGTTGCATCACTGGTGCGCCACAGCCCTGCCAATGAGGACAGCGCTCTCAACAGTTACCACCACCGAGTATGTGCGCCACAGCCCTGCCAGGAGGTGTGTGGTAGTCACATCACTGCTGCGCCACAGTCCTGCCAGGAGGTGTGTGGTAGTCACATCACTGCTGCGCCACAGCCCTGCCAGAAGGACTGTGTGATGGTGACATCACTTCTGCGCCACAGCCCTGCCAGGAGGATTGTGTGATAGTCACATCACTGCTGCGCCGCAGCCCTGCCACGAGGATTGTGTGATGGTCACAACACTGCTGCGTCACAGCCCTGCCAGGAGGATTGTGTGATGGTCACATCACTGCTGCGCCACAGCCCTGCCAGGAGGATTGTGTGATAGTCACATCACTGCTGCGACACAGCCCTGCTAGGAGGACTGTGTGATAGTCACATCACTGCTGCGTCACAGCCCTGCCAGGAGGACTGTGTGATAGTCACATCACTGCTGCGTCACAGCTCTTCCAGGAGGACTGTGTGATAGTCACCACACTGCTGCCCCACAGCCCTGCTAGGAAGATTGTGTGATAGTCACATCACTGCTGCGTCACAGCCCTGCCAGGTGGATTGTGTGATGGTCACATCACTGCTGCGTCACAGTCCTGCCAGGAGGTGTGTGATAGTCACATCACTGCTGCGCCACAGCCCTGCCAATGAGGATTGTGTGATGGTCACATCACTGCTGCCCCACAGCCCTGCCAGGAGGATTGTGTGATAGTCACATCACTGCTGCCCCACAGCCCTGCCAGGAGATGTGTGATAGTCACATCACTGCTGCGCCACAGTCCTGCCAGGAGGTGTGTTATAGTCACATCACTGCTGCATCACAGCCCTGCCACGAGGATTGTGTGATGGGTACATCACTGCTGCGCCACAGCCCTGCCATGAGGATTGTGTGATAGTCACATCACTGCTGCGCCACAGCCCTGTTAGGAGGATTGTGTGATAGTCACATCACTGCTGCGCCACAGCCCTGCCACGAGGATTGTGTGATAGTCACATCACTGCTGCGCCACAGCCCTGCCAGGAGGATTGTGTGATGGTCACATCATTGCTGCGCCGCAGCCCTGCCAGGAGGATTGTGGGATGGTCACATCACTGCTGCGTCACAGCCCTGCCGGGAGGATTGTGTGATAGTCACATCACTGCTGCACCACAGCCCTGCCACAAGGATTGTGTGATGGTTGCATCACTGTTGCGCCACAGCCCTGCCACGAGGATTGTGTGATAGTCACATCACTGCTGCGCCACAGCCCTGCCAGGAGGATTGTGTGATGGTCACATCATTGCTGCGCCGCAGCCCTGCCAGGAGGATTGTGGGATGGTCACATCACTGCTGCGTCACAGCCCTGCCGGGAGGATTGTGTGATAGTCACATCACTGCTGCACCACAGCCCTGCCACAAGGATTGTGTGATGGTTGCATCACTTCTGCGCCACAGCCCTGCCAGGAGGATTGTGTGATAGTCACATCACTGCTGCGCCGCAGCCCTGCCACGAGGATTGTGTGATGGTCACAACACTGCTGCGTCACAGCCCTGCCAGGAGGATTGTGTGATGGTCACAACACTGCTGCGTCACAGCCCTGCCAGGAGGATTGTGTGATAGTCACATCACTGCTGCGACACAGCCCTGCCAGGAGGATTGTGTGATGGTCACATCACTGCTGCGACACAGCCCTGCCAGGAGGATTGTGTGATGGTCACATCACTGCTGCGCCGCAGCCCTGCCAGGAGGATTGTGGGATGGTCACATCACTGCTGCGTCACAGCCCTGCCGGGAGGATTGTGTGATAGTCACATCACTGCTGCACCACAGCCCTGCCACAAGGATTGTGTGATGGTTGCATCACTGCTGCGCCACAGCCCTGCCAGGAGGTGTGTGGTAGTCACATCACTGCTGCGCCACAGCCCTGCCAGGAGGTGTGTGGTAGTCACATCACTGCTGCGCCACAGCCCTGCCAGGAGGACTGTGTGATGGTCACATCACTGCTGCGCCACAGCCCTGCCAGGAGGATTGTGTGATGGTCACATCACTGCTGCGTCACAGCCCTGCCAGGAGGATTGTGTGTTAGTCACATCACTGCTGCGTCACAGCCCTGCCAGGAGGATTGTGTGATAGTCACATCACTGCTGCGTCACAGCCCTGCCAGGAGGATTGTGTGATGGTCACATCACTGCTGCGCCACAGCCCTGCCAGGAGGTGTGTGTGATGGTCACATCACTGCTGCGCCACAGCCCTGCCAGGAGGATTGTGTGATGGTCACATCACTGCTGCGCCACAGCCCTGCCAGGAGGATTGTGTGATGGTCACATCACTGCTGCGCCACAGCCCTGCCAGGAGGATTGTGTGATGGTCACATCACTGCTGCGCCACAGCCCTGCCAGGAGGATTGTGTGATGGTCACATCACTGCTGCGCCACAGCCCTGCCAGGAGGATTGTGTGATGGTCACATCACTGCTGCACCACAGCCCTGCCAGGAGGATTGTGTGATGTGACCATCACTGCTGCGCCACAGCCCTGCCAATGAGGACAGCGCTCTCAACAGTTACCACCACCGAGTATGTGCACCACAGAGCTACCACTGCTCATTTGGCAACAGAGACCACAACACAGACCCCCCGCAGGATTCCCACTATAAAACTGACACCAAACTGCTTGTGCGCCACAGTCCTACCACTAGGAATGCACAATCGAAATCAACACACAACAAGGATGTGCCACATGCCTACCACAAGATCAGAGTACTCCACATTGCACTGCAACACAGGAGCACCACAGCCTCTTCACTCGGGCTCACACAACACAACACATTGCAGGTGAGTCACATTCATGCAACAAGGGCAGCCAACTCAACAACACCTCAGTACTGTGCGCCATCACTTTAGCGCTACACACTCGATAACCAACACCGCAACACAGGTGCCTCACAGGCCTTCCAATAAGGTGTCATGCTTGACAATCCACAGAACAGTTCATCTGCGTTACACCCCAACCACAAAGACTGCACAGTCAACAATCAGTAACACAATCCAGATTTGTCACAGTGCTGCCACTAACGCTGCACTCTTGACAATTGACACACATTACAGGCGCTTCAGTCGACAATCAGCACCACAATACAGGTACGCCACAGTCCTGACGCTAGGATGTCACACTTGAGAATTGGTACCATAATGGAGGTGTGCCACAACTTTGCCACAGCGACTTCACATGCAGGAGTCAGCACACAATACAGGCAGGTCGCAACCCGGTCACAATATTTAGGCCATGGTTTTTATGTCACTCAGTATTTTTGTTATTGCTGTCTGGGCAAACAAACCCACCGTGGTGCTGCCCATAGGACTCAACTATCAACGGCAAACGCATGTGCACCCAGTGCTTAATTTGAGCCGGTGCGGGGCCCCAGCACTTATTTTTGAGCGCCGGCACTTATTTGTTGGTGTTAGACTTTTACTGCGAGCAAAAGATACATATGGGAAAGACAGAGGAAGAGAAAAATGAGAAAGTGTCACAATGGGAGAAAGCAGAAAGCTGCAAGAGGGAGTTGAAGGGGCAGGAAGTGGCTGTAAATGGATTAAAGAGGCCTGAGGTGGCTTCAGGATTGTGCTGCCTCAGCGTGTTTCTGAGGAGAGCTTTGAGCACCGGCATGTTTTTATTTACAAATTAAGCTCTGTGTGCCATACTCCTGCCAACAGAACCCAGCCTTGAAGATGATCATATAGCACCCAGCAGCTCCAGGCTTCTTGGCACTGGGAGCAGTCAGCCTCTAAAGCAGAAAGGCTCTTGTGAGGGGCGTGGTTTCTTCCCTGGAGCCCTCAGTCTGGCAGCACGATGGACTTTGGGACTGGCTTAGACCCTCCCTACGGTGTGCTCTGTTGTGTGAGGTGTAAACAGGAGCTCAGGACCTCCCTCCTCTGAAGGCAGCTCCTTTCTGATCACAGAGATGGTTTTCCAACTCCTTTCTTCTGCCTGCTGCCTTCTGTGCTTCCCTTGACCCCACCCCCTCAACATTCTCTTGTTTCAGACCTCCTTTACCCCCACAGCACTCTTTCATCCCTGCATTAATAGATCTTCATATTCCCATCTAATCTACCTCCCTGCAACTGCACTCCTACTGAGATAGCAGGTTGTGGGACTGATGTCCAAGCTCTGCCTGCAAGGAAATTCAGTGTTTACTCTCCCAGCCAGGATATTCAGTGTTTACACTCCTTTAGGATACTCAACCTTTACTCTCCCTTTTTAGCTCTGCCAGCCAGGATATTCAGTGTTTGCTCTCCTTTAGGATACTCACTGTTAGAAATGGGGTCTTTGGTTGGCAGTCAGGTTACCCCCTGTCCAAGCAAGGACCCTCACTCTAGTCAGGGTAAGTCACACACAATCCAAATTATCCTGTGCCCACCCTCTGGTAGCTTGGCACTGAGCAGTCAGGCTTAACTTAGAAGGCAATGAGTAAAGTATTTGTGCAATAAATCATGAAATGACACAGTATAGCACCACTAAAATACACCACACAGTCTTTAGCAAAATATATAATATTTATCTGGTTAAATGCAAGTCAAAACGATCAAGATGTGATAAGTACATATTCAAATATCACTTCAGAGAATGATACAAAGAGTCTTTCAACTTTAAAAAGCAACAAGTGTCTCTTGCAAGCACAAAGTACCTGGTTTGCGTTCAAATTCTCCGCAAGAGACCACAGTGAGGAGGTGCGTGGAAAACAGTTAGGTGTACGTCAGTTTCTCCGGGTGCACACAGATGATGCCTCGATAATTTTCCACACAGGAAAGGCTTTGCGTCGATTTGCGGCGGGCAGACTTGGATCCTCTTCGGGTTGCAGGGTTTTTGGACGCCCATGGGACGATGCAGAGAAATCCTGGGCATGCAGGACGAAGTCACAGGAGCTGAGTCAATCCGGTGGGCGATGCGTGGAAATTTCTGTTGCACGGCAGGCGCTGTGGCGATTCTTCGTGCATGAAGTCGGGCTGCATTGTCCTATCTCGGCTTTGTGTCAATCCAGTGGGCCGTGCGTCGAAGTTCTGGTTGCAATGCTGGCGCTGCGTTGATCTCCTCTCGGGGAGCCGGGCTGCGTCATTCCGGTTTGGCGTGCAGTGATTTTCTCACCATGATGCAGGCTGTGTGCCGTTTCTGGCAGGCTGTGCGTCGAATTTTTGCTGCACAAGGAGTTCTTTGCAGGATGAAGTCTTTTTGGTCCTGAGACTTCAAGGAACAGGAGGCAAGCTCTATCCAAGCCCTTGGAGAGCACTTCTCAGCAGAGCCAGAGGACAGCCAGGCAGCTGGGCAACAGCAGGGCAGCAGTCCTTTGCAGAAAATCAGTCAGGGGAATCCTTTGGGCAGCCAGGCAGTTCCTCGTGGCAGGTTTCAGAGTCTGGTTCAGAATTTCTTCACCAGTGGTATCTTGTCCAGAAGTGTCTAACTTCAGAAGTGTCTGAGTTGGTAGGGTCAGAGGCCCTGTTTGAATACCTAAATGTGCCTTTGAAGTAGGGGATACTTCAAAGAGTGGCTTAGAAGTGCACCATGTCCCCTTTCAGTCCCATCCTGTCTGCCAGGGTCCCAGTAGGGGGTTTGGCAGTCCATTGTGTGAGGGCAGGCCCCTGTCCTTTCAAATGTAAGTGTCAGGCCCTCCACCCTCCCAGCCCAGGAAGACCCATTCAGTATGCAGATGTGTGCAGGTGTGACTGAGCATCCTGTGTTTGTGGTTGTGTGAGTGAGATGCACAAGGGAGCTGTCAAGTAGCCTAGCCAGACGTGGATTGTAAGGCACAGAAGGATTTAAGTACAGAGAAATGCTCACTTTCTAAAAGTGGCATTTTTAAAATAGTAATATTAAATCCAGCTTCACCAGTCAGCAGGATTTTGTATTGCCATTCTGGCCATACTAAAAATGACCTTGTTACTCCTTTCAGATCAGAATCTACCACTCAAACAGTATATAAGGGTAGCCTAATGTTAGTCTATGAAAGGAGCAGGCCTCACAGCAGTGCAAAAACGATTTTAGGAGTTATACATTACCAGGACATATAAACTGCACAGGTACATGTCCTGCCTTTTATCTACATAGCACCCTGCCCTAGGAGTTACCTAGGACCTTCCTTAGGGGTGACTTATTTGTAGAAAAAATGGGAGCTTAAGGCTTGGCAATTACTTTTAAATGCCAAGTTGAAGTGGCAGTAAAACTGCACACACAGGCCCTGCAGTGGCAGGCATGAGACATGGTTAGGGGGCTATTTATGTGGGTGGCACAACCAGTGCTGCAGCCCACTAGTAGCATTTAATTTACAGGCCGTGGGCACATGTAGTGCCCTTGACTAGGGACTTACAAGCAAATTAAATAAGCCAATTAGGTATGAGCCAATGTCACCATGTTTTAAGGAGAGAGCTCATGCGCTTTAGCACTGATTAGCAGTGTTAAAGTGCACAGAGTCCTATAGCCAGCAAAAATTAGGTCAGAAAAAGAGAAGGAGGAGGGCAAAAAGTTTGGGGGAGACCCTGCAGAAAGGCCATTTCCAACATATCCCCCTTCCAGCCTAAAGCCAGGGGAGGCTAATCAACACTCTGATGGACTTCCCTGCTTAAGGCGATAGAACATGGACAATGGCCCACTACCTCAGGGGCACTTGCCAGTTCTACGCCGTTCTGAACTCAGTGAGGCTCCTCTGTCTATACTCTCTAGGGGCACTGAACTGACCCATGAGGAACCGTTCTCCTCATCTGAGGACCCCATCTGTGAAGCTCCAACTTTAATTTGCTCACAGATGCATCCCAGTGTGCAGACAGTACAACCATGGCTAACAAAGTGATGTGGCCAGTTCCACCCCTTGAGTCTGACTTCTGTCCCCAGCCCTGGGAAAACTCTGTCCACAAGGACAACAACTAAAAGAGGCCACTGACAGCTGTCAGTGTCAGGAGCCAGGCCCCAGACCATGCACTGCTAAGTGGAAGCCCTGAGCAGGGCCCTGGGCATGCTTCTTCTCAGCCTGGAAGCTGGTAGCCAGTTCCCCAGGGGCTTCTGAGGTATCTCTGACCTCTGAGGTGTCTCAGAATGGGGGGTAGTAGCCAAAAGGGTCTGGTACCCCTTCACCACTCTACCTCCCGCCAGTTCAAGGGTGGTATCCTGACACTGGTCAGTCAGCCCAGGGTCTGTACCCTGAGGCTGAACAGGGGACAAAGGTGAGTCCTTCCTCACCTTGCCCCTACATCTGGGCTCATGTGCCCTCCTCTGGGGCGTGGTACTGCCAGACAACTGAACTGTCAGGGCCCCCTTAGGGGTCACCCCTCTCAGTTCTCCTGCCACTAGGGGTAACTCATTCCTCAGAATGCAGTTAATGGCCACCTGGGGACTAACTATGCCCTGTCTCTGGGTCACCTCCCCACCCCACTCCGGGGATACCAGGGCCATGGGGCAGAAGAAATCCTTCCCAATGGCTGGAGTCACTCTACACACCTGGTCGGTGTACTGCTCTGGTGAAACTAATCTCTCCACCATCATGGTAAGACTAGCCCCTGTGTCCCTCAGAGCGGTGACTGGTACCCCATTCACTCCCACCTGCTTAAAGGGACGACTGCCACAATCAGGGATCATCAGCTTACCCTCTGAGTCTATCTCCCAACTGAAGGAGATGAAGCCATGTTCTACGACCTGCCCCTGGGGCCTACTTTCCCCTAAGGCCACATTGGCCAACCCTGTAGATGTCCCACCAAGGGTGAGTTCTTTGGACAGACAGAGTCCCCCTTCCCGTGCCCTAGCTGGGAGCACTCAAAGCAGCGGGGTTGGGAATGGGATGCTTTGGGCCACAGCCCACCAGAACCACCACCCTGTATCTCAGATGGGACATGGGAACCCTTTCCCCCCCCCTTACCCTGGGACTTGTCTGGGTCATCTTTAACTTCCCCCTCACTCTGTTGGGGGAACCAGAACCACCCTTCTTGGGGTCACTCCCAGGTACCTTTTTGGACACTCTGGTGCTAACCAGGAGGTCTGCCTCCTCAGCAAGCTTTCTAAGATCAGTCAGCTTACTGTCAACCAGGTGCTGGCGCAACTCTGTAGAACAAATACTGAGCATATGCTCTCTCAGAATTAAATTAAATAACCCTGTGTAATTGTTTACTTTACTGCCTGGCACCCATCCATTCAGTGCCTTACTGGAGAAATCAAATAAGTCTACCCAGGTCTGTGTGGAGAGTTTGTTGCTGTCCCTGAACCTCTTACAGTACTTCTCAAGTGTCAGCCCAAACTTGGCAAGCAAAGCAGTTTTCATGGGTGTGTATCTGTTTTGATCCTTAGGATCCAATGCAAAGAGTGTGTCCCTCCCCACTACTGGCACATACCACCACAAGGCCGCCCCATTGCTCCTCAGAGACTCCATGAGCCCTTAGTGCAACTTCATACACAGCCAACCACTTAATCATCTCCCACCACGTAACTTGGCACTACATTTTTGGGTATACGAACCTTCCTTTCCCCTGCAGGCCCTGCATGTATGCTGCCACCATCACTGCTGGACTCAGACTGCCTTGCCTTGATATCCAGCTCCTTGAGACTCAGTTCATGAGACAGAAGAATCTTCTCAGCCAAAGCCCTTACAGCCTCAGCTTGTTTGGCTTCTCTCTCTGCTTTCCTCTCCTCTGCCTCCATGTTTAAACTTGCCATTTGTAGTTGAAATTCCCTCTCTTCTCTCCTTTCCTCTGCAGTCAGGCCATGGCTAGAGACACTGCTCCCTGGTTTACTAGGGGGCACAATTCCAGGGGTAACATCCCCCACTACCGGCAGAAAATCCTCTGAGGGGCCGTCCTCTGGACCCTCCTCCTCAACATTCTCATCTGAATGGGCTTCTGCCCAGGCCCTCAGCGCCTTTTGGTATTCCTCCTTTCTGGAGGCACCCTGGGTAGGTATCCCCATCCCCTTGCAGAACCCCTTCAGCTGGTTAACAGTGTATGTCTCCAGTTTGGCTAGGTCAAAATCTTCAGCTCCTGCTTGAGATCCAGCCAGAGACATGTTGAATGAGGATTTAGTTAAAAATCCGGCAGAGAATACAATTGCCGAAAAAGATTAAAAAAAATCAAGTTGACCTTTAACTGTGGGTAGGTAGTCTACACGTAGCTATTGTATGTCACTGCAAAAATACAAGTCCTAACCCTCACTGCTGATCACCAATGTTAGAAATGGGTTTTTCGGTTGGCAGTCAGGTTACCCACTGTCCAAGCAAGGACCCTCACTCTAGTCAGGGTAGGTCACACACAATCCAAATTATCCCATGCCCACCCTCTGATAGCTTGGCACTGAGCAGACAGGCTTAACTTAGAAGGAAATGTGTAAAGTATTTGTACAATAAATCATGCAATAACAAAGTATAGCACCACAAAAATACACCACACGGGGTTTAGAAAAATATATCATATTTATCTGGTTAAATGCAGGTCAAAATGATCAAGATTTTATAAGTACAAGTTAAAATATCACTTCAGAGAATGATAAAAAAGTGTCTTTCAACTTTAAAAAGCAACAAGTGTCTCTTGCAAGCACAAAGTACCTGGTTTGCGTTCAAATTCTCCGCAAGGGACCGCAGAGGAGGAGATGTGTGGAAAACAGGGAGGTGTGCGTCGGTTTCTCCGGGTGCACACAGACGATACGTTGATAATTTTTCATGCAGGGAAGGCTTTGTGTCGATTTCCGGTGCGCGGACTTGGATCCTCTGCGGGGTTTTCAGACACCCCGGGGACGATGCGGAGAAATCCAGGGCGTGGAGGACGAAGTCACAGGAGCTGCGTCGATCCAGCGGGCGATGCATGAAAATTTCTGTTGTACGGCAGGTGCTGCGTCGATTCTTCTCACAGGAAGTCAAGCTGCGTTGTGCCGGCTCAGCTTTGCGTCGATCCAGTGGGCCGTGCGTCAAAGTTCTGGTCACAACGCTGGCGCTGTGTCAATCTCCTCTCGGGGAGCCGGGCTGCATTGTTCCGGTTTGGCGTGCAGTGATTTTCTCACCGCGATGCAGGCTGTGCGTCGTTTCTGGCAGGCTGTGCATCTAATTTTCGCTGCACAAGGAGTTCTTTGCAGGATGAAGTCTTTTTGGCCCTGAGACTTCAAGGAACAGAAGGCAAGCTCTATCCAAGCCCTTGAAGAGCACTTCTCAGCAGAGTCAGAGGGCAGCCAGGCAGCAGGGTGTAGGAGGCTGGACTGGCTTGTAGTGAGTACCAAGGGGTACTTGCACCTTGCACCAGGCCCAGTTATCCCTTATTAGTGTATAGGGTGTCTAGCAGCTTAGGCTGATAGATAATGGTAGCTTAGCAGAGCAGCTTAGGCTGAACTAGGAGACGTGTGAAGCTACTACAGTACCACTTAGTGTCATATGCACAATATCATAAGAAAACACAATACACAGTTATACTAAAAATAAAGCTACTTTATTTTTATGACAATATGCCAAAGTATCTTAGTGTGTACCCTCAGTGAGAGGATAGGAAATATACACAAGATATATATACACAATAGCAAAAATATGCAGTATAGTCTTAGAAAACAGTGCAAACAATGTATAGTTACAATAGGATGCAATGGAGAAACATAGGGATAGGGGCAACACAAACCATATACTCCAAAAGTGGAATGTGAACCACGAATGGACCCCAAACCTATGTGACCTTGTAGAGGGTCGCTGGGACTATTAGAAAATAGTGAGAGTTAGAAAAATAACCCTCCCCAAGACCCTGAAAAGTGAGTGCAAAGTGCACCAAAGTTCCCCTAAGGACAAAATAGTTGTGTTAGAGGGAAAATGCAAGGAAAACACAAATCAGCAATGCAACAACGATGGATTCCTGACTGAGGGTACCTGTGGAACAAGGGGACCAAGTCCAAAAGTCACAAGCAGCTCGGAGATGGGCAGATGCCCAAGAAATGCCAGTGGTTGGTGCAAAGAAGCTCTTACTAGGCTGAAGAACTGTGAATACTGCAGGAACGACAAGGGCTAGAGACTTCCCCTTTGGAGGATGAATCCCCCACGCCTTGGAGAGTTGTGCAGAAGTGTTTTCCCGCCGGATGGATGCCAACAAGCCTTGCTACACGCAAATCGTGAGTTTGGCGTTTTTGGACGCTGCTGGGGCCCAGGAGGGACCAGGAGGTCGCAAATTGGACCTGCAGAGAGAGGGGACGTCGAGCAAGACAAAGAGCCCTCACTGAAGCAGGTAGCTCCCGGAGAAGTGCCAGAAATAGGCACTACGAGGATGCGTGAAACGGTGCTCGCCGAAGTTGCACAAAGGAGTCCCACGTCGCCGGAGACCAACTTAGAAAGTCGTGCAATGCAGGTTAGAGTGCCGTGGACCCAGGCTTGGCTGTGCACGAAGGATTTCCGCCGGAAGTGCACAGGGGCCGGAGTAGCTTGCAAAGTCGCGGTTCCCAGCAATGCAGCCCAGCGAGGTGAGGCAAGGACTTACCTCCACCAAACTTGGGCTGAAGAGTCACTGGACTGTGGGGGTCACTTGGACGGTGTCGCTGGATTCGAGGGACCTCGCTCGTCGTGCTGAGAGGAGACCCAAGGGACCGGTAATGCAGCTTTTTGGTGCCTGCGGTTGCAGGGGGAAGATTCCGTCGACCCACGGGAGATTTCTTCGGAGCTTCTGGTGCAGAGAGGAGGCAGACTACCCCCACAGCATGCACAAGCAGGAAAACAGTCGAGAAGGCGGCAGGATCAGCGTTACAGAGTTGCAGTAGTCGTCTTTGCTACTATGTTGCAGGTTTGCAGGCTTCCAGCGCGGTCAGCGGTCGATTCCTTATCAGAAGGTGAAGAGGGAGATGCAGAGGAACTCGGCTGAGCTCATGCATTCGTTATCTAAAGTTTCCCCAGAGACAGAGACCCTAAATAGCCAGAAAAGAGGGTTTGGCTACCTAGGAGAGAGGACAGGCTACTAACACCTGAAGGAGCCTATCAGCAGGAGTCTCTGACGTCACCTGGTGGCACTGGCCACTCAGAGCAGTCCAGTGTGCCAGCAGCACCTCTGTTTCCAAGATGGCAGAGGTCTGGAGCACACTGGAGGAGCTCTGGACACCTCCCAGGGGAGGTGCAGGTCAGGGGAGTGGTCACTCCCCTTTCCTTTGTCCAGTTTCACGCCAGAGCAGGGGCTAAGGGGTCCCTGAACCGCTGTAGACTGGCTTATGCAGAATTGGGCACATCTGTGCCCAACAAAGCATTTCCAGAGGCTGGGGGAGGCTACTCCTCCCCTGCCTTCACACCATTTTCCAAAGGGAGAGGGTGTCACACCCTCTCTCAGAGGAAGTTCTTTGTTCTGCCATCCTGGGCCAGGCCTGGCTGGACCCCAGGAGGGCAGCTGCCTGTCTGAGGGGTTGGCAGCAGCAGCAGCTGCAGTGAAACCCCAGGAAGGGCAGTCTGGCAGTACCAGGGTCTGTGCTACAGACCACTGGGATCATGGAATTGTACCAACAATGCCAGGATGGCATAGAGGGGGCAATTCCATGATCATAGACATGTTACATGGCCATATTCGGAGTTACCATGGTGAAGCTACATATAGGTAGTGACCTATATGTAGTGCACGCGTGTAATGGTGTCCCCGCACTCACAAAGTTCAGTGAATTGGCTCTGAACAATGTGGGGGCACCTTGGCTAGTGCCAGGGTGCCCTCACACTAAGTAACTTTGCACCTAACCTTTACCAGGTAAAGGTTAGACATATAGGTGACTTATAAGTTACTTAAGTGCAGTGTAAAATGGCTGTGAAATAACGTGGACGTTATTTCACTCAGGCTGCAGTGGCAGGCCTGTGTAAGAATTGTCAGAGTTCCCTATGGGTGGCAAAAGAAATGCTGCAGCCCATAGGGATCTCCTGGAACCCCAATACCCTGGGTACCTCAGTACCATATACTAGGGGATTATAAGGGTGTTCCAGTAAGCCAATGTAAATTGGTAAAAATGGTCACTAGCCTGTCAGTGACAATTTGGAAAGAAATGAGAGAGCATAACCACTGAGGTTCTGATTAGCAGAGCCTCAGTGAGACAGTTAGTCACTACACAGGTAACACATTCAGGCACACTTATGAGCACTGGGGCCCTGGGTTACCAGGGTCCCAGTGACACATACAACTAAAACAACATATATACAGTGAAAAATGGGGGTAACATGCCAGGCAAGATGGTACTTTCCTACACAACCCCCCCCCCAAACGAAGGACAATAAGACTAGCCATTACCTGATGAGTCTTCATTGTCTAAGTGGAAATATCTGGAGAGTCCATCTGCATTGGAGTGGCTACTCCCAGGTCTATGTTCCACTGTATAGTCCATTCCCTGTAGGGATATGGACCACCTTAACAATTTAGGATTTTCACCTTTCATTTGTTTTAGCCAAAGTAGAGGTTTGTGGTCTGTCTGAACAATGAAGTGAGTGCCAAACAGGTATGGCCTCAACTTCTTCAGAGCCCAGACCACAGCAAAGGCCTCCCTCTCAATGGCAGACCAACGCTTTTCTCTAGGGGTCAACCTTCTACTAATAAAAGCAACAGGTTGATCCTGGCCCTCAGAATTAAGTTGTGATAGGACTGCCCCTACTCCTAATTCAGATGCATCAGTTTGGACATAGAATTTATTAGAGTAACAAGGGCTTTTCAGGACAGGTGCAGAGCACATGGCCTGCTTCAGCTCCTCAAAAGCTTTCTGACAGTTTGCTGTCCATAATACCTTTTTAGGCATTTTCTTGGATGTGAGGTCATTAAGAGGGGCTGCAATGGAGCCATAGTTCTTAATGAACCTCCTGTAATGCCCAGTGAGGCCTAGGAAGGCTCTCACCTGAGTCTGAGTGGTAGGGGGAACCCAATCAATAATAGTTTGGATTTTCCCCTGAAGTGGTGCAATCTGTTCCCCACCAACAAGGTGTCCCAGATAAACCACCTTACCCTGCCCTATCTGGCACTTTGAAGCCTTGATAGTGAGGCCTGCCTTTTGCAGGGCCTCCAAAACTTTCCAAAGGTGGACCAGGTGATCATCCCAGCTGGAGCTAAAGACAGCTATATCATCCAAATATGCTGCACTGAAAGCTTCCAGCCCTTGCAGGACTGTGTTCACCAACCTCTGAAAAGTGGCAGGTGCATTTTTCAAACCAAAAGGCATTACAGTAAACTGGTAATGTCCTCCAATGGTAGAAAATACAGTCTTAGGTTTAGCATCTTCTGACAATTTGATCTGCCAATACCCTGCAGTCAAATCAAAAGTGCTTAGATACTTGGCAGATGCCAGTGTATCTATGAGCTCATCCGCCCTGGGTATAGGGTGAGCATCAGTTTTGGTTACCAAGTTGAGACCTCTATAGTCTACACAAAACCGCATTTCTTTCTTTCCATCTTTAGAATTGGGTTTTGGTACCAGTACCACAGGAGAAGCCCATGGACTGTCAGAGTGCTCAACCACTCCTAGTTCCAACATTTTCTGAACTTCTTGCTTTATGCAGTCCCTGACATGGTCAGGCTGCCTATAGATCTTACTTTTGACAGGTAAACTGTCTCCAGTATCTATAGTGTGCTCACACCAAGAAGTGGTGCCTGGCACAATGGAGAAGAGTTCTGAAAATTGTCCTAGGAGATTTATGCAATTATCTTTCTGCTCAGCAGTAAGACAATCAGCCAAAACTACACATTCCACAAGAGCATCTTGTTCTGTGGAAGAGAAGAGATCAGGTAGAGGATCACTGTCTTCTTCCTGTCCCTCATCTGTTGCCATGAGCAGGGTGAGATCAGCACTGTCATAGTAGGGTTTCAGGCGGTTGACATGGAGCACCCTAAGGGGACTCCTGGCAGTGCCTAAGTCAACCAAGTAGGTGACTTCACCCTTCTTTTCAACAATTGTGTGGGGTCCACTCCATTTATCTTGGAGTGCTCTTGGGGCCACAGGCTCCAAGACCCACACTTTCTGCCCTGGTTGGTACTGAACCAAAACAGCCTTCTGATCATGCCATTGCTTCTGGAGCTCTTGGCTGGCCTGAAGGTTTTTACTGGCCTTTTTCATGTACTCAGCCATCCTTGATCTGAGGCCAAGTACATAATCCACAATATCCTGTTTAGGAGCTTTTAAAGGTTGTTCCCAACCCTCCTTTACAAGTGTGAGTGGACCCCTAACAGGGTGTCCAAAAAGAAGTTCAAAGGGGCTGAAGCCCACTCCTTTCTGGGGTACCTCCCTGTAGGCAAAAAGGAGGCATGGTAGAAGGATATCCCATCTCCTGCGGAGTTTTTCAGGGAGTCCCATAATCATGCCTTTGAGAGTTTTATTAAATCTCTCCACCAGTCCATTTGTTTGTGGATGATAGGGTGTTGTGAACTTGTAAGTTACACCACACTCCTTCCACATGGCCTTTAAGTATGCAGACATGAAATTGCTTCCTCTGTCTGATACTACTTCCTTTGGGAAGCCCACCCTGGAAAATATTCCCAGGAGGGCCTTTGCCACTGCAGGAGCTGTAGTGGTCCTTAAAGGAATTGCTTCAGGATATCTTGTGGCATGGTCCACTACCACCAAGATAAACCTATTGCCTGAAGCAGTAGGAGGGTCAAGGGGGCCAACTATGTCAACCCCTACCCTTTCAAAGGGAACCCCAACCAAAGGCAGTGGGATAAGGGGTGCCTTTGGAGTGCCACCTGTCTTGCCACTGGCTTGACAGGTTTCACAGGACTTGCAAAATTCCTTTGTGTCCTCAGACATCCTAGGCCAATGAAACAATGGTACCAATCTGTCCCAAGTTTTCATTTGACCCAGGTGCCCAGCTAAGGGAATGTCATGTGCCAGTGTTAGGAGGAACTTTCTGTACTCCTGAGGAATCACTAATCTCCTGGCAGCTCCAGGTTTAGGATCCCTATGCTCAGTGTACAAGAGGTTGTCCTCCCAGTAAACTCTGTGTGAGTCACTGACATCCCCATTAGCCTGTTTGACAGCTTGCTGTCTGAGACCCTCTAATGTGGGACAGGTTTGCTGTGCCACACTCAGCTCCTCTCTGGCAGGCCCCCCTTCACCCAAAAGCTCAGCAGTGTCTGCTTCCAGCTCCTCTGGTGTAGGTTCTGCACAGGGAGGGAATTCTTCTTCCTCAGAAGTAGAATCCACTGTAGAGGGAGGGATAGTAGGAAGTGGTTTGCTTCTACTAGCCCTAGCTTTAGGGAGCACTTGGTCCATTGTTCCAGGATCCAAGCTTCCCTGTCCTTTTTGC
Organism: Pleurodeles waltl; assembly: GCF_031143425.1. Lineage (NCBI taxonomy): Eukaryota > Metazoa > Chordata > Amphibia > Caudata > Salamandridae > Pleurodeles > Pleurodeles waltl. The sequence continues at coordinate 38,401,596 of NC_090438.1, read as the reverse complement.
TTTTTGGCCTGAGCCCTTGTCAAAGCAAAAATATGCCCTGGGATGCCCAGCATTGCAGCATGGGCCTCCAACTCCACATCTGACCAAGCTGATGTCTCCAAATCATTCCCTAATAGACAGTCTACAGGTAAATCTGAAGCTACCACAACTTTCTTTGGACCAGATACCCCCCCCCCAGTTGAGATTTACAACAGCCATGGGGTGGCTTTGTGTTATGTTGTGAGCATCGGTTACTTGGTACTGGTGTCCAAGTATGTGTTGTTCAGGGTGCACCAGTTTCTCAATCACCATTGTGACACTGGCACCTGTGTCCCTGTAGGCCTGGACCTCAACACCATTTATTAGGGTTAGTTGCTTGTACTTCTCCAAGTTATGGGGGCAAGCAACCAAAGTGGCTAAGTCAATAGCCCCTTCAGAGACTAAAGTAGCCTCTGTGGTCTCCCTAATCAGACCAACCCCAACTAAATTACCAAAAGTGAGCCCAGCTACTCCCTTGGATTGGCTATTAGTAGGTTTGCTCCCACCACCACTGCTATTAGTAGGGACACTAGGTGTAGCAGTAGGGGTTGTAGTGGTAGGAGCTGTGGTGCCTTTCTTTGGACAACTGGGATCTGTTGTCCAATGGCCTTTTATTTTACATAAATAGCACCATGGTTTCTTTTCCTTGTTCTGATTAAAGGAGGATTTGGGCCCACCACCCCCACCAGAGTGTTTTTGTGGGCCTGATGAAGACTCATTTTTAGATTTGTCCCCACCCTTGTCAGAAGACTTACCATCCTTCTTTTTGTTGCCATCTTTGTCACCCCCTGTATGAACTTTTCTGTTCACTCTTGTTCTGACCCATTTGTCTGCCTTCTTTCCCAATTCTTGGGGAGAGGTCAGATCAGAGTCCACCAAGTACTGGTGCAACAAATCAGACACACAATTATTAAGAATATGCTCTCTCAGGATCAAGTTATACAGGCTGTCATAATCAGTAACTTTACTGCCATGTAACCACCCCTCCAAGGCCTTCACTGCCTGGTCAATGAAATCAACCCAGTCTTGTGAAGACTCCTTTTTGGTATCTCTGAACTTTATCCTGTACTGTTCAGTGGTTAAGCCATAACCATCCAGGAGTGCATTCTTAAGAACTTGGAAATTGTTAGCATCATTTTCTTTTACAGTAAGGAGCCTATCCCTACCTTTTCCAGTAAATGATAGCCATAGGATAGCAGCCCACTGCTTTTGAGGGACATCCTGTACAGCACAGGCCCTCTCAAGTGCAGCAAACCACTTGTTAATGTCATCCCCCTCCTTATAAGGGGGAACTATCTTGTGCAGATTCCTGGAATCATGCTCTTTTGCAGGATGACTATGGGGAATACTGCTGCTGCCACCATGGGTATCTAAACCCATCTTCTGTCTTTCCCTCTCTATTTCTAAAGACTGTCTATCCAAATCCAGCTGTTGCTTCTTGAGCTTCAGTCTGGTTTGTTCCACTCTCAATCTATTGAGCTCCCTTTCTAACAATCTGTCATCAGGGTGGGTGGGAGGGACATTTCTAGATACAGAGGTATGATGGGAATGAACAGAAGGAGACCTGCCCCTTACAAAGGGCACCCTAACAGCTTGGCTACCAGCATAATGTGAGAGCACATCATCAGTATGATGTGATTCAACCTCTGTACCAACTATGCTAGACTGTCTAGTAATGGGCAGGCTGAGAAGTTTCTTTCCTGAACCTTTTCCTGGGGGAGTCCCTGGATCAGATTGAGAACCATTAGCTACTTTTTCTACAGATTGGGCACTTATGGCCTTATCCTGTACTCTAAGCATATTAATTAACAGTTCTAAGGAAGGATTCTTCCCTACACTCAAACCTCTCTCTATGCAGAGACTCCTTGCTCCTTTCCAGCTAAGGTGATCATATGCAAGTGTGGACAGTTCAACATTTTTTCCTGTGCCAGACATTTTTTAGAGAGAGTTAAAGTGACAGCAAAAGAGAAAAAAGTTTTCAGAACTTTTTGGAAAGACAGAAAAAAACTTTTTAAACTTTTAAGAACTTTTTGAAAGTTTAGAAGTACTTTTCAGCACTTAGAAAAGAGTGAAAAGAGGAAATGCAAAACTTTTTGGCTATGTGTATATACACTGACCTTGTTTTGTATATTTTTCTCTTATGAAAAGTACAATGACAAGAGTGGTAAGTAGTCTCAAAGCACTTATCCCACCGCTGCACAACCAATGTAGGAGGCTGGACTGGCTTGTAGTGAGTACCAAGGGGTACTTGCACCTTGCACCAGGCCCAGTTATCCCTTATTAGTGTATAGGGTGTCTAGCAGCTTAGGCTGATAGATAATGGTAGCTTAGCAGAGCAGCTTAGGCTGAACTAGGAGACGTGTGAAGCTACTACAGTACCACTTAGTGTCATATGCACAATATCATAAGAAAACACAATACACAGTTATACTAAAAATAAAGGTACTTTATTTTTATGACAATATGCCAAAGTATCTTAGAGTGTACCCTCAGTGAGAGGATAGGAAATATACACAAGATATATATACACAATAGCAAAAATATGCAGTATAGTCTTAGAAAACAGTGCAAACAATGTATAGTTACAATAGGATGCAATGGAGAAACATAGGGATAGGGGCAACACAAACCATATACTCCAAAAGTGGAATGTGAACCACGAATGGACCCCAAACCTATGTGACCTTGTAGAGGGTCGCTGGGACTATTAGAAAATAGTGAGAGTTAGAAAAATAACCCTCCCCAAGACCCTGAAAAGTGAGTGCAAAGTGCACCAAAGTTCCCCTAAGGACAAAATAGTCGTGTTAGAGGGAAAATGCAAGGAAAACACAAATCAGCAATGCAACAACGATGGATTCCTGACTGAGGGTACCTGTGGAACAAGGGGACCAAGTCCAAAAGTCACAAGCAGCTCGGAGATGGGCAGATGCCCAAGAAATGCCAGCGGTTGGTGCAAAGAAGCTCTTACTAGGCTGAAGAACTGTGAATACTGCAGGAACGACAAGGGCTAAAGACTTCCCCTTTGGAGGATGGATCCCCCACGCCTTGGAGAGTCGTGCAGAAGTGTTTTCCCGCCGGATGGACGCCAACAAGCCTTGCTACACGCAAATTGTGCGTTTGGTGTTTTTGGAAGCTGCTGGGGCCCAGGAGGGACCAGGAGGTCGCAAATTGGACCTGCAGAGAGAGGGGACGTCGAGCAAGACAAAGAGCCCTCACTGAAGCAGGTAGCTCCCGGAGAAGTGCCAGAAATAGGCACTACGAGGATGCGTGAAACGGTGCTCGCCGAAGTTGCACAAAGGAGTCCCACGTCGACGGAGACCAACTTAGAAAGTCGTGCAATGCAGGTTAGAGTGCCGTGGACCCAGGCTTGGCTGTGCATGAAGGATTTCCGCCGGAAGTGCACAGGGGCCGGAGTAGCTTGCAAAGTTGCGGTTCCCAGCAATGCAGCCCAGCGAGGTGAGGCAAGGACTTACCTCCACCAAACTTGGGCTGAAGAGTCACTGGTCTTTGGGGGTCACTTGGACGGTGTCACTGGATTCGAGGGACCTCGCTCGTTGTGCTGAGAGGAGACCCAAGGGACCGGTAATGCAGCTTTTTGGTGCCTGCGGTTGCAGGGGGAAGATTCCGTCGACCCACGGGAGATTTCTTCAGAGCTTCTGGTGCAGAGAGGAGGCAGACTACCCCCACAGCATGCACAAGCAGGAAAACAGTCGAGAAGGCGGCAGGATCAGCGTTACAGAGTTGCAGTAGTCGTCTTTGCTACTATGTTGCAGGTTTGCAGGCTTCCAGCGCGGTCAGCGGTCGATTCCTTATCAGAAGGTGAAGAGGGAGATGCAGAGGAACTCGGCTGAGCTCATGCATTCGTTATCTAAAGTTTCCCCAGAGACAGAGACCCTAAATAGCCAGAAAAGAGGGTTTGGCTACCTAGGAGAGAGGACAGGCTACTAACACCTGAAGGAGCCTATCAGCAGGAGTCTCTGACGTCACCTGGTGGCACTGGCCACTCAGAGCAGTCCAGTGTGCCAGCAGCACCTCTGTTTCCAAGATGGCAGAGGTCTGGAGCACACTGGAGGAGCTCTGGACACCTCCCAGGGGAGGTGCAGGTCAGGGGAGTGGTCACTCCCCTTTCCTTTGTCCAGTTTCGCACCAGAGCAGGGGCTAAGGGGTCCCTGAACCGGTGTAGACTGGCTTATGCAGAATTGGGCACATCTGTGCCCAACAAAGCATTTCCAGAGGCTGGGGGAGGCTACTCCTCCCCTGCCTTCACACCATTTTCCAAAGGGAGAGGGTGTCACACCCTCTCTCAGAGCAAGTTCTTTGTTCTGCCATCCTGGGCCAGGCCTGGCTGGACCCCAGGAGGGCAGCTGCCTGTCTGAGGGGTTGGCAGCAGCAGCAGCTGCAGTGAAACCCCAGGAAGGGCAGTCTGGCAGTACCAGGGTCTGTGCTACAGACCACTGGGATCATGGAATTGTACCAACAATGCCAGGATGGCATAGAGGGGGCAATTCCATGATCATAGACATGTTACATGGCCATATTCGGAGTTACCATGGTGAAGCTACATATAGGTAGTGACCTATATGTAGTGCACGCGTGTAATGGTGTCCCCGCACTCACAAAGTTCAGTGAATTGGCTCTGAACAATGTGGGGGCACCTTGGCTAGTGCCAGGGTGCCCTCACACTTAGTAACTTTGCACCTAACCTTTACTAGGTAAAGGTTAGACATATAGGTGACTTATAAGTTACTTAAGTGCAGTGTAAAATGGCTGTGAAATAACGTGGACGTTATTTCACTCAGGCTGCAGTGGCAGGCCTGTGTAAGAATTGTCAGAGTTCCCTATGGGTGGCAAAAGAAATGCTGCAGCCCATAGGGATCTCCTGGAACCCCAATACCCTGGGTACCTCAGTACCATATACTAGGGGATTATAAGGGTGTTCCAGTAAGCCAATGTAAATTGGTAAATATGGTCACTAGCCTGTCAGTGACAATTTGGAAAGAAATGAGAGAGCATAACCACTGAGGTTCTGATTAGCAGAGCCTCAGTGAGACAGTTAGTCACTACACAGGTAACACATTCAGGCACACTTATGAGCACTGGGGCCCTGGGTTACCAGGGTCCCAGTGACACATACAACTAAAACAACATATATACAGTGAAAAATGGGGGTAACATGCCAGGCAAGATGGTACTTTCCTACACAGGGCAACAGCAGGGCAGCAGTCCTTTGCAGAAAAGCAGTCAGGTGAGTCCTTTGGGCAGCCAGGCAGTTCCTCTTGGCAAGTTGCAGAGTCTGGTTCAGAGTTTCTTCATCAGTGGTATCTTGTCCAGAAGTGTCTAACTTCAGAAGTGTCTGAGTTGGTAGATTCAGAGGCCCTGTTTAAATACCCAAATGTGCCTTTGAAGTGGGGGAGACTTCAAAGAGTGGCTTAGAAGTGCACCAGGACCCCTTTCAGTCACATCCTGTCTTCCAGGGTCCCCGTAGAGGGTTTGGCAGTCTATTGTGTGAGGGAAGGCCACTGTCTTTTCAAATTGAAGTGTCAGGCCCTCCACCCTCCCAGCCCAGGAAGACCCATTCAGTATGCAGATGTGTGCAGGTGTGACTGAGCATCCTGTGTTTGTGGTTGTGTGAGTGAGATGCACAAGGGAGCTGTCAAGTAGCCTAGCCAGACGTGGATTGTAAGGCACAGAAGGATTTAAGTACAGAGAAATGCTCACTTTCTAAAAGTGGCATTTTTAAAATAGTAATATTAAATCCAGCTTCACCAGTCAGCAGGATTTTGTATTGCCATTCTGGCCATACTAAAAATGACCTTGTTACTCCTTTCAGATCAGAATCTACCACTCAAACAGTATATAAGGGTAGCCTAATGTTAGTCTCTGAAAGGAGCAGGCCTCACAGCAGTGCAAAAACGATTTTAGGAGTTATACATTACCATGACATATAAACTGCACAGGTACATGTCCTGCCTTTTACCTACACAGCACCCTGCCCTAGGAGTTACCTAGGACACACCTTAGGGGTGACTTATATGTAGAAAAAGGGGAGTTTAAGGCTTGGCAATTACTTTTAAATGCCTAGTCGAAGTGGCAGAGAAACTGCACACACAGGCCTTGCAATGGCAGGCCTGAGACATGGTTAAGAGGCTACTTATGTGGGTGGCACAATCAGTGCTGCGGGCCCATTAGTAGCATTTAATTTACAGGCCCTGGGCACATGTAGTGCCCTTGACTAGGGACTTACAAGTAAATTAAATCAGCCAATTGGCTATGAACCAATGTCACCATGTTTTAAGGAGAGAGCATATGCACTTTCGCACTGATTAGCAGTGGTAAAGTGTGCAGAGTCCTAAAGCCAGCAGAAATGAGGTCAGAAAAAGAGGAGGAGGGGAAAACGTTTGGGGGTGACCCTGCAGAAAGTCAATTTTCAACACTCACCCTTTACTCTCCCTTCCTAGCTCTGCCAGCCAGGATATTCAGGGTTTACTCTCCCGTCCTAGCTCTGCCAGCCAGGATATTCACTCTTTACTCTCCCTTCATAGCTCTGCCAGCCAGGATATTCAGGGTTTACTCTCCCGTCCTAGCTCTGACAGGATATTCAGGGTTAAGTCTCCCTTCCTAGCTCTGCTAGCCATGATATTCAGTGCTTACTCTCCCTTTCCAGCTCTGACAGGATACTCAGGGTTTACTCTCCCTTCCTAGCTCTGCTAGCCATGATATTCAGTGCTTACTCTCCCTTCCTAGCTCTGCCAGCATATTCATTCTTAACTCTCCTTTCCTAGCTCTGACAGTATGTTCACCCTTTACTCTCCCTTTCTTGTTCTGACAGTATATTCACTCTTTGTTCTCCTTTCCTAGCTCTGACAATATATTCACCCTTTAGTCCCCTTTCTTTGCTCTGAAGGTATATTCACTCTTTCCTCTCCTTTGCTTGCTCGGACAGTACACTCACCCTTTACTCTCCTTTCCTTGCTCTGACAGTATACTCACCCTTTAATCTCCTTTCCTTGCTCTGACAGTATACTCACCCTTTACTCTCCTTTCCTTGCTCTGACAGTATACTCACCCTTTACTCTCCTTTCCTTGCTCTGACAGTATACTCCCCCTTTACTCTCCTTTCCTTGCTCTGACAGTATATTCACCCTTTACTCTCCTTTCCTTGCTCTGACAGTATACTCACCCTTTACTCTTCTTTCCTTGCCCTGACAGTATATTCAACCCTTACTCCCCTTTCTTTTCTCTGACAGTATATTCACTCTTTACTCTCCTTACCTTGCTCTGACAGTATACTCACCCTTTACTCTCCTTTCCGTGCTCTGACAGTAAACTCACCCTTTACTCTCCATTCCTTGCTCTGACAGTATATTCCCCTTTTACTCTCCTTTCCTTGCTCTGACAGTATACTCCCCCTTTACTCTCCTTTCCTTGCTCTGACAGTATATTCACCCCTTACTCCCCTTTCGTTTCTCTGACAGTATATTTACCTTTTACTCTCCTTTCCTTGCTCTGACAGTATATTCACCCCTTACTCCCCTTTCTTTTCTCTGACAGTATATTCACCCTTTACTCTCCTTTCCTTGCTCTGACAGTATACTCCCCCTTTACTCTCCTTTCCTTGCTCTGACAGTATATTCACCCCTTACTCCCCTTTCTTTTCTCTGACACTATATTCACCTTTTACTCTCCTTTCCTTGCTCTGACAGTATATTCACCTTTACTCCCCTTTCTTTTCTCTGACAGTATATTCACCTTTTACTCTCCTTTCCTTGCTCTGACAGTATATTCACCTTTTATTCTCCTTTCCTTGCTCTGACAGTATATTAACTCTGTATTCTTCTTCCAAAGCTCTTCCATCCATTACTTGTTGACTTCATCCACCTTGTTTTCAGCTTTCCACCTTGAGGAACCCCTGCTTGCCTGATGCTCCCCGGTGATGCATGTTTTTACAGGCAGATTACGCTGGTCTGTCATTTACTGATTCATATTTTTTTATTGATTTACGATTCACTTGTAGGTACTCATGATGTCTAATGCTTCAATTACTTAGCGGCAATTGCATTAGTGCAACTCCTTCATTCGCTTTAGTTCATTAAAGATTGAGGCTTGCCTGCCCCTCGAACACTCCAATCCATGATAGTGTTTGATATAAAGGACCCTTCCCCCCCCCACGCTTCCTGCTTGTACCAAGCCACATACCCAGCAGTGAGACTGCCAAGAGTAATGCAATTACAGAAGTACTTGAAGTATTACCTACTCGTCCCACTTACTTGAATTCATTATACATTGCGATTTACCCAAGGAACACCAGGACAACTGTAGGTTAATGCTCAGAACTTTAATAAACATAAATTGCCTGATTTAGAGTTTGGCCGCGAGTTACTCCATCACAAGTGTGACGAATATCCTGTCCACCAAAATCTAAATCCCCTAGATCAGTAGTTCCCAACCTGTGGCCTGGGGACCCCTGGGGGTCCGCGGCTGCTTAGAAAATGAAATAATAATAGATTAGGTCCCCAGCTTTTAGTAATTACTCAGTAGGGGGGTCCTCAGATTCTGATAATGATTCAGTGGCGGTCCACAGAATTCAAAAGGTTGGAAACCGCTGCCATAGAAGATAACAGGATTTAGATTTCTGTGGATGGTAAATCTGTCAATGTTGTGATGGAGTAACCCGCCCACCCAGTTCTAAATCAGGTCCAAAGTCTTTTCTCCTATTCACACTATAGAAGGAAGAACCGTCACACCAAGATCATCCTTTACATCCACTTCTTGTATTGTTGGATAATGTCTCACACAAGTAGAAGGAGCAGAACATGTAGCTGCTCTGCAGGTTTCCAACAGGGATGCTACCTGAGCCCCTGCTAGAAAAGCTGACATTCCCCTAGCCTGCGTAACTTGACCCCCTACAGGAATATGAGGCCCCCCCTCCTTGTATGCCAGTTATTAGGGATCTAATCCATCTGCTTATGGTTTGCACTGTAGGTCTAGAGACCTTCTTTGTTGGCCAAAAATTCATAAAAAGGGAATGCAAATCTCTGAAATCTACTACTCTGGCCATATCAATGAGAACAGCCCTCTCCACGTCTAAAAAATGATGGTTCACCTCCTCTGTATTCCGAAGATCTGGATAAAACACGGAAAGGACTATTTACTGCTTGTTGGACCAGGCTCTTTTAGCAGGGTCACCCCAAATGTTTTGCCTGCTTCCTCCTATTTTTTCTGACATGGTTTTGCTAGTTTTAGGACTTTGGACACCTTACCACTAATGACCAGTGCTAATGTGCATATGCTGTCTGTGTAAGTTGTATTGGTGATTGGATATCCATGATTGGCATGTTTGATGTACTAGTAAGTCCCTAGTAAAGCACACTATGGGTGCCCAGTGCCTGTAAATCAAATGCTACTAGTGGGCCTGCAGCACCTGTAGTGCCACCTACATGAGTAGCCCTGTGAACATGGCTCACGTCTGCCAAACCTTCCCTTTTACTACATGTATATCAGCCCTGAGGTAGGCCCAAGGCAGCCCCATGGCCAGGTTCGCCGTGCATTGAAAAGGTAGGACATGTACTGGTGTGTTTTACATGTTCTGGTAGTACAATACTGCTAAATTTGTTTTTCACTATTGCAAGGCCTATCTCCCCTATAGGTTACCATGGGGATTGCCTTGAAATATAGTTTAACTGTAATTTCCTATTGGGAGCAGATAGAGATATGGAGCTTTGTGTCTCTGAAGTCACAATTTGAAAATACATCTTTTGGTGAGGTTTGTTTGAAAATGCCACTTTTAGAAAGTGGGGATTTTGTTGCTTGTCAAGCCTCTGCCTGGCTGCTGAATACACGTCTGGGTAAGGGTGGCAGCTGGGCTGTTTGTGAATTCCCTCTAGACAATCACACAAAAGGAGCTGAGGTGTGACCTGCATATCCTGATGAGTCTTCCTGGGCTAGAGTGGTGGGAGGAGCTGACACTTATACCTGAATAGGGCTGTGCCTGTCCTTACATAGAGCAGCCTCCAACCCCCTGGAGTGTGTCTGGGGCCAGGACAGGGAGAGACAGGGTCTTGTGCACTACAAAGACTTTCCTTTGAAGTTTGCCTACTTCAAAGGCAGAAATGAGTATAAGTATTGGACTGCTGACCCCACAACTTCAGAGCACTTCTGGACTAAGGACATTCTGCCAGGAAGAAGAGCTGGATGCTGGAGGGTATCTGCCACTCTGCCTGTTGCTTTGCTGTGCTGGCCTGCTGCTGCTACTTCTGCCCTGGGAGTGAAAGGACTGGACTTTGCTTTCTACATCCTGCTTTCCAAGGTTCTCCAAGGGCCTGAACTGAGCTTGCCTCCTGTTGTGAAGTCTCAGGGACATCAAATACTCCATCTGCCAGTGCCTGGGCTCTTCTGCTGAGAGCCCTGACTTGCCAAGTACTGCTAAATCTAGTCCCTGGGACCTTGGAAGTGGAACCTTGTGGCCTGAAGTAAAACCCACACACTGAGGCTGTTGCAGCAGAGAAATCTATGCAGCGCCTGCACTGCGGCTCAAAAGATTAACACAACGACTGTCTCTCAGCTGCGAAATTGATGCATCACCTGCATTAGCACAGATCCATAGTTGCAATGCGTCTGTATTTTCCACGCATCATCCCTGGGCATCACTTTCCTCATAGATGCTGCACCGCAGTAAGGAATCGACGTATCGCCAGCCCGGCGGGAAAAGAATACACTGTAGGAGGCTGGCCTGGTTTATAGTGGGTACCTTGTGGTACTTACACCCTGTGCCAGGTCCAGTTATCCCTTATTAGTACAATAGAGGTGTTTCTAGCAGCTTAGGCTGATAGAAGGTAGCTATGGCAAAGCAGCTTAGGCTGAACTAGGAGACATGCAAAGCTCCTACTATATCACTCATATCATATAGCACAATATCATAAGAAAACACAATACTCAGAGTTACTAAAAATAAAGGTAGTTTATTTTTAGGACAATATGCCAAAAGTATCTCAGTGAGTACCCTCAGTTAGAAGGTAAGTAATATACACAAGTTATATGTACACAAACCCAAAACAGGTAAGTAATAGTAAGAAAAGTAATGCAAACAATGTAGAATTACAATAGGATGCAATAGGTGAACATAGGTCTAGGGGCAACACAAACCATATACTCCAAAAGTGGAATGCGAATCACGAATGGACCCCAGACCTATGGGATCTTGTAGAGGGTCGCTGGGACTGTAAGAAAATAGTCAGGGTGTCCAAGATACCCCACCCCAAGACCCTGGAAAGTAGGAGTAAAGTACCCCTACTGCCCCAAAAGGACACAATAGTTGTGATAGGGGGATTCTGCAAGAACCACAAACACCAGCACAGCACTGAAGACAGATTCCTGGACCTGAGGACCTGCAAGGCAAGGGGACCAAGTCCAAGAGTTGCAATAGTGTCCAGGGGGGGCAGGAGCCCAGGAAACCCCGGATGAAGGTGCAAGGAAGCTGCCTCTGGATGGAAGAAGCTTAGGATTCTGCAACAACGAAGAGGACTAGGAACTTCTCCTTTGGATGGAAGATGTCCCACGTCGTGCTGAAGGTTGCAGAAGTGTTCCCACACAGAAATACCGCAAACAAGCTTTGCTAGCTGCAAGGGTCATGGTAGAGGTTTTTGGGTGCTGCTGGGGACCAGGAAGGACCAGGATGTCGCCCGTTGGAGAAGGAGACAGAGGGGGCGCTCAGCAACTCAAAGAGCCCCCACAGAAGCAGACAGCACCAGCAGAAGTACTGGATCAGGAACTTACAATATTTGTGAATCGGAGCTGGATCAGAGTCACAAAGGAGGGTCCCACGGCGTCGGAGGCCAACTCAGAGGGTTGAGCTCTGCAGGACGGAGTGCTGGGGACCCAGGCTAGGTTGTGCATGAAGGAATCCTTGGAGGAGTGCACAAAAGCCAGAGCAGCTGCAAATCACGCAGTACACAGGTTTGCAGTCTAGCGTGGGGAGGCAAGGGCTTACCTCGACCAAACTTGGACTGAATGATCACTGGACTGTGGGAGTCACTTGGATAGAGTTCCTGTGTTCCAGGGACCATGCTCGTCGGGATGAGAGGGGACCCAGAGGACCGGTGATGCAGGCTTTTGGTGCCTGCGTTAGCAGGGGGAAGATTCCGTCCACCCATGGGAGATTTCTTCTTGGCTTCCAGTGCAGTGTAAAGGCAGATGACCCCCAGAGCATGCACCACCAGGAAACAGTCGAGAAAGCTGGCAGGATGAGGCGCTACAATGTTGCTGGTAGTCATCTTGCTACTTTGTTGCGGTTTTGCAGGCGTCCTGGAGCAGTCAGCGGTCGATCTGTGGCAGAAGTCGAAGAGGGAAGTGCAGAGGAACTCTGGTGAGCTCTTGCATTCGTTATCTGAAGAATTCCCCAGAGGAGAGACCCTAAATAGCCAGAAAAGGAGGTTTGGCTGCCAAGAAAGGAGGAGTGGCTACCAAGAGTGGTAAGAGCCTATCAGAGGGGGTCTCTGACGTCACCTGCTGGCACTGGCCACTCAGAGCAGTCCAGTGTGCCCCCAACACCTCTGCTTCTAAGATGGCAGAGGTCTGGGACACACTAGAGGAGCTCTGGGCACCTCCCCTGAGAGGTACTGGTCAGGGGAGTGGTCACTCCCCTTTCCTTTGTCCAGTTTTGCACAAGAGCAGGGCTGGGGGATCCCTGAACCGGTGTAGACTGGCTTATGCAGAGATGGTCACTATCTGTGCCCAGCAAAACATTTCCAGAGGCTGGGGGAGGCTACTCCTCCCCAGCCCTTCACACCTATTTCCAAAGGGAAAGGGTGTAACACCCTCTCTCAGAGGAAATCGTTTGTTCTGCCTTCCGGGGCTGGGGCTGCCCAGACCCCAGGAGGGCAGAATCCTGTCTGAGGGGTTGGCAGCAGCAGCAGCTGCAGTGGAAACCCCGGAAAGGCAGTTTGGCAGCACCTGGGTTCTGTGCTAGATTCCCGGGGGATCATGGAATTGTCCCCCCAATACCAGAATGGTATTGAGGGGACAATTGCATGATCTTAGACATGTTACATGGCCATGTTCAGAGTTACCATTGTGACGCTATACATAAGTAGTGACCTATGTATAGTACACGCGTGTAATGGTGTCCCCACATTCACAAAGTTTGAGGAATTTGCCCTGAACGATGTGGGGGCACCTTGGCTAGTGCCAGGGTGCCCACACACTAAGTAACTTGGCACCCAACCTTCACTAAGTGAGGGTTAGACATATAGGCGACTTATAAGTTACTTACGTGCAGTGAAAAATGGCTGTGAAATAACATGGACGTTATTTCACTTAGGCTGCAGTGGCAGGCCTGTGTGAGAATTGTCTGAGCTCCCTATGGGTGGCAAAAGAAATGCTGCAGTCCATAGGGATCTCCTGGAACCCCAATACCCTGGGTACCTCAGTACCATATACAAGAGAATTATATGGGTGTACCAGTGTGCCAATGAGAATTGGTAAATTTAGTCACTAGCCTGCAGTGACAAATTTAGAAAGCAGAGATAGCATAAACACTGAGGTTCTGCTTAGCAGAGCCTCAGTGATACAGTTAGGCACCACACAGGGAACACATACAGGGCACATACTGTGAGCACTGGGGTCCTGCCTGGCAGGATCCCAGTGACACAGGGGCTAAAACATACTTACATACAGTGAAAATGGGGGGTAACATGGCAGGCAAGATGGTACTTTCCTACACAACCCCCCCCAAACAAAGGACAATAAGACTAGCCTTGTCCAGATGAGTCTTCATTGTCTAAGTGGAAATAGACACTGAGAGTCCATCTGCATTGGAGTGGGTACTCCAAGGTCTATGTTCCACTGTATAGTCCATTCCCTGTAGAGATATGGATCACCTCAACAATTTAGGGTTTTCACCTTTCATTTGTTTTAGCCAAAGTAGAGGTTTGTGGTCTGCCTGAACAATAAAGTGAGTGCCAAACAGGTATGGTATCAACTTTTTCAGTGCCCAGACCACAGCAAAGGCCTCCCTCTCTATGGCAGACCAACGCTTTTCTCTAGGGGTCAACCTTCTGCTGATAAAAGCAACTGGTTGATCCTGGCCCTCAGAATCCAGTTGTGATAAGACTGCCTCTACCCCTAATTCAGATGCATCAGTTTGAACAATGAATTTCTTGGAGTAACATGGGCTTTTTAGGACAGGTGCAGAGCACCTTGCCTGTTTGAGCTCCTCAAAAGCTTTCTGACAGTTTGCTGTCCATAACACCTTCTTAGGCATTTTCTTACTTGTGAGATCATTAGAAGGGGCTGCTATGGAGCCATAATTCTTGATGAATCTCCTATAGTACCCTGTGAGGCCTAAAAAGGTTCTCACTTGGGTCTGTGTTGTAGGGGGCACCCAATCCATGATTGTCTGGATTTTCCCCTGTAGTGGTGCAATCTGTTCTCCACCTACCAGGTGGCCCAGATAAACTACTTTCCCCTGCCCTATCTGGCACTTTGAGGCCTTGATAGTGAGGTCTGCCTTTTGCAGGGCCTCCAAAACCTTCCAAAGGTGGACCAGGTGATCATCCCAGGTTGAGCTAAAGACAGCAATATCATCTAGATATGCTGCACTGAAAGCTTCCAACCCTTGCAGGACTGTGTCACCAACCTCTGAAAAGTGGCAGGTGCATTTTTCAAACCAAAGGGCATTACTGTGAATCGGCAGTGCCCTCCGAATGTAGAAAATGCAGTCTTGGGTTTAGCATCTTTTGCCAATCTAATCTGCAAATACCCTGCAGTTAGATCAAAAGTGCTAAGATACTTGGCAGACGCCAGTGTATCTATCAGCTCATCTGCCCTGGGTATACGGTGAGCATCAGTTTTGGTTACCTGATTGAGCCCTCTGTAATCTACACAAAACCTCATCTCTCTCTTTCCATCTTTGGTGTGAGGTTTAGGTACAAGCACCACTGGGCTGCCCCAGGGGCTTTCAGAAGGTTCAATCACCCCCAAAATCCAAGATTTTCTGCACCTCTTGTTTAACGCAGTCCCTGACATGGTCAGGCTGCCTATAAATTTTACTTTTGACAGGCAGGCTGTCTCCAGTGTCAATTGTGTGTTCACACCATGATGTTGTACCTGGCACAAGTGAAAAGAGGTCTGAAAATTGGCTTAGGAGATTGATGCAGTGATCTTTCTGTTCTGCAGTCAGACAATCTGCTAAAACTACTCCCTCCACTAAGGCATCTGTTTCAATGGTGGAGAAGAGATCAGGGAGAGGGTCACTCTCTTCTTCCTGTCCCTCATCTGTTGCCATGAGCAGGATGAGATCAGCCCTGTCATAGTAGGGTTTTAGGCGGTTGACATGAATCACCCTAAGGTGACTCCTGGCAGTGCCCAGGTCAACCAAGTAGGTGACCTCGCCCTTTTTCTCAACAATGAGATGAGGTCCACTCCATTTGTCTTGGAGTGCTCTTGGGGCCACAGGCTCCAATACCCACACCTTCTATCCTGGTTGGTACTGAATCAGAACAGCCTTCTGATCATGCCATTGCTTTTGGAGCTCTTGGCTGGCTTGAAGGTTTTTACTGGCCTTTTTCATGTACTCAGCCATTCTGGATCTTAGGCCAAGTACATAGTCCACTATGTCCTGTTTGGGAGCTTTTAAAGGTTGTTCCCAACCCTCCTTCACAAGTGTTAGTGGACCTCTTACAGGGTGCCCAAATAGGAGTTCAAGGGGGCTGAAGCCCACTCCTTTCTGGGGTACCTCCCTGTAAGCAAAAAGGAGGCAAGGTAACAGGACATCCCATCTCCTCCTGAGTTTTTCAGGGAGTCCCATTATCATTCCTTTGAGAGTTTTATTAAACCTCTCTACCAGTCCATTAGTCTGTGGTTGATAAGGTGTGGTGAATTTGTAGGTTACACCACATTCCTTCCACACAGCCTTCAAGTATGCAGACATAAAGTTGCTACCCCTGTCTGATACAACCTCTTTTGGGAAACCCACCCTGGAAAAGATTCCCAGGATGGCTTTTGCCACTGCAGGTGCTGTAGTGGTCCTTGGAGGAATTGCTTCAGGATATCTTGTGGCATGGTCCACAACCACCAAGATAAACCTACTGCCTGAAGTGGTAGGAGGGTCAAGGGGGCCAACTATGTCAACCCCTACCCTTTCAAAGGGAACCCCAACCATAGGTAGTGGAATAAGGGGAGCCTTTGGTGTGCCACCAGTCTTGCCACTGGCTTGGCAGGTCACACAAGGCTTACAAAAATCTTTTGTGTCCTCTGTCATCCTAGGCCAGTGAAACAGGGGGACAAACCTTTCCCATGTTTTGATGTGGCCCAAATGCCCAGCCAAAGGAATGTCATGTGCCAGAGTTAGGAGGAACTCTCTGTACTGCAGGGGAATGACCAATCTCCTGGCTGCTCCAGGTTTGGGTCCTTTGCTCTGTGTACAAGAGGTTGTCCTCCCAGTAAACTCTATGTGAGTCACTGACATCCCCATTTTGCTGCTTGACAGCTTGCTGTCTGAGACCCTCTAATGTGGGACAGGATTGCTGTGCCACACTCAGCTCTTCCCTGGCAGGCCCCCCTCCACCCAAAAGCTCAGCAGTGTCTGCTGCCAGCCCTCTGGTGAAGGTTCTGCACAGGGAGGAAATTCTTCTTCCTCAGAAGGAGAATCATCTGTAGAGGGAGGGATAGTGGGTAGGGATTTACCCTTGCTACCCCTAGCTTTAGGGAGCACTTGGTCCATTGTTTCAGGATCCAAGTTACCCTGTCCTTCTTGCTTTTTGGCCTGAGCCCTTGTTAAAGCAAAAATATGCCAAGGAATGCCTAGCATTGCTGCATGAGCCTCCAACTCCACTTCTGCCCAAGCTGATGTCTCTAAATCATTTCCTAGTAGACAGTCTACAGGTAAATCTGAAGCAACCACAACTTTCTTTGGACCAGTAACCCCCCCCAGTTGAGATTCACAACAGCCATGGGGTGGCTAAGAGTGTTGTTATGAGCGTCTGTCGCTTGGTACTGCTGACCAAGTAGGTGTTGTTCAGGGTGTACCAGTTTCTCTATTACCATGGTAACACTGGCACCTGTGTCCCTGTAGGCCTGAACCTCAACACCATTTATTAGGGGAAGTTGCTTGTAATTATCCATATTAAGGGGACAAGCAACCAAGGTGGCCAAATCAATGGCACCTTCAGAGACTAACACAGCCTCTGTTGTCTCCCTAAGAAGACCAACCCCAACTAAATTACCAAAAGTGAGCCCAGCTATTCCCTTGAATTGGCTATTAATAGGTTTGCTCCCACCACCACTGCTATTACTAGGGCACTAGAATTTGCAGTAGAGGTTGTGGTAGTGGGAGGTTTGGTGTTTTTCTTTGGACAACTGGCCTCAGTTGTCCAATGGCCTTTGACTTTACACAAATAACACCAAGGCTTTTTAACTTGATTTGAAGAGGATTTGGACCCACCACCCCCACCAGAGGATTTTTGTGGGCCTGATGAAGACTCAGTTTTACTTTTGTCCCCACCCTTGTCAGAAGACTTACCATCCTTCTTCTTGCCATCCTCGTCAACCCCTGTATGAACTTTTCTGTTCACTCTTGTTCTGACCCATTTGTCTGCCTTCTTTCCCAATTCTTGGGGAAAGGTCAGATCTGAGACCACTAGATATTGGTGTAACAAGTCAGACACACAGTTATTCAGAATCTGCTCTCTCAGAATAAGATTATACAGGCTTTCATAGTCAGAAACTTTGCTGCTATGTAACCACCCCTCCAAGGCCTTCACTGAACAGTCAACAAAGTCTATCCAGTCTTATGAGGACTCTTTTCTGGTGTCTCTGAACGTAATCCTGTATTGTTCAGTGGTTAAGCCAAATCCATCCAAGAGTGCATCCTTCACAACTGCAAAATTGTTAGCATCACTTTCTCTAACAGTAAGGAGCCTATCCCTACCCTTTCCATTGAAAGATAGCCACAATATAGCAGCCCACTGCCTTTGAGGGACCCCCTGTACCATACAGGCCCTCTCAAGTGCAACAAACCACTTGTTGATGTCACCCCCGCCTTGTAAGGGGGAACTATCTTGTGCAGATTCCTGGAATCATGTTCTCTAACAGGATTACTATCAGGAATACTGCTGCTGCCACCATGGGGTCCTAACCCCAATCTCTGTCTCTCCTTCTCCAGGTCTAGGGATTCCCTGTCTAGAGCCAGCTGTTGCTGTTTAAGCTTCAGTCTGGTCTCTTCCACTCTCAGCTTTTTGAGTTCCCTTTCTAACATGTTGTCTTCAGGGTGGGTGGGTTGGGAATGCTTGGACACTGAGGATAAATTGGAAACAACAGAGGGAGATCTGTCCCTAACAGCATGGACTCGAACAACCTGGCCTCCAGGAATAAAAACATCCCTACTATGATGGGCGCTCCTATTACTACCAGCATTGCTAGGTGGTCTGCTAAGGGGCAGATTTGGAACAGAACCCTCCCCACCTCCCTCAAGGAGTTCCCCACAGTCAGAATGGGAGCTATCTATTAACTTCTCATTTGAAGTGCCTGCTAGGGACTCATCATTCACAATGAGCATGTTATACAGAAACTCTCTTGTAGGGTTCTTTCCTATCACTAAACCTCTATCTAAGCAGAGACTCCTTAGGCTCTTGAAAATTAAATTGTCATAGGTAGTATTGACCATTTTAAGAGCAGCCCCTGTATCAGACATGATAGAAGAATGCTTAGAGACAGTGAGAAGAAAGAACAAGTTTCAGAACTTTTTAAGGAACAGAAAAAAAAACTTTTTCAAAGTTTTAGAAACTTTTTAGAAGTTTTGGAGTACTTTTCAGCACTTAGTAGAAAGTGTAAGAGGAGAAAAGCAAAACTTTTTGGTTAAGTGTACATACACTGAACTTGTTTTGTATATTATTCTCTTATGAAAAGTACACAATGACAAAGTGGTAAGTAGTTACAAGTACTTATCCCACCGCTGCACAACCAATGTAGGAGGCTGGCCTGGCTTGTCATGGGTACCAGAGGTACTTACACCTTGTGCCAGGTCCAGTTATCCCTTATTAGTGTAGAAGAGGTGTTTCTAGCAGCTTAGGCTGATAGAAGGTAGCTATGGCAAAGCAGCTTAGGCTGAACTAGGAGACATGTAAAGCTCCTGCTATACCACTGGTGTCATATGTACAATATCATAAGAAAACACAATACACAGATATACTAAAAATAAAGGTACTTTATTTTTATGACAATATACCAAAAGTATCTCAGTGAGTACCCGCAGTATGAGGATGAGAAATATACACAAGATGTATGTACACAAACCAAAATTATGCAAGTTATAGCAAGAAAAGTAATGCAAGCAGTGTAAAGTTACAATAGATTGCAATAGGAGCACATAGGTATAGGGGCAACACAAACCATACACTCCAAAAGTGGAATGCGAACCACGAATGGACCCCAAACATATGTGTGCTTGTAGAGGGTCGCTGGGACTGTAAGAAAACAGTGAGGGTTAGAAAAATAGCCCACCCCAAGACCCTGAAAGTTAGGTGTAAAGTGCACCTACATCCCCCAGAGAGCACAGAAGTCGTGATAGGGGGATTATGCAGGAAGAACAAACACCAGCAATGCAACAACAGTGGATTTCCGGACCTGAGTACCTGTAAGACAAGGGGACCAAGTCCAAGAGTCGTGACAGTGTTGAGAGTGGGCAGGAGCCCAAGAAATGCCAGCTGAGGGTGCAAGGAAGCTGCCACCTGTCAGAAGAAGCTTGGTGTTCTGCAAGAACGAAGAGGACTAGGAACTTCCCCTTTGGAGGATCAATGCCCCACGTCACGAAGAAGCTTGCAGAGGTGTTCCCACGCAGAAGGACCGCAAACAAGCCTTGCTAGCTGCAAGGGTTGTGGTTAGGGTTTTTGGATGCTACTGTGGCCCAGGAGGGACCAGGATGTCGTCGCTTGGATGAGGAGACAGAGGGGGCGCCGAGCAATTCAGGGAGCCCTCACAGAAGCAGGCAGCACCCGCAGAAGTACCTGAACGGGCACTTAGAAGAAAAGTGAACCGGAGTCCACCTGAAGTCACAAAAAGGAGTCCCACGACGCCGGAGGACAACTCAGAAGGTTGTGCACTGCAGATTAGAGTGTCGGGGACCCAGGCTTGGCTGTGCACAAAGGAAATCCTGGAAGAGTGCACAGGAGCCGGAGCAGCTGCACATCACGCAGTACCCAGCAATGCAGTCTAGCGTGGAGAGGCAAGGACTTACCTCCACCAATCTTGGACTGAAGAGTCACTGGACTGTGGTAGTCACTTGGACAGAGTTGCTGAGTTCCAGGGACCACGCTCGTCGTGCTGAGAGGGGACCCAGAGGACCAGTGATGCAGTCTTTTGTTGCCTGCGGTATAAGGGGGAAGATTCCGTCGACCCACAGGAGATTTCTTCAGAGCTCCTGGTGCAAGAAGGAGGCAGGCTACCCCCAGAGCATGCACCACCAGGAAACAGGTGAGAAAGCCGGCAGGATGAAGCGATACAAGGTTGCAGTAGTCGTCTTTGCTACTTTGTTGCGGTTTTGCAGGCGTCCTGAGCAGTCAGCGGTCGATCCCTTGGCAGAAGGTGAAGAGGGAGATGCAAAGGAACTCTGGTGAGCTCTTGCATTCGGTATCTGAAGAATTCCCCAAAGCAGAGACCCTAAATTGCCAGAAAAGGAGGTTTGGCTACCTAGGAAGGAGGATTGGATACCAAAAGAGGTAAGAGCCTATCAGAAGGAGCCTCTAACGTCACCTGCTGGCACTGGCCACTCATAGCAGTCCAGTGTGCCACAAACACCTCTGTTTCCAAGATGGCAGAGGTCTGGGACACACTGGAGGAGCTCTGGGCACCTCCTCTGGGAGGTGCAGGTCAGGGGAGTGGTCACTCCCCTTTCCTGTGTCCAGTTTCGCGCCAGAGCAGGGCGCGGGGATCCCAGTGACACATAGACTAAAACAACATATATCCAGTGAAATATGGGGGTAACATGCCAGGCAAGATGGTACTTTCCTACAAGAGGGGACGCTCAGCAACTCAGAGTGCCTCCACAGAAGCAGGCAGCACCCACAGAAGTACTGGTGCAGGCACTTAGAAGATTTGTGAACCGGAGCTGGCTCAGAGTCACAAAGGAGGGTCCCACGGCGTCGGAGGCCAACTCAGAGGGTTGAGCACTGCAGGACCGAGTGCTGGGGACCCAGGCTAGGCTGTGCACGAAGAAACCCTTGGAGGAGTACACAGAAGCCAGAGCAGCTGCAAATCATGCAGTACACAGGTTTGCAGTCTAGCGTGGGGAGGCAAGGACTTACCTCCACCAAACTTGGACTGAAGGATCACTGGACTGTGGGAGTCACTTGGATAGAGTTCCTGTGTTCCAGGGACTACGCTCGTCAGGATGAGAGGGGACCCAGAGGACCGGTGATGCAGTCTTTTGGTGCCTGCGTTAGCAAGGGGAAGATTCCGTCGACCCACAGGAGATTTCTTCTTGGCTTCTAGTGCAGGGTGAAGGCAGATGACCCCCAGAGCATGCACCACCAGGAAATAGTCGAGAAAGCTGGCAGGATGAGGTGCTACAATGTTGCTGGTAGTCGTCTTGCTACTTTGTTGCGGTTTTGCAGGCGTCCTGGAGCAGTCGGCGGTCGATCCTTGGCAGAAGTCGAAGAGGGAAGTGCAGAGGAACTCTGGTGAGCTCTTGCATTCGTTATCTGAAGAATTCCCCAGAGGAGAGACCCTAAATAGCCAGAAAAGGAGGTTTGGCTACCAAGAAAGGAGGATTGGCTACCAAGAGAGGTAAGAGCCTATCAGAGGGGGTCTCTGACGTCACCTGCTGGCTCTGGCCACTCAGAGCAGCCCAGTGTGCCCCCACCACCACTGTTTCCAAGATGGCAGAGGTCTGGGACACACTGGAGGAGCTCTGGGCACCTCCCCTGGGAGGTACTGGTCAGGGGAGTGGTCACTCCCCTTTCCTTTGTCCAGTTTCATGCCAGAGCAGGGCTGGGGGATCCCTGAACCGGTGTAGACTGCCTTATGCAGAGATGGGCACCATCTGTGCCCAGCAAAGCATTTCCAGAGGCTGGGGGAGGCTACTCCTCCCCAGCCCTTCACACCTATTTCCAAAGGGAGAGGGTGTAACACCCTCTCTCAGAGGAAATCCTTTGTTCTGCCTTCCTCGGCTGGGGCTGCCCAGACCCCAGGAGGGCAGAATCCTGTCTGAGGGGCTGTCAGCAGCAGTAGCTGCAGTGGAAACCCCGGAAAGGCAGTTTGGCAGCACCCGGGTTCTGTGCTAGAGACCCGGGGGATCATGGAATTGTCCCCCCAATACCAGGATGGTATTGGGGTGACAATTCCATGATTTTACACATGTTACATGGCCATGTTCGGAGTTACCATTGTGACGCTATGCATAAGTAGTGACCTATGTATAGTGCACGCGTGTAGTAGTGTCCCCGCACTCACAAAGTTTGGGGAATTTTCCCTGAACGATGTGGGGGCACCTTGGCTAGTGCCAGGGTGCCCACACACTAAGAAACTTGGCACCCAACCTTCACTAAGTGAGGGTTAGACATATAGGTGACTTATAAGTTACTTATGTGCAGTGAACAATGGCTGTGAAATAACGTGGACGTTGTTTCACTCAGGCTGCAGTGGCAGGCATGTGTAAGAATTGTCTGAGCTCCCTATGGGTGGCAAAAAAATGCTGCAGCCCATAGGGATCTCCTGGAACCCCAATACCCTGGGTACCTCAGTACCATATACTAGGGAATTATATGGGTGTACCAGTGTGCCAATGAGAATTGGCAAATTTAGTCACTAGCCTGCAGTGACAAATTTAGAAAGCAGAGAGAGCATGAGCACTGAGGGTCTGGTTAGCAGATCCTCAGTGAGACAGTTAGGCACCACAGGGAATACATACAGGGCACATACTATGAGCACTGGGGGTCCTGCCTGGCAGGATCCCAGTGACACAGGGGCTAAAACATACATACATACAGTGAAAATGGGGGTAACATGCCAGCAAAGATGGTACTTTCCTACATACACGCATTGCCCATCCGGCGGTAAATGAAGAGATGCATCACAAACCCGGTGGGAAAAGCATCCATGCATCGCCCGTCCAGCAGGGAAATAAGTGACGCATGGCTTGCTTTTCCGATGCATTACCTCCTTTGCGGACCACATCATCTTTGTTTTTGATGCACCCAAGGTACTGTGGGTCAGATTTACAACAAAATGGTGAAGCGCAGTGCTGTGAAAAATCAGCAGTGCCACGCTCCACCAGTTTTGAAACACAGGGCTGCGCTGTATTCACAAGAATACGGTGCAGCCCTGTGTTTCCCCCTGTGCCGGCGATAAACTAAGCTGCCTGCGCCAACACAGGCATCCTTGCACCATAGTGCAAGGGTGTCTGCTTTGAGAGGAGTGATTGTTTATGTGCAGGAAGGTATACCTTCCTGCAGATCAACAATCATTCATGACATTTTGCTTCTTCTATGTGTGCTGCAGAAGGCAGCACACATAGAAAAAACAAAAAACAAGGAGGAATAAGAGCATTCCTCCTCTTTTTGCCATGCTAACGCCACTTCTGGGGTGAGTGGGAAAGTACCATCTTCCCTGGCATGTTACCCCCATATTTCACTGTACGTATGTTGTTTTAGTTGTATGTGTCACTGGGTCCCTGCCAGCCAGGGCCCCAGTGCTCATAAGTGTGCCCTGTATGTGTTACCTGTGTTATGACTAACTGTCTCACTGAGGCTCTGCTAATCAGAACCTCAGTGGTTATGCTCTCTCATTTCTTTCAAATTGTCACTAACAGGCTAGTGACCAATTTTACCAATTTACATTGGCATACTGGAACACCCTTATAATTCCCTAGTATATGGTACTGAGGTACTAGGTATTGGGGTCCCAGGAGATCCCTATGGGCTGCAGCATTTCTTTTGCCACCCATAGGGAGCTCTGACAATTCTTACACAGGCCTGCCACTGCAGCCTGAGGGAAATAATGTCCATGTTATTTCACAGCCATTTTACACTGCACTTAAGTAACTTATAAGTCACCTATATGTCTAACCTTTACCTGGTAAAGGTTGGGTGCTAAGTTACTTAGTGTGTGGGCACCCTGGCACTAGCCAAGGTGCCCCCACATTGTTCAGGGCCAATTCCCCGGACTTTGTGAGTGCGGGGACACCATTACATGCGTGCACTACATATAGGTCACTACCTATGTGTAGTTTCACAATGGTAAGTCCGAATATGGCCATGTAACATGTCTATGATCATGGAGTTGCCCCCTCTATGCCATCCTGGCATAGTTGGCACAATCCCATGATCCCACAGGTCTGTACCTCAGACCTGGGTACTGCCAAACTGCCTTTCCCGGGGTTTCACTGCAACTGCTGCTGCTGCCAACCCCTCAGACAGGTTTCTGCCCTCCTAGGGTCCAGCCAGGCTTGGCCCAGGAAGGCAGAACAAAGGACTTCCTCAGAGAGAGGGGGTTACACCCTCTCCCTTTGGAAAATGGTGTGAAGGCAGGGGAGGAGTAGCCTCCCCCAGCCTCTGAAAATGCTTTCATGGGCACATATGGTGCCCATTTCTGCATAAGCCAGTCTACACCAGTTCAGGGACCCCTCAGCCCTGCTCTGGCGTGAAACTGGACAAAGGAAAGGGGAGTGACCACTCCCCTGACCTGCACCTCCCCTGGGAGGTGCCCAGAGCTCCTCCAGTGTGCTCCAGACCTCTGCCATCTTGGAAACAGAGGTGCTGCCGGCACACAGGATTGCTCTGAGTGGCCAGGGCCAGCAGGTGACGTCAGAGACTCCTTCTGATAGGCTCCTTCAGGTGTTGCTAGCCTATCTTCTCTCCTAAGTAGCCAAACCCTCTTTTCTGGCTATTTAGGGTCTCTGCTTTGGGGATTTCCTTAGATAACGAATGCAAGAGCTCATCAGAGTTCTTCTGCATCTCTCTCTTCACCTTCTGCCAAGGAATCGACTGCTGACCGCGCTGGAAGCCTGCAAAACTGCAACAAAGTAGCGAAGACGACTACTGCAACTCTATAACGCTGATCCTGCTGCCTTCTCGACTGTTTTCCTGGTGGTGCATGCTGTGGGGGTAGTCTGCCTCCTCTCTGCACTAGAAGCTCCGAAGAAATCTCCCGTGGGTCGACGGAATCTACCCCCTGCAACCGCAGGCACCAAAGAACTGCATCACCGGTACTCTGGGTCTCCTCTCAGCATGACGAGCGAGGTCCCTTGAATCCAGCAACTCTGTCCAAGTGACTCCCACAGTCCAGTGACTCTTCATCCAAGTTTGGTGGAGGTAAGTCCTTGCCTCCCCACGCCAGACTGCATTGCTGGGAACCGTAACTTTTGCAGCTAATCCGGCCTCTGTAAACTTCCGGTGGAAATCCTTTGTGCACAGCCAAGCCTGGGTCCACGGCACTCTAACCTGCATTGCACGACTTTCTAAGTTGTCCTCCGGCGATGTGGGACTCCTTTGTGCGACTTCGGGTGAGTACTGTTTCACTCCTCTTCGTAGTGCCTGTTCTGGCACTTCTGCGGGTGCTGCCTGCTTCTGAGAGGGCTCATGGTCTTGCTCGATGCCCCCTCTGTCCCCAGACGCAATTGGCGACATCCTGGTCCCTCCTGGGCCACAGCAGCATCCAAAAACCCTAACTGCACGATTTGCAGCTAGCAAGGCTTGTTGGCGGTCTTTCTTCAGGAAATCACTTCTGCACGACTCTCCACGGCATGGGGAATCCATCCTCCAAAGGGGAAGTCTCTAACCCTTGTCGTTCCTGCAGAATCCTCAGCTTCTACTGTCCAGTAGCAGCTTCTTTGCACCCACAGCTGGCATTTCCTGGGAATCTGCCCATCTCCGACTTGCTTGTGACTTTTGGACTTGGTCCCCTTGTTCCACAGGTACCCTCGACTGGAAATCCATTGTTGTTGCATTGCTGGTTTGTGTCTTTCCTGCAGAATTCCCCTATCAAGACTTCTATGTCCTTTGGGGAACTTTAGTGCACTTTGCACTCACTTTTCAGGGTCTTGGGGTGGGCTATTTTTCTAACCCTCACTGTTTTCTTACAGTCCCAGCGACCCTCTACAAAGTCACATAGGTTTGGGCTCCATTTGTGGTTCGCATTCCACTTTTGGAGTATATGGTTTGTGTTGCCCCTATCCCTATGTGTCCCCATTGCATCCTATTGTAACTATACATTGTTTGCACTGTTTTCTAATACTATACTGCATATTTTTGGTAGTGTGTGCATATATCTTGTGTATATTTGCTATCCTCATACTGAGGGTACTCACTGAGATACTTTTGGGATATTGTCATAAAAATAAAGTACCTTTATTTTTAGTATATCTGTGTATTGTGTTTTCTTATGATATTGTGCATATGACACTAGCGGTACTGTAGGAGCTTCACTCGTCTCCTAGTTCAGCCTAAGCTGCTCTGCTAAGCTACCATTATCTATCAGCCTAAGCTGCTAGACACCCTATACACTAATAAGGGATACCTGGGCCTGGTGCAAGGTGTAAGTACCCCTTGGCACTCACTACAAGCCAGTCCAGCCTCCTACATTGGTTGTGCAGCGGTGGGATAAGTACTTTGTAACTACTTACCACTTTTGTCATTGTACTTTTCATAAGAGAAAAATATACAAAACAAGTTCAGTGTATGTACACCTAACCAAAAAGTTTTGCATTTCCTCTTTTCACTCTTTTCCAAGTGCTGAAAAGTACCTCTAAACTTTCTAAACGTTCTTAAAAAGTTTTAAAAGTTTTTTCTGTCTTTCCAAAAGTTCTGAAAAACTTTTTCTTCACTTTTTCTGTCACTTAAACACTGTCTAAAATGTCTGGCACAGGCCAAACTGTTGATCTGTCCAAACTTGCTTACCTTACCTTAGCTAGAAAGGAGCAAGGAGTCTCTGCATAGAGAGAGGTTTAAGTGTAGGGAAGAATCCCCCCAGAGAACTGTTGGTTAACATGCTTATAGAACAGGATAAAGCCAGAGGTGCCCCTTCTGTTGAAAAAGTAGCTAATGGTTCCCAATCTGATCCAGGGACTCCCCTAGAAAAAGATTCAGGAAAGAAACTTCCTAGCCTGCCCATTACTAGACAGCCTAGCATAGTTGGTACAGATGTAGAGTCACACCATACTGATAGTGTTGTCTCACATCATAGCAAGAGTATTCCTTCTCACCATAGTAGAAGTGATGTTTCTGTTAACCAAGCTGTTAGGATGCCTTCTGTAAGGGATGGGTCTCCTTCTGTTCATTCTCACCATAGTTCTGTTTCAAGGCATGTCCCTCCCACCCACCCTGATGACAGATTGTTAGAAAGGGAGCTCAATAGATTGAGAGTGGAACAAACCAGACTGAAGCTCAAGAAGCAACAGCTGGATTTGGATAGACAGTCCTTAGAAGTGGAGAAAGAAAGACAGAAATTGGGTTTAGAAACCCATGGTGGCAGCAGCAGTATTCCCCATAGTCATCCTGCAAAAGAGCATGATTACAGGAATCTGCACAAGATAGTTCCCCCTTATAAGGAGGGGGATGACATTAACAAGTGGTTTTCTGCACTTGAGAGGGCCTGTGTTGTACAGGATGTCCCTCAAAGGCAGTGGGATGCTATCCTATGGCTATCATTTAGTGGAAAGGGTAGGGATAGGCTCCTTACTGTGAAAGAAAGTGATGCCAATAATTTTACAGTTCTTAAGAATGCACTCCTGGATGGTTATGGCTTAACCACTGAACAGTACAGGATGAAGTTCAGAGAGACCAAAAAGGAGTCTTCACAAGACTGGGTAGACTTTGTTGACCATTCAGTGAAGGCCTTGGAGGGGTGGTTACATGGCAGTAAAGTTACTGATTATGACAGCCTGTATAACTTAATCCCGAGAGAGCATATACTTAATAATTGTGTGTCTGATTTGTTGCACCAGTACCTGGTGGACTCTGATCTGACCTCTCCCCAAGAATTGGGAAAGAAGGCAGACAAATGGGTCAGAACAAGGGTGAACAGAAAAGTTCATACAGGGGGTGACAAAGATGGCAATAAGAAGAAGGATGGTAAGTCTTCTGACAAGGGTGGGGACAAATCTAAAAATGAGTCTTCATCAGGCCCACAAAAACACTCTGGTGGGGGTGGTGGGTCCAAATCCTCTTCAAATCAAAACAAAGAAAAGAAACCATGGTGCTATTTATGTAAAATAAAAGGCCATTGGACAACAGATCCCAGTTGTCCAAAGAAAAGCACCAAGCCTCCTACCACTACAACCCCTACTGCTACACCTAGTGTCCCTACTAATAGCAGTGGTGATGGGAGCAAACCTACTAATAGCCAATCCAAGGGAGTAGCTGGGCTCACTATTGGTAACTTAGTTGGGGTTGGTCTGATTAGGGAGACCACAGAGGCTGTGTTAGTCTCTGAGGGGGCTATTGATTTAGCCACCTTGGTTGCTTGTCCCCTTAACATGGATAAGTACAAGCAACTACCCCTAATAAACGGTGTTGAGGTTCAGGCCTACAGGGACACTGGTGCCAGTGTTACAATGGTAAAAGAGAAACTGGTCCACCCTGAACAACACCTACTTGGTCACCAGTACCAAGTAACCGATGCTCACAACAACACACTTAGCCACCCCATGGCTGTTGTAAATCTCAACTGGGGGGGGGTTACTGGTCCAAAGAAAGTTGTGGTAGCCTCAGATTTACCTGTAGACTGTCTACTAGGAAATGATTTGGAGACATCAGCTTGGTCAGATGTGGAGTTGGAGGCCCATGCAGCAGTGCTGGGCATCCCAGTGCATATTTTTGCTTTAACCAGGGCTCAGGCCAAAAAGCAAAAAGGACAGGGTGACTTGGATCCTGGAACAATGGACCAAGTGCTCCCTAAAGCTAGGGCTAGTAAAAGTAAAGCACTACCTACTATCCCTCCCTCTACAGTGGATTCTTCTTCTGAGGAAGAAGAATATCCACCATGTGCAGAACCTACACCAGAGGAGCTGGAAGCAGACACTGCTGAGCTTTTGGGTGAAGGGGGGCCTGCCAGGGAGGAGCTGAGTGTGGCACAGCAGACCTGTCCCACACTAGAGGGTCTAAGACAGCAAGCTGTCAAACAAGCAAATGGGGATGTCAGTGACTCTCACAGAGTTTACTGGGAGGACAACCTCTTGTACACTGAAGCAAGGGATCCAAAACCTGGAGCTGCCAGGAGATTGGTGGTTTCTTAGGAGTACAGAAAGTTCCTCCTAACTCTAGCCCATGACATTCCCCTAGCTGGACATTTGGGGCAAATGAAAACTTGGGACAGGCTTGTTCCCTTGTTTCATTGGCCTAGAATGTCAGAGGACACAAAGGAATTTTGTAAGTCCTGTGAAACCTG
This sequence comes from Pleurodeles waltl, assembly GCF_031143425.1. Lineage (NCBI taxonomy): Eukaryota > Metazoa > Chordata > Amphibia > Caudata > Salamandridae > Pleurodeles > Pleurodeles waltl. Next base: position 38,372,208 of record NC_090438.1, on the reverse strand, counting down.
TCAAGCCAGTGGCAAGACAGGTGGCACTCCAAAGGCACCCCTTATCCCACTGCCTGTGGTTGGGGTTCCCTTTGAAAGGGTAGGGGTTGACATAGTTGGCCCCCTTGACCCTCCTACTGCTTCAGGCAATAGGTTTATCTTGGTGGTAATGGACCATGCCACCAGATATCCTGAAGCAATTCCTCTAAGGACCACTACAGCTCCTGCAGTGGCAAAGGCCCTCCTGGGAATCTTTTCCAGAGTGGGCTTCCCAAAAGAGGTGGTATCAGACAGGGGAAGCAATTTCATGTCTGCTTACTTAAAAGCCATGTGGAAGGAGTGTGGTGTGACATACAAGTTCACTACACCCTATCATCCACAAACAAATGGACTGGTGGAGAGATTTAACAAAACGCTCAAAGGCATGATTATGGGACTCCCTGAAAAACTCCGCAGGAGATGGGATATCCTTTTACCATGCCTCCTTTTTGCTTACAGGGAGGTACCCCAGAAAGGAGTGGGCTTCAGCCCCTTTGAACTCCTATTTGGTCACCCTGTGAGAGGTCCTCTAACACTTGTGAAGGAGGGTTGGGAACAACCTTTAAAAGCTCCAAAGCAAGACATAGTGGACTATGTACTTGGCCTCAGATCAAGGATGGCTGAGTACATGAAAAAGGCCAGTAAAAACCTTCAGGCCAGCCAAGAGCTCCAGAAGCAATGGCATGACCAGGAGGCTGTTTTGGTTCTGTACCAACCAGGGCAGAAAGTGTGGGTCTTGGAGCCTGTGGCCCCAAGAGCACTCCAAGATAAATGGAGTGGACCCCACACAATTGTTGAAAAAAAGGGTGAAGTCACCTACTTAGTTGACTTAGGCACTGCCAGGAGTCCCTTTAGGGTGCTCCATGTCAATCGCCTGAAACCCTACTATGACAGGGCTGATCTCACCCTGCTCATGGCAACTGATGAGAGACAGGAAGAAGACATTGATCCTCTACCTGATCTCTTCTCTTCCACAGAACAAGATGCTCTAGTGGAAGGGGTTGTACTAGCAGATTGTCTTACTGCAGAGCAGAAAGACCACTGCATAAATCTCCTGGGTCAGTTTTCTGAACTCTTCTCTACTGTGCCAGGTACCACTTCTTGGTGTGAGCACACTATAGATACTGGAGACAGCTTGCCTGTCAAAAGTAAGATCTATAGGCAGCCTGACCATGTCAGGGACTGCATAAAGCAAGAGGTGCAGAAAATGTTAGATCTAGGAGTGGTTGAGCACTCTGAAAGTCCATGGGCCTCTCCTGTGGTACTTGTACCAAAACCTCATTCCAAAGATGGAAAGAAGGAAATGCGGTTTTGTGTTGACTACAGAGGTCTCAACCAGGTAACCAAAACTGATGCTCACCCTATACCCAGGGCAGATGAGCTCATAGATACACTGGCATCTGCCAAGTATCCAAGCACTTTTGACTTGACTGCAGGGTATTGGCAGATCAAATTATCAGAAGATGCAAAAGCAAAAACTGCATTTTCAACCATTGGAGGCCATTACCAATTCACAGTAATGCCTTTTGGATTGAAAAATGCACCTGCCACTTTTCAAAGGTTGGTGAACACAGTCCTGCAAGGGCTGGAAGCTTTTAGTGCAGCATATCTGGACGATATAGTTGTCTTTAGCTCCAGCTGGGATGATCACCTGGTCCACCTATGGAAAGTTTTGGAGGCCCTGCAAAAAGCAGGCCTCACTATCAAGGCTTCAAAGTGCCAGATAGGGCAGGGGAAGGTGGTTTATCTGGGACACCTAGTTGGTGGGGAACAGATTGCACCACTACAGGGGAAAATCCAAACTATTTTAGATTGGGTTCCCCCTACTACTCAGACTCAAGTGAGAGCCTTTTTAGGCCTAACTGGGTATTACAGGAGGTTCATAAAGAACTATGGCTCCATTGCAGCCCCTCTTAATGACCTCACCTCCGAGAAAATGCCTAAAAAGGTATTATGGACAGCAAACTGTCAGAAAGCTTTTGAGGAGCTGAAGCAGGCCATGTGCTCTGCACCTGTCCTGAAAAGCCCTTGTTACTCTAAAAAATTCTATGTCCAAACTGATGCATCTGAATTAGGAGTAGGGGCAGTCCTATCACAACTTAATTCTGAGGGCCAGGATCAACCTGTTGCTTTTATTAGTAGGAGGTTGACCCCTAGAAGAAAGCGTTGGTCTGCCATAGAGAGGGAGGCCTTTGCTGTGGTCTGGGCACTGAAGAAGTTGAGGCCATACCTGTTTGGCACTCACTTCATTGTTCAGACAGATCACAAACCTCTACTTTGGCTAAAACAAATGAAAGGTGAAAACCCTAAATTATTGAGGTGGTCCATATCTCTACAGGGGATGGACTATACAGTGGAACATAGACCTGGGAGTACCCACTCCAATTCAGATGGACTCTCCAGATATTTCCACTTAGACAATGAAGACTCATCAGGTCATGGCTACTCTTATTGTCCTTCGTTTGGGGGGGGTTGTGTAGGAAAGTACCATCTTGCCTGGCATGTTACCCCCACATTTCACTGTATGTATGTTGTTTTAGTTGTATGTGTCACTGGGACCCTGCCAGCCAGGGCCCCAGTGCTCATAAGTGTGCCCTGTATGTGTTACCTGTGTTATGACTAACTGTCTCACTGAGGCTCTGCTAATCAGAACCTCAGTGGTTATGCTCTCTCATTTCTTTCAAATTGTCACTAACAGGCTAGTGACCAATTTTACCAATTTACATTGGCATACTGGAACACCCTTATAATTCCCTAGTATATGGTACTGAGGTACCCAGGGTATTGGGGTCCCAGGAGATCCCTATGGGCTGCAGCATTTCTTTTGCCACCCATAGGGAGCTCTGACAATTCTTACACAGGCCTGCCACTGCAGCCTGAGTGAAATAATGTCCATGTTATTTCACAGCCATTTTACACTGCACTTAAGTAACTTATAAGTCACCTATATGTCTAACCTTTACCTGGTAAAGGTTGGGTGCTAAGTTACTTAGTGTGTGGGCACCCTGGCACTAGCCAAGGTGCCCCCACATTGTTCAGGGCCAATTCCCCAGACTTTGTGAGTGCGGGGACACCATTACATGCGTGCACTACATATAGGTCACTACCTATGTGTAGCTTCACAATGGTAACTCCGAATATGGCCATGTAACATGTCTATGATCATGGAGTTGCCCCCTCTATGCCATCCTGGCATAGTTGGCACAATCCCATGATCCCACAGGTCTGTAGCTCAGACCTGGGTACTGCCAAACTGCCTTTCCCGGGGTTTCACTGCAGCTGCTGCTGCTGTCAACCCCTCAGACAGGTTTCTGCCCTCCTGGGGTCCAGCCAGACTTGGCCCAGGAAGGCAGAACAAAGGACTTCCTCAGAGAGAGGGGGTTACACCCTCTCCCTTTGGAAAATGGTGTGAAGGCAGGGGAGGAGTAGCCTCCCCCAGCCTCTGGAAATGCTTTCATGGGCACAGATGGTGCCCATTTCTGCATAAGCCAGTCTACACCGGTTCAGGGACCCCTCAGCCCTGCTCTGGCGCGAAACTGGACAAAGGAAAGGGGAGTGACCAGAGCTCCTCCAGTGTGCTCCAGACCTCTGCCATCTTGGAAACAGAGGTGCTGCTGGCACACTGGACTGCTCTGAGTGGCCAGGGCCAGCAGGTGACGTCAGAGACTCCTTCTGATAGGCTCCTTCAGGTGTTGCTAGCCTATCTTCTCTCCTAAGTAGCCAAACCCTCTTTTCTGGCTATTTAGGGTCTCTGCTTTGGGGATTTCCTTAGATAACGAATGCAAGAGCTCATCAGAGTTCCTCTGCATCTCTCTCTTCACCTTCTGCCAAGGAATCGACTGCTGACCGCGCTGGAAGCCTGCAAAACTGCAGCAAAGTAGCGAAGACGACTACTGCAACTCCGTAACGCTGATCCTGCCGCCTTCTCGACTGTTTTCCTGGTGGTGCATGCTGTGGGGGTAGTCTGCCTCCTCTCTGCACTAGAAGCTCCGAAGAAATCTCCCGTGGGTCGACGGAATCTTCCCCCTGCAACCGCAGGCACCAAAGAACTGCATCACCGGTACTCTGGGTCTCCTCTCAGCACAACGAGCGAGGTCCCTTGAATCCAGCAACTCTGTCCAAGTGACTCCCACAGTGCAGTGGCTCTTCAGTCCAAGTTTGGTGGAGGTAAGTCCTTGCCTCCCCACGCCAAACTGCATTGCTGGGAACAGCGACTTTTGCAGCTACTCTGGCCTCTGTGCACTTCCGGCAGAAATCCTTTGTGCACAGCCAAGCCTGGTTCCACGGCACTCTAACCTGCATTGCACGACTTTCTAAGTTGTCCTCCGGCGACGTGGGACTCCTTTGTGCGACTTCGGGTGAGCATCATTTCACTACTCTTTGTAGTGCCTGTTCCAGCACTTCTGCGGGTGCTGCCTGCTTCTGAGAGGGCTCCTTGTCTTGCTCGACGCCCCCTCTGTCCCCAGACGCAATTGGCGACATCCTGGTCCCTCCTGGGCCACAGCAGCATCCAAAAACCCTAACCGCACGATTTGCAGCTAGCAAGGCTTGTTGGTAATCTTTCTTCAGCAAAACACTTCTGCACGACTCTCTGCGGCGTGGGGGATCCATCCTCTAAAGAGGAAGTCTCTAGCCCTTGTCGTTCTTGCAGAATCCTCAGCTTCTACTGTCCAGTAGCAGCTTCTTTGCACCCACAGCTCGCATTTCCTGGGCATCTGCCCATCTCCGACTTGCTTGTGACTTTTGGACTTGGTCCCCTTGTTCCACAGGTACCCTCGACTGGAAATCCATCGTTGTTGCATTGCTGGTTTGTGTCTTTCCTGCAGAATTTCCCTATCACGACTTCTATGTCCTTTGGGGAACTTTAGTGCACTTTGCACTCACTTTTCAGGGTCTTGGGGTGGGCTATTTTTCTAACCCTCACTGTTTTCTTACAGTCCCAGCGACCCTCTACAAAGTCACATAGGTTTGGGGTCCATTCGTGGTTCGCATTCCACTTTTGGAGTATATGGTTTGTGTTGCCCCTATCCCTATGTGTCCCCATTGCATCCTATTGTAACTATACATTGTTTGCACTGTTTTCTAATACTATACTGCATATTTTTGGTATTGTGTACATATATCTTGTGTATATTTGCTATCCTCATACTGAGGGTACTCACTGAGATACTTTTGGCATATTGTCATAAAAATAAAGTACCTTTATTTTTAGTATATCTGTGTATTGTGTTTTCTTATGATATTGTGCATATGACACTAGTGGTACTGTAGGAGCTTCACTCGTCTCCTAGTTCAGCCTAAGCTGCTCTGCTAAGCTACCATTATCTATCAGCCTAAGCTGCTAGACACCCTATACACTAATAAGGGATAACTGGGCCTGGTGCAAGGTGCAAGTACCCCTTGGTACTCACTACAAGCCAGTCCAGCCTCCTACAGGGTGGCGTTAGTTTTTGGTGTTACCACAGATTTACAATTTCTCATCAATCTGGGGCTGCGCTAAAAGCAATGGGGGTTGCGATGGGACGCCCCCAGCAATACCCACTGCATGCCCCTCTGACTCAGAAAACTGCATCGGAGGGGCCCATATTTACAAGGAGGCGTAACGCCACAAAAAGTGGCATTACGCCTCCATGCTAATATGGAGAGTGGTTGGCGCCACCGGAGCGTTGCAAAAAGTGATGCTCCGGTGGTGATAAGGCCCTGTAAATCTGGCCCTGTGTATTATAAGGATACAACCACTGATATTTCAGAATTAAGGACCTCATTACGACCTTGGCGGTCTTTTTGCAGGACCGCTGAGGTACCGCTGTGCTGAAGACCGCCAGTCGTGGCAGTCTTCCGCGCCGCGTATTATGACCGCTGGCAGCCCTCCGTCCTTTTCCGTACGGAAAGCCGCCAGCAGCCATACTGGCGGTCGGCGGGAAAGTGGAGGCTGCTAAACCTCCACCGCCACGTCAACAGAACACCGTCCACAGAATCACGTCCCATGATTCGGTGTGGTGGTGTTCTGGTGATGGTGTGCTGGTGGCAGAGCTGCCCCCATGGATCCCGTCCCCTCCCGGAGGGCCAACGGACAAGGTAAGTTGATCGTCCGTTAGGGGAGGGGGGTGGGGGGCTGATGTGTGTTGTGTGCGTGCATGGGGGTATGCGTGTGAGTGTGTAGAGGGGGTGTGTGAGTGCTTTTATGCGTGCGGGGGTGCTGTGTGTATGGGAAATGTGTGTGGGTCGGTCGGTGTGCATGTCTGTTTGTATGTGTGCGGGTATGTGTTGTCGTGATGTATGTGTGCGTGTAGGGGTGCATGTATGTGCATTTTGTGTGTGTGTGCGTGTAGGGGTGCGTGTATGTGCATGTTGGGGGTGTGTGCGTGTAGGGGTGTGTATATGTGTAGATGTGCATGTTGGGGTGAGGGTGGGGAGGGGGGTTGTGCCACCTTTGGGGGGTGTCAGGGGGGGGTGTGGGGGAGGACTCGTGGGGGGTAGCGGGGTGGGGGAGACCCCTATCATTGCCAGGGAAGGAATTCCCTGGCACTGATAGTGCCTACCGCCATGGAATCCATAGCGGTATGCAGGGTCCTGATACCGTTGAAATCTCCAGCCCAGCGGTCATCAACGCCATGGCGGTCGGAATGGTGAAGTGGCGGATGAGCCGCGGTCATAATTCCATTTTTTTTCCGCCGGCCTGTTTGCGGTCTTACCGCCACCTTACCACCGACCGCCAGGGTCGTAATGAGGGCCTAAGACTCTTTTAAATCTTTAAAAACTGATATCTCTACTTGTGTATGCTCGGATGTTATCATTTTGGTCTTATTGTACTCAAATAAATATTGGCTATTTATCTAAACTGGTGTGGAGTATTTTTGTTGTGTTTTCATTGTGTTACCTTGTGTATGTGTACAGATACTTCACACAATGCCTCTGGGATAAGCCTGGCTGCCTGTGCCAAGCTACCAAGGGGGTGAGAAGGGGGTATCGTAGGTGTGTGGCTCCCTACCCTGACTAGAGTGAGGGTCCGTGCTTGGACAGAGTGCCAACTGACTGCCAACCAGAAACCCCATTTCTAACACTGCTCCTTATGAAAAGCAAAGTATACCTTTGGAAAAAATAAAAGACCTGAACAAAATGATCAGGTCTTCAAAACTGTTAGAAAAGGATGCTTGGATGATCGAGATCCTAACTCGCCAAACCTTCTGGCAGAATTAACAGCCACCAGAAAAAAAAGTTTTTAGTGTCAACATCTTAATATGCACTTTCTCAAAAGTCTCAAATGGAGGGTTCTGAAGTGCCTCTAGGACTACAGAAAGTTCTCAGGAAGGACATAGAGGCCCTGTTGTTGGGCCAATGTTGTTAAATCCTTTAAATAGTCTGTGGCGAAGCCCTCCTCATCTGAAAAGTTCACCCACGAACCTCTAAATCCTCTTATGGCTGCCACTGTCTCTTTAACCATGAGACCTTAAGCTCCAATTCAAACCCATCCTGTAAAACAGAAAGATTGTGGACCAACTCCACAGACTGAGGGGCTCAGGGGCATATTTACAAGCCCCTAGCGCCAACTTGCGCCGCCCTGGTTTCATTTTTTATGATAAGGCGGCGTTAAGGAGGCCTTTCTCCTGCACCGTATTTAGAAAGTGGCGCAATGCTTGCATTGCGCCACTTTGTAAACCCTTGCGTCACATTATCCCTGCACCAGGTATAATGCGTGCAAGGGGGGCGTTCTGACGCAGGGAAGCCCGAAAAAATGGCGCAGTGAAATTTTTGACGCCTGCTCAGAGCAAGCCTTAAAATTACGCACTTATTTTAATCATTGGGCCTCCCTGTGCTTTGCTGCACTAGCATAAAGATGTATGACACTAGTGCAGCAAAGTGCCACAATAGCGTCAAAAATGTTGACACTATTGTCCTAACGATGCCCTGGTGAGGAAACATCCTGAACAACGAGGTCTAAACCACTATTTGCCTGAACCACTACTGTCTAAACAACGATTTTACCTGAATAACGATTGCCTGAACAACTAATTTTAAGGTAAGTTTTTCTTTTTTTTAATGGTTTATTAGTTGTTTAGAATGTGTGTATATATATATATATATATATATATATATATATAAGTTGCTTAGAATTTATACATATATATATATAAATATATATATTATATATATATATATCTATATATATATATATATATATATATAAATTCAAAACAACTAATAAACCATACAAAAAAAGAAAAACTTACCTGAAATTTTGTTGTTCAGGTAATCGTTATTCAGCCAAAATCGTTGTTTAGACAGTAGTTATTCAGTACTTTGTTGCGATTTTTTAGTTGTTTAGCAGTAGTGGTTTAGGCTATCGTTGTTTAGGACCTAGCTGTTCCGTCACATATTCGCCATGGTGCACCGTAATGTAAATATGGCGCAACCACGGTCGTTAGGTGGGGCAGGGGCCACGTAAGAAGAGTGGTGCATCAGGACCGATGGAGCACTTTCTTGTACATATGCCTTTAAATTCTTTGCCACTTCATTTACTAAACATTTCCAGATGGTTAGTGCGGAGGCGTGTTTTTATTTGTTCCAAAGCAGGACTAGTTTGCAGCTGTTCTCAGGAAGCATTTTAATTAACAGGTGTGATAGTGGGTTTAAAAAGTGCACTTTATTTATTTCCTCAGTGCCCCGTCTGTTTCTCTAGGTTGATGCTCGCTCTCATTCTGTGCGTCTTCGTTGATGAAAAATTGTAGTTCTTCTTCAATTGTAGTGAAATGTCCTGGATTTGGGTTTTTTATATCTGGTCTCCCTACTCAGTATCGTGCTCTGAGTCTCGGGACAGATCTTGGCCTAATAGACTCAAGTGGGCAAAAGTCCACAAAAGTCTAATCACTCTGTTGAGGTGAAACCTGGCCCAAGGCCCTAGAAACGTCCTCCTGGGTCTGTAGCCAACCTGCTGCCATTGGAGCCCGCAGGGACAGAAGACAGGATACCTGTGCCTGCATCCTTCAGACTCTTTGGTGCAGGAGAATTACCAGGCCCAGACCTGTAGGGAACTTGCACTGATGTGATTCTGAGAAGGACTCAACTGAGACTGAGTGGTGCTTATCAAGAACCCATAGGACTAAGAACACTCTTTCAAGATCTCGGACTCTCTTAGGACTGAGAATCTTCTTTCTACATGAGAACCGGTTTGTACTCTTGTTGCCGAATGGACTGAGCAGTCACCCAGCTAGATTTGAACAAATATTCCCTCCTGATGGAGCACTACTATAAGGGGACCAGGAGCTTGGTAAAGACCCAAGGGACCTTCTTTAGTTCAAATGGTAGCACCCCGAACTGAAAGTGGCAATCCCCTATTGCATACTATAGAAACCCCTGGTGCTTCGGACAAATGGGAATGAAGACAAGGGGTATATTTACAAGCCCTGCGCACCACTTTAGCGCCGCCGTAGCATAATTTATTTTTACGTTAAGCTGGCGCCAAGGTGGCCTTTCTGCTACGCCTTATTTACAAAGCACACAATGCAAGCATTGTGCCACTTTGTGACCCCTTGCGCCACATTATGCCTGAGCCAGGCATAATGTATGCAAGGGGGCCTTCCCGTGCAGGGAGGCCTGAAAAAATGGAGCAGTGAAATTTACAACATTTCACTGCCCCATTTTTTCTGTCATTTTTAACGCCTGCTCAGGGCAGGCGTTAAAATGATGCTCCCATTGTATTCAATGGGCCTCCCTGTGCTCTGCTGCAGTAGGGTCAACATTTTTTACACTAGAGTAGAAAAGCGCCACAGTAGAGCCATAAATGTTGATTGTATTGTTTTAATGACCCCCATGGTGCACCTTATTGTAAAGATGCCGCAGCCATGGTGTGGTTAGGTGCTAGTAATTGGAGGTGCAAGAAAAGTGGCGCATCATCCATGAGCACCACTTTCTTGTAAATATACCCTAAGGTGGTCATTCCGACCTCGGCGGTCTTTTCTCCAGACCGCCGAGGCCGGGGGAGACAGAATACCGCCATTGCCGGCGGTATTCATGCCTCCCTATTCCGACATTTCCGCTGGCCCAGCGGAAATGGCACATCAACATTGCCGCCGGCTCGTAATAGAGCCGGCGGCAATGTTGATGTGCAGCGGGTGCAGTAGCACCCGTCGCGCATTTCACTGCCAGAAATTCGGGCAGTGAAATGCGCGATGGGGCTATGCCTGGGGGCCCCTGCACTGCCCATGCCAAGTGCATGGGCAGTGCAGGGGCCCCCAGGGGCACCCCCAGTCCCCTTACCGCCAACCTTTCAATGGCGGTGTTTACCACCACGGACAGGCTGGCGGTCGGGGACTCATAATCCCCAGGGCAGCGGTGCTCGCACCGCTGCCCTGGGGATTATGCCCGCCAGGCGGAAGCCTGGCAGGAAAGTGGAGGGGCCGGAGGTATGACCGTGGCTTTTCCGCCACGGTCAGAATTGCTGGCGGAACACCGCCAGCCTGTTGGCGGTGTTACCGCCAACATACCGCCAGCCGCCAGGGTCGGAATGACCCCCTAAGTGTCTTGTAGATCGATACGAGCTAGAAAATCTCCCTCTGAGATCATTGAAATGATCTTTTGCGTGGTCGCCATCATGAAATGAGTCATCTTTATCCAAAGTGTAACCCTCTTTAGAAACAAAGCTGGCCTCAAATCCCCGGAGGCCTTTTGGATCAGAAGGAGAGTAGAATATACACCACTTCCCATCCCTCCCGGGAGCACAGCAGTGATGCTGCCTTCCTCATTCATGCACCTGCCCCCATTCATAGGGCCATTCGGTTGACAGGCTTAAGGATGAGACCGGAGCCTGGAGGTCAAGCATCGAAGTCTAGTAGGGGCTTCCGTGTCTGAATCTGACAGATAGATCGGAGGATAGTGCCCGTCCAATTATACTCACCTGGATCTCTCTGCTTTTCCTGCAGCATCAACCTCTAAAGCCTCAGAGACTGCTTCATAAATCATTGTCGGCAGAAGAGATGGTCCTCATTTTTAGGTCTCACCTAGACAGCGCACCGACTGTCTCCCGCAAGACCTTTTGTTTTCTATCAGCAGGCCTAAATTGCTTACCATTAGTTGGCCTCATTGTCACTCTCATTTGCTTGCTTCTTATTGGGCATCTGCCATATGCTTCCTTCCTCTTCAGGTGCCTGTTACTCCCCTGGAGCATGAACGTACTACTTGTATCCTGCAGCTCATAGTTTAGGCGCTATTTTTTTTGTGTTTGAGCACTCTCCCAGAGTGAGTCTTTTTCTGCTGGTTCTCTCACGTGCTTCTCCCCTCGCCTCTCTTATCTGTGTTGCTTGGTCCCACCTGCCCACCCCCCTCTGTTGCCTGCCCCCACCACCTCCTTCCTTCTGTTGTCTGTGTGATATTGTTTGCTTATTCCCACCCCCCTTCTTCCTTTGTTGTCTGTGCTGCTTGCCCCTGGCCCTCCCGCCCTCCCTTGTGCATCCGTTTGCTCCCTACCCCTCACACACCCCATTGGCCGTGCTGCCCCCAAACTCTCCCTCTCGCCCTCCATGTTCCTCCTACCTACCCACCCTCCCCTCCCTCGGTGTTGGCTTCTGACATCTATTCTGCAATAAACCAGAAAAAGCGCTGTGGCGCGGCGAGTGTTGGCCACGTTTCGGCATTTCTTCCCACCCCTCAGTTGCCGGGGTTTCTAGCGCTTTTTGTGCTTTACTTTTGGCCACGCTGCACAGCAGCCACACTGCAGTACAAGATGGCGAAAAAATACATTGGCACAACCAATAGCTCTTTCGTAGGTGAGACCTATTGGCTTTGCCAACGCTTGTTTGAGGAAGACTAGGTGGTTAGAAATGGATCCCACCCTCTGTGTCTGGCCCTTGTAAACTGTAGCTGTGTTAGTGGTGACTGAGAGGCGGATCACAAGGCCCCAGAGGGGAAATTGATGGAAAAACGTGTAAAACTCGGTTGCAGTGGCCGAGTATAGCGCCTAGCGCTCTGAATGGAAGCCTTTGGCGAGTGGGGGCCAGTGAAGGGAGCATCCGGTATCAGTGATGTGGACGTATGTCAGTGACGGCCTGAAGGCGCTGGAGTTTACTCGTCTCCTGCAGGGGTGACCCTAAGTGCTTTACATTACCGGGGTCCCACCAGAAGGGGACACAGGCTCCTGGCGCTGTGGCATGCAAGAACCCAGGCAGCAGACTCACAGGGAGAGCCGAGCCGGCCTCTGATTGGCCCTAAGAGCCATGACATTACAATGTGTGGCATGGAAGTCACGCAACAAATCACATGTAAAATATGTTACCTGCTTACAATTTGAAAAAAGCAATTTCCGATACATTTCTAATTCATTACATCATGTCACTGCATTGAGTGGCATGTTTGGAAAATAAATGCTTCTAAACATGAACTTGGAAGCATTGAAGCAAACGTCTGTGCCCCGGAAACATTCCCATGAAGCATCCATGAAAGACATCGGTGTGTGAAGCACTCTGTAATGACATCCGTGTGTGGTGCACTCGCTACATACCATCAGTGTGTCATGCACTCTGTAATGACATCCGTGTGTGGTGCACTCGCTACATACCACGAGTGTGTCATGCACTCTGTAATGACATCCGTGTGTGGTGCACTCGCTACATACCATCAGTGTGTCATGCACCCTGTAATGACATCCGTGTGTCGTGCACTCTCTACATACCATCAGTGTGTCATGCACCCTGTAATGACATCTGTGGGTGGTGCACTCGCTACATACCATCAGTGTGTCATGCACTCTGTAATGACATCCGTGTGTGGTGCACTCGCTACATACCACGAGTGTGTCATGCACTCTGTAATGACATCCGTGTGTGGTGCACTCGCTACATACCATCAGTGTGTCATGCACCCTGTAATGACATCCGTGTGTCGTGCACTCTCTACATACCATCAGTGTGTCATGCACCCTGTAATGACATCTGTGGGTGGTGCACTCGCTACATACCATCAGTGTGTCATGCACTCTGTAATGACATCCGTGTGTGGTGCACTCACTACATACCACGAGTGTGTCATGCACTCTGTAATGACATCCGTGTGTGGTGCACTCGCTACATACCATCAGTGTGTCATGCACCCTGTAATGACATCCGTGTGTCGTGCACTCTCTACATACCATCAGTGTGTCATGCACCCTGTAATGACATCTGTGGGTGGTGCACTCGCTACATACCATCAGTGTGTCATGCACTCTGTAATGACATCCGTGTGTGGTGCACTCGCTACATACCACGAGTGTGTCATGCACTCTGTAATGACATCCGTGTGTGGTGCACTCGCTACATACCATCAGTGTGTCATGCACCCTGTAATGACATCCGTGTGTCGTGCACTCTCTACATACCACGAGTGTGTGATGCACTCTGTAATGACATCCGTGTGTGGTGCACTTTCTATACCACGAGTGTGTCATGCACCCTGTAATGACATCTGTGGGTGGTGCACTCGCTACATTCCATGAGTGTGTCATGCACCCTGTAATGACATCTGTGGGTGGTGCACTCGCTACATACCATGAGTGTGTCATGCACTCTGTAATGACATCCGTGTGTGGTGCACTCGCTACATACCATGAGTGTGTCATGCACTCTGTAATAACATCCGTGGGCGGTGCACTCTCTATACCACGAGTGTGTCATGCACTCTGTAATGACATCCGTGTGTCATGCACTCTCTACATACCACAAGTGTGTCATGCACTCTGTAATGACATCCGTGTCTGGTGCACTCTCTACATATCATGAGTGTGTCATGCACTCTGTTATGACATCCGTGGGTGGCTCACTCTCTACATACCACGGGTGTGTCATGGACTCTGTAATGACATCCGTTGGTGGCTCAATCTCTACATACCATGAGTGTGTCAGGGACTCTGTAATGACATCCGTGGGTGGTTCACTCTCTACATACCATGAGTGTGTCATGCACTCTCTACATACCATGAGTGTGTCATGGACTCTGTAACAACATCTGTGGGTGGTGCACTCTCTACATACCATGAGTGTGTCATGCACTCTGTAATGACATCCGTGAGTGGTGGACTCTCTATACCATGAGTGTGTCCTTCACTCTCTAAAGACATATGTGTGCGATGCACTCTCTATATACCATGAGTGTGTCATGACCCCTGTAAAGACATCCGTGTGTCATGCACTCTCTACATACCACAAGTGTCTCATGAGCTCTCTACATACAATCAGTGTCATGCACTCTCTACATGCCATGAGTGTGTCATGCACTCTGTACATGCCATCAGTGTGTCATGCACACTCTACATACCAACTGTGTATCATGCACCTTCTAAAGACATCAGTGTTTCCTGCACTCTCTACATGCCATGAGTGTGGCATGCACTCTGTAATGACATCCGTGTGTCGTGCACTCTCTGCATACCATGAGTGTGTCATGCACTCTGTACATACCATGAGTGTGTCATGACCCCGTAAAGACATCCGTGTGTCATGCACTCTCTACATACCATTAGTGTCTCATGAGCTCTCTACATACAATCAGTGTGTCATGCACTTTCTACATGCCATGGGTGTGTCATGCACTCTGTACATGCCATCAGTGTGTCATGCAAACTCTACATACCAACAGTGTATCATGCACCTTCTAAAGACATCAGTGTGTCATGGACCCTCTAAAGACATCAGTGTGCCATGCACTCTCTACATGCCATGAGTGTGTCATGTATTCTCAACATACAATCAGTATGTCATGCACACTCTACATACCAACAGTGTATCATGCACCTTCTAAAGACATCAGTATTTCCTGCACTCTCTACATACCATGAGTGTGTCATGCACTCTCTACATGCCATGAGTGTGTCATGTACTCTCTACATACCATGAGTGTGTCATGCACTCTCTACATACCATGAGTGTGTCATGCACTCTGTAATGACATCCGTGTGTCGTGCACTCTCTGCATACCATGAGTGTGTCATGAACTCTCTGCATACAATCAGTATGTCATGCACACTCCACATACCGACAGTGTATCATGCACCTTCTAAAGACATAAGTGTTTCCTGCACTCTGTACATGCCATGAGTGTGTCATGCACTTTGTACATGTGTAGGAAGTTGGCTCTGTATGTGCTATTTCAAAGTAAGGAATAGCATGCACAGAGTCCAAGGGTTCCCCTTAGAGGTAAAATAGTGGTAAAAATAGATAATACTAATGCTCTATTTTGTGGTAGTGTGGTCGAGCAGTAGGCTTATCCAAGGAGTAGTGTTAAGCATTTGTTGTACATACACATAGACAATAAATGAGGTACACACACTCAGAGACAAATCCAGCCAATAGGTTTTGTTATAGAAAAATATCTTTTCTTAGTTTATTTTAAGAACCACAGGTTCAAATTTAACATGTAATATCTTGTTTGAAAGGTATTGCAGGTAAGTACATTAGGAACTTTGAATCATTTCAATTGCATGTATACTTTTCAAGTTATTCACAAATAGCTATTTCAAAAGTGGACACAGTGCAATTTTCACAGTTCCTGGGGGAGGTAAGTTTTTGTTAGTTTTACCAGGTAAGTAAGACACTTACAGGGTTCAGTTCTTGGTCCAAGGTAGCCCACCGTTGGGGGTTCAGAGCAACCCCAAAGTTACCACACCAGCAGCTCAGGGCCGGTCAGGTGCAGAGTTCAAAGTGGTGCCCAAAACGCATAGGCTATAATGGAGAGAAGGGGGTGCCCCGGTTCCGGTCTGCTTGCAGGTAAGTACCCGCGTCTTCGGAGGGCAGACCAGGGGGGTTTTGTAGGGCACCGGGGGGGACACAAGCCCACACAGAAATTTCACCCTCAGCGGCGCGGGGGCGGCCGGGTGCAGTGTTAGAACAAGCGTCGGGTTCGCAATGGAAGTCAATGAGAGATCAAGGGATCTCTTCAGCGCTGCAGGCAGGCAAGGGGGGGCTTCCTCGGGGAAACCTCCGCTTGGGCAAGGGAGAGGGACTCCTGGGGGTCACTTCTGCAGTGAAAGTCCGGTCCTTCAGGTCCTGGGGGCTGCGGGTGCAGGGTCTTTTCCAGGCGTCGGGACTTAGGTTTCAGAGAGTCGTGGTCAGGGGAAGCCTCGGGATTCCCTCTGCAGGCGGCGCTGTGGGGGCTCAGGGGGGACAGGTTTTGGTACTCACAGTCGTAGAGTAGTCCGGGGGTCCTCCCTGAGGTGTTGGTTCTCCACCAGCCGAGTCGGGGTCGCCGGGTGCAGTGTTGCAAGTCACACGCTTCTTGCGGGGAGTTGCAGGGTTCTTTAAAGCTGCTTCTTGAAACAAAGTTGCAGTCTTTTTGGAGCAGGTCCGCTGTCCTCGGGAGTTTCTTGTCGTCGTCGAAGCAGGGCAGTCCTCAGAGGATTCAGAGGTCGCTGGTCCCTTTGGAAGGCGTCGCTGGAGCAGAGTTCTTTGGAAGGCAGGAGACAGGCCGGTGAGTTTCTGGAGCCAAGGCAGTTGTTGTCTTCTGGTCTTCCTCTGCAGGGGTTTTCAGCTGGGCAGTCCTTCTTGTTGTTGTTGCAGGAATCTAATTTTCTAGGGTTCAGGGTAGCCCTTAAATACTAAATTTAAGGGCGTGTTTAGGTCTGGGGGGTTAGTAGCCAATGGCTACTAGCCCTGAGGGTGGGTACACCCTCTTTGTGCCTCCTCCCAAGGGGAGGGGGTCACAATCCTAACCCTATTGGGGGAATCCTCCATCTGCAAGATGGAGGATTTCTAAAAGTTAGAGTCACCTCAGCTCAGGACACCTTAGGGGCTGTCCTGACTGGCCAGTGACGCCTCCTTGTTGCTTTCTTTGTTCCCTCCAGCCTTGCCGCCAAAAGTGGGGGCCGTGGCCGGAGGGGGCGGGCAACTCCACTAAGCTGGAGTGCCCTGATGGGCTGTGACAAAGGGGTGAGCCTTTGAGGCTCACCGCCAGGTGTTACAGCTCCTGCCTGGGGGAGGTGTTAGCATCTCCACCCAGTGCAGGCTTTGTTACTGGCCTCAGAGTGACAAAGGCACTCTCCCCATGGGGCCAGCAACATGTCTCTAGTGTGGCAGGCTGCTGGAACTAGTCAGCCTACACAGACAGTCGGTTAAGTTTCAGGGGGCACCTCTAAGGTGCCCTCTGGGGTGTATTTTGCAATAAAATGTACACTGCCATCAGTGTGCATTTATTGTGCTGAGAAGTTTGATACCAAACTTCCCAGTTTTCAGTGTAGCCATTATGGTGTTGTGGAGTTCGTGTTTGACAAACTCCCAGACCATATACTCTTATGGCTACCCTGCACTTACAATGTCTAAGGTTTGGCTTAGACACTGTAGGGGCACAGTGCTCATGCACTGGTACCCTCACCTATGGTATAGTGCACCCTGCCTTAGGGCTGTAAGGCCTGCTAGAGGGGTGTCTTACCTATACTGCATAGGCAGTGAGAGGCTGGCATGGCACCCTGAGGGGAGTGCCATGTCGACTTACTCATTTTCTCCCCACCAGCACACACAAGCTGGCAAGCAGTGTGTCTGTGCTGAGTGAGGGGTCTCCAGGGTGGCATAAGACATGCTACAGCCCTTAGAGACCTTCCCTGGCATCAGGGCCCTTGGTACCAGGGGTACCAGTTACAAGGGACTTACCTGGGTGCCAGGGTTGTGCCAATTGTGGATACAACGGTACATTTTAGGTGAAGGAACACTGGTGCTGGGGCCTGGTTAGCAGGGTCCCAGCACACTTCTCAGTCAAGTCAGCATCAGTATCAGGCAAAAAGTGGGGGGTAACTGCAACAGGGAGCCATTTCTTTACAACATGCCATCAGTGTTTCCTGCACTCTCTACATACCATGAGTGTGTCATGCACTCTCTGCATACCACGAGTGTGTCATGCACTCTGTAATTACATCTGTGTGTCATGCACTCTCTACATACCATGAGTGTGTCATGCACTCTATACATACCATGAGTGTGTCATGCACTCTCTACATACCTCAGTGTGTCATGCACTCCCTACATACCTCAGTGTGTCATGCACTCTCTACATACCATCAGTGTGTCATGCACTCTCTACATACCATCAGTGTGTCATGCACTCTGTAATGACATCTGTGGGTGGTGCACTCTCTACATACCATCAGTGTGTCATTGACTCTGTAATGACATCCGTGTGTCATGCACTCTCTGCATACCATGAGTGTGTCATGCACTCTCTACATACCATGAGTGTGTCATGCACTCTCTACATACCATGGGTGTGTCATGCACTCTCTAAAGACCTCAATGTGTCATGCACTCTCCACATACCTCAGTGTGTCATGCACTCCCTACATACCATGAGTGTGTCATGCACTCCCTACATACCATGAGGGTGTCACACACTCTCTAAAGACCTCAATGTGTCATGCACTCTCCACATACCTCAGTGTGTCATGCACTCCCTACAATCCATGAGTGTGTCATGCACTCTCTACATACCATGAGTGTGTCATGCACTCTCTAAAGACCTCAATGTGTCATGCACTTCCTACATACCATCAGTGTGTCCTGCACTCTCTACATACCATCAGTGTGTGATACACTCTCCACATACCTCAGTGTGTCATGCACTCTCCACATACCATCAGTGTGTCATGCACTCCCTACATACCATCAGTGTGTGATGCACTCTCCACATACCTCAGTGTGTCATGCACTCTCTACATACCATCCGTGTGTCATGCACTGCCTACATATCATTAGTGTCTCATGCACTCTCCACATACCTCAGTGTGTCATGCACTCCCTACATACCATTAGTGTGTCATGCACTCTCTACATATCATCAGTGTGTCATGCACTCTCTACATACCATGAGTGTGTTATACACTCTCTACATACTGTCAGTGTGTGATGCACTCTCGAAAGAAATCAGTGTGTCATGCACTCTCTACATACTATCAGTGTGTCATGCACTCTCCACATACCATCAGTGTGTGATGCACTCTCTAAAGGCATCAGTGTGTCATGCACTCTCCACATACCTCGGTGTGTCATGCACTCCCTACATACCATCAGTGTGTCATGCACTCTCTAAAGATCTCAGTGTGTCATGCACTCTCCACATACCTCAGTGTGTCATGCACTCCCTACATACCATTAGTGTGTCATGCACTCTCTAAAGACCTCAATGTGTCATGCACTCCCTACATATCATCAGTGTGTCATGCACTCTCTACATACCTCAGTGTGTCATGTACTCTCTACATACCTCAGTGTGTCATGCACTCTCTACATACTATCGGTGTGGTGTTACAGCAGCACAGTTTCCTAGAGATCATGTCCTGAAGGGAATTACTTCACTGAGCTCTCAGATTGATAGTGGGCTCTGTGAGCTAAGAGACTCGCCCAGGAACACACAATTTAGTAACGTGACAGAGCTGGGATTTAGCCCATGTTTCCTACTTACAGAATAGTAAAGATCAGCACCTGAGTTGGTGTATCCTTCAATGTCCTATTTAATAACAGTGCATCAAGGCCTTCCCTCTCCTAAATTAGCAAACAGTGTTCAACAGATACAAAGATGGTATTGAATCAATACCACACTAAGGGCCTCATTTAGATATTGGCAGACTGTAGGAAAGTACCCTCTTTTTGGCATGGTACCCCCATTTTCTGCCTGATGTCAGTGTGTTTGCCTGTCTTTACTGGGATCCTTCTAATCAGGACCCCAGTGATTATGCTCTCTCTCCTCTAAATGTTGTAACTGCATACTGGTAACTCAGTATTTCACTCAAAATTGGCATACTGGTCACCCCTTATTAGCCCTAGTGTATGGTACCTAGGTACCGAGGGCATTAGGGTTCCAGGGGATCCCTATGGGTTGCGGGATTTCTTTTACCACTCATAGGGAGCCCATGTAAAGGCTTCTGCAGGACTGCCATTGCAGCCTGAGTAAAAAGGTGCATGCACCCTTTCACTGCCATTTACACTGCACCAGGACACTTATAAGTCACCCCTATGGCAGGCCTTCCAGCCCTGAAGGCAGGGTGCAGAGTACCTGTGTGTGAGGGCACTCCTGCACTAGCAGAGGTGCCCCCACGACCTCCAGGTACCATTTCCCCAGACTTCGTGAGTGCGTGGACGCCATTTTAAGCATGCACTGGACATAGGTCACTACCTATGTACAGCTTCACAATGGTAACTGCAAATATGGCCATGTTTGGTATCAAACATGTTGGAATCATACCCTGAGGCTTTTGCAAGCATTGGTTGTATGATTCCATGCACTCTGGGGGCTCCTTAGAGGACCCCCAGTATTGCCGTTCCAGCCTTCTGAGGTTTGTCAGGCAGCCCCAGCTGCTGCCACCTCTCAGACAGTTTTCTGCCCTACTGTTGCTTTAGAAACTCTAGCCCAGGAAGGCAGAAAAACGAATTTCCTTTGGGAGGAGGGTGTTAAACTCTCTCCCTTTGGAAATAGGTGCTACAGGCATGGTGGGGTAGCCTCCCAGAGTCCCTGGAAATGCTTTGAAGAGCACAGATGGTGCCTTTCTTGCATAATCCAGTCTACACCAGTTCAGGGACCCCATAGTCCCTGCACTGACACAAAACTGGACAAAGGAAAGGGGAGTGACCACTCCCCTGTCCATCACCACCCCAGGGGTCATGCTCAGAGCTCCTCCAGAGTGTCCCTGGGTTTTGCAATCTTGGATTCCAAGTTGGTGGGGCACTCTGGGAGCATCTGAGCGGCCAGTGCCAGCAGGTGATGTCAGAGCCCTCCCCTGATAGGTGCTTACCTGTGTAGCTGACCAATCCCCCTTTCAGGGCTATTTAGGGTCTCTCTCTTAGGTGGTTCTTCAGATTTGCGTTGCAAGACTCCAGCAGGGATCCTCTGCATCCTTTACTTCACCTTCTCACTGAAGAAACTGCATCTGGACACTCCAGGAACTCTACAAACTGCAACAAAGAAGCAAAGACGACTTCTGCAACATTGTATCTTCAGCTCGACACAGCAACTGCACCTGTTTCCAGGTCTTGCATCCTCCAAGGACTGCCTGTCTTCAGCCTGCACCAGAAGAACAAAGGAATCTCCCTTGAAGTGGAGGTGTCACTTACCTGTTTTAGCAAGCACCCCTCTGCAGCGATGACCAGTGGCTTAGGTCCCCTCTCCTGAAGACGTTCATGGATCCAGCAATACGGGTGGTAGACTGAAGTGGTTTAGAGAGCCCAGATATCCAACAGTCCAACTTTGGGGGAGGTAAGAGCTTGCCACCCCACGCAAGACAGTACCCCCGTGCACCGCGTGTTTTGCAGCTGCCAAGGCGTGTTGGCATCCATCCACATGTCCTTCATGCACTGTGCAGCGCCAGCCCCCAGCACTCTACCCTGCGACGCAGAGCTTCCTGAGTGGTTCTCTGGCGGCGTGGGATCACTATGTGTAGTGCTGCGTGGACCTCCTTTTGCACCTTCTTTCTCCCCGTGCTGTGAGACTTCTGTGCATGCTGTCTGGTCTTCTGAGGGCTCTCTGTGTTGCTTGAGCCCCCTCTGAAATCCCATCCTGGGTAGAGTCCATCAGGTCCCTCCTAGTCCCGGGCCGCGCCATTTTCCACTAACCGCATGTTTTGCATGTGCCAAGGCTTGTTGGTGGAATCCAGCGACGCAAACCAGACTGCACCAACCACGAACCCACATCTGTTTTCTTGGGTGCAATACTGACTGTTGTTCCTCACCGGTGGTTCTTCTTTTGCACCTTCATCCGGGTTAGCAGGGGCTCCTGTTCTCCCTGGACTCTTCAGTGCTTCTTGGACTTGTTCCCCTTCTTCCACAGGTCTTCAGGTCCAGAAATCTGGTTATTGGATAATCTTCTTTCTCATGTTCTTGTGTGTTCTCAGAAAGTTTACTGTGATTTACTCCTGCTTTCCTGGGCTCTGAGTTAGGTTCTATTACTTACCTTTGGTGGTTTCTAATACTCCAAGCGCTCACACTACACTTGCCTAGGTGGGAAACTGACTTTCGCATTCCACTTTCTTAGTATATGGTTTGTGCTCCCCCTAGGCTCATTTCTAACTATTGTGATTTCCACTAATTGCACTGTTTTCTAACTGTTTAACAGTTATTTCTGCATTCTAGTGCATATAATTAGTGTATTACTTACCTCCTAAGGGAGTAGAGCCTCTATGGTATTTTTCTTTCATGTGTGTGAGTACTGTGTGACTACAGTGGTATTGCAAGAGTTTTGCATGCCTCCTAGATAAGCCTTGGCTGCTCATCCACGGCTACCTCTAGGAAGCCTGGCTTCTAGACACTGTCCACACTTCACTAATAAGGGATAACTGGACCTGGTGTAAGTACCTCAGGTACCCACTACAAACCAGGCCGGCCTCCTACACGGACGGGCTACTCTGTTACAACAGTGACGGATAGCAAGTCAGCCGAGATCTTAATCCCATAGAACATAATGGGATTTAGATTTCGTAGGAGGGGATGTCTGTCACCGTTGTGACAGAGCAGCCCGTCCGCCAATATCTAAATCAGGCCCCATGTTTCCAGAAAAGAAGTAAAATATTACATGAAAGGGAAGGTCAGGTGTTTTTTTCATCTTCATGTCATTGGCTTTTGTTGATTTAACAAACACAGACTTAATTTTACCTCAAACAAATAGATGAGGACAACCGAGCAGCCGTAGAGATCCCAACAGGATGCTCTGTGTTCCAGGCCTCTTCAGTCACATCTGCACCGGGCTGTGCCACTGACACCCCCCATCGCTCCCCCAGGGACAGTGTTTGTAAAATGGCATCAGTAAGGTGACAGCAGTGTATCCGGCTTGTTGCTGGACCTAACTCCCTTTCGGAGCCATTGCCCCCCCCGGGGGTGCACCTGCTATGCCACTATGCTATTGCCCTCGAGGGAGGTAGCATAGCCAGGTGCACCCTGGAGTACTGGCTTCGAAACGGAGACAAGCCAGGTAGTACTCACTGCCCTGTTAACTTACTAATGCCATTTTATAAACACTGTGCTTGTCATGTGTCACTAGGAATCACACTCAAAGGCTGACAGAACTATGCAGGCTCACCTCAGCCATGTCACTAGTACTCACACCCAGTGATTGACACCACAATACAGGTGCACCGCAGCAGTGTCACTAGAACTCACACCCAGTGATTGACACCACAATACAGGTACACCGCAGCAGTGTCACTAGTACTCATACCCAGTGATTGACACCCCAATGCATGCTTACCTCAGTCATGTCACTAGTATTCACACCCAGTGATTGACACCACAATACAGGTACACCGCAGCAGTGTCACTAGTACTCATACCCAGTGATTGACACCCCAATGCATGCTCACCTCAGTCATGTCACTAGTACTCACACCCAGTGATTGACACCACAATGCCGGCTCACCTCAGCCATGTCACTAGTACTCACACCCAGTGATTGACACCACGGTACAGGTGCACCACAGCGGTGTCACTAGGACTCACACCCAGTGATTGACACCACAATGCAGGCTCACCTCAGCCATGTCACTAGTACTCACACCCAGTGATTGACAGCACAGTGGAGGTGCAACTTAGCAGTGTCACTAGGACTCACACCCAGTGATTGACACCACAATGCAGGCTCACCTCAGCCATGTCACTAGTACTCACACCCAGTAATTGACACCTCAATACAGGTACACCGCAGCAGTGTCACTAGTACTCATACCCAGTGATTGACACCCCAATGCATGCTCACCTCAGCCATGTCACTAGTACTCACACCCAGTGATTGACACCACAATACAGGTGCACCGCAGCAGTGTCACTAGTCCTCACACCCAGTGATTGACACCACAATGCAGGCTCACCTCAGTCATGTCACTAGTACTCACACCCAGTGATTGACACCACAATACAGGTGCACCGCAGCAGTGTCACTAGTACTCACACCCAGTGATTGACACCACAATGCAGGCTCACCTCAGCCATGTCACTAGTGCTCACACCCAGTGATTGATACCGCAATGTAGGCTCACCTCAGCCATGTCACTAGTACTCACACCCAGTGATTGACACCACAATACAGGTGCACCGCAGCAGTGTCACTAGTACTCACGCCCAGTGATTGACACTGCAATGCAGGCTCCCCACAGCCATGTCAGTAGTACTCACATCCAGTGATTGACACCGCAATGCAGGCTAACCTCAGCCATGTCACTAGTACTCACACCCAGTGATTGACACCGCAATGCAGGCTCACCTCCTCAGTTTCACTAGTACTCTCACCCAGTGATTGACACCACAATACAGGTGCACCGCAGCAGTGTCACTAGTACTCACACCCAGTGATTGACACCACAATGCAGGCTCACCTCAGCCATGTCACTAGTGCTCACACCCAGTGATTGATACCGCAATGCAGGCTCACCTCAGCCATGTCACTAGTACTCACACCCAGTGATTGACACCACAATACAGGTGCACCGCAGCAGTGTCACTAGAACTCACACCCAGTGATTGACACCACAATACAGGTACACCGCAGCAGTGTCACTAGTACTCATACCCAGTGATTGACACCCCAATGCATGCTTACCTCAGTCATGTCACTAGTATTCACACCCAGTGATTGACACCACAATACAGGTACACCGCAGCAGTGTCACTAGTACTCATACCCAGTGATTGACACCCCAATGCATGCTCACCTCAGTCATGTCACTAGTACTCACACCCAGTGATTGACACCACAATGCCGGCTCACCTCAGCCATGTCACTAGTACTCACACCCAGTGATTGACACCACGGTACAGGTGCACCGCAGCGGTGTCACTAGGACTCACACCCAGTGATTGACACCACAATGCAGGCTCACCTTAGCCATGTCACTAGTACTCACACCCAGTGATTGACAGCACAGTGGAGGTGCAACTTAGCAGTGTCACTAGGACTCACACCCAGTGATTGACACCACAATGCAGGCTCACCTCAGCCATGTCACTAGTACTCACACCCAGTAATTGACACCTCAATACAGGTACACCGCAGCAGTGTCACTAGTACTCATACCCAGTGATTGACACCCCAATGCATGCTCACCTCAGCCATGTCACTAGTACTCACACCCAGTGATTGACACCACAATACAGGTGCACCGCAGCAGTGTCACTAGTCCTCACACCCAGTGATTGACACCACAATGCAGGCTCACCTCAGTCATGTCACTAGTACTCACACCCAGTGATTGACACCACAATACAGGTGCACCGCAGCAGTGTCACTAGTACTCACACCCAGTGATTGACACCACAATGCAGGCTCACCTCAGCCATGTCACTAGTGCTCACACCCAGTGATTGAAACCGCAATGTAGGCTCACCTCAGCCATGTCACTAGTACTCACACCCAGTGATTGACACCACAATACAGGTGCACCGCAGCAGTGTCACTAGTACTCACACACAGTGATTAACACCACAATGCCGGCTCACCTCAGCCATGTCACTAGTACTCACACACAGTAATTGACACCACAATACATGTACACCGCAGCAGTGTCACTAGTACTCATACCCAGTGATTGACACCCCAATGCATGCTCACCTCAGTCATGTCACTAGTATTCACACCCAGTGATTGACACTACAATGCCGGCTCACCTCAGCCATGTCACTAGTACTCACACCCAGTGATTGACACCACGGTACAGGTGCACCGCAGCGGTGTCACTAGGACTCACACCCAGTGATTGACACCACAATGCAGGCTCACCTCAGCCATGTCACTAGTACTCACACCCAGTGACTGACAGCACAGTACAGGTGCACCACAGCAGTGTCACTAAGGCTTGCTCTTAGTAACTGACACCACAGTATGGGTGCACGTCAGCAATGTCACTTGGACTCACACCCAGTGATTGACAACACAGTAGAGGTGCACCTTAGCAGGGTCACTAGGATTCACACCAGTGATTGACACCCCAATGCATGCTCACCTCAGCCATGTCACTAGTACTCACACCCAGTGATTGACACCACAATACAGGTGCACCGCAGCAGTGTCACTAGTCCTCACACCCAGTGATTGACACCACAATGCAGGCTCACCTCAGTCGTGTCACTAGTACTCACACCCAGTGATTGACACCACAATACAGGTGCACCGCAGCAGTGTCACTAGTACTCACACCCAGTGATTGACACCACAATGCAGGCTCACCTCAGCCATGTCACTAGTGCTCACACCCAGTGATTGATACCGCAATGCAGGCTCACCTCAGCCATGTCACTAGTACTCACACCCAGTGATTGACACCACAATACAGGTGCACCGCAGCAGTGTCACTAGTACTCACACACAGTGATTGACACCACAATGCCAGCTCACCTCAGCCATGTCACTAGTACTCACACACAGTAATTGACACCACAATACAGGTACACCGCAGCAGTGTCACTAGTACTCATACCCAGTGATTGACACCCCAATGCATGCTCACCTCAGTCATGTCACTAGTATTCACACCCAGTGATTGACACCACAATGCCGGCTCACCTCAGCCATGTCACTAGTACTCACACCCAGTGATTGACACCACGGTACAGGTGCACCGCAGCGGTGTCACTAGGACTCACACCCAGTGATTGACACCACAATGCAGGCTCACCTCAGCCATGTCACTAGTACTCACACCCAGTGACTGACAGCACAGTACAGGTGCACCGCAGCAGTGTCACTAAGGCTCGCTCTTAGTAACTGACACCACAGTATAGGTGCACGTCAGCAATGTCACTTGGACTCACACCCAGTGACTGACAACACAGTAGAGGTGCACCTTAGCAGGGTCACTAGGATTCACACCAGTGATTGACACCCCAATGCATGCTCACCTCAGCCATGTCACTAGTACTCACACCCAGTGTGAGAAAGTAGCCTCTTTCTAGCCTTGTTACCCCCACTTTTGGCCTGTTTTGTGAGTGTATGCCAGAGTGTTTTCACTGTCTCACTGGGATCCTGCTAGCCAGGGCCCAGTGCTCATAGTGAAAACCCTATGTTTTCAGTATGTTTGTTATGTGTCACTGGGACCCTGCTAGTCAGGACCCCAGTGCTCATAAGTTTGTGGCCTATATGTGTGTGTTCCCTGTGTAGTGCCTAACTGTCTCACTGAGGCTCTGCTAACCAGAACCTCAGTGGTTATGCTCTCTCATTTCTTTCCAAATTGTCACTAACAGGCTAGTGACCATTTTTACCAATTTACATTGGCTTACTGGAACACCCTTATAATTCCCTAGTATATGGTACTGAGGTACCCAGGGTATTGGGGTTCCAGGAGATCCCTATGGGCTGCAGCATTTCTTTTGCCACCCATAGGGAGCTCTGACAATTCTTACACAGGCCTGCCACTGCAGCCTGAGTGAAATAACGTCCACGTTATTTCACAGCCATTTTACACTGCACTTAAGTAACTTATAAGTCACCTATATGTCTAACCTTTACCTGGTAAAGGTTAGGTGCAAAGTTACTTAGTGTGAGGGCACCCTGGCACTAGCCAAGGTGCCCCCACATTGTTCAGAGCCAATTCCCTGAACTTTGTGAGTGCGGGGACACCATTACACGCGTGCACTACATATAGGTCACTACCTATATGTAGCTTCACAATGGTAACTCCGAATAGGGCCATGTAACATGTCTATGATCATGGAATTGCCCCCTCTATGCCATCCTGGCATAGTTGGCACAATCCCATGATCCCAGTGGTCTGTAGCACAGACCCTGGTACTGCCAAACTGCCCTTCCTGGGGTTTCACTGCAGCTGCTGCTGCTGCCAACCCCTCAGACAGGCATCTGCCCTCCTGGGGTCCAGCCAGGCCTGGCCCAGGATGGCAGAACAAAGAACTTCCTCTGAGAGAGGGTGTGACACCCTCTCCCTTTGGAAAATGGTGTGAAGGCAGGGGAGGAGTAGCCTCCCCCAGCCTCTGGAAATGCTTTGTTGGGCACAGAGGTGCCCAATTCTGCATAAGCCAGTCTACACCGGTTCAGGGGACCCCTTAGCCCTGCTCTGGTGCGAAACTGGACAAAGGAAAGGGGAGTGACCACTCCCCTGACCTGCACCTCCCCTGGGAGGTGTCCAGAGCTCCTCCAGTGTGCTCCAGACCTCTGCCATCTTGGAAACAGAGGTGCTGCCAGCACACTGGACTGCTCTGAGTGGCCAGTGCCACCAGGTGACGTCAGAGACTCCTTCTGATAGGCTCCTTCAGGTGTTAGTAGCCTATCCTCTCTCCTAGGTAGCCAAACCCCCTTTTCTGGCTATTTAGGGTCTCTGTCTCTGGGGAAACTTTAGATAACGAATGCAAGAGCCCATCCGAGTTCCTCTGCATCTCTCTCTTCACCTTCTGCCAAGGAATCGACTGCTGACCGCGCTGGAAGCCTGCAAACCTGCAACATAGTAGCAAAGACGTCTACTGCAACTCTGTAACGCTGATCCTGCCACCTTCTCGACTGTTTTCCTGCTTGTGCATGCTGTGGGGGTAGTCTGCCTCCTCTCTGCACCAGAAGCTCCGAAGAAATCTCCCGTGGGTCGACGGAATCTTCCCCCTGCAACCACAGGCACCAAAAAGCTGCATTACCGGTCCCTTGGGTCTCCTCTCAGCACGACGAGCGAGGTCCCTCGAATCCAGCAACCCTGTCCTAGTGACCCCCACAGTCCAGTGACTCTTCCGTCCAAGTTTGGTGGAGGTAAGTCCTTGCCTCACCTCGCTGGGCTGCATTGCTGGGAACCGTGACTTTTGCAGCTACTCCGGCCCCTGTGCACTTCCGGCGGAAATCCTTTGTGCACAGCCAAGCCTGGGTCCACGGCACTGTAACCTGCATTGCACGACTTTCTAAGTTGGTCTCCGGCGACGTGGGACTCCTTTGTGCAACTTCGGCGAGCACAGTTTCACACATCATTGTAGTGCCTGTTTCTGGCACTTCTCCAGGTGCTACCTGCTTTACAGAGGGCTTCTTGTCTTGCTCGACGTCCCCTCTATCTGCTGGTCCAATTTGCGACCTCCTGGTCTCTCCAGGGCCTCAGTAGCGTCCAAAAACGCTAACCGCACGATTTGCAGCTAGCAAGGCTTGTTGGCGTTATTTCGGCGGGAAAATACTTCTGCACGACTCTCCACGGCGAGCGGAATCCGTCCACCAAAGAAGAAGTCTCTAGCCCTTTTCGTTCCTGCAGACACCTCAGCTTCTTCTGTCCAGTAGAAGCTTCTTTGCACCCGCAGCTGGCATTTCCTGGGCATCTGCCCATCTCCGACTTGCTTGTGACTTTTGGACTTTGTCCCCTTGTTCCACAGGTACCCTAGATTGGAAATCCACAGTTTTGGCATTGCTGGTTTGTGTCTTTCCTGCATTATTCCTCTAACACGACTTCTTTGTCCTTAGGGGAACTTTAGTGCACTTTGCAGTCACTTTTCAGGGTCTTGGGGAGGGTTATTTTTCTAACTCTCACTATTTTCTAATAGTCCCAGCGACCCTCTACAAGGTCACATAGGTTTGGGGTCCATTCGTGGTTCGCATTCCACTTTTGGAGTATATGGTTTGTGTTGCCCCTATCCCTATGTTTCCCCATTGCATCCTATTGTAACTATACATTGTTTGCACTGTTTTCTAAGACTATACTGCATATTTTTTCTATTGTGTATATATATCTTGTGTATATTTCCTATCCTCTCACTGAGGGTACACTCTGAGATACTTTGGCATATTGTCATAAAAATAAAGTACCTTTATTTTTAGTATAACTGTGTATTGTGTTTTCTTATGATATTGTGCATATGACACTAGGTGGTACTGTAGTAGCTTCACACGTCTCCTAGTTCAGCCTAAGCTGCTCTGCTAAGCTACCATTATCTATCAGCCTAAGCTGCTAGACACCCTATACACTAATAAGGGATAACTGGGCCTGGTGCAAGGTGCAAGTACCCCTTGGTACTCACTACAAGCCAGTCCAGCCTCCTACACCCAGTGATTGACACCACAATACAGGTGCACCGCAGCAGTGTCACTAGTCCTCACACCCAGTGATTGACACCACATTGCAGGCTCACCTCAGTCATGTCACTAGTACTCACACCCAGTGATTGACACCACAATACAGGTGCACCGCAGCAGTGTCACTAGTACTCACACCCAGTGATTGACACCACAATGCAGGCTCACCTCAGCCATGTGTAGGAGGCTGGACTGGCTTGTAGTGAGTACCAAGGGGTACTTGCACCTTGCACCAGGCCCAGTTATCCCTTATTAGTGTATAGGGTGTCTAGCAGCTTAGGCTGATAGATAATGGTAGCTTAGCAGAGCAGCTTAGGCTGAACTAGGAGACGTGTGAAGCTACTACAGTACCACTTAGTGTCATATGCACAATATCATAAGAAAACACAATACACAGTTATACTAAAAATAAAGGTACTTTATTTTTATGACAATATGCCAAAGTATCTTAGAGTGTACCCTCAGTGAGAGGATAGGAAATATACACAAGATATATATACACAATAGCAAAAATATGCAGTATAGTCTTAGAAAACAGTGCAAACAATGTATAGTTACAATAGGATGCAATGGGGAAACATAGGGATAGGGGCAACACAAACCATATACTCCAAAAGTGGAATGTGAACCACGAATGGACCCCAAACCTATGTGACCTTGTAGAGGGTCGCTGGGACTATTAGAAAATAGTGAGAGTTAGAAAAATAACCCTCCCCAAGACCCTGAAAAGTGAGTGCAAAGTGCACTAAAGTTCCCCTAAGGACAAAATAGTCGTGTTAGAGGGAGAATGCAAGGAAAACACAAATCAGCAATGCAACAACGATGGATTCCTGTCTGAAGGTACCTGTGGAGCAAGGGGACCAAGTCCAAAAGTCACAAGCAGCTCGGAGATGGGCAGATGCCCAAGAAATGCCAGCGGTTGGTGCAAAGAAGCTCTTACTAGGCTGAAGAACTGTGAATACTGCAGGAACGACAAGGGCTAGAGACTTCCCCTTTGGAGGATGGATCCCCCACGCCTTGGAGAGTCGTGCAGAAGTGTTTTCCCGCCGGATGGACGCCAACAAGCCTTGCTACACGCAAATCGTGCGTTTGGCGTTTTTGGACGCTGCTGGGGCCCAGGAGGGACCAGGAGGTCGCAAATTGGACCTGCAGAGAGAGGGGACGTCGAGCAAGACAAAGAGCTCTCACTGAAGCAGGTAGCACCCGGAGAAGTGCCAGAAACAGGCACTACGAGGATGCGTGAAACGGTGCTCGCCGAAGTTGCACAAAGGAGTCCCACGTCGCCGGAGACCAACTTAGAAAGTCGTGCAATGCAGGTTAGAGTGCCGTGGACCCAGGCTTGGCTGTGCACGAAGGATTTCCGCCGGAAGTGCACAGGGGCCGGAGTAGCTTGCAAAGTCGCGGTTCCCAGCAATGCAGCCCAGCGAGGTGAGGCAAGGACTTACCTCCACCAAACTTGGGCTGAAGAGTCACTGGACTGTGTGGGTCACTTGGACGGTGTCGCTGGATTCGAGGGACCTCGCTCGTCGTGCTGAGAGGAGACCCAAGGGACCGGAGATGCAGCTTTTTGGTGCCTGCGGTTGCAGGGGGAAGATTCCGTCGACCCACGGGAGATTTCTTCGGAGCTTCTGGTGTAGAGAGGAGGCAGACTACCCCCACAGCATGCACAAGCAGGAAAACAGTCGAGAAGGCGGCAGGATCAGCGTTACAGAGTTGCAGTAGTCGTCTTTGCTACTATGTTGCAGGTTTGCAGGCTTCCAGCGCGGTCAGCGGTCGATTCCTTATCAGAAGGTGAAGAGGGAGATGCAGAGGAACTCGGCTGAGCTCATGCATTCGTTATCTAAAATTTCCCCAGAGACAGAGACCCTAAATAGCCAGAAAAGAGGGTTTGGCTACCTAGGAGAGAGGAAAGGCTACTAACACCTGGAGGAGCCTATCACAAGGAGTCTCTGACGTCACCTGGTGGCACTGGCCACTCAGAGCAGTCCAGTGTGCCAGCAGCACCTCTGTTTCCAAGATGGCAGAGGTCTGGAGCACACTGGAGGAGCTCTGGACACCTCCCAGGGGAGGTGCAGGTCAGGGGAGTGGTCACTCCCCTTTCCTTTGTCCAGTTTCGCGCCAGAGCAGGGGCTAAGGGGTCCCTGAACCGGTGTAGACTGGCTTATGCAGAATTGGGCACCTCTGTGCCCAACAAAGCATTTCCAGAGGCTGGGGGAGGCTACTCCTCCCCTGCCTTCACACCATTTTCCAAAGGGAGAGGGTGTCACACCCTCTCTCAGAGGAAGTTCTTTGTTCTGCCATCCTGGGCCAGGCCTGGCTGGACCCCAGGAGGGCAGATGCCTGTCTGAGGGGTTGGCAGCAGCAGCAGCTGCAGAGAAACCCCAGGAAGGGCAGTCTGGCAGTACCAGGGTCTGTGCTACAGACCACTGGGATCATGGAATTGTACCAACAATGCCAGGATGGCATAGAGGGGGCAATTCCATGATCATAGACATGTTACATGGCCATATTCGGAGTTACCATGGTGAAGCTACATATAGGTAGTGACCTATATGTAGTGCACGCGTGTAATGGTGTCCCCGCACTCACAAAGTTCAGTGAATTGGCTCTGAACAATGTGGGGGCACCTTGGCTAGTGCCAGGGTGCCCTCACACTAAGTAACTTTGCACCTAACCTTTACCAGGTAAAGGTTAGACATATAGGTGACTTATAAGTTACTTAAGTGCAGTGTAAAATGGCTGTGAAATAACGTGGACGTTATTTCACTCAGGCTGCAGTGGCAGGCCTGTGTAAGAATTGTCAGAGCTCCCTATGGGTGGCAAAAGAAATGCTGCAGCCCATAGGGATCTCCTGGAACCCCAATACCCTGGGTACCTCAGTACCATATACTAGGGAATTATAAGGGTGTTCCAGTAAGCCAATGTAAATTGGTAAAATTGGTCACTAGCCTGTTAGTGACAATTTGAAAGTAATGAGAGAGCATAACCACTGAGGTTCTGGTTAGCAGAGCCTCAGTGAGACAGTTAGGCACCACACAGGGAACATTTACATGCACACCTATGAGCACTGGGGCCCTGTGTGACAGGGTCCCAGTGACACATACATATAGGCCACAAACCTATGAGCACTGGGGTCCTGACTAGCAGGATCCCAGTGACACATAACAACCATACTGAAAACATGGTGTTTTCACTATGAGCACTGAGGCCTGGCTATCAGGATCCCAGTGAGACAGTGAAAACAGTGACAAACACCCTGACATACACTCACAAACAGGCCAAAAGTGGGGGTAATAAGGCTAGAAAGAGGCTACCTTCTCACACAACCCCCCCCCAAACGAAGGACAATAAGGCTAACCTTGGCCAGTTGAGACTTTATTGTCTAAGTGGTGATAAGTAGAGAGTAGCTCTGCAATAGACTGGTTACTCCCTTTATCATCCACTATATGGTTACTTCCCTGTGGGGATGTAAACCACCCTGTTTGAAGTTTTTTAGCTAAGCAACAATGTGAAGATGTATTTTCAGAGTTTCTATCAGTAAGTTTTAGTTTAGAGCAGTGGGAATTGTCCACTGAACCTATTTGTAGTGATGGAAATGCCAGACAGGGATGCTGTCTCAGAAAAGCCATAGCTGGGCAAAAACTTTGTCCATCTGGCTGGAAGAGAGAACAGGGATGCTGTTTCTCTTGAGTTGGAGCAGGGCAGGGATGCTGTCCTATGAGCTCCACACTAGGGCAGGGATGCTGTCCTAAGTGTTGTGAGGTAGTGCAGGGTTTCTGCACTAAAGTTTCTCTGGGAGGGTTGGAGGGATGCTCCATGTTAACTAAAATGGTGCTCTTTTTCTCACCAATGTTAGTTATCCCACAGAGAGGTACTTCCACCTCAGGGAGTCCAGCTTTGCCAGCTGATGATTCCCTTGGAACAGGTGCCACCCCAGGAGAGGTTTCTCCCACCACAGGAATAGTATCCTGAATGGTAGGGTGGTTAGGGGATACTGTGATACCCTTTTTACCTGTTGATGGAGAGGGATCCTGAGTTTTCAGGCCTTCTCTCCTTTGCTTTTTCATTTCACTTGAAATGAGAGGGAACAATTCCTCAGGGATGCCCAGCATGGCTGCATGGGCATAAAACTCTACATCAGCCCAACCTGAGGCCTCTAGGTCATTACCTAAGAGACAGTCTACAGGTAAGCTAGGTGATACCACCACCTGCTTAGGGCCAGTAACTCCACCCCAACTAAACTGAATTATAGCTAAGGGAAGAAACTTAGTGGAGTTATGGACATCAATAATCTTATACTGTTGTCCAATGATGTGTTGTTCAGGAGGCACTAGGTTTTCAGTCACCAAAGTGAAACTGGCACCTGTGTCCCTGTAGGCCAAGGCCTCAACACCATTTATTGAAACTGTCTGCCTGTACTTATCCATTGTAAGGGGACAAGCAGCCAGTGTGGCAAGGCCAATGCCACTAGGTGTGACAGAAACTGTCTTGGGACTGATGACATCAGTTTCCACTATGGACCCATAAGTGAACCCAACTACACCCTTTGCTTGACTGTTGCCAGCAGTCCCACCACTAGTACCACTACTGCTAGGGGCACTAGAGCTTGATGTATTAGTGGTGGTAGGCTCAGGGGGTTTACCTGGACAGGACTTATCCCCTGGCCTATGGCCTCTGTTTTTACACACAAAGCACCAAGGCTTTTTAATGTGTGCAGGTTGGGAAGAAGAGGAAGAATTTGTTTTATCCCCACCCTCTGAAGAGTGTTTAAGATTTGAAGTGGGATCTTTGGTTTTACCCTTATCCCCATGCTTATCTTGAGATTTTTCACCATCTTTCTTCTTATTGCCATCTTTGTCACCCCCTGTATGAACTTTTCTGTTCACCCTTGTTCTGACCCATTTGTCTGCCTTCTTTCCCAATTCTTGGGGAGAGGTCAGATCAGAGTCTATCAGGTACTGGTGCAACAAATCAGACACACAATTATTAAGTATATGCTCTCTCAGGATTGTGTTATACAGGCTTTCATAATCAGTAACTTTACTGCCATGTAACCACCCCTCCAAGGCCTTCACTGAATGGTCAATGAAATCAACCCAGTCTTGTGAAGACTCCTTTTTGGTCTCTCTGAACTTTATCCTGTACTGTTCAGTGGTTAAGCCATAACCATCCAGGAGTGCATTCTTAAGAACTTGGAAATTATTAGCATCATTTTCTTTTACAGTAAGGAGCCTATCCCTACCTTTTCCAGTAAATGATAGCCATAGGATAGCAGCCCACTGCTTTTGAGGGACATCCTGTACAGCACAGGCCCTCTCAAGTGCAGCAAACCACTTGTTAATGTCATCCCCCTCCTTATAAGGGGGAACTATCTTATGCAGATTCCTGGAATCATGCTCTTTTGCAGGATGACTATGGGGAATACTGCTGCTGCCACCATGGGTATCTAAACCCATTTTCTGTCTTTCCCTCTCTATTTCTAAAGACTGTCTATCCAAATCCAGCTGTTGCTTCTTGAGCTTCAGTCTGGTTTGCTCCACTCTCAATCTATTGAGCTCCCTTTCCAACAATCTGTCATCAGGGTGGGTGGGAGGGACATTTCTAGATACAGAGGTATGATGGGAATGAACAGAAGGAGACCTGTCCCTTACAAGGGGCACCCTAACAGCTTGGCTACCAGCATAATGTGAGAGCACATCATCAGTATGATGTGATTCAACCTCTGTACCAACTATGCTAGACTGTCTAGTAATGGGCAGGCTGAGAAGTTTCTTTCCTGAACCTTTTCCTGGGGGAGTCCCTGGATCAGATTGAGAACCATTAGCTACTTTTTCTACAGATTGGGCACTTATGGCCTTATCCTGTACTCTAAGCATATTAATTAACAGTTCTAAGGAAGGATTCTTCCCTACACTCAAACCTCTCTCTATGCAGAGACTCCTTGCTCCTTTCCAGCTAAGGTGATCATATGCAAGTTTGGACAGTTCAACTTTTTGGCCTGTGCCAGACATTTTTAGAGAGAGTTAAAGTGATAGACAAAGAGAAAAAAAAGTTTTCAGAACTTTTTAGAAAGACAGAAAAAACTTTTTAAACTTTTAAGAACTTTTTGAAAGTTTAGAAGTACTTTTCAGCACTTAGAAAAGAGTGAAAAGAGGAAATGCAAAACTTTTTGGCTATGTGTATATACACTGACCTTGTTTTGTATATTTTTCTCTTATGAAAAGTACAATGACAAGAGTGGTAAGTAGTCTCAAGCACTTATCCCACCACTGCACAACCAATGTAGGAGGCTGGACTGGCTTGTAGTGAGTACCAAGGGGTACTTGCACCTTGCACCAGGCCCAGTTATCCCTTATTAGTGTATAGGGTGTCTAGCAGCTTAGGCTGATAGATAATGGTAGCTTAGCAGAGCAGCTTAGGCTGAACTAGGAGACGTGTGAAGCTACTACAGTACCACTTAGTGTCATATGCACAATATCATAAGAAAACACAATACACAGTTATACTAAAAATAAAGGTACTTTATTTTTATGACAATATGCCAAAGTATCTTAGAGTGTACCCTCAGTGAGAGGATAGGAAATATACACAAGATATATATACACAATAGCAAAAATATGCAGTATAGTCTTAGAAAACAGTGCAAACAATGTATAGTTACAATAGGATGCAATGGGGAAACATAGGGATAGGGGCAACACAAACCATATACTCCAAAAGTGGAATGTGAACCACGAATGGACCCCAAACCTATGTGACCTTGTAGAGGGTCGCTGGGACTATTAGAAAATAGTGAGAGTTAGAAAAATAACCCTCCCCAAGACCCTGAAAAGTGAGTGCAAAGTGCACTAAAGTTCCCCTAAGGACAAAATAGTCGTGTTAGAGGGAGAATGCAAGGAAAACACAAATCAGCAATGCAACAACGATGGATTCCTGTCTGAAGGTACCTGTGGAGCAAGGGGACCAAGTCCAAAAGTCACAAGCAGCTCGGAGATGGGCAGATGCCCAAGAAATGCCAGCGGTTGGTGCAAAGAAGCTCTTACTAGGCTGAAGAACTGTGAATACTGCAGGAACGACAAGGGCTA
Source organism: Pleurodeles waltl (assembly GCF_031143425.1). Lineage (NCBI taxonomy): Eukaryota > Metazoa > Chordata > Amphibia > Caudata > Salamandridae > Pleurodeles > Pleurodeles waltl. The sequence goes on along the minus strand of NC_090438.1, from coordinate 38,335,144 downwards.
GAGACTTCCCCTTTGGAGGATGGATCCCCCACGCCTTGGAGAGTCGTGCAGAAGTGTTTTCCCGCCGGATGGACGCCAACAAGCCTTGCTACACGCAAATCGTGCGTTTGGCGTTTTTGGACGCTGCTGGGGCCCAGGAGGGACCAGGAGGTCGCAAATTGGACCTGCAGAGAGAGGGGACGTCGAGCAAGACAAAGAGCTCTCACTGAAGCAGGTAGCACCCGGAGAAGTGCCAGAAACAGGCACTACGAGGATGCGTGAAACGGTGCTCGCCGAAGTTGCACAAAGGAGTCCCACGTCGCCGGAGACCAACTTAGAAAGTCGTGCAATGCAGGTTAGAGTGCCGTGGACCCAGGCTTGGCTGTGCACGAAGGATTTCCGCCGGAAGTGCACAGGGGCCGGAGTAGCTTGCAAAGTCGCGGTTCCCAGCAATGCAGCCCAGCGAGGTGAGGCAAGGACTTACCTCCACCAAACTTGGGCTGAAGAGTCACTGGACTGTGTGGGTCACTTGGACGGTGTCGCTGGATTCGAGGGACCTCGCTCGTCGTGCTGAGAGGAGACCCAAGGGACCGGAGATGCAGCTTTTTGGTGCCTGCGGTTGCAGGGGGAAGATTCCGTCGACCCACGGGAGATTTCTTCGGAGCTTCTGGTGTAGAGAGGAGGCAGACTACCCCCACAGCATGCACAAGCAGGAAAACAGTCGAGAAGGCGGCAGGATCAGCGTTACAGAGTTGCAGTAGTCGTCTTTGCTACTATGTTGCAGGTTTGCAGGCTTCCAGCGCGGTCAGCGGTCGATTCCTTATCAGAAGGTGAAGAGGGAGATGCAGAGGAACTCGGCTGAGCTCATGCATTCGTTATCTAAAATTTCCCCAGAGACAGAGACCCTAAATAGCCAGAAAAGAGGGTTTGGCTACCTAGGAGAGAGGAAAGGCTACTAACACCTGGAGGAGCCTATCACAAGGAGTCTCTGACGTCACCTGGTGGCACTGGCCACTCAGAGCAGTCCAGTGTGCCAGCAGCACCTCTGTTTCCAAGATGGCAGAGGTCTGGAGCACACTGGAGGAGCTCTGGACACCTCCCAGGGGAGGTGCAGGTCAGGGGAGTGGTCACTCCCCTTTCCTTTGTCCAGTTTCGCGCCAGAGCAGGGGCTAAGGGGTCCCTGAACCGGTGTAGACTGGCTTATGCAGAATTGGGCACCTCTGTGCCCAACAAAGCATTTCCAGAGGCTGGGGGAGGCTACTCCTCCCCTGCCTTCACACCATTTTCCAAAGGGAGAGGGTGTCACACCCTCTCTCAGAGGAAGTTCTTTGTTCTGCCATCCTGGGCCAGGCCTGGCTGGACCCCAGGAGGGCAGATGCCTGTCTGAGGGGTTGGCAGCAGCAGCAGCTGCAGAGAAACCCCAGGAAGGGCAGTCTGGCAGTACCAGGGTCTGTGCTACAGACCACTGGGATCATGGAATTGTACCAACAATGCCAGGATGGCATAGAGGGGGCAATTCCATGATCATAGACATGTTACATGGCCATATTCGGAGTTACCATGGTGAAGCTACATATAGGTAGTGACCTATATGTAGTGCACGCGTGTAATGGTGTCCCCGCACTCACAAAGTTCAGTGAATTGGCTCTGAACAATGTGGGGGCACCTTGGCTAGTGCCAGGGTGCCCTCACACTAAGTAACTTTGCACCTAACCTTTACCAGGTAAAGGTTAGACATATAGGTGACTTATAAGTTACTTAAGTGCAGTGTAAAATGGCTGTGAAATAACGTGGACGTTATTTCACTCAGGCTGCAGTGGCAGGCCTGTGTAAGAATTGTCAGAGCTCCCTATGGGTGGCAAAAGAAATGCTGCAGCCCATAGGGATCTCCTGGAACCCCAATACCCTGGGTACCTCAGTACCATATACTAGGGAATTATAAGGGTGTTCCAGTAAGCCAATGTAAATTGGTAAAATTGGTCACTAGCCTGTTAGTGACAATTTGAAAGTAATGAGAGAGCATAACCACTGAGGTTCTGGTTAGCAGAGCCTCAGTGAGACAGTTAGGCACCACACAGGGAACATTTACATGCACACCTATGAGCACTGGGGCCCTGTGTGACAGGGTCCCAGTGACACATACATATAGGCCACAAACCTATGAGCACTGGGGTCCTGACTAGCAGGATCCCAGTGACACATAACAACCATACTGAAAACATGGTGTTTTCACTATGAGCACTGAGGCCTGGCTATCAGGATCCCAGTGAGACAGTGAAAACAGTGACAAACACCCTGACATACACTCACAAACAGGCCAAAAGTGGGGGTAATAAGGCTAGAAAGAGGCTACCTTCTCACACAACCCCCCCCCAAACGAAGGACAATAAGGCTAACCTTGGCCAGTTGAGACTTTATTGTCTAAGTGGTGATAAGTAGAGAGTAGCTCTGCAATAGACTGGTTACTCCCTTTATCATCCACTATATGGTTACTTCCCTGTGGGGATGTAAACCACCCTGTTTGAAGTTTTTTAGCTAAGCAACAATGTGAAGATGTATTTTCAGAGTTTCTATCAGTAAGTTTTAGTTTAGAGCAGTGGGAATTGTCCACTGAACCTATTTGTAGTGATGGAAATGCCAGACAGGGATGCTGTCTCAGAAAAGCCATAGCTGGGCAAAAACTTTGTCCATCTGGCTGGAAGAGAGAACAGGGATGCTGTTTCTCTTGAGTTGGAGCAGGGCAGGGATGCTGTCCTATGAGCTCCACACTAGGGCAGGGATGCTGTCCTAAGTGTTGTGAGGTAGTGCAGGGTTTCTGCACTAAAGTTTCTCTGGGAGGGTTGGAGGGATGCTCCATGTTAACTAAAATGGTGCTCTTTTTCTCACCAATGTTAGTTATCCCACAGAGAGGTACTTCCACCTCAGGGAGTCCAGCTTTGCCAGCTGATGATTCCCTTGGAACAGGTGCCACCCCAGGAGAGGTTTCTCCCACCACAGGAATAGTATCCTGAATGGTAGGGTGGTTAGGGGATACTGTGATACCCTTTTTACCTGTTGATGGAGAGGGATCCTGAGTTTTCAGGCCTTCTCTCCTTTGCTTTTTCATTTCACTTGAAATGAGAGGGAACAATTCCTCAGGGATGCCCAGCATGGCTGCATGGGCATAAAACTCTACATCAGCCCAACCTGAGGCCTCTAGGTCATTACCTAAGAGACAGTCTACAGGTAAGCTAGGTGATACCACCACCTGCTTAGGGCCAGTAACTCCACCCCAACTAAACTGAATTATAGCTAAGGGAAGAAACTTAGTGGAGTTATGGACATCAATAATCTTATACTGTTGTCCAATGATGTGTTGTTCAGGAGGCACTAGGTTTTCAGTCACCAAAGTGAAACTGGCACCTGTGTCCCTGTAGGCCAAGGCCTCAACACCATTTATTGAAACTGTCTGCCTGTACTTATCCATTGTAAGGGGACAAGCAGCCAGTGTGGCAAGGCCAATGCCACTAGGTGTGACAGAAACTGTCTTGGGACTGATGACATCAGTTTCCACTATGGACCCATAAGTGAACCCAACTACACCCTTTGCTTGACTGTTGCCAGCAGTCCCACCACTAGTACCACTACTGCTAGGGGCACTAGAGCTTGATGTATTAGTGGTGGTAGGCTCAGGGGGTTTACCTGGACAGGACTTATCCCCTGGCCTATGGCCTCTGTTTTTACACACAAAGCACCAAGGCTTTTTAATGTGTGCAGGTTGGGAAGAAGAGGAAGAATTTGTTTTATCCCCACCCTCTGAAGAGTGTTTAAGATTTGAAGTGGGATCTTTGGTTTTACCCTTATCCCCATGCTTATCTTGAGATTTTTCACCATCTTTCTTCTTATTGCCATCTTTGTCACCCCCTGTATGAACTTTTCTGTTCACCCTTGTTCTGACCCATTTGTCTGCCTTCTTTCCCAATTCTTGGGGAGAGGTCAGATCAGAGTCTATCAGGTACTGGTGCAACAAATCAGACACACAATTATTAAGTATATGCTCTCTCAGGATTGTGTTATACAGGCTTTCATAATCAGTAACTTTACTGCCATGTAACCACCCCTCCAAGGCCTTCACTGAATGGTCAATGAAATCAACCCAGTCTTGTGAAGACTCCTTTTTGGTCTCTCTGAACTTTATCCTGTACTGTTCAGTGGTTAAGCCATAACCATCCAGGAGTGCATTCTTAAGAACTTGGAAATTATTAGCATCATTTTCTTTTACAGTAAGGAGCCTATCCCTACCTTTTCCAGTAAATGATAGCCATAGGATAGCAGCCCACTGCTTTTGAGGGACATCCTGTACAGCACAGGCCCTCTCAAGTGCAGCAAACCACTTGTTAATGTCATCCCCCTCCTTATAAGGGGGAACTATCTTATGCAGATTCCTGGAATCATGCTCTTTTGCAGGATGACTATGGGGAATACTGCTGCTGCCACCATGGGTATCTAAACCCATTTTCTGTCTTTCCCTCTCTATTTCTAAAGACTGTCTATCCAAATCCAGCTGTTGCTTCTTGAGCTTCAGTCTGGTTTGCTCCACTCTCAATCTATTGAGCTCCCTTTCCAACAATCTGTCATCAGGGTGGGTGGGAGGGACATTTCTAGATACAGAGGTATGATGGGAATGAACAGAAGGAGACCTGTCCCTTACAAGGGGCACCCTAACAGCTTGGCTACCAGCATAATGTGAGAGCACATCATCAGTATGATGTGATTCAACCTCTGTACCAACTATGCTAGACTGTCTAGTAATGGGCAGGCTGAGAAGTTTCTTTCCTGAACCTTTTCCTGGGGGAGTCCCTGGATCAGATTGAGAACCATTAGCTACTTTTTCTACAGATTGGGCACTTATGGCCTTATCCTGTACTCTAAGCATATTAATTAACAGTTCTAAGGAAGGATTCTTCCCTACACTCAAACCTCTCTCTATGCAGAGACTCCTTGCTCCTTTCCAGCTAAGGTGATCATATGCAAGTTTGGACAGTTCAACTTTTTGGCCTGTGCCAGACATTTTTAGAGAGAGTTAAAGTGATAGACAAAGAGAAAAAAAAGTTTTCAGAACTTTTTAGAAAGACAGAAAAAACTTTTTAAACTTTTAAGAACTTTTTGAAAGTTTAGAAGTACTTTTCAGCACTTAGAAAAGAGTGAAAAGAGGAAATGCAAAACTTTTTGGCTATGTGTATATACACTGACCTTGTTTTGTATATTTTTCTCTTATGAAAAGTACAATGACAAGAGTGGTAAGTAGTCTCAAGCACTTATCCCACCACTGCACAACCAATGTAGGAGGCTGGACTGGCTTGTAGTGAGTACCAAGGGGTACTTGCACCTTGCACCAGGCCCAGTTATCCCTTATTAGTGTATAGGGTGTCTAGCAGCTTAGGCTGATAGATAATGGTAGCTTAGCAGAGCAGCTTAGGCTGAACTAGGAGACGTGTGAAGCTACTACAGTACCACTTAGTGTCATATGCACAATATCATAAGAAAACACAATACACAGTTATACTAAAAATAAAGGTACTTTATTTTTATGACAATATGCCAAAGTATCTTAGAGTGTACCCTCAGTGAGAGGATAGGAAATATACACAAGATATATATACACAATAGCAAAAATATGCAGTATAGTCTTAGAAAACAGTGCAAACAATGTATAGTTACAATAGGATGCAATGGGGAAACATAGGGATAGGGGCAACACAAACCATATACTCCAAAAGTGGAATGTGAACCACGAATGGACCCCAAACCTATGTGACCTTGTAGAGGGTCGCTGGGACTATTAGAAAATAGTGAGAGTTAGAAAAATAACCCTCCCCAAGACCCTGAAAAGTGAGTGCAAAGTGCACTAAAGTTCCCCTAAGGACAAAATAGTCGTGTTAGAGGGAGAATGCAAGGAAAACACAAATCAGCAATGCAACAACGATGGATTCCTGTCTGAAGGTACCTGTGGAGCAAGGGGACCAAGTCCAAAAGTCACAAGCAGCTCGGAGATGGGCAGATGCCCAAGAAATGCCAGCGGTTGGTGCAAAGAAGCTCTTACTAGGCTGAAGAACTGTGAATACTGCAGGAACGACAAGGGCTAGAGACTTCCCCTTTGGAGGATGGATCCCCCACGCCTTGGAGAGTCGTGCAGAAGTGTTTTCCCGCCGGATGGACGCCAACAAGCCTTGCTACACGCAAATCGTGCGTTTGGCGTTTTTGGACGCTGCTGGGGCCCAGGAGGGACCAGGAGGTCGCAAATTGGACCTGCAGAGAGAGGGGACGTCGAGCAAGACAAAGAGCCCTCACTGAAGCAGGTAGCTCCCGTAGAAGTGCCAGAAACAGGCACTACGAGGATGCGTGAAACGGTGCTCGCCGAAGTTGCACAAAGGAGTCCCACGTCGCCGGAGACCAACTTAGAAAGTCGTGCAATGCAGGTTAGAGTGCCGTGGACCCAGGCTTGGCTGTGCACGAAGGATTTCCGCCGGAAGTGCACAGGGGCCGGAGTAGCTTGCAAAGTCGCGGTTCCCAGCAATGCAGCCCAGCGAGGTGAGGCAAGGACTTACCTCCACCAAACTTGGGCTGAAGAGTCACTGGACTGTGGGGGTCACTTGGACGGTGTCGCTGGATTCGAGGGACCTCGCTCGTCGTGCTGAGAGGAGACCCAAGGGACCGGAGATGCAGCTTTTTGGTGCCTGCGGTTGCAGGGGGAAGATTCCGTCGACCCACGGGAGATTTCTTCGGAGCTTCTGGTGTAGAGAGGAGGCAGACTACCCCCACAGCATGCACAAGCAGGAAAACAGTCGAGAAGGCGGCAGGATCAGCGTTACAGAGTTGCAGTAGTCGTCTTTGCTACTATGTTGCAGGTTTGCAGGCTTCCAGCGCGGTCAGCGGTCGATTCCTTATCAGAAGGTGAAGAGGGAGATGCAGAGGAACTCGGCTGAGCTCATGCATTCGTTATCTAAAATTTCCCCAGAGACAGAGACCCTAAATAGCCAGAAAAGAGGGTTTGGCTACCTAGGAGAGAGGAAAGGCTACTAACACCTGGAGGAGCCTATCACAAGGAGTCTCTGACGTCACCTGGTGGCACTGGCCACTCAGAGCAGTCCAGTGTGCCAGCAGCACCTCTGTTTCCAAGATGGCAGAGGTCTGGAGCACACTGGAGGAGCTCTGGACACCTCCCAGGGGAGGTGCAGGTCAGGGGAGTGGTCACTCCCCTTTCCTTTGTCCAGTTTCGCGCCAGAGCAGGGGCTAAGGGGTCCCTGAACCGGTGTAGACTGGCTTATGCAGAATTGGGCACCTCTGTGCCCAACAAAGCATTTCCAGAGGCTGGGGGAGGCTACTCCTCCCCTGCCTTCACACCATTTTCCAAAGGGAGAGGGTGTCACACCCTCTCTCAGAGGAAGTTCTTTGTTCTGCCATCCTGGGCCAGGCCTGGCTGGACCCCAGGAGGGCAGATGCCTGTCTGAGGGGTTGGCAGCAGCAGCAGCTGCAGAGAAACCCCAGGAAGGGCAGTCTGGCAGTACCAGGGTCTGTGCTACAGACCACTGGGATCATGGAATTGTACCAACAATGCCAGGATGGCATAGAGGGGGCAATTCCATGATCATAGACATGTTACATGGCCATATTCGGAGTTACCATGGTGAAGCTACATATAGGTAGTGACCTATATGTAGTGCACGCGTGTAATGGTGTCCCCGCACTCACAAAGTTCAGTGAATTGGCTCTGAACAATGTGGGGGCACCTTGGCTAGTGCCAGGGTGCCCTCACACTAAGTAACTTTGCACCTAACCTTTACCAGGTAAAGGTTAGACATATAGGTGACTTATAAGTTACTTAAGTGCAGTGTAAAATGGCTGTGAAATAACGTGGACGTTATTTCACTCAGGCTGCAGTGGCAGGCCTGTGTAAGAATTGTCAGAGCTCCCTATGGGTGGCAAAAGAAATGCTGCAGCCCATAGGGATCTCCTGGAACCCCAATACCCTGGGTACCTCAGTACCATATACTAGGGAATTATAAGGGTGTTCCAGTAAGCCAATGTAAATTGGTAAAATTGGTCACTAGCCTGTTAGTGACAATTTGAAAGTAATGAGAGAGCATAACCACTGAGGTTCTGGTTAGCAGAGCCTCAGTGAGACAGTTAGGCACCACACAGGGAACATTTACATGCACACCTATGAGCACTGGGGCCCTGTGTGACAGGGTCCCAGTGACACATACATATAGGCCACAAACCTATGAGCACTGGGGTCCTGACTAGCAGGATCCCAGTGACACATAACAACCATACTGAAAACATGGTGTTTTCACTATGAGCACTGAGGCCTGGCTATCAGGATCCCAGTGAGACAGTGAAAACAGTGACAAACACCCTGACATACACTCACAAACAGGCCAAAAGTGGGGGTAATAAGGCTAGAAAGAGGCTACCTTCTCACACCATGTCACTAGTGCTCACACCCAGTGATTGATACCGCAATGCAGGCTCACCTCAGCCATGTCACTAGTACTCACACCCAGTGATTGACACCACAATACAGGTGCACCGCAGCAGTGTCACTAAGGCTCGCTCTTAGTAACTGACACCACAGTATAGGTGCACGTCAGCAATGTCACTTGGACTCACACCCAGTGATTGACAACACAGTAGAGGTGCACCTTAGCAGGGTCACTAGGATTCACACCAGTGATTGACAACACAGTAGAGGTGCACCGCAGCAGGGTCACTAGGATTCACACCCAGTGATTGACAACACAGTAGAGGTGCACCTTAGCAGGGTCACTAGGATTCACACCAGTGATTGACAACACAGTAGAGATGCACCTTAGCAGGGTCACTAGGATTCACACCCAGTGATTGACAGCACAATACAGGTGCACCTCAGCAGTGTCACTAGGATTCACACCCAGTGATGGAGAACACAGTAGAGGTGCACGTTAGCAGGGTCACTAGGACTAACACCCAGTAATTGACACCACGGTACAGGTGCACCTCAGCATTGTCACTAGGACTCACACCCAGTAATTGACACCACGGTACAGGTGCACCTCACCAGCTTCACCAGGACTCACGCCCAATGATTGACGGCACAATACAGGTGCACCTCAGCATTGTCACTAGGACTCACACCCAGTCATTGACACCACAGTACATGCTCACCTCAGCAGTGTCACTAGGGCTCACGCCCACTGACTGACAGACCTCAGTATTGTCACTAGGGCTCAGGGCCAGTGACTGACAGCACAGTACATGTTCACCTCAGCAGTGTCACTAGGGCTCACGCCCAGTGATTGACAGAGCTCATCAGTGTCACTAGGACTCACCCCCACTAACTGACAGCACAGTACAGGTGACTGACAGCACAGTACATGTTCACCTCAGAAGTGTCACTAGAACTCACCCCCACTGACTGACAGCACAGTACAGGTGACTGACGGCACAGTACATGTTCACCTCAGCAGCGTCACTAGGACTCACCCCCACTGACTGACAGCACAGTACAGTACAGGTGACTGACAGCACAGTACATGTTCACCTCAGAAGTGTCACTAGAACTCACCCCCACTGACTGACAGCACAGTACAGGTGACTGACGGCACAGTACATGTTCACCTCAGCAGCGTCACTAGGACTCACCCCCACTGCCTGACAGCACAGTACAGTACAGGTGACTGACAGCACAGTACATGTTCACCTCGGCAACGTCACGAGGACTCACCCCCACTGACTGACAGCACAGTACAGGTGTTTGTTCCCGCCTCCGGGGCTCCAGGGCGCGCGCTGCGTTAGCTGTTACTTGTCCTATAATCAGCCCACGCTATTGATGTTGCTTCACCTGTTTTGCTGAGGACGGTGTTTTGTTGCGGATTTTCTTAAAGATGCGCGGTCCCCAGGCCCACATGGGGGACTCGTGATACATATGAAAAATAACAAGATTAATGTGAAGCCAGGAGCATATTTGCCTTATCCTGGAAACTGCTTGCCTGAGGAGAGAGAGTGTGGACCAGGCCGGGCTCAGGCGCTGATGGAGGGGTCACTGCCTGGCCTGGCTGGCCTCGGGTGGAGACAGTGCTCTGGAGCAGTGGACTGGCCTAGGTGGAGAGTGGAGGTCTCACCTGTGTGGAGCTGAGGGGGACTGGGCTCTATCCTAGAGAAGAGGCCTGAACTGTGGAGCACAGGAGGTCTGGGCTCCATGCTAGGGCAGAGGAGGCCCGGGCTGTGGAGCAGAGGAGGCCTGGGCTGTGAAGCAGGGGAGGACTTGGCTGTGGAGCAGAGGAGACCTGGACTCTTGTTTAGAACAGAGAAGGACTGGGCTCTGTGGAGCAGAGGAGGGCTAGACTCTAGTCTAGAGCAGAGAAGACATGGTCTGGGTTGAGCAGAGGACTGGGCTGTGGAACAGATAAGGTAAGTGCTCTAGTCTAGAGCAGAGGAGGACTGGTCTGTGTGGAGTAGAGGGGGTCTGGGCTCTGGTCTAGAGCAGAGGAGGACTGTCTCTGGGAAGCAGAGGAGGCCTGCGCTCTAGTCTAGAGCAGAGGAGGCCCGGGCTGTGGAGCAGGGGAGGCCTGGGCTCTAGAGCAGAGGACGCCCGGGCTGTGGAGCAGGGGAGGCCTGGGCTCTAGGCTAGAGCAGAGAAGCCCTGGCCTGAGTGGAGCAGAGGAGGCCTGGGCTATAGTCGCGAGAGGAGGAAGCCTGTGCTGTGGAGCAGAGGAAGCCTGAGGTCTCGTCTACAGCAGAGTAGATCTGGTCTCTAGGCTAGAGCAGAGGAGGCCTGGGCTTAGTCTAGAGTGGAGGAGGCCTGGGCTGTAGGAGTTCTTGGCTCTTGTCTAGAGCAGAGGAGGTTTGGGCACTAGTCTAGAAGAGAGGAGATCTGGGCTATAATCTAGAGCAGAGGGTAACTGGTCTGTGTGGAGCACGAGGAGGTCTGGGCTCTAGTCTAGAGCAGGGCAGGACTGAGCTACCGAGCAGAGGAGGCTTGGACCCTAATCTAGAGCAGAGAAGGCCTAAGTGGTCATTATGACATTGGCGGTGACTGTTAAAGTGGTGGTAATACCGCCAACAGGCTGGCGGTATTTACCGCCACATTATGACCATGGCAGTGATACCTCCCATAGACAGCCAATGTACCACACCAACCGCCAGGGCGTTACCACCACTGACCACGTTGGTAGCCATCTACAGCCAGGAGGAAGCCAAGGTACCACCCACCATATTATGACATAGCAAACCGCCAGGATTTCTGGTGCGGTACCAACACCATCAAATGCCTGGCAGAAACACTGCACAGACAACGAAAGACTCACCAACAGGGACACAGAGGATTCCGTCGCCGCCATGGAACCGGTCGTTTGGACCCTGCTCTTATGGGCAGGATGGGGAGGAGGAAAGAGGTCAAGTTGGGCAAGGAAAAGCTTCTTAGGGATGTTGGGGCGGGATGTGGGAGGAGGGATGGGAGTGGAGGTAGAGGGAGTGGTTGTCGGAGGTGTACGTCTGCTGTACTTGGGTGCAGGTGCATGGACAGTGTACGTGTGTGAGGTGGATGGCTGTTGGGTGTCTGAGTGCTTGCGTTTGTGTCTCTTAGGAGGGGGGCCAGACAGGGTGAAAGGGGACAAACAGGACGTGTGGATGGATGTTGTGGAGGTGTCTGCAAGTGAGGTGTGTGGGCTGTATGATGTGGTGATGGTGGTTGTGGCTGTTGATGCAGTGTCTGCAGGTGTGAGTGCGGATGTGACTGTGAGAGAGGAGGAGGGGGAGACTGTGGAGGCAGTGGATGTTGTGTGTGTGCAACTGTCTGTTGATTGTGTGAGTGTTTGTGGCCTGAAGTGTGCTGCATGTGTTTGTCTGTGTGAGTCTCGTCTGTTGTTTTGGGTGCATGCTTCTTAGAATGTGTGCGTGGGATGGGCATGGGGTGAGGAGACTGGGACTGGGAAGTGGTAGTTGGATGGGGGTCGGTAGGAACAGGGACACTGGCTTCCCTCAGAGAGGAGGCCAGAGCCTAAAACAATCTCTGAAGGCAGCCAACCCACTGTGAATGCCCTCCAGGAATGCATTGCATTGCTGCATCTGGGATGTCAGCCCCTGGATGGCATTCACTATGGTTAACTGCCCAACAGAGATGGATCTCAGGAGGTCAATAGCCTCCTTACTGAGGGCAGCATTCCTCACTTGGGCTGGGCCTGAGGTGCCTGGGGCAAAGGAGATGCCCAATCTCCTGGGTGAGCAGGCAAGGGGAATTCGGTGGGGGGCTACTGGGAGGGCAGTGCGTGTACGGGGGTGGCGGCTGTACCGGTGGCTGGGGTGGTTCCAGAGGTGTCCGCCACCACTAGGGAGCTTCCACTGGAGGAGGTATCTGAGTCTGTGTTGTCACCTCCTGTGTACGCCGTGGTGCTCCCCTCGCCCTCCGTCCCAATGTTCCCCTTGGCGTCGGTGGACTCTGCCTCCTGGGTCCTGTGGGATGCAGCTCCTTCAGTTGCCGGTGCCCCTGCTCCTCTGCCAGATGATGCTAATGCACACATGGACAGGATGGCAAAAGAAAATAGGGGGAAGAGAAAGGGAGCACTGGGTCAATTACAGCACCAACACCACAGATGGCATACACATTACCATCACTCACAGGGATCAAGATTGAGCGCTATTGACCACACTGGTGTTCCATTGACTAGCAAGATGAGAGCCAACCACTGCCATCTGCACCCCTCCTGGGACCCACCAAGCCGTGTCTGACATGGAATGCCACCTAGCTAGGTAACAAGATTTTGCCATACACCCATTTACCTTGAGCTGGACCACGCAGCAATGTCTGAGCGGGCATTAAGGGGCACTCGCTAACTGAAACCCACCACCAGGATCACATGCCAGCCAACAAAGATGGTTGTTACACACACTGTACTCACCCCCTTGTGGCTGCTGTGCTGCCCTCAAGCGCCCATCCAGGTCTGGGTAGGCTGTCGCCAGTATGCGGGCCATCAGGGGGGTCAGATTCCGACAGGCACCCTTTACTCGTTGGGAGGCCATCTCCAGCTGGGCCTCTGTGGTCTTCCAGGCTCAGCATCTCAGGTCCTCCCACCTTTTCCTGCAGTGGGTGCTCCGCCTGCTATAGACCTCCAGGGTCCACACGTCCTTGGCGATGGCACGCCACAACCCCTTCTTCTGATGGGCACTGACCTGCAGAGGAAATAAAGACAGGAAGACACCATTAACCATACAATCCAGCCTGTCACACATATCGCCAACAAATACCATTTCCCCTCAATTGGCACACACATCACCCGGAGCCCTGCATGTACACTACCACCCACCATACATACCCCCCACCCAAATGACACTCTGCCAGCACACACATCTCCATGCAACCTTGTTGCATGCATCGTCCCCATGGTGTACTCACCTGTTGGTCTGGAGGCCCATACAGCCGTCCATACAGGGTTAGGACCCCATCCATCAGGTGCTCCAACTCCTCTGAAGTGAAGGCAGGGGCCCTTTCCCCTGTCACACGGGCCATGGTAGGTTCCAGACACAGGTCACAGCAGCACACACAGTGTAGGTGTTGTCCTGTGGAAAGTCAGGAATCAAGTGAGGTTATAGACAGAGAATGGTGGTCAGGACCACGGCGGTGTACACTGTCACCGCCACCAGTGATCCTCATTGGACACTGTACTCCATAGAGCCCCATGTAAGCCAATGAGGAGAAGCATGGCGTTGCAAGACCGCCTCCACCATGACGCCCAATGCCGGCGGAGTTACATCACTTCCACCTGTCCCTACATACAGGGCAGGAGGTCTCCATTTTATGGTGGGGGTCCACAATCTGAAATTGGAAACTGCGTCAGTGCTGTCAATTGTACGTACATTGCCATTTGCATTGTCCAGTTACATACATGCTCAGCTACACTGTAGTGGTGGCTCCATTGTTCTGTTTGTGCGCCCTTCTCACTCTTCTGTCCCTTAGATAACTACCACTGCAGAGGAATAGGAGGAGGAGGCTAGATCCCATGTACAGACCCCTTGTGGACTTGGCTACACTGGACAGGCACATAATACTCACCTATAGACTGGACAGGGCCACAATCACACAGCTGTGTGCCCAATTGGAGCCTGATCTGATATCAGCTATCCATCATCCCACTGGGATCCCCCTCTTGAGCAGGTTCTATCTGTGCTCCATTTCCTGGCTACTAGTTCTTTCCAAGTGACAGTGGGCTTGGCAGCAGGAATGTCACAGCCAGTATTCTCAATAGTGCTGGCAAGGGTTTTGTCTGCCTTGCTCAAATACATGTGCAGCTACAACACTTTCCCCCACTGCAAGATTTGGCCACTGTGAAGGCAGGATTCTATGCAATGGGACATATTCCAAATATTATTGGGGCCACTGACAGAATACATATCACATTTGTACCCCCGGCACAATGAACAGGTATTCAGGAATAGGAAGAGTTTCCACTCACTCAATGTGCAAATGGTGTGCCTGGCGGACCAGTGCATCTCCCACGTCACTGCCAAGTATCCTGGGTCGGTGCATGACGCCTTCATCCTGAGGAATAGCAGCATCCCAAATGTGATGGCACAACTACAGAGGCACAGGGTGTGGCTAGTAGGTGAGCCTGAGTCCCCACTCAACGCATGTCATTGTATGCCTTCAGAGGCATCCCCCATACCATTGTGCAAGGCTCATGTTTATACCTCAGTTCTTGCAGGTGACTCTGGCAACCCAAACCTGTCCTGGCTCTTCACCCCCGTGAGGATTGCCAAGACAGGGGCTGAGAATCAGTATAATGATGCTCATGGGTGAACCAGAAGAATAATCGAGCAGACCTTCAGCCTCCTGAAGGCCAGGTTCAGATGCTTCCACCTGACAGGTGGATCCCTGTGCTACTCCCCTGAGAAGATCTGCCAGATAGTAGTTGTATTCTGCATGTTGCATAACCTGGCCCTCAGATGACATGTGTCCTATCTGCAGGAGGAGGAGGCTGGAGATCGCTGTGTGGCAGCAGTGGACCCTCAGGACAGTGAGGATGAGGAGGCAGAGGATGAGGACAACAGAACATCAGTAATATGGCAGTACTTCCAATAGCACACAGGTGAGACAGTGGAACTGACCATTCCTCTTATTATTTATCTTTTCAGTGTGGCTGTAGCAGGGTGGCAGTCACTTCCTTTGCATCGCAACTGACTGTCACCTATGCCTTCTCATTTTGCAGATGTTAGTATTATTACAACTGTGTACTGATGTGATGACTACAGACAGTTACAGGCTATTATTGGTATGCAATCACAAGTTCAGGACAATTGCACAAGATGTAACTGTCGATATTATTGCACATTTTCGTCACATAAAGCACTATCACTCAAGTTGGGTTCAAGCGTGTTTATTGAAGTGGCAAATATAGGAGGAATAGTGCAATGGGATGGGGTGATGGTAGAGGAAAGTCCAGGGTAGTGTTCCAGTCTGTTTGTAGCACAAGTGCATTGTCCAAGGGGCTATAGGAAAGGGAGCAATGGAAGTTCAAAGTGGACAAGGTGACAGAGTGGAACCCAAGGGGGACATTCAGGAGGGTCTCATTTCCTGCCGGTGGTCTTGGCAAGTGTCTCTGGCTTCTGTCTGGGTCGCAGGGAATGCTTGCGGGGTGGTTCACCTTCTGCAGGGGGAGGGGTGCTGGTGACCTGTGGGTCCTGTGGCAGAGCCTCCTGTCCACTAGCTGCAGCAGATGTGGAGGGCTGTTCAGTTGAATGGCTAGTTTAAGGGGCCCGCTGGTGTGCTGTGTAGTCCCTCATGACGTTGGCCATATCAGCCAGCACCCCTGCTATGGAGACCATGGTGGTGTTGAGGGCCTGCAAATCTTTCCTGATCTCCTGATGGTGTGCCTCTTGCAGCCGCTGGTTCTTCTGCATAATGTTTAGAATCTGACCCATCTTGTCCTGGGATTGTTGGTAAGCCCCAGGACATTGGTGAGTGCCTCCTGCCCAGTCGGATCCCTGGGCCGGTCCTCCCCCTGGTGCACAGCTGTCCTCTGACCGTCCCTGGCCCCCTGTGCCTGTGTCCCCTGAAGGTGTGCCCACTGACACTGGCCCCAGGACCCTGATTGTCTTGGCTGTGAGGTGTAGACTGAGGTCCCTGTACAGGTGGGCACATTGCTGATTGATGTGTCTTGGGGACAGAGGTCTGGGGATGGTGGGTGGCTACTGAGGGGGGAGGCTCTTTGGTGGAGTGGTTGTGGGCTGGGGTTGCCAACTGACCGGTGGTCCCTAATGGGCTAGGAAGTTTATCCAGATGCCCAGATATACTGTCATCACTGGGGACATCTTCTGTTGGGGGACTGGGTAGCCGTGACACCTCCTCACCGCTGAGGTTGGCTGGGGAACCTGTGTGGATGTAAGTGGTGTATTATGATACATGTCTGTGACATTTTCTACATCCCTGGCTTCCCCTATATCACTGCTGTTGCCCTGCTACATTTGTTTGTGTATGGTGATGTACTGTGGAATTGTTAGTTCTCTATGCTGTTCATGCATTGGGGGTGGTTGTACATGCAGGGCTGGGAGGGATGTTCATGCAATGGGTATGGCATGCAGGGCTTGGCATTGAGGTTAGTCAATTGTGGTGGTGCACTGTGTGGGATGGAGTGGAGTGATGGGTGTCAGGATGAAGGGGTGACATGGCATGCAGGTATGGGTGGTGGTAGGTTGGTAATGGTGACTCATCAGTGTCCAGTCTTCCGGCTATTCCAGTGAGTCCCTCAAGATGCACTATTGCCAAGACTTGCCCCTCCCATGGTGTCAGCTTTGGGGGAGGATGTGGGGGTCCACCGCTAGTTCTCTGGATGGCGATCTGGTGCCTTGCTACCATGGAATGTACCTTCCCCCCGTAGGTCGTTCCACCGCTTCCTGATGTCATTCCTTGTTCTTGGATGCTGTCCCACGGTGTTCACCCTGTCCACAATTCTCCTCCATAGCTCCATCTTCCTTGCAATGGAGACTTGCTGTACCTGTGCTCCAAACATCTGTGGCTCTACCCTGACTATTGCCTCCACCATGACCTGCAACTCCTTATCTGTGAAACAGGGGTGCCTTTGTGGGACATGGGTGATGTGTGGTGTGTGTTGTGCAGTGGGTGTTGTTATGTGGTGGGGTGTGGGGTGTGTGACGTATGGATGTGGTGTGTGTAGTTGTTGTTGTGATAGCGTGGCTACCTCTTGGCTACTTTTCGTGTTCGTAAAGGGTTGTGTGTAATGTGGGTGTGTGTTTTATTCTGTTGTCGGTGTGTGTGTATCAGTGTCAGGTGTGTGGTTTTAGTTTTGGCCAATGTTGAGTTGTTTTGTATTTGGGTGATCATTCTGACCGCGCTGGTGTGTACCGCCAATGGTTTACAGCTGTTGAATGTCCGACGTGATGATTCGTGGGTCATAATGTGGAGGGTGATGTTTTGTTGGCGTGACGGTATGGTTGTTCATACCAACACTTTACACTTACCTTTGGTCTGGTGGATATGTGTTTGTGGCAATATTCTGTTGGTTTAGTGTGTGTGTCATAATATGGTGAACGGATGTTCGCCTCCGCGACGGTAAGTTGGTGGCCATCACTGTGGCGGTAAGCAGGATTTACCGCCAATGTCGTAATGAGGGCCATACTCTGTTTGGAGCAGAGGAGGACTAGACTCTAGTCTATAGCAGAGAAGGATTGGTCTCTGTGGAGCAGAGGAGGCCTAGGCTTTAGTTTAGAGCAGAGAGGACTGGTCTCTATGGAGCAGAGGAGTGCTAGACTCTAGCCTACAGCAGAGAAGACATGACCTGTGTGGAGCAGAGGACGACTTGTCTGTAAGAGCAGAGGAGGCCTGGACTCTAGTCTAGAGTAGAGGAGGACTGGGCTGTAGAACAGAGGAGGCCTGGACTCTAGTCTAGACAAGAGGAGGACTGGGCTGTAGAACAGAGGAGGCCTGGACTTAAGTCTAGAGCAGAGGAGCCCTGGGCTCTAGTCCAGAGCAAAGGAACCCTGAACTGTGGAATCGAAGAGGCCTGGGTTGTAGTCTAGAGTAAAGGAATACTGACCTGTGTTGAGCAGAAGAGGCCCGGGATCTAGTCTAGAGCAGAAGAGGACTGGGCTGCATGGAGCAGAGGAGGTCTGGGCTCTAGTCTAGAGCAGAGGAGGACTAGCCTATGTGGAGCAGAGGACCCTAGGCTCTAGTCTAGGGCACAGACGACATGGCCTGTGTGGAGCAGAAGAGGACTGGGCTGTGGTCTAGAACATATAAAGACTGGTCTCTGTGGAGCAGAGGAGGCCTGGCTGTAGTCTAGAGCAGTGAGGACTGCTCTCTGTGGAGCAGAGAAGACATGGCCTGTGTGGAAGAGAGGAGGACTGGTCTCTGTGGAGCACAGGAGGCCTGGACTCTAATCTAGAGCAGAAGAGGACTGGACTACATAGAGCAGAGGAGGCCTGGGCTCTAGTGTAGAGCAGATGAGGCATGGGCAGTGAAGCAGTGGAGGCTTGGGATCTAGTCTAGTGCAGAGGAGGTCTGGACTCCAGTCTAGAGGAGAGGAGGTCTGGTCTGCAGAGCAGAGGAGGTCTGGGTGCCAGTCTACAGGAGAGGAGGCCTGGGTTTTGGAGCAGAGGAACCCTGGGCTCTAATCTAGAGCAGGGGAGGTCTGGGCTCTAGTCTAAAGCAGAGGAGGTTTGGGCTCTAGGCTACAGCAGAAGAGGCCTGGACTCTAGTTTAGAGCAGAGGAGCCCTGGTCTGTGAGAAGTAGAGGAGGCCTGGGCTCTAGTGGGAAGAGGAGGCCTGGGCTGTGGAGCAGAGAAGGCCTGGGCCTAGTCTAGAGCAGAGGAGGTCTGGGCTCTAGTCTAGAGCAGAGAAGGCCTGGACTGTGCAGCAGAGGAGATGTGGGATCTAGTCTACAGAGGAGGAGGACTGGTCTCTGTGGAGCAGAGGGGAACTGGTATGTGTGCAGCAGAGGAGCCTAAGGATATATCCTAGAGCAAAGACGGCCTGGACTCTAGTCTAGATAGAGGAGCACTGGTCTGTGTGGATCAGAGGAGGCCTGGACTCCTGTCTAGAGCAGAGGAGGCCTGGGTTGTGGAGCAAAGGAAGCCTGGGCCGTAGTCTATAGCAGAGGAGTACTGGACTCTGTGGAGCAAAGATGGTGTGGGCTCTAGTCTAGAGCAGAGGAGACCTGGTCTGTGTGGAGCAGAGGAGGCCTGGGTTCTAGTCTAGAGCAGAGAAGATATGGCCTGTGTGGAGCATAAACGGCCTGAACTCTGGTCGAGAGAAGAAAACACACAGCCTGTGTGGAGCAGAGGAGGTGTGGGTTCTATTCTAGAGCAGAGGAGCCCTTTGATGTATAGCAGAGGTTGACTGGTCTCTGTGGAGCATAGGAGGCCTCGGGTCTAGTCTAGAACCGGGAACACATGGCCTGTGTGGAGCAGAGGATGCCTGGGCTCACGTCTAGAGCATAGATGGACTGGTCTCGGTGGAGCAGAGGAGATGTGGGCTCTAGTCTAGAGCACAGGAGGACTGGACTCTGTGGCGCAGAAGGAAACTGGTCTGTGTGGAGCAGAGTAGCCCAGGGCTCTAGTCCAGAGCAGAGGAGGACTGGTATCTATGGAGCCGCGAACAGCTGGGATGTGGAGCAGAGGAGGCCTGGGCTCTATTCTAGAGAGCAGGAGCACTGGTCTCTGTGGAGCAGAGGAGACCTAGGATGTGAAGCAGAAGAGGCCTGGGCTCTGGTCTAGAGCAGAGGAGGACTGGGCTGCATGGAGCAGAGGAGGTCTGGGCTCTAGCCTAGAGCAGAGGAGGACTGGGCTGCATGGAGCAGAGGAGGCCTGGGCTCTAGTCTAGAGCAGAGGAGGACTATGCTGTAGAGCAGAGGAGGCCTGGGCTCTAGTTTAGAGCAGCGGAGGACTGGGCTGTGGAGCAGACGAGGCCTGGAGTCTATTCTAGAGCAGAGGAGACCTGAACTGTGGTGCAGAGGAGGCCTGGACTCCAGTCTAGAGCAGAGCAGCTCTGAGCAGCTTTAGGATTGGCCACAGGGCAGGCTGGGAGCCTGTGCCTGCTGAGGAGATGAGGGATCGGTGGCACGGCATAGAGGTAAGTTTTTTTTGTTTTTATTTTATTTTATTAATATTCCTTCCCTCCTCCTTCCCGCACTTCCCTGCCACTTGTAAACCATGCGAGCTGCGACCGAGAGGAGACCTGGACTCTAGTCTAGAGCAGAGGACACCTGGGCTGTGGAGCAGAGGAGGACTGGGCTTCAGTCTAGAG
Source organism: Pleurodeles waltl (assembly GCF_031143425.1). Taxonomy (NCBI): domain Eukaryota; kingdom Metazoa; phylum Chordata; class Amphibia; order Caudata; family Salamandridae; genus Pleurodeles; species Pleurodeles waltl. Next base: position 38,314,893 of record NC_090438.1, on the reverse strand, counting down.
CAGAGAAAGACTGGACTGTGGAGAAGAGGGGAACTGGTCTGTGTAGAGCAGAGAAGGACTGATCTGGGGAGCAGAGGAGTCCTGGACTGTGTGGAGCAGGAGAAAGCGGTAAAAACAAGGTGAAAGCAAGGAGAAAGTACTCAGGAGAAGAAAGGAGAAAGCAGTAAAAACAAGGTAAAAGCAAGGAAAAAGTACTCAGGAAACAGGGAACAACCCAAAAGAAAGCAGCGGAAATGAGGGAAAAGCAAGGAGAAGGCACGCAAAAAACAGGGATAAGACCAAAGAGAAAACAGTGAACACAAGGCAAAAGCAGGGAGAAGGCACTCAAAAAACATGGGAGAACACAATGAAAACAAGAGAAAAGCAAAGAGAAGGCACTTAAAAGTGGGGGGAAAAGCAAGGAGAAAGCAGTGAAAATGAGAAAAGAGGAAGGAGAAAGCAAGAGCAATGCAGCAGCACGGGGAGAGCCCGGTCTGGGATCTGGTCAATGGGGGTCGTGTTGCGGCCTCCATTAAGTAGGTCCTAGGAGGATTGAGGGGTGCTGGCAGGCGGTGGTGGGGCTAGGGGGAAGTCAGGAAAAAAGGGCAGCAGGCAGGAGCGGCAATGAGAGAAAACATGGAGAAGGCACTCAATAGTGGGGGGAAAGCAAGGAGAAAGCAGTGGAAATAACTGAAGAGCAAGGAGAAAGCAGTGAAAATAAGGGATAGAGCAAGGAGAAAGCAGTGAAAATAAGGGAAGAAAAAGTAGAAAGCACTCAAAAAAACAGGGGAGAAGTAAGGAGACAATGAGGGCAGAGCCAGGAGAAGGCACTCAAAAAAAGGGGGGGGGAACGGCAAGGAGAATGCAGTGAAAATGAGGGAAAAGCAAGGAGCAGACACTCAAAAAACAGGAAAAAGCTAGAAGGAAGCTGGCAAAATGAGGGAAGAGCAAGGCGAACGCAGTGAAAACAAGGGAAAAAGTAAGGAGAAATCAGTGAAAATGAAGGAAAAGTATGGAGAAGGCACTCAAAAAATGGGAGAAAACAACAAAGGAGAAGACACAAACAAGAGCGATGCAACAGCCCTGGGAGAGCTGGGTCTTGGACAAAATAGCTTTAGAATATTTTGTTCTTTTTAGTCAAGCCTTTGATTCCATCTCTGCGTCCACTGACCCTGTCCCCATTGCAGTATTCATACTTTTTTAATGCACTTCAACTGCTACTTTGAATAGCTTTGTAGGCCCAGATTTAATATTTTTTTCAGGGACTGCAGTAAGACAACGTGCTGCGCTGCCTGGAAGGGAGAGGGCAGGAATGTGGATATCAAGGCATGACACATTTTTGTGCTCTGCTTGCGCTGGAGCACAATCGGCAGCCTCGCACTAATGCTCGCACCCTTGTGTCCTGGTGCAAGGGTGCCTGTGTTACAGTCAGTATTGACTTTCTGCTGGAAGTGAGACCTTTCTGCATGAAAACAATCCTTGGAGGCATCATCCTCTTCCTGAGTGTGCTGCAGAATGCAGAACACTTAGAGGAAGCAACAAGGAGAATCTCCATGTTGCACCTCCCCTGAGATGGTGTACAATGCTGATGCATTACCAGGTCTACCAGTGTTGGCAAATCTGGGAATCCTTAGAAGACATGGGTGGATGCATGGGAGCACATAGTGCCTCCGAGTGGCATGGTAAATCTCATTCTAGGTTTTGTGTCACCCTGCATCGCCTTGTGTGGTGGAAAGACAATACCAAACCTTGAAAAATATGCCCTGTAATATCTGAAAAAAACTGTGATATTAGCATGTGGTGTCCTGCCGTCCCTTCCCTTCATTATGTACCCTTTTCTTTTAGATATTGCGTCAGATTAGCCTGTGCTCTGTATTTATTTAACACAGTGTACTGTTCATCTTGCAGACTTGTGCAAAAACACTGTCTTCTGGGTTTAAAGGGTATTGAGAAAAATAAATTAATCTCAGCAATGGCTCAAGTGCACGATGTGTGACCAGGAAGCCTGGTCCAAATCCCAGATTCCCTGCATGGCTAAATTGTGTGATCTAAGTCAAATCAATTTACTTCATGTGTCTAATTTACTTAATATTGACATTTGAGAGCGCTTTCAAGTAATTCTGTTTAGGATGAACTTTGTACAAAAAAGCTCACTTTGATGTTTTATTAGCCTGTAACGTTCCACCATACAAAAAAGTAAGATTGGCCATGATGGAAGTGACACCAGACAATTGGTTCACTTTGTTCACTTCTGGTGTTGTCAAGAAGGAGAGTTAATGAATGTTATAAAGTTCATGTTTAGAAACTTTCACTTCAAATAAATGTCTATGCAATGTTCTGATCTAATGTACTAAATTGAAACACGACCGTATGTTTTTTTAGAAAGTTGTTATTGTTGTACGCCAAAAGAGGTTATATCTCATGATGGTAGCCAGGTATGAAGGAACAGATTTTGTCGTGCATTTACAGATGAACAATGCTGGGCTACATACATTTATGAAGATTTAGCACAAAATGTATTAAATGTTCTGTGTAAGAAACAGACCACTAATAAACCCCCCCCCCCCATCCTCCTGCAGAGTGTGAGAAAGTAGCCTCTTTCTAGCCTTGTTACCCCCACTTTTGGCCTGTTTGTGAGTGTATGTCAGGGTGTTTTCACTGTCTCACTGGGATCCTGCTAGCCAGGGCCAGTGCTCATAGTGAAAACCCTATGTTTTCAGTGTGTTTGTTATGTGTCACTGGGACCCTGCTAGTCAGGACCCCAGTGCTCATAAGTTTGTGACCTATATGTATGTGTTACCTGTGTTATGACTAACTGTCTCACTGAGGCTCTGCTATCCAGAACCTCAGTGGTTATGCTCTCTCTTTACAAATTGTCACTAACAGGCTAGTCACCAATTTCACCAATTCATATTGGCATACTGGAACACCCTTATAATTCCCTAGTATATGGTACTGAGGTACCCAGGGTATTGGGGTTCCAGGAGATCCCTATGGGCTGCAGCATTTCTTTTGCCACCCATAGGGAGCTCTGACAATTCTTACACAGGCCTGCCACTGCAGCCTGAGTGAAATAACGTCCACGTTATTTCACAGCCATTTTACACTGCACTTAAGTAACTTATAAGTCACCTATATGTCTAACCTTTACCTGGTAAAGGTTGGGTGCTAAGTTACTTAGTGTGTTGGCACCCTGGCACTTGCCAAGGTGCCCCCACATTGTTCAGGGCAAATTCCCTAGACTTTGTGAGTGCGGGGACACCATTACATGCGTGCACTATACATAGGTCACTACCTATGTATAGCTTCACAATGGCAACTCCGAACATGGCCATGTAACATGTCTAAGATCATGGAATTGCCCCCCCCAATGCCATCCTGGCATTGGTGAGACAATCCCATGATCCCCGGGTCTCTAGCACAGAACCCGGGTACTGCCAAACTGCCTTTCCTGGGGTTTCACTGCAGCTGCTGCTGCTGCCAACCCCTCAGACAGGTTTCTGCCCTCCTGGGGTCCAGCCAGGCCTGGCCCAGGAAGGCAGAACAAAGGACTTCCTCAGAGAGAGGGTGTTACACCCTCTCCCTTTGGAAAAAGGTGTCAGGGCTGGGGAGGAGTAGCCTCCCCCATCCTCTGGAAATGCTTTGATGGGCACAGATGATGCCCATCTCTGCATAAGCCAGTCTACACCGGTTCAGGGATCCCCCAGCCCTGCTCTGGCGCGAAACTGGACAAAGGAAAGGGGAGTGACCACTCCCCTGACCTGCACCTCCCCTGGGATGTGCCCAGAGCTCCTCCAGTGTGCTCCAGACCTCTGCCATCTTGGAAACAGAGGTGCTGCTGGCACACTGGACTGCTCTGAGTGGCCAGGGCCAGCAGGTGACGTCAGAGACTCCTTCTGATAGTCTCCTCCAGGTGTTGCTAGCCTATCCTCTCTCCTAAGTAGCCAAACCTCCTTTTCTGGCTATTTAGGGGCTCTGCTTTGGGGAATTCTTTAGATAACAAATGCAAGAGCTCATCAGAGTTCCTCTGCATCTCTCTCTTCACCTTCTGCCAAGGAATCGACTGCTGACCGCGCTGGAAGCCTGCAAAACTGCAACAAAGTAGCAAAGATGACTACTGCAACCTTGTAACGCTGATCCTGCCGCCTTCTCGACTGTTTTCCTGGTGGTGCATGCTGTGGGGGTAGTCTGCCTCCTCTCTGCACTAGAAGCTCCAAAGAAATCTCCCGTGGGTCGACTGAATTTTCCCCCTGCAACCGCAGGCACCAAAGAACTGCTTCACCGGTCCTCTGGGTCCCCTCTCAGCACGACGAGCGTGGTCCCTGGAACTCAGCAACTCTGTCCAAGTGACTCCCACAGTCCAGTGACTCTTCAGTCCAAGTTTGGTGGAGGTAAGTCCTTGCCTCCCCACGCTAGACTGCATTGCTGGATACCGCGTGATTTGCAGCTGCTCCGGCTCCTGTGCACTCTTCCAGGATTTCCTTTGTGCACAGCCAAGCCTGGGTCCCCGACACTCTAACCTGCAGTGCACGACCTCCTGAGTTGTCCTCCGGCGTCGTGGGACCTTCCTTTGTGACTTTGGGTGAGCTCCGGTTCACTCTTCTTTGTAGTGCCTGTTCCGGCACTTCTGCGGGTGCTTCCTGCTCCTGAGTGGGCTCCTTGTCTTGCTGGGCGCCCCTCTGTCTCCTCACGCAATTGGCGACATCCTAAAACCACAGCAGCATCCAAAAACCCTAACCACTACCCTATCAGCTAGCAAGGCTTGTTTGTGGTCTTTCTGCACAAAAACACCTCTGCAAGCTTCTTCACGACGTGGGACATCCATCCCCCAAAGGGGAAGTTTCTAGCCCTCTTCGTTCTTGCAGAATCCACAGCTTCTACCATCCGGTGGCAGCTTATTTGCACCCACAGCTGGCATTTCCTGGGCATCTGCCCACTCCCGACTTGATCGTGACTTTTGGACTTGGTCCCCTTGTTCCACAGGTACTCTCGTTTGGAAATCCATCATTGTTGCATTGCTGGTGTTGGTCTTTCTTGCAGAATTCCCCTATCACGACTTCTGTGCTCTCTGGGGAACTTAGGTGCACTTTGCACCCACTTTTCAGGGTCTTGGGGTGGGCTATTTTTCTAACCCTCACTGTTTTCTTACAGTCCCAGCGACCCTCTACGAGCTCACATAGGTTTGGGGTCCATTCGTGGTTCGCATTCCACTTCTAGAGTATATGGTTTGTGTTGCCCCTATCCCTATGTGCTCCCATTGCATTCTATTGTGACTATACATTGTTTGCACTGTTTTCTATTGCTATTACTGCATATTTTGGTATTGTGTACATATATCTTGTGTATATTTGCTATCCTCATACTGAGGGTACTCACTGAGATACTTTGGCATATTGTCATAAAAATAAAGTACCTTTATTTTTAGTATAACTGTGTATTGTGTTTTCTTATGATATTGTGCATATGACACTAAGTGGTACTGTAGTAGCTTCACACGTCTCCTAGTTCAGCCTAAGCTGCTCTGCTAAGCTACCATTATCTATCAGCCTAAGCTGCTAGACACCCTATACACTAATAAGGGATAACTGGGCCTGGTGCAAGGTGCAAGTACCCCTAGGTACTCACTACAAGCCAGTCCAGCCTCCTACACAGAGTCAACGCTGCTTTAACTATCAGTGTAGGGAAGCAGAGCAATAAACCCTGTGGTGCCCAGAAGGAGGTGTTCTAGTGGGAAAACCGCAACAGTGTGTTGGAGATCGGGCCCTTGAACCACTGCCTTGTGTATATGTCTAGATTTGGCAAGAACAACTAGTACATAGAAACCAAGGGCCAGATTTATCAAGATTTTTTGCATTCGCAAATGGTGCGAATTGCAAAATTCGGCCGTTTGCGAATGCAAAAATGCCTTTCACGACGTATAAAAGGCATTCGCTGTGCAATTTTAAGGAATCGCTAAAATAGTGATTCCTTAATATTGTGACCCCATTTGTAGAATCGCAAATTGCGATTCTTTAAATTGGAAATCACAAATAGAGAATTCCTATTTGCGATTTCCAAAGCACATGTATCAAGCATTTCCTAAATGTGAATTGGGCATTTAGGAAATGCAATTACCACAAACTAAAGTTTGGTGGTAACCATATGCAAATTTTAAAAATGCATTATAAATGCATTTTTAAAATTGACATGTAGCGCGCACATACCCCTAAGGCATGTGTGTGTTTTACATGTCTGTAAAAATATTTTTGGGGTACAGCAGGGGGGGCCTTAGGTCCCCAGCACCCAGTAATTTGCATTTCCTAATTTGTGAATTCCTAACTGGAATTCGCAATTTGGGAACTGCAAAAACATTCGCAACAGGCCCATAGGTGCAAATGGGGTTGGATTCTCTATTTGCGATTCGGTAATAGCATTTGCGAATTTTAAGAAATCACTATTATCGAATCACAAAAATCATACATACCATTTTGCATTTCTTAAATAGCGATTTCTTAAAATTCGCTATTTAAGAAACGCAAATATTTTTTTTTTGCTACATCTGGCCCCAAGAGTGTGCAGTCTTTGAAGCCCTCCACTGAAATTTCCCACATCTCTGCAATTAAATATTTCCCCAGACCGGCTCATTCCTCTCTGTGTAACAGGGCGCTCTCAGATTGACACAAAGCGAGAAAGACCTTGGTCCAATTTATGATATTCAGAGGAATTGAATCCTCCCAAGCCAGTGTAATATTGCGTTTTGCTAGAAGAGCCAGGCCGAGGAACCTGGTGGTGAATACATCAAGGAGGTGCAGCTGTGACTCTCTATTATATTATGTTAATTTGGGCAAGTGTAAGATAGGCTCAGTTCAGAATATTACATTGAATAGACATAAATAGGCATTTTCTTGCTTAAACCATTCTGTGACTCTGCCTGTTTGTGGATTCCCTGTTTGGGTCAGTCTGCAAGTTGGGCTGGTTGCACCTCACACTAGACAGTGACACAAAGGGAGTTGGGGTGTAGCCTGCATATCCTGATGAGCCATCTGTGCTGGGAGGGAGGGGAGGAGTGGTCACTTACACCTGAAAGGGCGGTGCCTGCCCTCACACAATGCAGTCTCCAACCCCCTGGTGTGTGTCTGGGGCCTGGCCTGGGCAAGGCAGAATCCTACAAACACAAGACTTTCCTTTGAAGTTTGCCTACTTCAAAGGCAGAAAGGAGTATAACTAGTGGACCCAAAACCCTGAAAATTAGATCACTTTTGAAATCAAGAGGAACCTAAGCCAAGAAGAGCTGAAGAGATGAGGTGACGTGCTGCCCCTGCCTGTGACTGTGCTTGTTGGGCTATCCTGCAGTTGCCTGCTTCTGCCTGTGAAAGGGAACAAAGACTGGACTTTGTTGTGCATTCCTGCTTGAGAAGAATCTCCAAGGGCTTGAACTGAGCTTGCCTCCTGTTGTTGAAGTCTCAGGGCCATCAAAGACTTCTCCTGCCAGCACCTGGACTCGCTGATGAGACTCATGCCCTGCAAGTGGTTCCCTATCCAGTCCCTGGGCTCTTGAGAGGTGAAGCTAGAACTGAAAATCCACACACAGAACTCAGTGCGGGTAAATTTATGACACACCTTCCACGACGTGGCTGATAAATGACGCGCCGTCGGCTTCGCAGATGAAATCAATGCTCCACCTGCATCGCTGCTGTGAGACTGGCACTCGCGGCTGGAGAAACAACATGCAACACCTGTTTACGCAGCACGGTTTCCTAACACTGTGCCACCGTATTTTCCCCGCATCGTCCCTTGGCGTCCAAGTCAACCCGACCCTGCGCAGATCCGAGATGCCGTCTGGAAATCGACGCATCGCTCTCTTGCGAGGAAGAAAAATGGCGCATCTCCGACCAGACCGGAGAAGGAAACAACGCACGTCCTCACTTGCGTGTAAGGAATCGATGCATCGCTGACTGTTCCGATGCACGCTCGCCTGTGCGGCTTTATTTTTGATGCTAAGCAGGTACTTTGTGTACATTCTCACTGTTTTCTAAGGATTAAGAATCTTAGGCCCTCATTTATACTTTTTTAGCGCTGCATTTGCGTCATTTTTGGACGCAAAAGCGGCACAAACTTACAAAATTCAGTTATATTTTGCAAGTTTGCATGGCTTTTGCGTCAAAAAATAACACAAATGCGGCCCTAAAAAAGTATAAATCAGGCCCTTACTCTTTTGAAAATTCATATCTTGAGTTATGTATGTTGGATTTTTGTCGTTTTGGTCTTGTTTTGTTTAGATATTCTTCCATATGTTAGTAAGTGGTGGTGGCCAGTGTGACACGTGCCCACTGGTGTTTAAAAACTGCCACTGCAGGCCTGTGTGTGCATACTAGTACCTATGCTGTCTTTTTAAATGTGTCCAGCCTGCCAATATAGGCCTGTATGTGCACAAGAGCACATATACCCAGGGAGTGAAGAATGCCCATGCATGTTTTCATTGTATATGAGAGCTGCTCTGCCCGTAGGTTAACATGGGGGGAAGTTTACAATTACTCCTAGCTGCAATGGTGGATTGCAGTGGAGCAGCCTAATAATGTTTCATATCAGTGAATTCATCCTGACAAACCCCCTTCCTGTGGTAAAGGTGGTTTTGCAAGAATAACCTGGATATGCCACTTCTAGAAAGTAGTCATTTCTGTGCTCTAACAACACTTTGTGTGCCTTTTAAATTTGACTCCAGTCCACACTGGAGGCTGGGGAACACATCTGTGCTTTCCCCAGTGACAGCAGAAAACCTTGGGCAAACAAAACTGGAAAGAAAGACCTCTGCCCTCTGAGGGCCTGGCTGGATAGACTGGAGGGAGAGGTGTTGACACTTGACCCCTCTGAGCCAGATGATGGTCCCACTAAAGCTTAAGATCCACATTCCACAGCCCCATGGCAGGACTGAAATTTAGGGGAGATATCTGAAGATCAAAGGGGAACCCTCTGAACCTCTCCTAACTTCAAAGGCATGCTACAGTTTAGCAATTGAGAGATATGCTTGGGGAGAGAACTGTTATGCACATTGCCAGAGGGTTCTGTTGTGCACAAGGGACAATTACTGCCCTAGGAAGGGATTGCGCACTCTTCCTAAATCTGGACGGATTGCCTTCTACTGTGTGGCACCCTGAAATGTGCTCTCCAATGGTTTGTTGGCTTGGCCCCTGTTCTTTGGTGGAGGTCGCAAGGACATCAAAGACCTCCCGTTAGGCACCTCCACCTTCTTCCCATGACATCCGGAGAGCATGCCCTTCAAGTGACCACATCATCTGCTGGTTATGCCTGGAGACTGGACTGCCTGGTGCAGAGCCTGCAAAGTACTGCCCTTATTCAAGGACTGTGGCCCTTCATCGTAGGGCCACGTCATGCATAAGATTCTTGTTGGTGGTGAGTGGATTCACTGGTTGCGGGATGCCACATGGCCCGCATTGTTGATCATGCTGCATATCTATTGTGCGACAGGCCCACTGCACCCTCATTCCATGAATTCCAATTGACAGGTTGTGAACCTCAGAGGTAGGGGCATACCTGTAGCCGTGCTGGATTCTACCTCGTGTAGCACCGCTGAACTTCCGCCTCGGTCTGTGTGACCGGAGTTGTCTGGTGCAACTCAAGTCATTGCGCATCGGATCTTGTGATCTTGTGCCTTATTCCAGGGAGGAACGGAATTGGCAACTCTTCGTATGAGATCGACATTTTCTGGTGCGACTCAGGTCATTGCGCACCGGATCTTGTGTCTCATTCCAGGGAGGTACGGCATTGGTAACTGACTGTGTGCGATTGGAATTGTCTGGTGCGACTCAATTCACTGCGCACCAGACTTTGGCCCTCATTACAACATTGGCGGTAAAAGCTGCTTACCGCCATGCAGAAGACCGCCAACACACCGCCGCGGCCGTGTGAGAAAGTAGCCTCTTTCTAGCCTTGTTACCCCCACTTTGGGCCTGTTTGTGAGTGTGTCAGGGTGTTTTCACTGTCTCACTGGGATCCTGCCAGCCAGGGCCCAGTGCTCATAGTGAAAACCCTATGTTTTCAGTATGTTTGTTATGTGTCACTGGGACCCTGCTAGTCAGGACCCCAGTGCTCCTAAGGTTGTGGCCTATATGTATGTGTCACTGGGACCCTGCCAGGCAGGGCCCCAGTGCTCATAAGTTTGTGGCCTATATGTGTTCTCTGTGTGATGCCTAACTGTCTCACTGAGGCTCTGCAAACCAGAACCTCAGTGGTTATGCTCTCTCTGCTTTCCCAATTGTCACTAACAGGCTAGTGACCAATTTCACCAATTCATATTGGCATACTGGAACACCCTTATAATTCCCTAGTATATCGTACTGAGGTACCCAGGGTATTGGGGTTCCAGGAGATCCCTATAGGCTGCAGCATTTCTTTTGCCACCCATAGGGAGCTCTGACAATTCTTACACAGGCCTGCCACTGCAGCCTGAGTGAAATAACGTCCACGTTATTTCACAGCCATTTTACACTGCACTTAAGTAACTTATAAGTCACCTATATGTCTAGCCTTTACCTGGTAAAGGTTGGGTGCTAAGTTACTTAGTGTGTGGGCACCCTGGCACTAGCCAAGGTGCCCCCACATTGTTCAGGGCCAATTCCCCGGACTTTGTGAGTGCGGGGACACCATTACACGCGTGCACTACATATAGGTCACTACCTATATGTAGCTTCACAATAGTAACTCCGAATATGGCCATGTAACATGTCTAAGATCATGGAATTGCCCCCTCTATACCATCCTGGCATAGTTGGCACAATCCCATGATCCCAGTGGTCTGTAGGAAAGACCCTGGTACTGCCAAACTACCTTTCCTGGGGTTTCACTGCAGCTGCTGCTGCTGCCAACCCCTCAGACAGGCTTCTGCCCTCCTGGGGTCCAGCCAGGCCTGGCCCAGGATGGCAGAACAAAGGACTTCCTCTGAGAGAGGGTGTTACACCCTCTCCCTTTGGAAAATGGTGTGAAGGCAGGGGAGGAGTAGCCTCCCCCAGCCTCTGGAAATGCTTTCATGGGCACACATGGTGCCCATTTCTGCATAAGCCAGTCTACACCCGTTCAGGGACCCCTCAGCCCTGCTCTGGCGCGAAACTGGACAAAGGAAAGGGGAGTGACCACTCCCCTGACCTGCACCTCCCCTGGGAGGTGCCCAGAGCTCCTCCAGTGTGCTCCAGACCTCTGCCATCTTGGAAACAGAGGTGCTGCTGGCACACTGGACTGCTCTGAGTGGCCAGTGCCAGCAGGTGACGTCAGAGACTCCTTCTGATAGGCTCCTTCAGGTGTTGCTAGCCTATCTTCTCTCCTAAGTAGCCAAACCCTCTTTTCTGGCTATTTAGGGTCTCTGCTTTGGGGATTTCCTTAGATAACGAATGCAAGAGCTCATCCGAGTTCCTCTGCATCTCTCTCTTCACCTTCTGCCAAGGAATCGACTGCTGACCGTGCTGGAAGCCTGCAAAACTACAACAAAGTAGCGAAGACGACTACTGCAACTCTGTAACGCTGATCCTGCCGCCTTCTCGACTGTTTTCCTGGTGGTGCATGCTGTGGGGGTAGTCTGCCTCCTCTCTGCACTAAAAGCTCTGAAGAAATCTCCCGTGGGTCAACGGAATCGTCCCCCTGCAACCGCAGGCACCAAAGAACTGCATCACCGGTACCCTGGGTCTCCTCTCAGCACGACGAGCGAGGTCCCTTGAATCCAGCAACTCTGTCCAAGTGACTCCCACAGTCCAGTGACTCTTCAGTCCAAGTTTGGTGGAGGTAAGTCCTTGCCTCCCCACGCCAGACTGCATTGCTGGGAACCGCGACTTTTGCAGCTACTCCGGCCTCCGTGCACTTCCGGCGGAAATCCTTTGTGTACAGTCTAGCCTGAGTCCACGGCACTCTAACCTGCATTGCACGACCTCCTAAGTTGTTCTCCGGCGACGTGGGACTCCTTTGTGCGACTTCGAGTGAGCACCGTTTCACGCATCCTCGTAGTGCCTGTTTCTGGCACTTCTGCGGGTGCTGCCTGCTGCTGAGAGGGATCCTTGTCTTGCTCGACGCCCCCTCTGTCCCCAGACGCAATTGGCGACATCCTGGTCCTCCTGGGCCAAAGCAGCATCCAAAAACACTAACCGCAAAATTTGCAGCTAGCAAGGATTGTTGGCAGTCTTTCGGCTGGAAAACACTTCTGCACGACTCTCCACGGCGTGAGGGATCCGTCCTCCAAAGGAGAAGTTCCTAGCCCTTGTTGTTCCTGCAGAAACCTCAGCTTCTACTGCCCAGTAGCAGCTTCTTTGCACCCACAGCTGGCATTTCCTGGGCATCTGCTCATCTCCGACTTGCTTGTGACTTTTGGACTTGGTCCCCTTGTTCCACAGGTACCCTCGACTGGAAATCCATTGTTGTTGCATTGCTGGTTTGTGTCTTTCCTGCAGAATTCCCCTATCACGACTCCTATGTCCTTTGGGGAACTTTAGTGCACTTTGCACTCACTTTTCAGGGTCTTGGGGTGGGCTATTTTTCTAACCCTCACTATTTTCTAATAGTCCCAGCGACCCTCTACAAGGTCACATAGGTTTGGGGGTCCATTCGTGGTTCGCATTCCACTTTTGGAGTATATGGTTTGTGTTGCCCCTATCCCTATGTGTCCCCATTGCATCCTATTGTAACTATACATTGTTTGCACTGTTTTCTAATACTATTACTGCATATTTTGGTAATGTGTACATATATCTTGTGTATATTTGCTATCCTCATAATGAGGGTACTCACTGAGATACTTTTGGCATATCGTCATAAAAATAAAGTACCTTTATTTTTAGTATATCTGTGTATTGTGTTTTCTTATGATATTGTGCATATGACACTAGTGGTACTGTAGGAGCTTCACTCGTCTCCTAGTTCAGCCTAAGCTGCTCTGCTAAGCTACCATTATCTATCAGCCAAAGCTGCTAGACACCCTATACACTAATAAGGGATAACTGGGCCTGGTGCAAGGTGCAAGTACCCCTAGGTACTCACTGACCCACAAGCCAAAATCTGCAAAAATTCAGACACCCACACAAGTCCACCACACCAAAGGTCAGTGATAAACTGGCGAAAACAAAACCTCCACCATCACGCCAACAGAAATACGCCCACACTATCACGACACATGAATCCACGCGACGGTCTTTCAACCGTGGTATTCCATTGGCGATACACACCGCCGCGCTCAAAATACACACACATTTACAAAACACAGCCACATTGGACAATTCGAAACACACACACCTGATACACATACACACACCACACCCACACACCCAATACAATATAAAACACACACCCACATCACCCACAAACCCCTACGACCAAAATCCCGAACGAAGGCCAGAGAGAGACACCATAAACAACTACCAAGCATCCACAGGCACACAATACCATCACCCACAGAACTTCCACGCACCTCACACAACACACCAGTACATATCAGCACACTTATCACCACACACACCACCCCACACATCACCCACACCACCCCATGGCACAGCAAAGACACCCCAGGTTCTCTGAGGAGGAGCACAGGGTCATGGTGGAGGAAAGCGTCCAGGTAGAGCCACAGCTATTCGGATCACAGGTGTAGCACACCACCATAGCTAGGAAGATGGAGCTATGGCGCAGAATAGTGGACAGGGTCAACGCAGTGGGACAGCACCCAAGAAATCGGGATGACATCAGGAAGAGGTGGAACGACCTACGGGGGAAGGTGCGTTCCGTGGTCTCAAGACACCACTTTGCGGTTCACGGACTGGCGGCGGACCCCCACTTCCTCCCCCACAACTAACAACATGGGAGGAGCAGGTCTTGCCGATTCTGCATCCTGAGGGCCTCGCAGGAGTAGATGGAGGAATGGACTCTGGTAAGTCAAATCTTAACTATTACATCCCACACCCTACCTGCATGCCATCACATACCCCACCCTCACCCTCACCCCCATCACTCCTACTCCTCACAAATGTCCCACTATCACAACCCACCCATCCCAACACCAATCCCTGCATGCAACAACAAAGCATGGACACCCAACACAAAAGCATGCCCACTGCACATACCCATACACCCCCCTAAACCATCATCACACAAGGTCCTACACAGGAATGCAAGCACTGGGGTACACGGACACCCACCTATTGCACACCATGGCACACACAGATGTAATAAACATCCTTTTATACCCCTGCAGGACCCCTACCCAACGTCACCGGACAGGAGGGTCCACACATGTCCACACCACCAACAGAAGAGGCCCACAGTGATGACAGCAGCTCTATCCAACTGGATCTAGATGACCAGCCCGGCCCATCAGGGACCTCGGGACAGTCGGTTCCCCTCACACAGTCAAAGGCCACTACAGACCTTCCCCCCTCTGGAAACACCAGCACAGCACCCACCCAGCGGCCCCATACCTCTGTCTCCAGGACACGTCAATCAGCAGTGTGTCCACCACTACAGGGAACCCAGGCTAACCCACCACCCCAACAACAACAGGGACCTGGGGGCAGTGGTACTGGGCACATGGTCCAGGGGACGGAGGCCCAGGAACACAGCGGAACTGGGAGGGCTGCTGTGCGACAGGGGGAGGACAGGCCACGGGAACCCACTCTCCACGAGGCCCTCTCCTCCATCATGGGAGCCTACCACCACTCCCAGGAGACGATGGCAACGGTACTGGCCAAGTTTCAGGAGACACAGCGCCTGCAGGAGGAACAGTATTTGGGCTTCAGGGAGGAACTCAGAGCCATCAATTCCACCCTTGGCACCATCGTAGGGGTGCGGAAGGAAGTACTCAACACCAGGAGGGACACTGTGTCACAACAAGGGGCCCCTGACACTAGCATGGACGATGAACTGCCCACCACCTCCGCCGGCGCTATTGGACAACAGGCACTGCCACAGGACCACCACACCAGCAGCCCACCCCCTGCAGAGGGAGAACCACCCCCCAAACGGTCCCTGAGATCCAGGACAAAGACAGAGAACGATGCCAAGACCCCCGCCAAGAAATGAGACCACCCTGAATGTCATCCTTATGTCCCACTTTGTCACCCTGTCCATCCTCAAACTGCCCCAGCTCCACTTCCTATGCCCATTTGGGCAATGCACCTGTGAGACTAATAGACTGGGCTCTGCCATGGACATTCCTGCACCATCACCCCTCACCATTTTCCAACCCCCTCCAATATTGAGCACTTAAATAAACACCCTTGAAGTACAAAACAATCTGGAGTCAGTCTGTGATTTTGGAATAGTGTATTAGCAATTACAGTGGCAAAATGCTCTTTCAATTGTAATGTCAACATACCTATGTCACACAGCTCTAGTCCATGAGGAAACAAAGCAGATGTCACACTGTGGGACACACATCTGTGAAATCATATGGGAAAGTGACAACTCAGTGACCATACACTGGATGAAAACGACAGACAGTAGAGAGGTAGTAGTGTTAAAGTACATGTAGTAGGCAGGTTTGTAATCTTACCTGTGTCTCACTGGAAATATTGCAGGATCACAGAGTTCCTGTTGTCCATGTCCTCTTCTTCTGCTTCCTCATCTTCACTGTCCACAGGCTCCACAGCTGCAACAACACCGCCATCTGGACCATCCTCCTGCAGAAAAGGCACCTGTCGTCGCAAAGCTAAGTTGTGAAGCATACAGCAGGCCACGATTATCTGGCACATCTTCTTTGGTGAGTAGAATAGGGAACCACCTGTCATATTGAGGCACCTGAACCTGGCCTCCAGGAGGCCGAAGGTCCGCTCTATTATCCGCCGAGTTCGCCCATGGGCCTCATTGTAGCGTTTCTCTGCCCTTGTCCTGGGATTCCTCACTGGGGTCAGTAGCCATGACAGGTTGGGGTAACCAGAGTCACCTGCAAATGGTGAGGGACAACTGTTAGACACACACTAACCTGGAGGGATATCCCCAGACCCAGACAACCATTCCCACTGACTAGCTTCCAGGTGCTCACCTTATAGCCACACACGATGCCTCTGGAGTTGACCCATCACATAAGGGATGCTGCAATTCCGCAGGATGTAGGTGTCATGCACTGAGCCAGGGAACTTGGCATTCACATGGGAGATGTACTGGTCTGCCAAACACACCATCTGCACATTCATGGAATGATAACTCTTCTGGTTTCTGTACACCTGTTCACTCCTGCGGGGGGGGGTACCAAAGCCACATGGGTCCCATCAATGGCACCTATGATGTTGGGGATATGTCCCAGGGCATAGAAGTCTCCTTTCACTGTAGGCAAATCCTCCACCTGAGGGAAAACGATGTAGCTCTGCATGTGTTTCAGCAGGGCAGACAACACTCTGGACAACACGTTGGAAAACATAGGCTGGGACATCCCTGATGCTATGGCCACTGTTGTTTGAAATGACCCACTTGCTAGGAAATGGAATACTGACAGCACCTGCACTTGAGGGGGTATTCCTGTGGGATGGCGGATAGCTGACATCAGGTCTGGCTCCAACTGGGCACACAGTTCCTGGATTGTGGCACGATCAAGCCTGTAGGTGATGATCACATGTCTTTCCTCCATTGTCGACAGGTCCACCAGCGGTCTGTACACCGGGGGATACCGCCATCTCCTCACATGCCCCAACGGACGGTGCCTATGGAGGAGAACAGCGTGCACAGAGTCAACCAACTCAGAGGTACGTACCCACAGCTTACTCAGAACACGAATTATAATCCGAAAATTGGCCTGTATGTGTGTTGAGGCAAGGCCTAGGTATGTGTGACGCAGTTAAAAATTAAGCCATGTGGGTCCCTGAAATGGCGGCTGCCTGACCTGTAAAGTGGGACAATGGGATGTGAGGTAACTGCGCTGGCGTTGTACACCGTCGCGGTAGGCGGTCGAAGATCGCGGCGCAATGCTGCATTGGTTAACATTGGACCCTATGGGTCCCAGGAGCCAATGACGATGTACGTCGGCGGTGACGGTACACACCGCTGCGGACGTGACCACCATTTTCTATCTGTTCAATCACTCGATACCTGATCTTCGACAGGAGAGGACCTACACTGCAAGTGCTGCTGTGACCTCAGTCTGGAAGAGACAATGGCTTGTGCGACTGGGGAAAGGGCCCCTGCCTTCACATCGGAGGAGTTGGAGAAACTCGTGGATGGGGTCCTCCCCCAGTACACGCTACTCTACGGTTCTCCAGACAAACAGGTAAATACACTGGGAGCATGCTGTATGGGCTATGCCTGTGTGGAGTGGGGTGGATGAAAGATGGGGGGGGAGATTGAGGCATACATGAAACGACGGTGAGTGCATGTGCATCATGGCAAGGGTAGGGATGGGGGCCAATGACTGTGACGGTGCATTTGGTAATAACTTTTCTTTTCCCCCTGTACAATTCATGTAGGTCAGCGCCCACCAGAAAAAGATATTTGGCGTGCCATAGCGAAGGACGTCCGGATCCTGAGGGTCTACCACAGACGGAGCACCCACTGCCGGAAAAGATGGGAGGACATTCGCCGCTGGAGCAAGAAGACGGCGGAGGCCCAGCTGGGGATGGCCTCCCAACATGGAAGGGGTGCCCGTCGCACCATGACCCCCTGATGTTCAGGATCCTGGTGGTGGTTTACCCAGAGTTGGATTGGCGCTTGGGGGCATCACAGCAGCCACAAGGGGGAGAGTGCACTCTCATTCTGCCGATTTTGCGCGCAGTGGAGGCAAGGTCCCCTTGTTCTGGCAGAGCCTGTGGCACCCCACCCCACCTGTGTACAGTGCCAAGTACACCTAGTCAGGCTCCTGTGTCATCCATGGGCGCAGATGTCATCCATAGCCTTGTAGGCCATGTCCCAGGGATTGAACAGTGGAGGCCAAGTGCGTGGCGTAGTGCAGGGGGGTTCTGCGTCTGTCGTGTCCGCCAACAGTATCGGTAATGCATGCACTCTAAATGTCTTTCTTCTGTCGCCCCCCCCCCCTTTTTGTGGTCTCCCTGTTCTTGTGTGCATTAGCATCATCAGGCGGAGGAGCAGTGGCAACGGAGCAGGAGGGAGCTGCATCCCACATGGCCCTGGAGGGCGAGACAACGGACTCGGAGTTCATCAGTGGGACGGAGGGCGAGGGGAGCTCCACAGCGGGGACAGGAGCTGACACCAGTGACACGGACTCGTCCTCTGATGGGAGCTCCCTTGTGGTGGTGGCAACATCTGTGCCCCCAGCATCTACAGGTACAGCCGCCACCCCCCCTGCCAGCACCACCCTCCCAGCAGCCCCTCAGCCTTTGCCCCGTGCCCGCTCACCCAGGAGGGTGGGCATCACCTTCGCCCCAGGCACCTCAGGCCCTGCCCCAGTCACCCCTGCTGCCCTAAGTGAGGAGGCCATTGACCTCCTCAGGTCCCTCACTGTTGGGCAGTCTACCATTTTGAATGCCATCCAGGCTGTAGAAAGGCAGTTGCAACAAACAAGTGCATTCCTAGAGGGCATTCATTCTGGTCAGTCAGCCCTTCAGCAAGCTTTTCAGACTCAAGCCTCAGCACTGATGGCAGCCATTGTCCCTGTGTCTAGCCTCCCCCTGTGAGAAAGTAGCCTCTTTCTAGCCTTGTTACCCCCACTTTTGGCCTGTTTGTGAGTGTATGTCAGGGTGTTTTCACTGTCTCACTGGGATCCTGCTAGCCAGGGCCCAGTGCTCATAGTGAAAACCCTATGTTTTCAGTATGTTTGTTATGTGTCACTGGGACCCTGCTAGTCAGGACCCCAGTGCTCATAAGTTTGTGACCTATAGGTATGAGTTCCCTGTGTGATGCCTAACTGTCTCACAGAGGCTCTGCTAACCAGAACCTCAGTGGTTATGCTCTCTTTACAAATTGTCACTAACAGGCTAGTGACCAATTTCACCAATTTACATTGGCATACTGGAACACCCTTATAATTCCCTAGTATATGGTACTGAGGTACCCAGGGTATTGGGGTTCCAGGAGATCCCTATGGGCTGCAGCATTTCTTTTGCCACCCATAGGGAGCTCTGACAATTCTTACACAGGCCTGCCACTGCAGCCTGAGTGAAATAACGTCCACGTTATTTCACAGCCATTTTACACTGCACTTAAGTAACTTATAAGTCACCTATATGTCTAACCTTTACCTGGTAAAGGTTGGGTGCTAAGTTACTTAGTGTGTGGGCACCCTGGCACTAGCCAAGGTGCCCCCACATTGTTCAGGGCCAATTCCCCGGAGTTTGTGAGTGCGGGGACACCATTACACGTGTGCACTACATATAGGTCACTACCTATGTGTAGCTTCACAATGGTAACTCCGAGTATGGCCATGTAACATGTCTAAGATCATGGAATTTCCCCCTCTATGCCATCCTGGCATTGTTGGCACAATCCCATGATCCCACGGGTCTGTAGCACAGACCCGGGTACTGCCAAACTGCCTTTTCAGGGGTTTCACTGCTGCTGCTGCTGCTGCCAACCCCTCAGACAGGTTTCTACCCTCCTGGGGTCCAGCCAGGATTGGCCCAGGATGGTAGAACAAAGGACTTCCTCCGAGAGAGGGTGTTACACCCTCTCCCTTTGGAAAAAGGTGTTAAGGCAGGGGAGGAGTAGCCTCCCCCAGCCTCTGGAAATGCTTTCATGGGCACAGATGGTGCCCATTTCTGCATAAGCCAGTCTACACCGGTTCAGGGACCCCTCAGCCCTGCTCTGGCGCGAAACTGGACAAAGGAAAGGGGAGTGACCACTCCCCTGACCTGCACCTCCCCTTGGAGGTGCCCAGAGCTCCTCCAGTGTGCTCCAGACCTCTGCCATCTTGGAAACAGAGGTGCTGCTGGCACACTGGACTGCTCTGAGTGGCCAGGGCCAGCAGGTGACGTCAGAGACTCCTTCTGATAGGATCCTTCAGGTGTTGCTAGCCTATCTTCTCTCCTAAGTAGCCAAACCCTCTTTTCTGGCTATTTAGGGTCTCTGCTTTGGGGATTTCCTTAGATAACAAATGCAAGAGCTCATCAGAGTTCCTCTGCATCTCTCTCTTCACCTTCTGCCAAGGAATTTACTGCTGACCACGCTGGAAGCCTGCAAAACTGCAACAAAGTAGCGAAGACGACTACTGCAACTCTGTAGCGCTGATCCTGCCACCTTCTCGACTGTTTTTCTGGTGGTGCATGCTGTGGGGGTAGTCTGCCTCCTCTCTGCACTAGAAGCTCCGAAGAAATCTCCCGTGGGTCGACGGAATCGTCCCCCTGCAACCGCAGGCACCAAAGAACTGCATCACCGGTACCCTGGGTCTCCTCTCAGCACAACGAGCGAGGTCCCTTGAATCCAGCAACTCTGTCCAAGTGACTCCCACAGTCCAGTGACTCTTCAGTCCAAGTTTGGTGGAGGTAAGTCCTTGCCTCCCCACGCCAGACTGCATTGCTGGGAACCGCGTGTTTTGCAGCTACTCCGGCTCCTGTGCACTTTCCGAGGGAATTCTTTGTGCACAGCCAAGCCTGGGTCCACGGCACTCTAACCTGTATTGCATGACCTCCTGAGTTGTCCTCCGGCGGCGTGGGACTCCTTTGTGCAACTTCGGGTGAGCACCGTTTCACTCCACTTTGTAGTGCCTGTTCCAGCACTTCTGCGGATGCTGCCTGCTTCTGAGAGGGCTCCTTATCTTGCTGGGCGCTCCCTCTGTCCCCTGACGCAATTGGCGACATCCTGGTCCCTCCTGGGCCACAGCAGCATCCAAAAACCTTAAACGCACGACTTGCAGATAGCAAGGCCTGTTTGTGGTCTTTCTTCAGGAAAACACTTCTGCACGACTCTCCACGGCGTGGGACATCTATCCTCCAAAGGGAAAGTTTCTAGCCTTTGTCGTTCTTGCAGAAACCCCAGCTTCTACTGTCCAGTAACAGCTTCTTTGCACCCACAGCTGGCATTTCCTGGGCATCTGCCCACTGTCGACTTGATCGTGACTTTTGGACTTGGTCCCCTTGTTCCACAGGTACCCTCGTCTGGAAATCCATCGTTGTTGCATTGCTGGTTTTGGTCTTTCCTGCAGAATTCCCCTATCACGACTTCTGTGCTCTTTGGGGAACTTTAATGCACTTTGCACTCACTTCTCAGGGTCTTGGGGTGGGCTATTTTTCTAACCCTCACTGTTTTCTTACAGTCCCAGCGACCCTCTACAAGGTCACATAGGTTTGGGGTCCATTTGTGGTTCGCATTCCACTTTTGGAGTATATGGTTTGTGTTGCCCCTATCCCTATGTGTCCCCATTGCATCCTATTGTAACTATACATTGTTTGCACTGTTTTCTAATACTATACTGCATATTTTTGGTATTGTGTACATATATCTTGTGTATATTTGCTATCCTCATAATGAGGGTACTCACTGAGATACTTTTGGCATATTGTCATAAAAATAAAGTACCTTTATTTTTAGTACATCTGTGTATTGTGTTTTCTTATGATATTGTGCATATGACACTAAGTGGTACTGTAGGAGCTTCACTCGTCTCCTAGTTCAGCCTAAGCTGCTCTGCTAAGCTACCATTATCTATCAGCCTAAGCTGCTAGACACCCTATACACTAATAAGGGATACCTGGGCCTGGTGCAAGGTGTAAGTACCCCTTGGTACTCACTACAAGCCAGTCCAACCTCCTACACCCCCCTCCAACTTCCTCCACCCAGACCCAATCCCCTCTACCTCAGCCTATCCCAAGCACACCTTCATACGAGCATGCACACACGTCAACACACAAGGGAAGCTCAGGCAAACATAAGCACCACACATCCGACAGGCACTCACGCAAGCATCACACACATGCAGACACACCAACATCCACTGCCTCCACTGTGTCCCCCTCCTCCTCGTCTCCCTCCTCCCTCCCAGTCTCGTCTCCACTCACACCTGCATGCACTATATCTACAGCCACTACTACCATCACCAGCACACACACCACCACACCCCGCTCACGTGCAATCACCACCCCCACTGCCATTCACACGTCCCCTGTGTCCTCTCCCAGTGTGTCTGTGACGCCACCTCCCAAGATACACAAACGCAGGCACACACCCACCCAACAGCCATCCACCTCACGAACCCCCTCCAGCTACCCGTCCCAGTGTTTCCCAAAAACGTTTCCTGTCCAACCTTGACCTCTTTCCCACACCTCCCCCACCCCGTCCATCTCCTAGGGCCCGACTCTCCAGGTCCCAACCTAGCACCTCAATCACAACATCTCCGGGACCAGTGGTGCCTGTAGTCACCGGAATCTGGAGTGCACCGGCCACCAGGGCAGCCAGTGTGGCACGAAGCCACAGCACGGACAGTCCCCCACCTGTGAAGCATCAAAAGTTGGGCAGTGCCCGGCGGGAGAGGGAGAAGACTCCAGCCACCAAAGCCGCTCCCAGGGGTCCAGGTGGGAGTGTAGAGTCAGCTGCGACACCTTCCAAGGTGGGGAAGGGCCACAAGAAAGTCAGCAGGTCTGGGAAGAGCAGCACGATGGAGAAGGCCGCCATCATCCCCGCTGCCCAGGAGCCCACCGCCATCATCCCCACTGCCCAGGAGGCCACCGCCAGCACCTGCCCTGCTGCCCAAGAGGCCACCGCCAGCACCTGCCCTGCTGCCCAAGGCCACGGCCAGCACCTGCCCTGCTGCCCAAGAGGCCAGCACCTGCCCTGCTGCCCAAGAGGCCACCGCCAGCACCAGCCCCGCTGGGCCAGACAGGACCACCAGCACCAGCCCCGCTGGGCCAGAGAGGACCGCCAGCACCAGCCCATGGGCCAGAAAGGACCGCCAGCACCAGCCCCGCTGGGCCAGAGAGGACCGCCAGCACCAGCCCAGCTGGGCCAGACAGGACCGCTAGCACCAGCCCCGCTGGCCCAGAGAGGACCGCCAGCACCAGCCCCGCTGGGCCATGAAGGACCACCAGCAGCTGAGTCACTGCAAAGGACACCGCCACCACAAGCACCGCTGAACAGGCCACCGCTGCCACAAGCACCGCTGAACCGGGCACCGCCGCCACAAGCACCGCTAAACAGGGCACCGCCACCACAAGCACCGCTGAACAGGGCACCGCCGCCACATGCACCGCTGGCCCATGAGCGCCAAGGGCACTGACGCTACCGAGTCCGTCACGAGCAGGATGAGGCACTCTGGGCACCAAGCCCCCTCCAGAACCAGTGGAGAGATCCATCCACTACCTCAGTCTTTGGCAGGATGAAGCACTCTGGGCACCAAGCCCCCTACAGAACCAGTGGAGAGATCCATCCACTACCTCAGTCCTTGGCAGGATGAAGCACTCTGGGCACCAAGCCCCCTCCAGAACCAGGGGAGAGATCCGTCCACTACCTCAGTCCTTGGCAGAATAAAGCACTCTGGGCACCAAACCCCCTCCAGAACCAGTGGAGAGATCCATCCACTACCTCAGTCCTTGGCAGGATGAAGCACTCTGGGCACACGGCCCCCTCCAGAACCAGTGGAGACTGTCATCCACTTGAGAGACTGTGGCTTTGGACTCCCCAGGATGCAGCAGTGGGCAACCCACCCACTGTAGAGACTTGAGAGACTGTGGCTTTGCACTCCCCAGGATGCAGCAGTGTGCAAACCACCCACAGTAGAGACTTGAGAGACTGTGGCTTTGCACTCCCCAGGAATGAACAGTGGGCAAACCACCCACTGTAGAGACTTGTGAGACTGTGGCTTTGCACTCTCCAGGATTGAACAGTGGGCAAACCACCCACTGTGGAGACTGTGGCTTTGCACTCCCCAGGATTGAACAGTGGGCAAACCACCCACTGTAGAGACTTGAGAGACTGTGGCTTTCCACTCCCCAGGATGGAACAGTGGGCAAACCATCCACTGTAGAGACTTGAGAAACTGTGGCTTTGCACTCCCCAGGATTGAACAGTGGGCAAACCACCCACTGTAGAGACTTGTGAGACTGTGGCTTTGCACTCCTCAGGATTGAACAGTGGGCAAACTTAGAGAGACTGTGGCTTTGCACTCCACAGGATTGAACAGTGGGCATGTTGCCCCCTCGTGGATTTGGTGTTGTGTACTCAACCGGCTGAGGTGCCCCCCTTTTCCCTCCACCTGAGGTGCCTGTTTTATTGCTATCTGATGCCCCTGCAGTGTTCTCTCTGCCATGGTCGGGGATCTTGTGTTGGCCTCGCCCATACCGTGTGGGTCCAGTGTTCCACGGACTTCAATTGTGCGCTACCTGGACTACTATTCTTGGTGTATATTTTGTTTATAGTTTATATATATATTTTTGCGTACTGGATTTTAATATATTACAATGGTTACACTCATTTTCTTTGGTCTTTGCATTCTTCCGGGGAGGTTGGGGGGTGTAACTATAATGTATCATGATGTATTAGTGTGTGTGTTGTCGTGGGTGAGGGTGGGGGTGGGGGTGTTGCGTGTTGCGTGTGTGTGTCCCTGTTTCTTCCCTCCTCTGTGTCGTAGGTGCAGTACTCACCGTGGTCTTCGCCGCCGGCGTTTGTGCTCCTGGTAGAGGAGCAAGAAGATAAGGGCTGGCAGGATCTGCAGCTCTGGTTCCATGGCGTCCTGGTTCCTCGTGGGGTGTGTAGAGGTGAGCGTTTTCCATTCGAGGTCCTGTTACTGCTGTGTTTTTGTCCGTGGTGAATCCGCCCCGGAAAAGGTGGCGGATTGGTAGGTTGTGATACTGTGGGCGGTACTTTGTCCCCAGCCTGTCTGTTGGCGGTGACCGCCAAGCTGTTTGTTTGTACCGCCGTGGCGGTCGGAGTGTTAAAGTGGCTGTCTTTGTTGGCGGTTTCTGCCACAATCGTAATTCCAATTTTTTTACCGCCGGCCTGTTGCCGGTCTTACTGCCGCTTTAACACCGTCCGCCAGGGTTGTAATGACCACCTTTAAGTACTGCCTTGACTAGAGGTCCCAAGTTTCACACAAAAAACCCTAAACTGGAGCAGTACAACACGCAAGGGCCTCGGACACTTGGCAGCTATGGGCTTTCCATGTGTACTCGATAAAAATGCACGTGTGCAGACTTGTAGACTAGGTGTGGAAATGAAGCACACATGTGCGTCTGAACATTTATCCTAATATGGTGTGTTTCTTCAGGATACAAATATAGGCCCATATTTATACTTTTTTTAGCGCCGCATTTGCGCCGCTTTTTGACACGAAAGTGGCGCAAACTTACAAAATACAATTGTATTTTGTACGTTTGCACAGCTTTTGCGTAAAAAAATGACGCGAAAGCGGTGCTAAAAAAGTATAAATATGGTTCATCTAACCTTCTCCTCGACCCTGTTGGGAGCTGCTGTCATGTTTGCACCCTGGAAGGAGACTTGTCCGTCCCTCTGAGAGGAGTACACTGGCGGCCGTTCCCAGTATGGTCGGTGAGCACCCACAAAGTGTGAGGGTGGCGGGTCACCGACCTCCACTGGTGGACGCTCCCAGGAATGATCCCAGTGCCGCCAAGCCCGGAGATTCACGGGGCAAAAGTACACACAATGACAACCAGAGACCAACCCACCAAAGTACACGCAATGGCAACCAGAGACCGACACAGCAAAGTACACGCAATGACAACCAGAGACCAACACACCAAAGTACAGGCAATGACAACCAGAGACCAGCACACCAAAGTACAGGCAATGACAACCAGAGACCGACCCACCAAAGTACAGGCAATGACAACCAGAGACCGACACCCCAAAGTACACGCAATGACAACCAGAGACCAACACTCCAAAGTACAGGCAATGACAACCAGAGACCAACACACCAAAGTACAGACAATGACAACCAGAGACCGACCCACCAAAGTACACGCAATGGCAACCAGAGACCAACACACCAAAGTACAGGCAATGACAACCAGAGACCGACACACCAAAGTACAGGCAATGACAAGCAGAGACCGATACACCAAAGTACACGCAATGGCAACCAGAGACCGACCCACCAAAGTACAGGCAATGACAACCAGAGACCAACACACCAAAGTACACGCAATGACAACCAGAGACCAACACTCCAAAGTACAGGCAATGACAACCAGAGACCAACACACCAAAGTACAGGCAATGACAAGCAGAGACCAACACACCAAAGTACAGGCAATGACAACCAGAGACCGACCCACCAAAGTACAGGCAATGACAACCAGAGACCAACACACCAAAGTACAGGCAATGACAACCAGAGACCGACACCCCAAAGTACACGGAATGACAACCAGAGACCAACACTCCAAAGTACAGGCAATGACAACCAGAGACCAACACACCAAAGTACAGGCAACAACAAGCAGAGACCAACACACCAAAGTACAGGCAATGACAACCAGAGACCGACCCACCAAAGTACAGGCAATGACAACCAGAGACCGACACCCCAAAGTACACGCAATGACAACCAGAGACCAACACTCCAAAGTACAGGCAATGACAACCAGAGACCGACACCCCAAAGCACACGGAATGACAACCAGAGACCAACACTCCAAAGTACAGGCAATGACAACCAGAGACCAACACACCAAAGTACAGGCAATAACAAGCAGAGACCAACACACCAAAGTACAGGCAATGACAACCAGAGACCGACCCACCAAAGTACAGGCAATGACAACCAGAGACCGACACCCCAAAGTACACGCAATGACAACCAGAGACCAACACTCCAAAGTACAGGCAATGACAACCAGAGACCAACACACCAAAGTACAGGCAATGACAAGCAGAGACCAACACACCAAAGTACAGGCAATGACAACCAGAGACCGACCCACCAAAGTACAGGCAATGACAACCAGAGACCAACACACCAAAGTACAGGCAATGACAACCAGAGACCGACACCCCAAAGTACACGGAATGACAACCAGAGACCAACACTCCAAAGTACAGGCAATGACAACCAGAGACCAACACACCAAAGTACAGGCAATAACAAGCAGAGACCAACACACCAAAGTACAGGCAATGACAACCAGAGACCGACCCACCAAAGTACAGGCAATGACAACCAGAGACCGACACCCCAAAGTACACGCAATGACAACCAGAGACCAACACTCCAAAGTACAGGCAATGACAACCAGAGACCAACACACCAAAGTACAGGCAATGACAAGCAGAGACCAACACACCAAAGTACAGGCAATGACAACCAGAGACCGACCCACCAAAGTACAGGCAATGACAACCAGTGACCAACACACCAAAGTACAGGCAATGACAACCAGAGACCGACACCCCAAAGTACACGGAATGACAACCAGAGACCAACACTCCAAAGTACAGGCAATGACAACCAGAGACCAACACACCAAAGTACAGGCAATAACAAGCAGAGACAGATACACCAAAATGCACACAATGCGAACTAGAGACCAACACAACAAAGTACACACAATGCGAACTAGAGACCGACACACCAAACTACATGCAATGACAACCAGAGACCAACACACCAAAGTGCACGCAATGCTAACTGGAGACCGGCACACCAAAGTGCACACAATGACAGAGACCAACACACCAAAGTACACGCAATGAAAACCAGAGACCAACACACTAAAGTGCACGCAATGACAAGCAGAGACCGACACACCAAAGTGCACACCGTGAGGAGAACCAGAGACCAACACACAAAAGTACATGCAAAGACAAGCAGAGACCGACACACCAAAGTGCACACAATGCGAACTAGAGACCAACACACCAAAGTGCACGCAATGACAACCAGAGACCAACACACCAAAGTACACACAATGACAAGCAGGGACCGACACACCAAAGTACACACAATGAGAACCCGAGACCAACACACCAAAGTACACACAATAAGAACCACAGACCAACACACCAAAGTGCACGCAATGACAAGAAGAGACCGGCACACCAAAGTGCACACACTCCTAACAAGAGACCAACACACCAAAGTACACGCAATGACAAGCAGAGACTGACACACCAAAGTGCACACAATGCAAACTAGAGACCAACACACCAAGGTGCACACAATGACAACCAGACTCACACACCAGAGAGCACGCAATGACAACCAGAGATCAATAAACAACAGTAAGCACAAAAACATCCACAGACCAACACACAAAACTTCACAGAGACAACAGACTAACACACCATATACACAATGACAAGCAGAGGCAGCACACCAAAGTACACACAATGTTAACCAGAGAACAACACACCGAAGTATACACAACCACAACCAGAGACCAACACACCAAATGTTATTTGAAAAAGGCACGAGTATGCGGACGTGCAGCAGACACGCCACGTGCGCGCTCAAGGCAAGCCCGTCTGCACCCATCCGCGCCAGACCGGGTCTAGGGGCTAGTTCCCCTGCCCGATCTGACCCAGATTACAGTCCCAAAGAGGTTATTTCTCAACTCACAGGCAGACCAGTCAGACCTGATACAGAAATAGATAGGGGTAGCCACACCATCACAAACTTAACAGTTGTCCAGGAAAACAACTGGGGGACAAGGCAAAATAATGGGCCAATAAACCACAGTCAACTATTATCTAAATATACCCTCTTGATGGCTAACTGCAGGTCTTTGACAGCGCATAAACTAGATATTAACCTTCTTCTCTCAACAAAAAAAACCTCAGTCCTTTTCCTTACAGACACCTGGCTCCAGGAGGGCTCTGGCCCTGACAGCACTGGGATTGCCCCACCCCATTCAATTCCAAGATTAGATAGATCTTCTGGTACAGGTGGAGGAATCGCATCATCTGCAATGCCAGACAGAAACCAACACACTAAAGAACATGCAATGACTTTAAAAGAATAACACACAAAAGTATACACAACAACAACCATAGCCCGACGCACCTAATACAGACAATGACAACCAGAGGCCAACTGTAGGAAAGTACCATCTTGCCTGGCATGTTACCCCCATTTTTCACTGTATATATGTTGTTTTAGTTGTATGTGTCACTGGGACCCTGTTCACCAGGGCCCCAGTGCTCATAAGTGTGCCTGAATGTGTTACCTGTGTAGTGACTAACTGTCTCACTGAGGCTCTGCTAACCAGAACCTCAGTGGTTATGCTCTCTCATTTCTTTCAAATTGTCACTGACAGGCTAGTGACCAATTTTACAAATTTACATTGGCTTACTGGAACTCCCTTATAATTCCCTAGTATATGGTACTGAGGTACCCAGGGTATTGGGGTTCCAGGAGATCCCTATGGGCTGCAGCATTTCTTTTGCCACCCATAGGGAGCTCTGACAATTCTTACACAGGCCTGCCACTCCAGCCTGAGTGAAATAACGTCCACGTTATTTCACAGCCATTTTACACTGCACTTAAGTAACTTATAAGTCACCTATATGTCTAACCTTTACCTGGTAAAGGTTGGGTGCTAAGTTACTTAGTGTGAGGGCACCCTGGCACTAGCCAAGGTGCCCCCACATTGTTCAGGGCCAATTCCCCGGACTTTGTGAGTGCGGGGACACCATTACACGCGTGCACTACATATAGGTCACTACCTATATGTAGCTTCACAATGGTAACTCCGAATATGGCCATGTAATATGTCTATGATCATGGAATTGGCCCCTCTATACCATCCTGGCATAGTTGGCACAATCCCATGATCCCAGTGGTCTGTAGCACAGACCCTGGTACTGCCAAACTGCCTTTCCCGGGGTTTCACTGCAGCTGCTGCTGCTGCCAACCCCTCAGACAGGCATCTGCCCTCCTGGGGTCCAGCCAGGCCTGGCCCAGGATGGCAGAACAAAGAACTTCCTCTGAGAGAGGGTGTTACACCCTCTCCCTTTGGAAAATGGTGTGAAGGCAGGGGAGGAGTAGCCTCCCCCAGCCTCTGGAAATGCTTTCTTGGGCACAGATGTGCCCAATTCTGCATAAGCCAGTCTACACCGGTTCAGGGACCCCTTAGCCCTGCTCTGGCGCGAAACTGGACAAAGGAAAGGGGAGTGACCACTCCCCTGACCTGTACCTCCCCTGGGAGGTGCCCAGAGCTCCTCCAGTGTGCTCCAGACCTCTGCCATCTTGGAAACAGAGGTGCTGCTGGCACACTGGACTGCTCTGAGTGGCCAGTGCCACCAGGTGACGTCAGAGACTCCTTGTGATAGGCTCCTTCAGGTGTTGCTAGCCTATCCTCTCTCCTAGGTAGCCAAACCCTCTTTTCTGGCTATTTAGGGTCTCTGTCTCTTGGGATTCCTTAGATAACGAATGCAAGAGCTCATCCGAGTTCCTCTGCATCTCTCTCTTCACCTTCTGCCAAGGAATCGACTGCTGACCGCGCTGGAAGCCTGCAAAACTGCAACATAGTAGAAAAGACGACTACTGCAACTCTGTAACGCTGATCCTGCCGCCTTCTCGACTGTTTTCCTGGTGGTGCATGCTGTGGGGGTAGTCTGCCTCCTCTCTGCACTAGAAGCTCCGAAGAAATCTCCCGTGGGTCGACGGAATCGTCCCCCTGCAACCGCAGGCACCAAAAAGCTGCATTACCGGTCCCTTGGGTCTCCTCTCAGCACGACGAGCGAGGTCCCTCGAATCCAGCAACTCTGTCCAAGTGACTCCCACAGTCCAGTGACTCTTCAGTCCAAGTTTGGTGGAGGTAAGTCCTTGCCTCACCTCGCTAGACTGTATTGCAGGGAACCGCGACTTTTGCAGCTACTCCGGCCCCTGTGCACTTCCGGCGGAAATCCTTCATGCACAGCCAAGCCTGGGTCCACGGCACTCTAACCTGCATTGCACGACTTTCTAAGTTGGTCTCCGGCGACGTGGGCCTCCTTTGTGCAACTTCGGGTGAGCACCATTTCATGCATCCTCGTAGTGCCTGTTTCTGGCACTTCTCCAGGTGCTACCTGCTGCTAAGAGGGCTCCTTGTCTTGCTCGACATCCCCTCTACCTCCTGGTTCAATTTGCGACCTCCTGGTCTCTCCTGGGCCACAGCAGCGTCCAAAAACGCTAACCGCACGATTTGCAGCTAGCAAGGCTTGTTGGCGTTCTTTTGGCGGCAAAACACTTCTGCACGACTCTACAAGGCAAGTGGGATCCGTCCTCCAAAGGGAAAGTCTCTATCCCTTTCCGTTCCTGTGGAAACCGCAGCTTCTTCTGTCCAGTAGAAGCTTCTTTGCACCCGCAGCTGGCATTTCCTGGGCATCTGCCCATCTCCGACTTGCTTGTGACTTTTGGACTTGGTCCCCTTGTTCCACAGGTACCCCAGATTGGAAATCCAGCATTGTTGCATTGTTGGTTTGTGTCTTTCCTGCCTTATTCCCCTATCACAACTTCTTTGTCCTTTGGGGAACTTTAGTGCACTTTGCACTCACTTTTCAGGGTCTTGGGGTGGGCTATTTTTCTAACCCTTACTATTTTCTAATAGTCCCAGCGACCCTCTACAAGGTCACATAGGTTTGGGGTGCATTCGTGGTTCGCATTCCACTTTTGGAGTATATGGTTTGTGTTGCCCCTATCCCTATGTTTCCCCATTGCATCCTATTGTAACTATACATTGTTTGCACTGTTTTCTAAGACTATACTGCAGATTTCTGGTATTGTGTATATATATCTTGTGTATATTTCCTATCCTCTCACTGAGGGTACACTCTGAAATACTTTGGCATATTGTCATAAAAATAAAGTACCTTTATTTTTAGTATAACTGTGTATTGTGTTTTCTTATGATATTGTGCATATGACACTAAGTGGTACTGTAGTAGCTTCACACGTCTCCTAGTTCAGCCTAAGCTGCTCTGCTAAGCTACTATTATCTCTCAGCCTAAGCTGCTAGACACCCTATACACTAATAAGGGATAACTGGGCCTGGTGCAAGGTGCAAGTACCCCTAGGTACTCACTACAAGCCAGTCCAGCCTCCTACATTGGTTGTGCAGCGGTGGGATAAGTGCTTTGAGACTACTTACCACTCTTGTCATTGTACTTTTCATAAGAGAAAAATATACAAAACAAGTTCAGTGTATATACACATTGCCAAAAAGTTTTGCATTTCCTCTTTTCACTCTTTTCTAAGTGCTGAAAAGTACTTCTAACTTTCTAAAAAGTTCTAAAAAGTTTTAAAAGTTTTTTTTCTCTGTCTTTCTAAAAGCTCTGACAAACTTTTTTCTCTTTTTCTATCACTTTAACTCTCTCTAAAAATGTCTGGCACAGGCCAAAATGTTGATCTGTCCAAACTTGCATATGACCACCTTAGCTGGAAAGGAGCAAGGAGTCTCTGTGTAGAGAGAGGTTTGAGTGTAGGGAAGAATCCTTCCTTGGAATTGTTACTTAACATGCTTAGAGAACAAGATAAGGCAAGAAGTGCCCCATCTGTTGAAAAAGTAGCTAATGGTTCCCAATCTGATCCAGGGACTCCCCCAGGAAAAGATTCAGGAAATAAACTTCTCAGCCTGCCCATTAATAGACAGTCTAGCATAGTTGGTACAGAGGTTGAATCACACCATACTGATGGTGTGCTCTCACACTATACTGTTAGCCAAGCTGTTAGGGTGCCCTCTGTAAGGGACAGGTCTCCTTCTGTTCATTCTCATCATACTTCTGTGTCTAGGAATGTCCCTCCCACCCACCCCGATGACAGATTGTTAGAAAGGGAGCTCAATAGATTGAGAGTGGAACAAACCAGACTGAAGCTCAAGAAGCAACAGCTGGATTTGGATAGACAGACTTTATAAGTAGAGAAGGAGAGACAGAAACTGGGTTTAGAAACCCATGGTGGCAGCAGCAGTATTCCCCATGGTCATCCTGCAAAAGAGCATGATTCCAGGAATCTGCATAAGATAGTTCCCCCTCATAAGGAGGGGGATGACATTAACAAGTGGTTTGCTGCACTTGAGAGGGCCTGTGCTGTACAGGATGTCTCTCAAAGGCAGTGGGCTGCTATCCTATGGCTATCATTTAGTGGAAAAGGTAGGGATAGGCTCCTTACTGTAAAAGAAAATGAAGCTAATGATTACAACGTTCTTAAGAATGCACTCCTGGATGGTTATGGCTTAACCACTGAACAATACAGGATAAAGTTCAGAGAGACCAAAAAGGAGTCTTCACAAGACTGGGTTGATTTCATTGACCATTCAGTGAAGGCCTTGGAGGGGTGGTTACATGGCAGTAAAGTTACTGATTATGACAGCCTGTATAACTTGATCCTGAGAGAGCATATTCTTAATAATTGTGTGTCTGATTTGTTGCACCAGTACTTGGTGGACTCTGATCTGACCTCTCCCCAAGAATTGGGAAAGAAGGCAGACAAATGGGTCAGAACAAGGGTGAACAGAAAAGTTCATACAGGGGGTGACAAAGATGGCAACAAGAAGAAGGATGGTAAGTCTTCTGACAAGGGTGGGGACAAATCAAAAAATGAGTCTTCATCAGGCCCACAAAAACACTCTGGTGGGGGTGATGGGCCAAAATCCTCTTCTAATCAAAACAAAGAAAAGAAACCATGGTGCTATTTATGTAAAATAAAAGGCCATTGGACAACAGATCCCAGTTGTCCAAAGAAAAGCACCAAGCCTCCTACCACTACAACCCCTACTGCTACACCTAGTGTCCCTACTAATAGCAGTGGTGGTGGGAGCAAACCTACTAATAGCCAATCCAAGGGAGTAGCTAGGCTCACTATTGGTAACTTAGTTGGGGTTGGCCTTGTTAGGGAGGCCACAGAGGCTGTGTTAGTCTCTGAGGGGGCTATTGATTTAGCCACCTTAGTTGCTTGTCCCCTTAATATGGATAAGTACAAGCAGCTACCCCTAATAAATGGTGTTGAGGTTCAGGCCTACAGGGACACTGGAGCCAGTGTAACTATGGTCATAGAGAAACTGGTCCACCCTGAACAACACCTACTTGGTCACCAGTACCAAGTAACCGATGCTCACAACAACACACTTAGCCACCCCATGACTGTTGTAAATCTCAACTGGGGGGGGGTTACTGGTCCAAAGAAAGTTGTGGTAGCTTCAGATTTACCTGTAGACTGTCTATTAGGGAATGATTTGGAGACATCAGCTTGGTCAGATGTGGAGTTGGAGGCCCATGCAGCAATGCTGGGCATCCCAGGGCATATTTTTGCGTTGACAAGGGCTCAGGCCAAAAAGCAAAAAGGACAGGGAAGCTTGGATCCTGGAACAATGGACCAAGTGCTCCCTAAAACTAGGGCTAGTAGAAGCAAACCACTTCCTACTATCCCTCCCTCTATAGTGGATTCTACTTCTTAGGAAGAAGAATTCCCTCCCTGTGCAGAACCTACACCAGAGGAGCTTCAAGCAGACACTGCTGAGCTTTTGGGTGAAGGGGGGCCTGCCAGGGAGGAGCTGAGTGTGGCACAGCAAACCTGTCCCACATTAGAGGGTCTAAGACAGCAAGCTGTCAAACAGGCTAATGGGGATGTCAGTGACTCTCACAGAGTTTACTGGGAGGACAACCTCTTGTACACTGAGGCAAGGGATCCTAAACCTGGAACTGCCAGGAGATTAGTGATCCCTCAGGAGTACAGAAAGTTCCTCCTAACTCTTGCACACGACATTCCCCTAGCTGGGCACCTAGGACAAATTAAAACTTGGGACAGATTGGTTCCCTTGTTTCATTGGCCTAGGATGTCTGAGGACACAAAAGGTTTTTGTAAGTCCTGTGAAACCTGTCAAGCCAGTTGCAAGACAGGTGGCACTCCAAAGGCACCCCTTATTCCACTGCCTGTGGTTGGGGTACCCTTTGAAAGGGTAGGGGTTGACATAGTTGGCCCCCTTGACCCTCCTACTGCTTCAGGCAATAGGTTTATCTTGGTGTAGTGGACCATGCCACAAGATATCCTGAAGCAATTCCTTTAAGGACCACTACAGCACCTGCAGTGGCAAAGGCCCTCCTGGGAATATTTTCTAGGGTGGGCTTCCCAAAGGAAGTAGTATCAGACAGAGGAAGCAATTTCATGTCTGCATACTTAAAGGCCATGTGTAAGGAGTGTGGTGTAACTTACAAGTTCACTACACCCTATCATCCACAAACAAATGGACTGGTGGAGAGATTTAATAAAACTCTCAAAGGCATGATTATGGGTCTCCCTGAAAAACTCCGCAGGAGATGGGATATTCTGCTACCATGCCTCCTTTTTGCCTACAGGGAGGTACCCCAGAAGGGAGTGGGCTTCAGCCCCTTTGAACTTCTTTTTGGACACCCTGTTAGGGGTCCACTCACACTTGTAAAGGAGGGTTGGGAACAACTTTTAAAAGCTCCTAAACAAGATATTGTGGATTATGTACTTGGCCTCAGATCAAGGATGGCTGAGTATATGAAAAAGGCCAGTAAAAACCTTCAGGCCAGCTAAGAGCTCCAGAAGCAATGGCATGATCAGAAGGCTGTTTTGGTTCAGTACAAACCAGGGCAGAAAGTGTGGGTCTTGGAGCCTGTGGCCCCAAGAGCACTCCAAGATAAATGGAGTGGACCCCACATAATTGTTGAAAAGAAGGGTGAAGTCACCTACTTAGTTGACTTAGGCACTGCAGGAGTCCCCTTAGGGTGCTCCATGTCAATCGCCTGAAACCCTACTATGACAGGGCTGATCTCACCCTGCTCATGGCAACTGATGAGGGACAGGAAGAAGACAGTGATCCTCTACCTGATCTCTTCTCTTCCACAGAACAAGATGCTCTTTTTTTTTTTTTTTTTTTTTGTCCCCATAATTATCACCCATGCTTTGGTAGAAGAAAAATGGTACCGGACGGGGGAAACGTAACCCTTGGGTCGTCCCGTTTGGTCTACGTTTTATTATTCTCCCAATCGTATGCCATCAACCAGGATATACTATTTTCTATGAAACCTAGTCATAACCAAAGCATCGCCCAGTATTGGGTAAGGGGAGTACTAATCATTGGACTTAAGTTGCACGAGGAGGAGACCAGACAGCAAAAAAAAAAAAAAAAAGAAAAAAAAAAAAAAGAAAGAAAAAGGAGAAATAATATACTATTGGTAGACATTTTCCCAATTCATCCAGAAGTTATCCCTTCTAGAAAGGGGACCTCGTTGTTCCATTCTGCACATTCGATTTACAGATATTCGCCAATCCTTAGAACGGGGGGGAAAGGGGTCAACCCATTTACGACAAATTTCTCGTCTAGCCAAAAGTATTAATACAAACAACAGGTGTTCCTGATGTGCTGACAATTTTTGATAATTCATACCCTGTTCACTGACCCCAAACACCACCATAGAGAGATCCAATTTTACGTTCACATTAAATATTATCTTTAGAGTGTTTCCTATCTCCTCCCAATATTCCCACAACTTTGAACATTGCCAAAACATGTGTATATCGTTTGCCTTATTGTCACCACACCTCGGACAGTTTTTCTGAGTTTTCCCGATAGCTGTTAATCTGGCCGGCGTCCAGTAAACCCTATGAAGTGTGAACAAATGGTTTTTCTTCAACTCTGCCGGGCTGGTCGTGAACCACAATTCTGAGCAGGACCTATACCATAAAGATTTCACATCTAGCGTTGGAAAGATCCAGAACAAGATGCTCTTGTGGAAGGTGTAGTTTTGGCTGATTGTCTTACTGCTCAGCAGAAAGACCATTGCATAAACCTCCTAGATCAATTCTCTGAACTCTTCTCTACTGTGCCAGGTACCACTTCTTGGTGTGAGCACACTATAGATACTGGAGACAGTTTACCTGTCAAAAGTAAGATCTATAGGCAGCCTGACCATGTCAGGGACTGCATAAAGCAAGAGGTGCAGAAAATGTTAGAACTAGGAGTGGTTGAGCACTCTGAAAGTCCATGGGCTTCTCCTGTGGTACTT
The DNA here is from genome assembly GCF_031143425.1 of Pleurodeles waltl. Lineage (NCBI taxonomy): Eukaryota > Metazoa > Chordata > Amphibia > Caudata > Salamandridae > Pleurodeles > Pleurodeles waltl. Next base: position 38,278,116 of record NC_090438.1, on the reverse strand, counting down.
GTACCAAAACCCCATTCCAAAGATGGAAAGAAGGAAATGCGGTTTTGTGTAGACTATAGAGGTCTCAACCTGGTAACCAAAACTGATGCTCACCCTATACCCAGGGCAGATGAGCTCATAGATACACTGGCATCTGCCAAGTATCTAAGCACTTTTGATTTGACTGCAGGGTATTGGCAGATCAAATTGTCAGAAGATGCTAAACCTAAAACTGCATTTTCAACCATTGGAGGCCATTACCAATTTACAGTAATGCCTTTTGGTTTGAAAAATGCACCTGCCACTTTTCAAAGGTTGGTGAACACAGTCCTGCAAGGGCTGGAGGCTTTCAGTGCAGCATATTTGGACGATACAGCTGTCTTTAGCTCCAGCTGGGATGATCACCTGGTCCACCTATGGAAAGTTTTAAAGGCCCTGCAAAAGGTAGGCCTCACTATCAAGGCTTAAAAGTGCCAGATAGGGCAGGGGAAGGTGGTTTATCTGGGACACCTTGTTGGTGGGGAACAGATTGCACCACTACAGGGGAAAATCCAAACTATTATAGATTGGGTTCCCCCTACTACTCAGACTCAGGTGAGAGCCTTCCTAGGCCTCACTGGGCATTACAGGAGGTTCATTAAGAACTATGGCTCCATTGCAGCCCCTCTTAATGACCTCACATCCAAAAAGATGCCTAAAAAGGTATTGTGGACAGCTAGCTGTCAGAAAGCTTTTGAGGAGCTGAAGCAGGCCATGTGCTCTGCACCTGTCCTGAAAAGCCCTTGTTACTCTAAAAAATTCTATGTCCAAACTGATGCATCTGAATTAAGAGTAGGGGCAGTCCTATCACAACTTAATTCTGAGGGCCAGGATCAACCTGTTGCTTTTATTAGTAGGAGGTTGACCCCTAGAGAAAAGCGTTGGTCTGCCATAGAGAGGGAGGCCTTTGCTGTGGTCTGGGCTCTGAAGAAGTTGAGGCCATACCTGTTTGGCACTCACTTCATTGTTCAGACAGACCACAAACCTCTACTTTGGCTAAAACAAATGAAAGGTGAAAATCCTAAATTGTTGAGGTGGTCCATATCCCTACAGGGAATGGACTATACAGTGGAACATAGACCTGGGAGTAGCCACTCCAATGCAGATGGACTCTCCAGATATTTCCACTTAGACAATGAAGACTCATCAGGTCATGGCTAGTCTTATTGTCCTTCGTTTGGGGGGGGGTTGTGTAGGAAAGTACCATCTTGCCTGGCATGTTACCCCCATTTTTCACTGTATATATGATGTTTTAGTTGTATGTGTCACTGGGACCCTGTTCACCAGGGCCCCAGTGCTCATAAGTGTGCCTGAATGTGTTACCTGTGTAGTGACTAACTGTCTCACTGAGGCTCTGCTAACCAGAACCTCAGTGGTTATGCTCTCTCATTTCTTTCAAATTGTCACTGACAGGCTAGTGACCAATTTTACCAATTTACATTGGCTTACTGGAACACCCTTATAATTCCCTAGTATATGGTACTGAGGTACCCAGGGTATTGGGGTTCCAGGAGATCCCTATGGGCTGCAGCATTTCTTTTGCCACCCATAGGGAGCTCTGACAATTCTTACACAGGCCTGCCACTGCAGCCTGAGTGAAATAACGTCCACGTTATTTCACAGCCATTTTACACTGCACTTAAGTAACTTATAAGTCACCTATATGTCTAACCTTTACCTGGTAAAGGTTGGGTGCTAAGTTACTTAGTGTGAGGGCACCCTGGCACTAGCCAAGGTGCCCCCACATTGTTCAGGGCCAATTCCCCGGACTTTGTGAGTGCGGGGACACCATTACACGCGTGCACTACATATAAGTCACTACCTATATGTAGCTTCACAATGGTAACTACGAATATGGCCATGTAATATGTCTATGATCATGGAATTGCCCCCTCTATACCATCCTGGCATAGTTGGCACAATCCCATGATCCCAGTAGTCTGTAGCACAGACCCTGGTACTGCCAAACTGCCTTTCCCGGGGTTTCACTGCAGCTGCTGCTGCTGCCAACCCCTCAGACAGGCATCTGCCCTCCTGGGGTCCAGCCAGGCCTGGCCCAGGATGGCAGAACAAAGAACTTCCTCTGAGAGAGGGTGTTACACCCTCTCCCTTTGGAAAATGGTGTGAAGGCAGGGGAGGAGTAGCCTCCCCCAGCCTCTGGAAATGCTTTCTTGGACACAGATGTGCCCAATTCTGCATAAGCCAGTCTACACCGGTTCAGGGACCCCTTAGCCCTGCTCTGGCGCGAAACTGGACAAAGGAAAGGGGAGTGACCACTCCCCTGACCTGTACCTCCCGTGGGAGGTGCCCAGGGCTCCTCCAGTGTGCTCCAGACCTCTGCCATCTTGGAAACAGAGGTGCTGCTGGCACACTGGACTGCTCTAAGTGGCCAGTGCCACCAGGTGACGTCAGAGACTCCTTGTGATAGGCTCCTTCAGGTGTTGCTAGCCTATCCTCTCTCCTAGGTAGCCAAACCCTCTTTTCTGGCTATTAAGGGTCTCTGTCTCTTGGGATTCCTTAGATAACGAATGCAAGAGCTCATCCGAGTTCCTCTGCATCTCTCTCTTCACCTTCTGCCAAGGAATCGACTGCTGACCGCGCTGGAATCCTGCAAAACTGCAACATAGTAGCAAAGACGACTACTGCAACTCTGTAACGCTGATCCTGCCGCCTTCTCGACTGTTTTCCTGGTGGTGCATGCTGTGGGGGTAGTCTGCCTCCTCTCTGCACTAGAAGCTCCGAAGAAATCTCCCGTGGGTCGACGGAATCGTCCCCCTGCAACCGCAGGCACCAAAAAGCTGCATTACCGGTCCCTTGGGTCTCCTCTCAGCACGACGAGCGAGGTCCCTCGAATCCAGCAACTCTGTCCAAGTGACTCCCACAGTCCAGTGACTCTTCAGTCCAAGTTTGGTGGAGGTAAGTCCTTGCCTCACCTCGCTAGACTGCATTGCTGGGAACCGCGACTTTTGCAGCTACTCCGGCCCCTGTGCACTTCCGGCGGAAATCCTTCATGCACAGCCAAGCCTGGGTCCACGGCACTCTAACCTGCATTGCACGACTTTCTAAGTTGGTCTCCGGCGACGTGGGACTCCTTTGTGCGACTTCGGGTGAGCACCGTTTCACGCATCCTCGTAGTGCCTGTTTCTGGCACTTCTCCAGGAGCTACCTGCTGCTAAGAGGGCTCCTTGTCTTGCTCGATGTCCCCTCTACCTCCTGGTCCAATTTGCGACCTCCTGGTTTCTCCTGGGCCACAGCAGCATCCAAAAACGCTAACCACACGATTTGCAGCTAGCAAGGCTTGTTGGCGTTCCTTTGGCAGGAAAACACTTCTGCACAACTCTACAAGGCGAGAGGGATCCGTCCTCCAAAGGGGAAGTCTCTAGACCTTTGCATTCCTCCAGAACCGCAGCTTCTTCTGTCCAGTAGAAGCTTCTTTGCACCCGCAGCTGGCATTTCCTGGGCATCTGCCCATCTCCTACTTGCTTGTGACTTTTGGACTTGGTCCCCTTGTTCCACAGGTACCCCAGATTGGAAATCCAGCGTTGTTGCATTGTTGGTTTGTGTCTTTCCTGCCTTATTCCCCTATCACGACTTCTTTGTCCTTTGGGGAACTTTAGTGCACTTTGCACTCACTTTTCAGGGTCTTGGGGTGGGCTATTTTTCTAACCCTTACTATTTTCTAATAGTCCCAGCGACCCTCTACAAGGTCACATAGGTTTGGGGTCCATTCTGGTTCGCATTCCACTTTTGGAGTATATGGTTTGTGTTGCCCCTATCCCTATGTGTCCCCATTGCATCCTATTGTAACTATACATTGTTTGCACTGTTTTCTAAGACTATACTGCAGATTTCTGGTATTGTGTATATATATCTTGTGTATATTTCCTATCCTCTCACTGAGGGTACACTCTGAGATACTTTGGCATATTGTCATAAAAATAAAGTACCTTTATTTTTAGTATAACTGTGTATTGTGTTTTCTTATGATATTGTGCATATGACACTAAGTGGTACTGTAGTAGCGTCACACGTCTCCTAGTTCAGCCTAAGCTGCTCTGCTAAGCTACCATTATCTATCAGCCTAAGCTGCTAGACACCCTATACACTAATAAGGGATAACTGGGCCTGGTGCAAGGTGCAAGTACCCCTTGGTACTCACTACAAACCAGTCCAGCCTCCTACACCAACACATCGAAATACACACAATGAAACATACCAAAATACACACCATGACAACTAGAGACCAACACACTAAAGTGCACACAGTGACAACCAGAGACCACCACAGCAACGTCCACACAGTGACAAGCAGAGACAGGCCCTGGAGACGTCACCCTGGGACCAAGCACAAGGGTGGGAGCGCACGTACACAAACACACACACTGCACACATGAGCAGCCTGGGGCGGAGGGTTGGTGAATGACAGACACGCTGTTTGAAGGGCACAGCCTGGCAGTGGCTCGCCTTTCTTTAAATGAAAAGTTTATCAATTATTTACTATAATAATAAATAGACCTCTCTGAGGCCGTAGAGAGCTCGGCACCATTAAAAACCCAGCAGCGGCATCCAGAGCCAAAGAGCCCTGGGCAGCCTTTCATCAAACACAGGCACTGAGCTGTGCAGGACTTGAGAGGTGGAAGGAAAGAAGCGGAGCTGTGCAGGACAAGAGGAGTGAAGGGGAGAAGCTGAGCTGTGCAGGAGTAAAGGGGTGGAAGGAGAGAAGCTGAGCTGTGCAGGAGTAGAGGGGTGGAAGGAGAGAAGCGGAGCTGTGCAGGAGTAGAGGGGTGGAAGGAGAGAAGCTGAGCTGTGCAGGAGTAGATGGGTGGAAGGAGAGACGCTGACCTGTGCAGGACTAGAGGAGTGGAAGGAGGGAAGCTGAGCTGTGCAGGAGTAGAGGGGTGTAAGGTGAGAAGCTGAGCTGTGCAGGAGAAGAGGGATGGAAGGAGAGAAGCGGAGCTGTGCAGGACAAGAGGAGTGAAGGGGAGAAGCTGAGCTGTGCAGGAGTAGAGGGGTGGAAGGAGAGAAGCTGAGCTGTGCAGGAGAAGAGGGATGGAAGGAGAGAAGCAGAGCTGTGCAGGAGTAGAGGGGTGGAAGGAGAGAAGCTGAGCTGTACAGCACTAGAGGGGTGGAAGGAGGGAAGCTGAGCTGTTCAGGAGTAGAAGGTTGGAAGGAGAAAAGATGAGCTGTGCAGGAGTAGGGGGTGGAAGGAGAGATGCTGAGCTGTGCAGGAGTAGAGGGGTAGAAGGGGAGAAGCTGAGCTGTGCAGGACGAGAGGGGTGGAAGGGGAGAAGCTGAGCTGTGCAGGACTAAAGGGGTGGATGTGGAGAAGCTGAGCTGTGCAGGACTAGAGGGGTGGAAGGAGAGAAGCTCAGCTGTGCAGGAGCAGAGGGGTGGAAGGAGAGAAGCTGAGCTGTGCAGGAGTAGAGGGGTGGAAGACGTGAAGCCGAGCTGTGCAGGACTAGAGGGGTGGAAGGAGGGAACCTGAGCTGTTCAGGAGTAGAAGGTTGGAAGGAGAAAAGATGAGCTGTGCAGGAGTAGGGGGTGGAAGGAGAGATGCTGAGCTGTGCAGGAGTAGAGGGGTGGAAGGGGAGAAGCTGAGCTGCGCAGGACGAGAGGGGTGGAAGGGGAGAAGCTGAGCTGTGCAGGACTACAGGGGTGGATGGGGAGAAGCTGAGCTGTGCAGGACTAGAGGGGTGGAAGGAGAGAAGCTCAGCTGTGCAGGAGCAGAGGGGTGGAAGGAGAGAAGCTGAGCTGTGCAGGAGAAGAGGAGTGGAAGACGTGAAGCCGAGCTGTGCAGGACTAGAGGGGTGGAAGGAGAGAAGCTGAGCTGTGCAGGAGTTTAGGGGTGGAAGGAGAGAAGTTGAGCTGTGCAGGAGTAGAGGGGTGAAAGGGGAGAAGCTGAGCTGTGCAGGACTAAAAGGTTGGAAGGAGAGAAGATGAGCTGTGCAGGAGTAGAGGGGTGGAAGGAGAGATGCAGAGCTGTGCAGGAGTAGAGGTGTGGAAGGGGAGAAGCTGAGCTGTGCAGGAGTAGATGGGTGGAAGGCGAGAAGCTGAGTTGTGCAGGACTATAGGGGTGGAAGGAGAGAAACTGAACTGTGCAGGAGCAGAGGGGTGGGAGGAGAGAAAATGAGCTTTGCTGGAGTAGGGGGTGGAAAGCGATAAGCTGAGCTGTGCAGGAGTAAAAGTTTGGAAGGAGAGAAGCTGAGCTGTGCAGGAGTAGAGGGGTGGAAGGAGGGAAGCTGAGCTGTGCAGGAGTAGAGGGGTGAAAGTGGGGAAGCTGACCTGTGCAGGACTAGAGGGGTGGATGGGGAGAAGCTGAGCTGTGCAGGACTATAGGGGTGGAAGGAGAGAAGCTGAGTTATGCAGGACCAGAGGGGTGGAAGGTGAGAAGCTGAGCTGTGCAGGAGTAGTTGGGTGGAAGGCGAGAAGCTGAGTTGTGCAGGACTATAGGGGTGGAAGGAGAGAAACTGAACTGTGCAGGAGCAGAGGGGTGGGAGGAGAGAAAATGAGCTGTGCTGGAGTAGGGGGTGGAAAGCGATAAGCTGAGCTGTGCAGGAGTAAAAGTTTGGAAGGAGAGAAGCTGAGCTGTGCAGGAGTAGAGGGGTGGAAGGAGGGAAGCTGAGCTGTGCAGGAGTAGAGGGGTGGAAGGAGGGAAGCTGAGCTGTGCAGGAGTAAAGGGGTGGAAGGAGAGAAGCTGAGCTGTACAGCACTAGAAGGGTGGAAGGAGGGAAGCTGAGCTGTTCAGAAGTAGAAGGTTGGAAGGAGAAAAGATGAGCTGTGCAGGACTAGAGGGGTGGATGTGGAGAAGCTGAGCTGTGCAGGACTAGAGGGGTGGAAGGAGAGAAGCTCAGCTGTGCAGGAGCAGAGGGGTGGAAGGAGAGAAGCTGAGCTGTGCAGGAGTAGAGGGGTGGAAGACGTGAAGCCGAGCTGTGCAGGACTAGAGGGGTGGAAGGAGGGAAGCTGAGCTGTTCAGGAGTAGAAGGTTGGAAGGAGAAAAGATGAGCTGTGCAGGAGTAGGGGGTGGAAGGAGAGATGCTGAGCTGTGCAGGAGTAGAGGGGTGGAAGGGGAGAAGCTGAGCTGTGCAGGACGAGAGGGGTGGAAGGGGAGAAGCTGAGCTGTGCAGGACTACAGGGGTGGATGGGGAGAAGCTCAGCTGTGCAGGACTAGAGGGGTGGAAGGAGAGAAGCTCAGCTGTGCAGGAGCAGAGGGGTGGAAGGAGAGAAGCTGAGCTGTGAGGAGAAGAGGAGTGGAAGACGTGAAGCCGAGCTGTGCAGGACTAGAGGGGTGGAAGGAGAGAAGCTGAGCTGTGCAGGAGTTTAGGGGTGGAAGGAGAGAAGTTGAGCTGTGCAGGAGTAGAGGGGTGAAAGGGGAGAAGCTGAGCTGTGCAGGAGTAAAAGGTTGGAAGGAAAGAAGATGAGCTGTGCAGGAGCAGAGGGGTGGAAGGAGAGATGCTGAGCTGTGCAGGAGTAGAGGTGTGGAAGGGGAGAAGCTGAGCTGTGCAGGACTAGAGGGGTGAAAGTGGGGAAGCTGACCTGTGCAGGACTGGAGGGGTGGATGGGGAGAAGCTGAGCTGTGCAGGACTATAGGGGTGGAAGGAGAGAAGCTGAGCTGTGCAGGAGCAGAGGGGTGGAAGGAGAGAAGCTGAGCTGTGCAGGAGTAGATGGGTGGAAGGCGAGAAGCTGAGTTGTGCAGGACTATAGGGGTGGAAGGAGAGAAACTGAACTGTGCAGGAGCAGAGGGGTGGGAGGAGAGAAAATGAGCTGTGCTGGAGTAGGGGGTGGAAAGCGATAAGCTGAGCTGTGCAGGAGTAAAAGTTTGGAAGGAGAGAAGCTGAGCTGTGCAGGAGTAGAGGGGTGGAAGGAGGGAAGCTGAGCTGTGCAGGAGTAGAGGGGTGGGAGGAGGGAAGCTGAGCTGTGCAGGAGTAAAGGGGTGGAAGGAGAGAAGCTGAGCTGTACAGCACTAGAAGGGTGGAAGGAGGGAAGCTGAGCTGTTCAGGAGTAGAAGGTTGGAAGGAGAAAAGATGAGCTGTGCAGGAGTAGGGGGTGGAAGGAGAGATGCTGAGCTGTGCAGGAGTAGAGGGGTGGAAGGGGAGAAGCTGAGCTGTGCAGGACTAGAGGGGTGGATGGGGAGAAGGTGAGCTGTGCAGGACTAGAGGGGTGGAAGGAGAGAAGCTCAGCTGTGCAGGAGCATAGGGGTGGAAGGAGAGAAGCTGAGCTGTGCAGGAGTAGAGGGGTGGAAGACATGAAGCCGAGCTGTGCAGGACTAGAGGGGTGCAAGGAGGGAAGCTGAGCTGTTCAGGAGTAGAAGGTTGGAAGGAGAAAAGATGAGCTGTGCAGGAGTAGGGGGTGGAAGGAGAGATGCTGAGCTGTGCAGGAGTAGAGGGGTTGAAGGGGAGAAGCTGAGCTGTGCAGGACGAGAGGGGTGGAAGGGGAGAAGCTGAGCTGTGCAGGACTACAGGGGTGGATGGGGAGAAGCTGAGCTGTGCAGGACTAGAGGGGTGGAAGGAGAGAAGCTCAGCTGTGCAGGAGCAGAGGGGTGGAAGGAGAGAAGCTGAGCTGTGCAGGAGAAGAGGAGTGGAAGACGTGAAGCCGAGCTGTGCAGGACAAGAGGGGTGGAAGGAGAGAAGCTGAGCTGTGCAGGAGTTGAGGGGTGGAAGGATAGAAGTTGAGCTGTGCAGGAGTAGAGGGGTGAAAGGAGAGAAGCTGAGCTGTGCAGGAGTAAAAGGTTGGAAGGAGAGAAGATGAGCTGTGCAGGAGTAGAGGGGTGGAAGGAGAGATGCTGAGCTGTGCAGGAGTAGAGGTGTGGAAGGGGAGAAGCTGAGCTGTGCAGGACTAGAGGGGTGAAAGTGGGGAAGCTGACCTGTGCAGGACTGGAGGGGTGGATGGGGAGAAGCTGAGCTGTGCAGGACTAGAGGGGTGGAAGGAGAGAAGCTGAGCTGTGCAGGAGCAGAGGGGTGAAAGGAGAGAAGCTGAGCTGTGCAGGAGTAGATGGGTGGAAGGCGAGAAGCTGAGCTGTGCAGGACTATAGAGGTGAAAGGAGAGAAACTGAACTGTGCAGGAGCAGAGGGGTGGGAGGAGAGAAGATGAGCTGTGCTGGAGTAGGGGGACGAAGGCGATAAGCTGAGCTGTGCAGGAGTAAAAGTTTGGAAGGAGAGAAGCTGAGCTGTGCATGAGTAGAGGGGTCGAAGGAGGGAAGCTGAGCTGTGCAGGAGTAGAGGGGTGGAAGGAGGGAAGCTGAGCTGTGCAGGAGTAGAGGGGTGGAAGGCTAGAAGCTGAGCTGTGCAGGACTAGAGGGGTGTAAGAGGAGAAGCTGAGCTGTGCAAGAGTAGAATTTTGGAAGGAGAGACGCTGAGCTGTGCAGGAGCAGAGGGGTGGTAGGAGAGAAGCTGAGCTGTGCAGGAGTAGAGGGGTGAAAGGAGAGAAGCTGAACTGTGCAGGAGTAGAAGGTTCGAAGGAGAGAAGCCGAGCTGTGCAGGAGTAGATCAGTGGAAGGCGAGAAGCTGAGCTGTGCAGGAGTAGAGGGGCTGGAAGGAGAGAAGCTGAGCTGGGCAGGAGTAGAGGGGTGGAAGGAAAGAAGCTGTGATGTGCAGGAGTAGAGGTGTGGAAGGTGAGAAGCTGAGCTGTGCAGGAGTAGTAGGTTGGAAGGAGAAAAGCTGAGCTGTGCAGCAGTAGATGGGTGGAAGGAGAGAAGCTTAGCTGTGCAGGAGTAGAGGGGTGGAAGGGGAGAAGCTGAGCTGTGCTGGAGTAGAGAGGTGGAAGGAGAGAAGCTGAGCTGTGCAGGAGTAGAGGGATGGAAGGCTAGAAGCTGAGCTGTGCAGGAGTACAGAGGTGGAAGGAGAGAAGCTGAGCTGTGCAGGAGTAGAGGGGTGGAAGGAGAGAAACTGAGCTGTGAAGGTGTAGAGGGGTGGAAGACTAGAAGCTGAGCTGTGCAGGAGTAGAGAGGTGGAAGGAGGGAAGCTGAGCAGTGCAGGAGTAGAGGGGTGGAAGGAGGGAAGCTGAGCTGTGCAGGAGTAGAGGGTGGAAGGCTAGAAGCTGAGCTGTGCAGGACTAGAGGGGTGGAAGACGAGAAGCTGATCTGTGCATGAGTAGAATGTTGGAAGGACAGAAGCTGAGCTGGGCAGGAGTAGAGGGGTGGAAGGAAAGAAGCTGAGATGTGCAGGAGTAGAGGGTTGGAAGGCGAGAAGCTGAGCTGTGCAGGAGTAGTAGGTATGAAGGAGAAAAGCTGAGCTGTGCAGGAGTAGATGGGTGGAAGGAGGGAAGCTGAGCTCTGAAGGAGTAGATGGGTGGAAGGAGAGAAGCTGAGCTGTGCAGGAGTAGAGGGGTGGAAGGGGAGTAGCTGAGCTGTGCAGGAGTAGAGGGGTGGAAGGGGAGAAGGTGAGCTGTGCTGGAGTAGAGAGGTGGAAGGAGAGAGGCTGAGCTGTGCAGGAGTAGAGGGGTGGAAGGTTAGACGCTGAGCTGTGCAGGAGTAGAGAGGTGGAAGGAGAGAAGCTGATCTGTGCAGGAGTAGAGGGGTGGAAGGAGAGAAGTTGAGCTGTGCAGGTGTAGAGAAGTGGAAGGCTAGAAGCTGAGCTGTGCAGGAATAGAGAGGTGGAAGGAGACACGATGAGCTGTTTAGGAGCAGAGGGGTGGAAGGAGAGAAGCTGAGCTGTGCAGGAGTAGATAGGTGGAAGGCGAGAAGCTGAGCTGTGCAGGAGTAGATAGGTGGAAGGCGAGAAGCTGAGCTGTGCAGAAGTAGAGGGGCGGAAAGAGAGAAGCTGAGATGTGCAGGAGTAGAGGGGTGAAACCAGAGAAGCTGAACTGTGCAGGAGTAGAAGCTTTGAAGGAGAGAAGCCGAACTGTGCAGGAGTAGATCAGTGGAAGGCGAGAAGCTGAGCTGTGCAGGAGTAGAGGGGCTGGAAGGAGAGAAGCTGAGCTGGGCAGGAGTAGAGTGGTGGAAGGAAAGAAGCTGAGATGTGCAGGAGTAGAGGGGTGGAAGGCGAGAAGCTGAGCTGTGCAGGAGTAGTAGGTTGGAAGGAGAAAAGCTGAGCTGTGCAGCAGCAGATGGGTGGAAGGAGGGAAGTTGAGCTGTGCAGGAGTAGATGGGTGGAAGGAGAGAAGCTTAGCTGTGCAGGAGTAGAGGGTGGAAGGGGAGAAGCTGAGCTGTGCAGGAGTAGAGGAGTGGAAGGGGAGAAGCTGAGCTGTGCTGGAGTAGAGAGGTGGAAGGAGAGAAGCTGAGCTGTGCAGGAGTAGAGGGATGGAAGGCTAGGAGCTGAGCTGTGCAGGAGTACAGAGGTGGAAGGAGAGAAGCTGAGCTGTGCAGGAGTAGAGGGGTGGAAGGAGAGAAGCTGAGCTGTGCAGGTGTAGAGGGGTGGAAGGAGGGAAGCTGAGCAGTGCAGGAGTAGAGGGGTGGAAGGAGGGAAGCTGAGCTGTGCAGGAGTAGAGGGGTGGAAGGAGGGGAGCTGAGCAGTGCAGGAGTAGAGGGGTGGAAGGAGGGAAGCTGAGCTGTGCAGGAGTAGAGGGGTGGAAGTCTAGAAGCTGAGCTGTGCAGGACTAGAGGGGTGGAAGACGAGAAGCTGATGTGTGCATGAGTAGAATGTTGGAAGGACAGAAGCTGAGCTGGGCAGGAGTAGAGGGGTGGAAGGAAAGAAGCTGAGATGTGCAGGAGTAGAGGGGTGGAAGGCGAGAAGCTGAGCTGTGCAGGAGTAGTAGGTATGAAGGAGAAAAGCTGAGCTGTGCAGGAGTAGATGGGTGGAAGGAGGGAAGCTGAGCTGTGAAGGAGTAGATGGGTGGAAGGAGAGAAGCTGAGCTGTGCAGGAGTAGAGGGGTGGAAGGGGAGTAGCTGAGCTGTGCTGGAGTAGAGAGGTGGAAGGAGAGAGGCTGAGCTGTGCAGGAGTAGAGGGGTGGAAGGTTAGACGCTGAGCTGTGCAGGAGTAGAGAGGTGGAAGGAGAGAAGCTGATCTGTGCAGGAGTAGAGGGGTGCAAGGAGAGAAGCTGAGCTGTGCAGGTGTAGAGAAGTGGAAGGCTAGAAGCTGAGCTGTGAAGGAGTAGAAAGGTGGAAGGAGACACGCTGAGCTGTTTAGGAGCAGAGGGGTGGAAGGAGAGAAGCTGAGCTGTGCAGGAGTAGATAGGTGGAAGGCGAGAAGCTGAGCTGTGCAGGAGTAGATAGGTGGAAGCCGAGAAGCTGAGCTGTGCAGGAGTAGAGGGGCGGAAAACAAGAAGCTGATCTGTGCAAGAGTAGAATGTTGGAAGGAGAGACGCTGAGCTGTGCAGGAGCAGAGGGGTGGAAGGAGAGAAGCTGAGCTGTGCAGGAGTAGAGGGGTGAAAGGAGAGAAGCTGAGCTGTGCAGGAGTAGAAGGTTCGAAGGAGAGAAGCTGAGCTGTGCAGGAATAGAGAGGTGGAAGGAGACACGCTGAGCTGTTTAGGAGCAGAGGGGTGGAAGGAGAGAAGCTGAGCTGTGCAGGAGTAGATAGGTGGAAGGCGAGAAGCTGAGCTGTGCAGGAGTAGATAGGTGGAAGGCGAGAAGCTGAGCTGTGCAGAAGTAGAGGGGCGGAAAGAGAGAAGCTGAGCTGTGCAGGAGTAGAGGGGTGAAACCAGAGAAGCTGAACTGTGCAGGAGTAGAAGCTTTGAAGGAGAGAAGCCGAACTGTGCAGGAGAAGATCAGTGGAAGGCGAGAAGCTGAGCTGTGCAGGAGTAGAGGGGCTGGAAGGAGAGAAGCTGAGCTGGGCAGGAGTAGAGGGGTGGAAGGAAAGAAGCTGAGATGTGCAGGAGTAGAGGGGTGGAAGGCGAGAAGCTGAGCTGTGCAGGAGTAGTAGGTTGGAAGGAGAAAAGCTGAGCTGTGCAGCAGCAGATGGGTGGAAGGAGGGAAGTTGAGCTGTGCAGGAGTAGATGGGTGGAAGGAGAGAAGCTTAGCTGTGCAGGAGTAGAGGGTGGAAGGGGAGAAGCTGAGCTGTGCAGGAGTAGAGGAGTGGAAGGGGAGAAGCTGAGCTGTGCTGGAGTAGAGAGGTGGAAGGAGAGAAGCTGAGCTGTGCAGGAGTAGAGGGATGGAAGGCTAGGAGCTGAGCTGTGCAGGAGTACAGAGGTGGAAGGAGAGAAGCTGAGCTGTGCAGGAGTAGAGGGGTGGAAGGAGAGAAGCTGAGCTGTGCAGGTGTAGAGGGGTGGAAGGAGGGAAGCTGAGCAGTGCAGGAGTAGAGGGGTGGAAGGAGGGAAGCTGAGCTGTGCAGGAGTAGAGGGGTGGAAGGAGGGGAGCTGAGCAGTGCAGGAGTAGAGGGGTGGAAGGAGGGAAGCTGAGCTGTGCAGGAGTAGAGGGGTGGAAGTCTAGAAGCTGAGCTGTGCAGGACTAGAGGGGTGGAAGACGAGAAGCTGATGTGTGCATGAGTAGAATGTTGGAAGGACAGAAGCTGAGCTGGGCAGGAGTAGAGGGGTGGAAGGAAAGAAGCTGAGATGTGCAGGAGTAGAGGGGTGGAAGGCGAGAAGCTGAGCTGTGCAGGAGTAGTAGGTATGAAGGAGAAAAGCTGAGCTGTGCAGGAGTAGATGGGTGGAGGGAGGGAAGCTGAGCTGTGAAGGAGTAGATGGGTGGAAGGAGAGAAGCTGAGCTGTGCAGGAGTAGAGGGGTGGAAGGGGAGTAGCTGAGCTGTGCTGGAGTAGAGAGGTGGAAGGAGAGAGGCTGAGCTGTGCAGGAGTAGAGGGGTGGAAGGTTAGACGCTGAGCTGTGCAGGAGTAGAGAGGTGGAAGGAGAGAAGCTGATCTGTGCAGGAGTAGAGGGTTGGAAGGAGAGAAGCTGAGCTGTGCAGGTGTAGAGAAGTGGAAGGCTAGAAGCTGAGCTGTGAAGGAGTAGAGAGGTGGAAGGAGACACGCTGAGCTGTTTAGGAGCAGAGGGGTGGAAGGAGAGAAGCTGAGCTGTGCAGGAGTAGATAGGTGGAAGGCGAGAAGCTGAGCTGTGCAGGAGTAGATAGGTGGAAGGCGAGAAGCTGAGCTGTGCAGGAGTAGAGGGGCGGAAAACAAGAAGCTGATCTGTGCAAGAGTAGAATGTTGGAAGGAGAGACGCTGAGCTGTGCAGGAGCAGAGGGGTGGAAGGAGAGAAGCTGAGCTGTGCAGGAGTAGAGGGGTGAAAGGAGAGAAGCTGAGCTGTGCAGGAGTAGAAGGTTCGAAGGAGAGAAGCCGAGCTGTGCAGGAGTAGATCAATGGAAGGCGAGAAGCTGAGCTGTGCAGGAGTAGAGGGGTGGAAGGAGAGAAGCTGAGCTGTGCAGGAGTAGAGGGGCGGAAGGCGAGAAGCTGAGCTGTGCAGGACTAGAGGGGTGGAAGGAGAGAAGCTGAGCTGTGCAGGAGCAGAGGGGTGGAAGGAGAGAAGTTCAGCTGTGCAGGAGTAGATGGGTGGAAGGAGGGAAGCTGAGCAGTGCAGGAGTACAGGGGTGGAAGGAGGGAAGCTGTTTAGTGCAGGAGTAGAGGGGTGGAAGGAGGGAAGCTGAGCTGTGCAGGAGTAGAGAGGTGGAAGGAGAGAAGCTGAGCTGTGCAGGAGTAGAGGTGTGGAAGGAGGGAAGCTGAGCAGTGCAGGAGTAGAGGGGTGGAAGGAGGGAAGCTGAGCTGTGCAGGAGTAGAGGGGTGGAAGGCTAGAAGCTGAGCTGTGCAGGACTAGAGGGGTGGAAGACGAGAAGCTGATCTGTGCATGAGTAGAATGTTGGAAGGACAGAAGCTGAGCTGGGCAGGAGTAGAGGGGTGGAAGAAAAGAAGCTGAGATGTGCAGGAGTAGAGGGGTGGAAGACATGAAGCCGAGCTGTGCAGGACTAGAGGGGTGCAAGGAGGGAAGCTGAGCTGTTCAGGAGTAGAAGGTTGGAAGGAGAAAAGATGAGCTGTGCAGGAGTAGGGGGTGGAACGAGAGATGCTGAGCTGTGCAGGAGTAGAGGGGTTGAAGGGGAGAAACTGAGCTGTGCAGGACGAGAGGGGTGGAAGGGGAGAAGCTGAGCTGTGCAGGACTACAGGGGTGGATGGGGAGAAGCTGAGCTGTGCAGGACTAGAGGGGTGGAAGGAGAGAAGCTCAGCTGTGCAGGAGCAGAGGGGTGGAAGGAGAGAAGCTGAGCTGTGCAGGAGAAGAGGAGTGGAAGACGTGAAGCCGAGCTGTGCAGGACAAGAGGGGTGGAAGGAGAGAAGCTGAGCTGTGCAGGAGTTGAGGGGTGGAAGGAGAGAAGTTGAGCTGTGCAGGAGTAGAGGGGTGAAAGGAGAGAAGCTGAGCTGTGCAGGAGTAAAAGGTTGGAAGGAGAGAAGATGAGCTGTGCAGGAGTAGAGGGGTGGAAGGAGAGATGCTGAGCTGTGCAGGAGTAGAGGTGTGGAAGGGGAGAAGCTGAGCTGTGCAGGACTAGAGGGGTGAAAGTGGGGAAGCTGACCTGTGCAGTACTGGAGGGGTGGATGGGGAGAAGCTGAGCTGTGCAGGACTAGAGGGGTGGAAGGAGAGAAGCTGAGCTGTGCAGGAGCAGAGGGGTGAAAGGAGAGAAGCTGAGCTGTGCAGGAGTAGATGGGTGGAAGGCGAGAAGCTGAGCTGTGCAGGACTATAGAGGTGAAAGGAGAGAAACTGAACTGAACTGTGCAGGAGCAGAGGGGTGGGAGGAGAGAAGATGAGCTGTGCTGGAGTAGGGGGATGAAGGCGATAAGCTGAGCTGTGCAGGAGTAAAAGTTTGGAAGGAGAGAAGCTGAGCTGTGCATGAGTAGAGGGGTGGAAGGAGGGAAGCTGAGCTGTGCAGGAGTAGAGGGGTGGAAGGCTAGAAGCTGAGCTGTGCAGGACTAGAGGGTTGGAAGAGGAGAAGCTGAGCTGTGCAAGAGTAGAATTTTGGAAGGAGAGACGCTGAGCTGTGCAGGAGCAGAGGGGTGGTAGGAGAGAAGCTGAGCTGTGCAGGAGTAGAGGGGTGAAAGGAGAGAAGCTGAACTGTGCAGGAGTAGAAGGTTCGAAGGAGAGAAGCCGAGCTGTGCAGGAGTAGATCAGTGGAAGGCGAGAAGCTGAGCTGTGCAGGAGCAGAGGGGCTGGAAGGAGAGAAGCTGAGCTGGGCAGGAGTAGAGGGGTGGAAGGAAAGAAGCTGAGATGTGCAGGAGTAGAGGTGTGGAAGGTGAGAAGCTGAGCTGTGCAGGAGTAGTAGGTTGGAAGGAGAAAAGCTGAGCTGTGCAGCAGTAGATGGGTGGAAGGAGAGAAGCTTAGCTGTGCAGGAGTAGAGGGGTGGAAGGGGAGAAGCTGAGCTGTGCAGGAGTAGAGGAGTGGAAGGGGAGAAGCTGAGCTGTGCTGGAGTAGAGAGGTGGAAGGAGAGAAGCTGAGCTGTGCAGGAGTAGAGGGATGGAAGGCTAGAAGCTGAGCTGTGCAGGAGTACAGAGGTGGAAGGAGAGAAGCTGAGCTGTGTAGGAGTAGAGGGGTGGAAGGAGAGAAGCTGAGCTGTGCAGGTGTAGAGGGGTGGAAGACTAGAAGCTGAGCTGTGCAGGAGTAGAGAGGTGGAAGGAGAGAAGCTGAGCTATGCAGGAGTAGAGGGGTGGA
Source organism: Pleurodeles waltl (assembly GCF_031143425.1). Lineage (NCBI taxonomy): Eukaryota > Metazoa > Chordata > Amphibia > Caudata > Salamandridae > Pleurodeles > Pleurodeles waltl. Next base: position 38,261,612 of record NC_090438.1, on the reverse strand, counting down.
AGGAGGGAAGCTGTGCAGTGCAGGAGTAGAGGGGTGGAAGGAGGGAAGCTGAGCTGTGCAGGAGTAGAGGGGTGGAAGGCTAGAAGCTGAGCTGTGCAGGACTAGATGGGTGGAAGACGAGAAGCTGATCTGTGCATGAGTAGAATGTTGGAAGGACAGAAGCTGAGCTGGGCAGGAGTAGAGGGGTGGAAGGAAAGAAGCTGAGATGTGCAGGAGTAGAGGGTTGGAAGGCGAGAAGCTGAGCTGTGCAGGAGTAGTAGGTATGAAGGAGAAAAGCTGAGCTGTGCAGGAGTAGATGGGTGGAAGGAGGGAAGCTGAACTCTGAAGGAGTAGATGGGTGGAAGGAGAGAAGCTGAGCTGTGCAGGAGTAGAGGGGTGGAAGGGGAGTAGCTGAGCTGTGCAGGAGTAGAGGGGTGGAAGGGGAGAAGGTGAGCTGTGCTGGAGTAGAGAGGTGGAAGGAGAGAGGCTGAGCTGTGCAGGAGTAGAGGGGTGGAAGGTTAGACGCTGAGCTGTGCAGGAGTAGAGAGGTGGAAGGAGAGAAGCTGATCTGTGCAGGAGTAGAGGGGTGGAAGGAGAGAAGCTGAGCTGTGCAGGTGTAGAGAAGTGGAAGGCTAGAAGCTGAGCTGTGCAGGAATAGAGAGGTGGAAGGAGACACGCTGAGCTGTTTAGGAGCAGAGGGGTGGAAGGAGAGAAGCTGAGCTGTGCAGGAGTAGATAGGTGGAAGGCGAGAAGCTGAGCTGTGCAGCAGTAGATAGGTGGAAGGCGAGAAGCTGAGCTGTGCAGAAGTAGAGGGGCGGAAAGAGAGAAGCTGAGCTGTGCAGGAGTAGAGGGGTGAAACCAGAGAAGCTGAACTGTGCAGGAGTAGAAGCTTTGAAGGAGAGAAGCCGAACTGTGCAGGAGTAGATCAGTGGAAGGCGAGAAGCTGAGCTGTGCAGGGGTAGAGGGGCTGGAAGGAGAGAAGCTGAGCTGGGCAGGAGTAGAGGGGTGGAAGGAAAGAAGCTGAGATGTGCAGGAGTAGAGGGGTGGAAGGCGAGAAGCTGAGCTGTGCAGGAGTAGTAGGTTGGAAGGAGAAAAGCTGAGCTGTGCAGCAGCAGATGGGTGGAAGGAGGGAAGTTGAGCTGTGCAGGAGTAGATGGGTGGAAGGAGAGAAGCTTAGCTGTGCAGGAGTAGAGGGTGGAAGGGGAGAAGCTGAGCTGTGCAGGAGTAGAGGAGTGGAAGGGGAGAAGCTGAGCTGTGCTGGAGTAGAGAGGTGGAAGGAGAGAAACTGAGCTGTGCAGGAGTAGAGGGATGGAAGGCTAGGAGCTGAGCTGTGCAGGAGTACAGAGGTGGAAGGAGAGAAGCTGAGCTGTGCAGGAGTAGAGGGGTGGAAGGAGAGAAGCTGAGCTGTGCAGGTGTAGAGGGGTGGAAGGAGGGAAGCTGAGCAGTGCAGGAGTAGAGGGGTGGAAGGAGGGAAGCTGAGCTGTGCAGGAGTAGAGGGGTGGAAGGAGGGGAGCTGAGCAGTGCAGGAGTAGAGGGGTGGAAGGAGGGAAGCTGAGCTGTGCAGGAGTAGAGGGGTGGAAGTCTAGAAGCTGAGCTGTGCAGGACTAGAGGGGTGGAAGACGAGAAGCTGATGTGTGCATGAGTAGAATGTTGGAAGGACAGAAGCTGAGCTGGGCAGGAGTAGAGGGGTGGATGGAAAGAAGCTGAGATGTGCAGGAGTAGAGGGGTGGAAGGCGAGAAGCTGAGCTGTGCAGGAGTAGTAGGTATGAAGGAGAAAAGCTGAGCTGTGCAGGAGTAGATGGGTGGAAGGAGGGAAGCTGAGCTGTGAAGGAGTAGATGGGTGGAAGGAGAGAAGCTGAGCTGTGCAGGAGTAGAGGGGTGGAAGGGGAGTAGCTGAGCTGTGCTGGAGTAGAGAGGTGGAAGGAGAGAGGCTGAGCTGTGCAGGAGTAGAGGGGTGGAAGGTTAGACGCTGAGCTGTGCAGGAGTAGAGAGGTGGAAGGAGAGAAGCTGATCTGTGCAGGAGTAGAGGGGTGGAAGGAGAGAAGCTGAGCTGTGCAGGTGTAGAGAAGTGGAAGGCTAGAAGCTGAGCTGTGAAGGAGTAGAGAGGTGGAAGGAGACACGCTGAGCTGTTTAGGAGCAGAGGGGTGGAAGGAGAGAAGCTGAGCTGTGCAGGAGTAGATAGGTGGAAGGCGAGAAGCTGAGCTGTGCAGGAGTAGATAGGTGGAAGCCGAGAAGCTGAGCTGTGCAGGAGTAGAGGGGCGGAAAACAAGAAGCTGATCTGTGCAAGAGTAGAATGTTGGAAGGAGAGACGCTGAGCTGTGCAGGAGCAGAGGAGTGGAAGGAGAGAAGCTGAGCTGTGCAGGAGTAGAGGGGTGAAAGGAGAGAAGCTGAGCTGTGCAGGAGTAGAAGGTTCGAAGGAGAGAAGCTGAGCTGTGCAGGAATAGAGAGGTGGAAGGAGACACGCTGAGCTGTTTAGGAGCAGAGGGGTGGAAGGAGAGAAGCTGAGCTGTGCAGGAGTAGATAGGTGGAAGGCGAGAAGCTGAGCTGTGCAGGAGTAGATAGGTGGAAGGCGAGAAGCTGAGCTGTGCAGAAGTAGAGGGGCGGAAAGAGAGAAGCTGAGCTGTGCAGGAGTAGAGGGGTGAAACCAGAGAAGCTGAACTGTGCAGGAGTAGAAGCTTTGAAGGAGAGAAGCCGAACTGTGCAGGAGTAGATCAGTGGAAGGCGAGAAGCTGAGCTGTGCAGGAGTAGAGGGGCTGGAAGGAGAGAAGCTGAGCTGGGCAGGAGTAGAGGGGTGGAAGGAAAGAAGCTGAGATGTGCAGGAGTAGAGGGGTAGAAGGCGAGAAGCTGAGCTGTGCAGGAGTAGTAGGTTGGAAGGAGAAAAGCTGAGCTGTGCAGCAGCAGATGGGTGGAAGGAGGGAAGTTGAGCTGTGCAGGAGTAGATGGGTGGAAGGAGAGAAGCTTAGCTGTGCAGGAGTAGAGGGTGGAAGGGGAGAAGCTGAGCTGTGCAGGAGTAGAGGAGTGGAAGGGGAGAAGCTGAGCTGTGCTGGAGTAGAGAGGTGGAAGGAGAGAAGCTGAGCTGTGCAGGAGTAGAGGGATGGAAGGCTAGGAGCTGAGCTGTGCAGGAGTACAGAGGTGGAAGGAGAGAAGCTGAGCTGTGCAGGAGTAGAGGGGTGGAAGGAGAGAAGCTGAGCTGTGCAGGTGTAGAGGGGTGGAAGGAGGGAAGCTGAGCAGTGCAGGAGTAGAGGGGTGGAAGGAGGGAAGCTGAGCTGTGCAGGAGTAGAGGGGTGGAAGGAGGGGAGCTGAGCTGTGCAGGAGTAGAGGGGTGGAAGTCTAGAAGCTGAGCTGTGCAGGACTAGAGGGGTGGAAGACGAGAAGCTGATGTGTGCATGAGTAGAATGTTGGAAGGACAGAAGCTGAGCTGGGCAGGAGTAGAGGGGTGGAAGGAAAGAAGCTGAGATGTGCAGGAGTAGAGGGATGGAAGGCGAGAAGCTGAGCTGTGCAGGAGTAGTAGGTATGAAGGAGAAAAGCTGAGCTGTGCAGGAGTAGATGGGTGGAAGGAGGGAAGCTGAGCTGTGAAGGAGTAGATGGGTGGAAGGAGAGAAGCTGAGCTGTGCAGGAGTAGAGGGGTGGAAGGGGAGTAGCTGAGCTGTGCTGGAGTAGAGAGGTGGAAGGAGAGAGGCTGAGCTGTGCAGGAGTAGATGGGTGGAAGGTTAGACGCTGAGCTGTGCAGGAGTAGAGAGGTGGAAGGAGAGAAGCTGATCTGTGCAGGAGTAGAGGGTTGGAAGGAGAGAAGCTGAGCTGTGCAGGTGTAGAGAAGTGGAAGGCTAGAAGCTGAGCTGTGAAGGAGTAGAGAGGTGGAAGGAGACACGCTGAGCTGTTTAGGAGCAGAGGGGTGGAAGGAGAGAAGCTGAGCTGTGCAGGAGTAGATAGGTGGAAGGCGAGAAGCTGAGCTGTGCAGGAGTAGATAGGTGGAAGGCGAGAAGCTGAGCTGTGCAGGAGTAGAGGGGCGGAAAACAAGAAGCTGATCTGTGCAAGAGTAGAATGTTGGAAGGAGAGACGCTGAGCTGTGCAGGAGCAGAGGGGTGGAAGGAGAGAAGCTGAGCTGTGCAGGAGTAGAGGGGTGAAAGGAGAGAAGCTGAGCTGTGCAGGAGTAGAAGGTTCGAAGGAGAGAAGCCGAGCTGTGCAGGAGTAGATCAATGGAAGGTGAGAAGCTGAGCTGTGCAGGAGTAGAGGGGTGGAAGGAGAGAAGCTGAGCTGTGCAGGAGTAGAGGGGCGGAAGGCGAGAAGCTGAGCTGTGCAGGACTAGAGGGGTGGAAGGAGAGAAGCTGAGCTGTGCAGGAGCAGAGGGGTGGAAGGAGAGAAGTTCAGCTGTGCAGGAGTAGATGGGTGGAAGGAGGGAAGCTGAGCAGTGCAGGAGTACAGGGGTGGAAGGAGGGAAGCTGTTTAGTGCAGGAGTAGAGGGGTGGAAGGAGGGAAGCTGAGCTGTGCAGGAGTAGAGAGGTGGAAGGAGAGAAGCTGAGCTGTGCAGGAGTAGAGGGGTGGAAGGAGGGAAGCTGAGCAGTGCAGGAGTAGAGGGGTGGAAGGAGGGAAGCTGAGCTGTGCAGGAGTAGAGGGGTGGAAGGCTAGAAGCTGAGCTGTGCAGGACTAGAGGGGTGGAAGACGAGAAGCTGATCTGTGCATGAGTAGAATGTTGGAAGGACAGAAGCTGAGCTGGGCAGGAGTAGAGGGGTGGAAGAAAAGAAGCTGAGATGTGCAGGAGTAGAGGGGTGGAAGACATGAAGCCGAGCTGTGCAGGACTAGAGGGGTGCAAGGAGGGAAGCTGAGCTGTTCAGGAGTAGAAGGTTGGAAGGAGAAAAGATGAGCTGTGCAGGAGTAGGGGGTGGAACGAGAGATGCTGAGCTGTGCAGGAGTAGAGGGGTTGAAGGGGAGAAGCTGAGCTGTGCAGGACGAGAGGGGTGGAAGGGGAGAAGCTGAGCTGTGCAGGACTACAGGGGTGGATGGGGAGAAGCTGAGCTGTGCAGGACTAGAGGGGTGGAAGGAGAGAAGCTCAGCTGTGCAGGAGCAGAGGGGTGGAAGGAGAGAAGCTGAGCTGTGCAGGAGAAGAGGAGTGGAAGACGTGAAGCCGAGCTGTGCAGGACAAGAGGGGTGGAAGGAGAGAAGCTGAGCTGTGCAGGAGTTGAGGGGTGGAAGGAGAGAAGTTGAGCTGTGCAGGAGTAGAGGGGTGAAAGGAGAGAAGCTGAGCTGTGCAGGAGTAAAAGGTTGGAAGGAGAGAAGATGAGCTGTGCAGGAGTAGAGGGGTGGAAGGAGAGATGCTGAGCTGTGCAGGAGTAGAGGTGTGGAAGGGGAGAAGCTGAGCTGTGCAGGACTAGAGGGGTGAAAGTGGGGAAGCTGACCTGTGCAGTACTGGAGGGGTGGATGGGGAGAAGCTGAGCTGTGCAGGACTAGAGGGGTGGAAGGAGAGAAGCTGAGCTGTGCAGGAGCAGAGGGGTGAAAGGAGAGAAGCTGAGCTGTGCAGGAGTAGATGGGTGGAAGGCGAGAAGCTGAGCTGTGCAGGACTATAGAGGTGAAAGGAGAGAAACTGAACTGAACTGTGCAGGAGCAGAGGGGTGGGAGGAGAGAAGATGAGCTGTGCTGGAGTAGGGGGATGAAGGCGATAAGCTGAGCTGTGCAGGAGTAAAAGTTTGGAAGGAGAGAAGCTGAGCTGTGCATGAGTAGAGGGGTGGAAGGAGGGAAGCTGAGCTCTGCAGGAGTAGAGGGGTGGAAGGCTAGAAGCTGAGCTGTGCAGGACTAGAGGGTTGGAAGAGGAGAAGCTGAGCTGTGCAAGAGTAGAATTTTGGAAGGAGAGACGCTGAGCTGTGCAGGAGCAGAGGGGTGGTAGGAGAGAAGCTGAGCTGTGCAGGAGTAGAGGGGTGAAAGGAGAGAAGCTGAACTGTGCAGGAGTAGAAGGTTCGAAGGAGAGAAGCCGAGCTGTGCAGGAGTAGATCAGTGGAAGGCGAGAAGCTGAGCTGTGCAGGAGTAGAGGGGCTGGAAGGAGAGAAGCTGAGCTGGGCAGGAGTAGAGGGGTGGAAGGAAAGAAGCTGAGATGTGCAGGAGTAGAGGTGTGGAAGGTGAGAAGCTGAGCTGTGCAGGAGTAGTAGGTTGGAAGGAGAAAAGCTGAGCTGTGCAGCAGTAGATTGGTGGAAGGAGAGAAGCTTAGCTGTGCAGGAGTAGAGGGGTGGAAGGGGAGAAGCTGAGCTGTGCAGGAGTAGAGGAGTGGAAGAGGAGAAGCTGAGCTGTGCTGGAGTAGAGAGGTGGAAGGAGAGAAGCTGAGCTGTGCAGGAGTAGAGGGATGGAAGGCTAGAAGCTGAGCTGTGCAGGAGTACAGAGGTGGAAGGAGAGAAGCTGAGCTGTGCAGGAGTAGAGGGGTGGAAGGAGAGAAGCTGAGCTGTGCAGGTGTAGAGGGGTGGAAGACTAGAAGCTGAGCTGTGCAGGAGTAGAGAGGTGGAAGGAGAGAAGCTGAGCTATGCAGGAGTAGAGGGGTGGAAGGAGGGAAGCTGTGCAGTGCAGGAGTAGAGGGGTGGAAGGAGGGAAGCTGAGCTGTGCAGGAGTAGAGGGGTGGAAGGCTAGAAGCTGAGCTGTGCAGGAGTACAGAGGTGGAAGGAGAGAAGCTGAGCTGTGCAGGAGTAGAGGGGTGGAAGGAGAGAAGCTGAGCTGTGCAGGTGTAGAGGGGTGGAAGACTAGAAGCTGAGCTGTGCAGGAGTAGAGAGGTGGAAGGAGAGAAGCTGAGCTATGCAGGAGTAGAGGGGTGGAAGGAGGGAAGCTGTGCAGTGCAGGAGTAGAGGGGTGGAAGGAGGGAAGCTGAGCTGTGCAGGAGTAGAGGGGTGGAAGGCTAGAAGCTGAGCTGTGCAGGACTAGATGGGTGGAAGACGAGAAGCTGATCTGTGCATGAGTAGAATGTTGGAAGGACAGAAGCTGAGCTGGGCAGGAGTAGAGGGGTGGAAGGAAAGAAGCTGAGATGTGCAGGAGTAGAGGGTTGGAAGGCGAGAAGCTGAGCTGTGCAGGAGTAGTAGGTATGAAGGAGAAAAGCTGAGCTGTGCAGGAGTAGATGGGTGGAAGGAGGGAAGCTGAGCTCTGAAGGAGTAGATGGGTGGAAGGAGAGAAGCTGAGCTGTGCAGGAGTAGAGGGGTGGAAGGGGAGTAGCTGAGCTGTGCAGGAGTAGAGGGGTGGAAGGGGAGAAGGTGAGCTGTGCTGGAGTAGAGAGGTGGAAGGAGAGAGGCTGAGCTGTGCAGGAGTAGAGGGGTGGAAGGTTAGACGCTGAGCTGTGCAGGAGTAGAGAGGTGGAAGGAGAGAAGCTGATCTGTGCAGGAGTAGAGGGGTGGAAGGAGAGAAGCTGAGCTGTGCAGGTGTAGAGAAGTGGAAGGCTAGAAGCTGAGCTGTGCAGGAATAGAGAGGTGGAAGGAGACACGCTGAGCTGTTTAGGAGCAGAGGGGTGGAAGGAGAGAAGCTGAGCTGTGCAGGAGTAGAAAGGTGGAAGGCGAGAAGCTGAGCTGTGCATGAGCAGATAGGTGGAAGGCGAGAAGCTGAGCTGTGCAGAAGTAGAGGGGCGGAAAGAGAGAAGCTGAGCTGTGCAGGAGTAGAGGGGTGAAAGGAGAGAAGCTGAACTGTGCAGGAGTAGAAGCTTTGAAGGAGAGAAGCCGAACTGTGCAGGAGTAGATCAGTGGAAGGCGAGAAGCTGAGCTGTGCAGGAGTAGAGGGGCTGGAAGGAGAGAAGCTGAGCTGGGCAGGAGTAGAGGGGTGGAAGGAAAGAAGCTGAGATGTGCAGGAGTAGAGGGGTGGAAGGCGAGAAGCTGAGCTGTGCAGGAGTAGTAGGTTGGAAGGAGAAAAGCTGAGCTGTGCAGCAGCAGATGGGTGGAAGGAGGGAAGTTGAGCTGTGCAGGAGTAGATGGGTGGAAGGGGAGAAGCTGAGCTGTGCAGGAGTAGAGGAGTGGAAGGGGAGAAGCTGAGCTGTGCTGGAGTAGAGAGGTGGAAGGAGAGAAGCTGAGCTGTGCAGGAGTAGAGGGATGGAAGGCTAGGAGCTGAGCTGTGCAGGAGTACAGAGGTGGAATGAGAGAAGCTGAGCTGTGCAGGAGTAGAGGGGTGGAAGGAGAGAAGCTGAGCTGTGCAGGTGTAGAGGGGTGGAAGGAGGGAAGCTGAGCAGTGCAGGAGTAGAGGGGTGGAAGGAGGGAAGCTGAGCTGTGCAGGAGTAGAGGGGTGGAAGGAGGGAAGCTGAGCAGTGCAGGAGTAGAGGGGTGGAAGGAGGGAAGCTGAGCTGTGCAGGAGTAGAGGGGTGGAAGGCTAGAAGCTGAGCTGTGCAGGACTAGAGGGGTGGAAGACGAGAAGCTGATGTGTGCATGAGTAGAATGTTGGAAGGACAGAAGCTGAGCTGGGCAGGAGTAGAGGGGTGGAAGGAAAGAAGCTGAGATGTGCAGGAGTAGAGGGGTGGAAGGCGAGAAGCTGAGCTGTGCAGGAGTAGTAGGAATGAAGGAGAAAAGCTGAGCTGTGCAGGAGTAGATGGGTGGAAGGAGGGAAGCTGAACTGTGAAGGAGTAGATGGGTGGAAGGAGAGAAGCTGAGCTGTGCAGGAGTAGAGGGGTGGAAGGGGAGTAGCTGAGCTGTGCTGGAGTAGAGAGGTGGAAGGAGAGAGGCTGAGCTGTGCAGGAGTAGAGGGGTGGAAGGTTAGACGCTGAGCTGTGCAGGAGTAGAGAGGTGGAAGGAGAGAAGCTGATCTGTGCAAGAGTAGAGGGGTGGAAGGAGAGAAGCTGAGCTGTGCAGGTGTAGAGAAGTGGAAGGCTAGAAGCTGAGCTGTGCAGGAGTAGAGAGGTGGAAGGAGACACGCTGAGCTGTTTAGGAGCAGAGGGGTGGAAGGAGAGAAGCTGAGCTGTGCAGGAGTAGATAGGTGGAATGCGAGAAGCTGAGCTGTGCAGGAGTAGATAGGTGGAAGGCGAGAAGCTGAGCTGTGCAGGAGTAGAGGGGCGGAAAACAAGAAGCTGATCTGTGCAAGAGTAGAATGTTGGAAGGAGAGACGCTGAGCTGTGCAGGAGCAGAGGGTGGAAGGAGAGAAGCTGAGCTGTGCAGGAGTAGAGGGGTGAAAGGAGAGAAGCTGAGCTGTGCAGGAGCAGAGGGTTGGAAGGAGAGAAGCTCAGCTGTGCAGGAGTAGATGGGTGGAAGGTGAGAAGCTGAGCTGTGCAGGAGTAGAGGGGCGGAAGGCGAGAAGCTGAGCTGTGCAGGACTAGAGGGGTGGAAGGAGAGAAGCTGAGCTGTGCAGGAGCAGAGGGGTGGAAGGAGAGAAGCTCAGCTGTGCAGGAGTAGATGGGTGGAAGGTGAGAAGCTGAGCTGTGCAGGAGTAGAGGGGCGGAAGGCGAGAAGCTGAGCTGTGCAGGACTATAGGGGTGGAAGGAGAGAAACTGAGCTGTGCAGGAGCAGAGGGGTGGGAGGAGAGAAGATGAGCTGTGCTGGAGTAGGTGGTGGAAGGCGATAAGCTGAGCTGTGCAAGAGTAAAAGTTTGGAAGGAGAGAAGCTGAGCTGTGCAGGAGTAGAGGGGTGGAAGGAGCAAAGCTGAGCTGTGCAGGAGTAGAGGGGTGGAAGGGGGAAAGCTGAGCTGTGCAGGAGTAGATGGGTGGAAGGCTAGAAGCTGAGCTGTGCAGGATTCGAGAGGTGGAAGGAGAGAAGCTGAGCTGTGCAGGAGTAGAGGGAGAAGGAGAGAAGCTGAGCTGTGCAGGTGTAGAGAGGTGGAAGGCTAGAGGCTGAGCTGTGCAGGAGTAGAGAGGTGGAAGGCTAGAGGCTGAGCTGTGCAGGAGTAGAGAGGTGGAAAGAGAGAAGCTGAGCTGTGCAGGAGTAGAGGGGTGGAAGGCTAGACGCTGAGCTGTGCAGAAGCAGAGGGATGGAAGGAGAGAAGCTGAGCTTTGAAGGAGTAGAGGGGTGAAAGGAGAGAAGCTGAGCTGTGCAGGAGTAAAAGGTTCGAAGGAGAGAAGCCGAGCTGTGCAGGAGTAGATCAGTGGAAGGCGAGAAGCTGAGCTATGCAGGAGTAGAGGGGCTGGAAGGAGAGAAGCTGAGCTGGGCAGGAGTAGAGGGGTGGATGGAAAGAAGCTGAGATGTGCAGGAGTAGAGGGGTGGAAGGCGAGAAGCTGAGCTGTGCAGGAGTAGTAGGTATGAAGGAGAAAAGCTGAGCTGTGCAGGAGTAGATGGGTGGAAGGAGGGAAGCTGAGCTGTGAAGGAGTAGATGGGTGGAAGGAGAGAAGCTGAGCTGTGCAGGAGTAGAGGGGTGGAAGGGGAGTAGCTGAGCTGTGCAGGAGTAGAGGGGTGGAAGGGGAGAAGCTGAGCTGTGCTGGAGTAGAGAGGTGGAAGGAGAGAGGCTGAGCTGTGCAGGAGTAGAGGGGTGGAAGGTTAGACGCTGAGCTGTGCGGGAGTAGAGGGGTGGAAGGAGAGAAGCTGAGCTGTGCAGGTGTAGAGAAGTGGAAGACTAGAAGCTGAGCTGTGCAGGAGTAGAGAGGTGGAAGGAGACAAGCTGAGCTGTTTAGGACCAGAGGGGTGGAAGGAGAGAAGCTGAGTTGTGCAGGAGTAGATAGGTTGAAGGCGAGAAGCTAAGCTGTGCAGGAGTAGAGGGGTGGAAGGGGAGTAGCTGAGCTGTGCAGGAGTAGAGGGGTGGAAGGGGAGAAGCTGAGCTGTGCTGGAGTAGAGAGGTGGAAGGAGAGAGGCTGAGCTGTGCAGGAGTAGAGGGGTGGAAGGTTAGACGCTGAGCTGTGCAGGAGTAGAGGGGTGGAAGGAGAGAAGCTGAGCTGTGCAGGTGTAGTGAAGTGGAAGGCTACAAGCTGATCTGTGCAGGAGTAGAGAGGTGGAAGGAGACAAGCTGAGCTGTTTAGGAGCAGAGGGGTGGAAGGAGAGAAGCTGAGCTGTGCAGGAGTAGATAGGTTGAAGGCGAGAAGCTGAGCTGTGCGGGAGTAGAGGGGCGGAAAACAAGAGGCTGGTCTGTGCAAGAGTAGAATGTTGGAAGGAGAGACGCTGAGCTGTGCAGGAGCAGAGGGGTGGAAGGAGAGAAGCTGAGCTGTGCAGGAGTAGAGGGGTGAAAGGAGAGAAGCTGAGCTGTGCAGGAGTAGAAGGTTCGAAGGAGAGAAGCCGAGCTGTGCAGGAGTAGATCAGTGGAAGGCGAGAAGCTCAGCTGTGCAGGAGTAGAGGGGTGGAAGGAGAGAAGCTGAGCTGTGCAGGAGTAGAGGGGCGGAAGGCGAGAAGCTGAGCTGTGCAGGACTACAGGGGTGGAAGGAGAGAAGCTGAGCTGTGCAGGCGCAGAGGTGTGGAAGGAGAGAAGCTCAGCTGTGCAGGAGTAGATGGGTGGAAGGTGAGAAGCTGAGCTGTGCAGGAGTAGAGGGGCGGAAGGCGAGAAGCTGAGCTGTGCAGGACTATAGGGGTGGAAGGAGGGAAACTGAACTGTGCAGTAGCAGAGGGGTGGGAGGAGAGAAGATGAGCTGTGCTGGAGTAGGTGGTTGAAGGCGATAAGCTGAGCTGTGCAAGAGTAACAGTTTGGAAGGAGAGAAGCTGAGCTGTGCAGGAGTAGAGGGGTGGAAGGAGGGAAGCTGAGCTGTGCAGGAGTAGAGGGGTGGAAGGGGGGAAAGCTGAGCTGTGCAGGTGTAGAGGGGTGGAAGGCTAGAAGCTGAGCTGTGCTGGAATAGAGAGGTGGAAGGAGAGAAGCTGAGCTGTTCAGGAGTAGAGGGGTGGAAGGCTAGAAGCTGAGCTGTGCAGGAGAAGAGAGGTGGAAGGAGAGAAGCTGAGGTGTGCAGGAGTAGAGGGGTGGAAGGAGAGAAGCTGAGCTATGCAGGTGTAGAGGGGTGGAAGGCTAGAAGCTGAGCTGTGCAGGAGTAGAATGTTGGAAGGAGAGAAGCTGAGCTGTGCAGGAGTAGAAGGGTGGAAGGAGAGAAGCTGAGCTGTGCTGGAGTAGAGAGGTGGAAGGAGAGAGGCTGAGCTGTGCAGGAGTAGAGGGGTGGAAGGTTAGACGCTGAGCTGTGCAGGAGTAGAGAGGTGGAAGGAGAGAAGCTGATCTGTGCAGGAGCAGAGGGGTGGAAGGAGAGAAGCTGAGCTGTGGAGGTGTAGAGAAGTGGAAGGCTAGAAGCTGAGCTGTGCAGGAGTAGAGAGGTGGAAGGAGACACGCTGAGCTGTTTAGGAGCAGAGGGGTGGAAGGAGAGAAGCTGAGCTGTGCAGGAGTAGATAGGTGGAAGGCGAGAAGCTGAGCTGTGCAGGAGTAGAGGGGCGGAAAACAAGAAGCTGATCTGTGCAAGAGTAGAATGTTGGAAGGAGAGACGCTGAGCTGTGCAGGAGCAGAGGGGTGGAAGGAGAGAAGCTGAGCAGTGCAGGAGTAGAGGGGTGAAAGGAGAGAAGCTGAGCTGTGCAGGAGTAGAAGGTTCGAAGGAGAGAAGCCGAGCTGTGCATGAGTAGATCAATGGAAGGCGAGAACCTGAGCTGTGCAGGAGTAGAGGGGTGGAAGGAGAGAAGCTGAGCTGTGCAGGAGTAGAGGGGCGGAAGGCGAGAAGCTGAGCTGTGCAGGACTAGAGGGGTGGAAGGAGAGAAGCTGAGCTCTGCAGGAGCAGAGGGGTGGAAGGAGAGAAGCTCAGCTGTGCAGGAGTAGATGGGTGGAAGGTGAGAAGCTGAGCTGTGCAGGAGTAGAGGGGCGGAAGGCGAGAAGCTGAGCTGTGCAGGACTATAGGGGTGGAAGGAGAGAAACTGAACTGTGCAGGAGCAGAGGGGTGGGAAGAGAGAAGATGAGCTGTGCTGGAGTAGGTGGTGGAAGGCGATAAGCTGAGCTGTGCAAGAGTAAAAGTTTGGAAGGAGAGAAGCTGAGCTGTGCAGGAGTAGAGGGGTGGAAGGAGGGAAGCTGAGCTGTGCAGGAGTAGAGGGGTGGAAGGGGGGAAAGCTGAGCTGTGCAGGTGTAGAGGGGTGGAAGGCTAGAAGCTGAGCTGTGCTGGAGTAGAGAGGTGGAAGGAGAGAAGCTGAGCTGTGCAGGAGTAGAGGGGTGGAAGGAGAGAAGCTGAGCTGTGCAGGTGTAGAGGGGTGGAAGGCTAGAAGCTGAGCTGTGCAGGAGTAGAGGGGTGGAAAGCTAGAAGCTGAGCTGTGCAGGAGTAGAGAGGTGGAAGGAGAGAAGCTGAGCTGTGCAGGAGTAGAGGGGTGGAAGGAGAGAAGCTGAGCTGTGCAGGTGTAGAGGGGTGGAAGGCTAGAAGCTGAGCTGTGCAGGAGTAGAGAGGTGGAAGGAGAGAAGCTGAGCTGTGCAGGAGTAGAGGGGTGGAAGGAGGGAAGCTGATCTGTGCTGGAGTAGAGAGGTGGAAAGAGAGAAGCTGAGCTGTGCAGGAGTAGAGGGGTGGTAGGCTAGACGCTGAGCAGTGCAGAAGCAGAGGGGTGGAAGGAGAGAAGCTGAGCTGTGTAGGAGTAGAGGGGTGAAAGGAGAGAAGCTGAGCTGTGCAGGAGTAAAAGGTTCGGAGGAGAGAAGCCGAGCTGTGCAGGAGTAGATCAGTGGAAGGCGAGAAGCTGAGCTGTGCAGGACTATAGGGGCTGGAAGGAGAGAAGCTGAGCTGGGCAGGAGTAGAGGGGTGGAAGGAAAGAAGCTGAGATGTGCAGGAGTAGAGGGGTGGAAGGCGAGAAGCTGAGCTGTGCAGGAGTAGTAGGCATGAAGGAGAAAAGCTGAGCTGTGCAGGAGTAGAGGGGTGGAAGGGGAGTAGCTGAGCTGTGCAGGAGAAGAGGGGTGGAAGGTTAGACGCTGAGCTGTGCAGGAGTAGAGAGGTGGAAGGAGAGAAGCTGAGCTGTGCAGGAGTAGAGGGGTGGAAGTAGAGAAGCTGAGCTGTGCAGGTGTAGAGAAGTGGAAGGCTAGAAGCTGAGCTGTGCAGGAGTAGAGAGGTGGAAGGAGACAAGCTGAGCTGTTTAGGAGCAGAGGGGTGGAAGGAGAGAAGCTGAGCTGTGCAGGAGTAGATAGGTGGAAGGCGAGAAGCTGAGCTGTGCAGGAGTAGAGAGGTGGAAGGAGACAAGCTGAGCTGTTTAGGAGCAGAGGGGTGGAACGAGAGAAGCTGAGCTGTGCAGGCGTAGATAGGTGGAAGGCGAGAAGCAGAGCTGTGCAGGAGTAGAGTGGCGGAAACCAAGAGGCTGATCTGTGCAAGAGTAGAATGTTGGAAGGAGAGACGCTGAGCTGTTCAGGAGCAGAGGGGTGGAAGGAGAGAAGCTGAGCTGTGCAGGAGTAGAGGGGTGAAAGGAGAGAAGCTGAGCTGTGCAGGAGTAGAGGGGCGGAAGGCAAGAAGTTGAGCTGTGCAGGACTAGAGGGGTGGAAGGAGAGAAGCTGAGCTGAGCAGGAGCACAGGGGTGGAAGGAGAGAAGCTCAGCTGTGCAGGAGTAGATGGGTGGAAGGTGAGAAGCTGAGCTGTGCAGGAGTAGAGAGGCGGAAGGCGAGAAGCTGAGCTGTGCAGGACTATAGGGGTGGAAGGAGAGAAACTGAACTGTGCAGGAGCAGAGGGGTGGGAGGAGAGAAGATGAGCTGTGCTGGAGTAGGTGGTGGAAGGCGATAAGCTGAGCTGTGCAAGAGTAAACGTTTGGAAGGAGAGAAGCTGAGCTGTGCAGGAGTAGAGGGGTGGAAGGAGGGAAGCTGAGCTGTGCAGGAGTAGAGGGGTCGAAGGGGGAAAGCTGAGCCTTGCAGGTGTAGAGGGGTGGAAGGCTAGAAGCTGAGCTGTGCTGGAGTAGAGAGGTGGAAGGAGAGAAGCTGAGCTGTGCAGGAGTAGAGGGGTGGAAGGCTAGAAGCTGAGCTGTGCTGGAGTAGAGAGGTGGAAGGTGAGAAGCTGAGCTGTGCAGGAGTAGAGAGGCGGAAGGCGAGAAGCTGAGCTGTGCAGGACTATAGGGGTGGAAGGAGAGAAACTGAACTGTGCAGGAGCAGAGGGGTGGGAGGAGAGAAGATGAGCTGTGCTGGAGTAGGTGGTGGAAGGCGATAAGCTGAGCTGTGGAAGAGTAAACGTTTGGAAGGAGAGAAGCTGAGCTGTGCAGGAGTAGAGGGGTGGAAGGAGGCAAGCTGAGCTGTGCAGGAGTAGAGGGGTGGAAGGGGGAAAGCTGAGCCTTGCAGGTGTAGAGGGGTGGAAAGCTAGAAGCTGAGCTGTGCTGGAGTAGAGAGGTGGAAGGAGAGAAGCTGAGCTGTGCAGGAGTAGAGGGGTGGAAGGCTAGAAGCTGAGCTGTGCAGGAGTAGAGAGGTGGAAGGAGAGAAGCTGAGCTGTGCAGGAGTAGAGAGGTGGAAGGAGAGAAGCTGAGCTGTGCAAGAGTAAACGTTTGGAAGGAGAGAAGCTGAGCTGTGCAGGAGTAGAGGGGTGGAAGGAGGGAAGCTGAGCTGTGCAGGAGTAGAGGGGTGGAAGGGGGAAAGCTGAGCCTTGCAGGTGTAGAGGGGTGGAAGGCTAGAAGCTGAGCTGTGCTGGAGTAGAGAGGTGGAAGGAGAGAAGCTGAGCTGTGCAGGAGTAGAGGGGTGGAAGGAGAGAAGCTGAGCTGTGCAGGAGTAGAGGGGTGGAAGGGGAGAAGCTGAGCTGTGCAGGAGTAGAGGGGTGGAAGGGGAGAAGCTGAGCTGTGCTTGAGTAGAGAGGTGGAAGGAGAGAAGCTGAGCTGTGCAGGAGTAGAGGGGTGGAATGCTAGACGCTGAGCTGTGCAGGAGTGGAGTGGTGGAAGGAGAGAAGCTGAGCAGTGCATGAGTAGAGGGGTGGAAGGAGAGAAGCTGAGCTGTGCAGGTGTAGAGAAGTGGAAGGCTAGAAGCTGAGCTGTGCAGGAGTAGAGAGGTGGAAGGAGACAAGCTGAGCTGTGCAGGAGCAGAGGGGTGGAAGGAGACAAGCTGAGCTGTGCAGGAGTAGATAGGTGGAAGGCGAGAAGCTGAGCTGTGCAGGAGTAGAGGGGCGGAAAACGAGAAGCTGATCTGTGCAAGAGTAGAATGTTGGAAGGAGAGACGCTGAGCTGTGCAGGAGCAGAGGGGTGGAAGGAGAGAAGCTGAGCTGTGCAGGAGTAGAGGGGTGAAAGGAGAGAAGCTGAGCTGTGCAGGAGTAGAAGGTTCGAAGGAGAGAAGCCGAGCTGTGCAGGAGTAGATCAGTGGAAGGCGAGAAGCTGAGCTGTGCAGGAGTAGAGGGGCTGGAAGGAGAGAAGCTGAGCTGGGCAGGAGCAGAGGGGTGGAAGGAAAGAAGCTGAGATGTGCAGGAGTAGAGGGGTGGAAGGCGAGAAGCTGAGCTGTGCAGGAGTAGTAGGTATGAAGGAGAAAAGCTGAGCTGTGCAGGAGTAGATGGGTGGAAGGAGGGAAGCTGAGCTGTGAAGGAGTAGATGGGTGGAAGGAGAGAAGCTGAGCTGTGCAGGAGTAGAGGGGTGGAAGGGGAGAAGCTGAGCTGTGCTGGAGTAGAGAGGTGGAAGGAGAGAAGCTGAGCTGTGCAGGAGTAGAGGGTTGGAAGGCTAGACGCTGAGCTGTGCAGGAGTAGAGAGGTGGAAGGAGAGAAGCTGAGCTGTGCAGGAGTAGAAGGGTGGAAGGAGAGAAGCTGAGCTGTGCAGGTGTAGAGGGGTGGAAGGCTAGAAGCTGAGCTGTGCAGGAGTAGAGAGGTGGAAGGAGACAAGCTGAACTGTGCAGGAGCAGAGGAGTGGGAGGAGAGAAGCTGAGCTGTGCAGGAGTAGATGGGTGGAAGGAGAGAAGCTGAGCTGTGCAGGAGTAGAGGGGCGGAAGGCGAGAAGCTGAGCTGTGCAGGACTAGAGGGGTGGAAGGAGAGAAGCTGAGATGTGCAGGAGCAGAGGGGTGGAAGGAGAGAAGCTGAGCTGTGCAGGAGTAGATGGGTGGAAGGTGAGAAGCTGAGCTGTGCAGGAGTAGAGGGGTGGAAGGCGAGAAGCTGAGCTGTGCAGGACTATAGGGGTGGAAGGAGAGAAACTGAACTGTGCAGGAGCAGAGGGGTGGGAGGAGAGAAGATGAGCTGTGCTGGAGTAGGTGGTGGAAGGCGATAAGCTGAGCTGTGCAGGAGTAAAAGTTTAGAAGGAGAGAAGCTGAGCTGTGCAGGAGTATAGGGGTGGAAGGAGGGAAGCTGAGCTGTGCTGGAGTAGAGAGGTGGAAGGAGAGAAGCTGAGCTGTGCAGGAGTAGAGGGGTGGAAGGCTAGACGCTGAGCTGTGCAGGAGTAGAGAGGTGGAAGGAGAGAAGCTGAGCTGTGCAGGAGTAGAAGGGTGGAAGGAGAGAAGCTGAGCTGTGCAGGTGTAGAGAGGTGGAAGGATAGAAGCTGAGCTGTGCAGGAGTAGAGAGGTGGAAGGAGACAAGCTGAACTGTGCAGGAGTAGATGGGTGGAAGGAGAGAAGCTGAGCTGTGCAGGAGTAGAGGGGCGGAAGGCGAGAAGCTGAGCTGTGCAGGACTAGAGGGGTGGAAGGAGAGAAGCTGAGATGTGCAGGGGCAGAGGGGTGGAAGGAGAGAAGCTGAGCTGTGCAGGAATAGATGGGTGGAAGGTGAGAAGCTGAGCTGTGCAGGGCTATAGGGGTGGAAGGAGAGAAACTGAACTGTGCAGGAGCAGAGGGGTGGGAGGAGAGAAGATGAGCTGTGCTGGAGTAGGTGGTGGAAGGCGATAAGGTGAGCTGTGCAGGAGTAAAAGTTTGGAAGGAGAGAAACTGAGCTGTGCAGGAGTATAGGGGTGGAAGGAGGGAAGCTGAGCTGCGCAGGAGTAGAGGGGTGGAAGGCTAGAAGCTGAGCTGTGCATGACTAGAGGGGTGGAAGAGGAGAAGCTGAGCTGTGCAAGAGTACAATTTTGGAAGGAGAGACGGCTGAGCTGTGCAGGAGCAGAGGGGTGGAAGGAGAGAAGCTGAGCTGTGCAGGAGTAGAGGGGTGAAAGGAGAGAAGCTGAGCTGTGCAGGAGTAGAAGGTTCGAAGGAGAGAAGCCGAGCTGTGCAGGAGTAGATCAGTGGAAGGCGAGAAGCTGAGCTGTGCAGGAGTAGAGGGGCTGGAAGGAGAGAAGCTGAGCTGGGCAGGAGTGTAGGGGTGGAAGGAAAGAAGCTGAGATGTGCATGAGTAGATGGGTGGAAGGAGGGAAGCTGAGCAGTGCAGGAGTAGATGGGTGGAAGGAGAGATGCTGAGCTGTGCAGGAGTACAGGGGAGGAAGGGGAGAAGCTGAGCTGTGCAGGAGTAGAAGGTGGAAGGGGAGAAGCTGATCTGTGCTGGAGTAGAAAGGTGGAAGGAGAGAAGCTGAGCTGTGCAGGATTAGAGGGGTGGAAGGCTAGAAGCTGAGCTGTGCAGGAGTAGAGAGGTGGAAAGAGAGAAGCTGAGCTCTGCATGAGTAGAGGGGTGGAAGGAGAGAAGCTGAGCTGTGCGGGTGTACAGGGGTGGAATGCTAGAAGCTGAGCTGTGCAGGAGTAGAGAGGTGGAAGGAAAGAAGCTGAGCTGTGCAGGAGTAGAGGGGTGGAAGGAGGGAATCTGAGCTGTGCAGGAGTAGAGGGGTTGAAGGAGGGAAGCAGAGCTGTGCAGGAGTAGAGGGGTGGAAGGCTAGAAGCTGAGCTGTGCAGGACTAGAGGGGTGGAAGACGAGAAGCTGAGCTGTGCAAGAGTAGAATGTTGGAAGGAGAGACGCTGAGCTGTGCAGGAGCAGAGGGGTGGAAGGAGAGAAGCGGAGCTGTGCAGGAGTAGAGGGGTGAAAGGAGAGAAGCTGAGCTGTGCAGGAGTAGATGGTTCGAAGGAGAGAAGCCGAGCTGTGCAGGAGTAGATCAGTGGAAGGAGAGAAGCTGAGATGTGCAGGAGTAGAGGGGCTGGGAGGAGAGAAGCTGAGCTGGGCAGGAGTAGAGGGGTGGAAGGAAAGAAGCTGAGATGTTCAGGAGCAGAGGGGTTGAAGGCGAGAAGCTGAGCTGTGCAGGAGTAGTAGGTTGGAAGGAGAAAAGCTGAGCTGTGCAGGAGTAGATGGGTGGAAGGAGAGAAGCTGAGCTGTGCAGGAGTAGAGGGCTGGAAGGGGAGAAGCTGAGCTGTGCTGGAGTAGAGAGGTGGAAGGAGAGAAGCTGAGCTGTGCAGGAGTAGAGGGGTGGAAGGCTAGACGCTAAGCTGTGCAGGAGTAGAGAGGTGGAAGGAGAGAAGCGGAGCTGTGCAGGAGTAGAGGGGTGGAAGGAGAGAAGCTGAGCTGTGCAGGTGTAGAGGGGTGGAAGGCTATAAGCTGAGCTGTGCAGGAGTAGAGAGGTGGAAGGAGACAAGCTGAGCTGTGCAGAAGCAGAGGGATGGGAGGAGAGAAGCTGAGCTGTGCAGGAGTAGATGGGTGGAAGGAGAGAAGCTGAGCTGTGCAGGAGTAGAGGGGCGGAAGGCGAGAAGCTGAGCTGTGCAGGACTAGAGGGGTGGAAGGAGAGAAGCTGAGCTGTGCAGGAGCAGAGGGGTGGAAGGAGAGAAGCTGAGCTGTGCAGGAGTAGATGGGTGGAAGGTGAGAAGCTGAGCTGTGCAGGAGTAGATCAGTGGAAGGAGAGAAGCTGAGCTGTGCAGGAGTAGAGGGGCTGGGAGGAGAGAAGCTGAGCTGGGCAGGAGTAGAGGGGTGGAAGGAAAGAAGCTGAGATTTGCAGGAGCAGAGGGGTGGAAGGCGAGAAGCTGAGCTGTGCAGGAGTAGTAGGTTGGACGGAGAAAAGCTAAGCTGTGCAGGAGTAGATGGGTGGAAGGAGGGAAGCTGAGCTGTGCAGGAGTAGATTGGTGGAAGGAGAGAAGCTGAGCTATGCAGGAATAGAGGGGTGGAAGGAAAGAAGCTGAGATGTGCAGGAGCAGAGGGGTGGAAGGCGAGAAGCTGAGCTGTGCAGGAGTAGTAGGTTGGAAGGAGAAAAGCTGAGCTGTGCAGGAGTAGATTGGTGGAAGGAGAGAAGCTGAGCTGTGCAGGTGTAGAGGGGTGGAAGGCTATAAGCTGAGCTGTGCAGGAGTAGAGAGGTGGAAGGAGACAAGCTGAGCTGTGCAGGAGCAGAGGGGTGGGAGGAGAGAAGCTGAGCTGTGCAGGAGTAGATGGGTGGAAGGAGAGAAGCTGAGCTGTGCAGGAGTAGAGGGGCATAAGGCGAGAAGATGAGCTGTGCAGGACTAGAGGGGTGGAAGGAGAGAAGCTGAGCTGTGCAGGAGCAGAGGGGTGGAAGGAGAGAAGCTGAGGTGGGCAGGAGTAGATGGGTGGAAGGTGAGAAGCTGAGCTGTGCAGGAGTAGATCAGTGGAAGGAGAGAAGCTGAGCTGTGCAGGAGTAGAGGGGCTGGGAGGAGAGAAGCAGAGCTGGGCAGGAGTAGAGGGGTGGAAGGAAAGAAGCTGAGATGTGCAGGAGCAGAGGGGTGGAAGGCGAGAAGCTGAGCTGTGCAGGAGTAGAGGGTTGGACGGAGAAAAGCTGAGCTGTGCAGGAGTAGATGGGTGGAAGGAGGGAAGCTGAGCCGTGCAGGAGTAAATTGGTGGAAGGAGAGAAGCTGAGCTATGCAGGAGTAGAGGGGTGGAAGGTTAGAAGCTGAGCTGTGCAGGAGTAGAGGGGTGGAAGGGGAGAAGCTGAGCTGTGCTGGAGCAGAGGGGTGGAAGGAGAGAAGCTGACCGGTGCAGGAGTAGATGGGTGGAAGGAGAGAAGCCGAGCTGTGCAGGAGTAGATCAGTGGATGGAGAGAAGCTGAGCTGTGCAGGAGTAGAGGGGCTGGGAGGAGAGAAGCTGAGCTGGGCAGGAGTTGAGGGGTGGAAGGAAAGAAGCTGAGATGTGCAGGAGGAGAGGGGTGGAAGGCGAGAAGCTGAGCTGTGCAGGAGTAGTAGGTTGGAAGGAGAAAAGCTGAGCTGTGCAGGAGTAGATGGGTGGAAGGAGAGAAGCTGAGCTGTGCAGGAGTAGAGGGGTGGAAGGGGAGAAGCTGAGCTGTGCAGGAGTAGAGGGGTGGAAGGGGAGAAGCTGAGCTGTGCTGGAGCAGAGGGGTGGAAGGAGAGAAGCTGAGCTGTGCAGGAGTAGATGGGTGGAAGGAGAGAAGCCGAGCTGTGCAGGAGTAGATCAGTGGAAGGAGAGAAGCTGAGCTGTGCAGGAGTAGAGGGGCTGGGAGGAGAGAAGCTGAGCTGGGCAGGAGTAGAGGGGTGGAAGGAAAGAAGCTGAGATGTGCAGGAGCAGAGGGGTGGAAGGCGAGAAGCAGAGCTGTGCAGGAGTAGTAGGTTGGAAGGAGAAAAGCTGAGCTGTGCAGGAGTAGATGGGTGGAAGGAGGGAAGCTGAGCCGTGCAGGAGTAGATGGGTGGAAGGAGAGAAGCTGAGCTGTGCAGGAGTAGTGGGGTGGAAGGGGAGAAGCTGAGCTGTGCAGGAGTAGAGGGGTGGAAGGGGGAGAAGCTGAGCTGTGCTGGATGAGAGAGGTGGAAGGAGAGAAGCTGAGCTGTGCAGGAGTAGAGGGGTGGAAGGCTAGACGCTGAGCTGTGCAGGAGTAGAGAGGTGGAACGAGAGAAGCTGAGCTGTGCAGGAGTAGAGGGGTGGAAGGAGAGAAGCTGAGCTGTGCAGGTGTAGAGGGGTGGAAGGCTAGAAGCTGAGCTGTGCAGGAGTAGAGAGGTGGAAGGAGACAAGCTGAGCTGTGCAGGAGTAGAGGGGTGGAAGGAGAGAAGCTGAGCTGTGCAGGTGTAGAAGGGTGGAAGGCTAGAAGCTGAGCTGTGCAGGAGTAGAGAGGTGGAAGGAGACAAGCTGAGCTGTGCAGGAGTAGAGGGGTGGAAGGAGAGAAGCTGAGCTGTGCAGGAGTAGAAGGGTGGAAGGAGGGAAGCTGAGCTGTGCAGGAGTAGAGGGGTGGAAGGCGTGAAGCTGAGCTGTGCCGGAGTAGAAGGGTGGAAGGAGAGAAGCTGAGCTGCGCAGGAGCAAAGGGGTGGAATGAGAGAAGCTGAGCTGTGCAGGAGTAGAGGGGTGGAAGGAGGGAAGCTGAGCTGTGCAGGAGTAGAGGGGTGGAAGGCGTGAAGCTGAGCTGTGCAGGAGTAGAGGGTGGAAGGAGAGAAGCTGAGCTGTGCAGGAGTAGAGGGGTGGAAGGCGTGAAGCTGAGCTGTGCAGGAGTAGAACGGTAAACGGAGAGAAGCTGAGCTGTGCAGGAGTAGAGGGGTGGAAGGCGAGAAGCTGAGCTGTGCAGGAGTAGGTGGGTGGAAGGAGAGAAGCGGAGCTGTGCAGGGCTAGAGGGGTGGATGGGGAGAAGCTGGGCTGTGCATGACTAGAGGGGTGGAATGAGAGAAGCTCAGCTGTGGAGGAGCAGGGGGGTGGAAGGAGAGAAGCTGAGCTGTGCAGGAGTAGAGGGGTGGAAGGAGAGAAGCTGAGCTGCACAGGAGTAGAGGGGTGGAAGGAGAGAAGCTGAGCTGTGCAGGAGTTGAGGGGTGGAAAGCGAGAAGCTGAGCTGTGCAGGAGAAGAGCGATGGAAGGAGAGAAGCGGAGCTGTGCAGGAGTAGAGGGGTGGAAGGAGGGAAGCTGAGCTGTGCTGGATGAGAGAGGTGGAAGGAGAGAAGCTGAGCTGTGCAGGAATAGAGGGGTGGAAGGCTAGACGCTGAGCTGTGCAGGAGTAGAACGGTGGAAGGAGAGAAGCTGAGCTGTGTCGGATTAGAGCGGTGGAAGGAGAGAAGCTGAGCTGTGCAGGTGTAGAGGGGTGGAAGGCTAGAAGCTGAGCTGTGCAGGAGTAGAGAGGTGGAAGGAGACAAGCTGAGCTGTGCAGGAGTAGAGGGGCTGGGAGGAGAGAAGCTGAGCTGGGCAGGAGTAGAGGGGTGGAAGGAAAGAAGCTGAGATGTGCAGGAGCAGAGGGGTGGAAGGCGAGAAGCAGAGCTGTGCAGGAGTAGTAGGTTGGAAGGAGAAAAGCTGAGCTGTGCAGGAGTAGATGGGTGGAAGGAGGGAAGCTGAGCCGTGCAGGAGTAGATGGGTGGAAGGAGAGAAGCTGAGCTGTGCAGGAGTAGTGGGGTGGAAGGGGAGAAGCTGAGCTGTGCAGGAGTAGAGGGGTGGAAGGGGGAGAAGCTGAGCTGTGCTGGATGAGAGAGGTGGAAGGAGAGAAGCTGAGCTGTGCAGGAGTAGAGGGGTGGAAGGCTAGACGCTGAGCTGTGCAGGAGTAGAGAGGTGGAACGAGAGAAGCTGAGCTGTGCAGGAGTAGAGGGGTGGAAGGAGAGAAGCTGAGCTGTGCAGGTGTAGAGGGGTGGAAGGCTAGAAGCTGAGCTGTGCAGGAGTAGAGAGGTGGAAGGAGACAAGCTGAGCTGTGCAGGAGTAGAGGGGTGGAAGGAGAGAAGCTGAGCTGTGCAGGTGTAGAAGGGTGGAAGGCTAGAAGCTGAGCTGTGCAGGAGTAGAGAGGTGGAAGGAGACAAGCTGAGCTGTGCAGGAGTAGAGGGGTGGAAGGAGAGAAGCTGAGCTGTGCAGGAGTAGAAGGGTGGAAGGAGGGAAGCTGAGCTGTGCAGGAGTAGAGGGGTGGAAGGCGTGAAGCTGAGCTGTGCCGGAGTAGAAGGGTGGAAGGAGAGAAGCTGAGCTGCGCAGGAGCAAAGGGGTGGAATGAGAGAAGCTGAGCTGTGCAGGAGTAGAGGGGTGGAAGGAGGGAAGCTGAGCTGTGCAGGAGTAGAGGGGTGGAAGGCGTGAAGCTGAGCTGTGCAGGAGTAGAGGGTGGAAGGAGAGAAGCTGAGCTGTGCAGGAGTAGAGGGGTGGAAGGCGTGAAGCTGAGCTGTGCAGGAGTAGAACGGTAAACGGAGAGAAGCTGAGCTGTGCAGGAGTAGAGGGGTGGAAGGCGAGAAGCTGAGCTGTGCAGGAGTAGGTGGGTGGAAGGAGAGAAGCGGAGCTGTGCAGGGCTAGAGGGGTGGATGGGGAGAAGCTGGGCTGTGCATGACTAGAGGGGTGGAATGAGAGAAGCTCAGCTGTGGAGGAGCAGGGGGGTGGAAGGAGAGAAGCTGAGCTGTGCAGGAGTAGAGGGGTGGAAGGAGAGAAGCTGAGCTGCACAGGAGTAGAGGGGTGGAAGGAGAGAAGCTGAGCTGTGCAGGAGTTGAGGGGTGGAAAGCGAGAAGCTGAGCTGTGCAGGAGAAGAGCGATGGAAGGAGAGAAGCGGAGCTGTGCAGGAGTAGAGGGGTGGAAGGAGGGAAGCTGAGCTGTGCTGGATGAGAGAGGTGGAAGGAGAGAAGCTGAGCTGTGCAGGAGTAGAGGGGTGGAAGGCTAGACGCTGAGCTGTGCAGGAGTAGAACGGTGGAAGGAGAGAAGCTGAGCTGTGTCGGATTAGAGCGGTGGAAGGAGAGAAGCTGAGCTGTGCAGGTGTAGAGGGGTGGAAGGCTAGAAGCTGAGCTGTGCAGGAGTAGAGAGGTGGAAGGAGACAAGCTGAGCTGTGCAGGAGTAGAGGGGTGGAAGGAGAGAAGCTGAGCTGTGCAGGAGTAGAGAGGTGGAAGGAGAGAAGCTGAGCTGTGCAGGAGTAGAGGGGTGGAAGGAGGGAAGCTGAGCTGTGCAGGAGTAGAGGGGTGGAAGGCGTGAAGCTGAGCTGTGCAGGAGTAGAAGGGTGGAAGGAGAGAAGCTGAGCTGCGCAGGAGCAAAGGGGTGGAAGAAGCTGAGCTGTGCAGGAGTAGAGGGGTGGAAGGAGGGAAGCTGCGCTGTGCAGGAGTAGAGGGGTGGAAGGCGTGAAGCTGAGCTGTGCAGGAGTAGAGGGGTGGAAGGAGAGAAGCTGAGCTGTGCAGGAGTAGAGGGGTGGAAGGCTAGACGCTGAGCTGTGCAGGAGTAGAGAGGTGGAACGAGAGAAGCTGAGCTGTGCAGGAGTAGAGGGGTGGAAGGAGAGAAGCTGAGCTGTGCAGGTGTAGAGGGGTGGAAGGCTAGAAGCTGAGCTGTGCAGGAGTAGAGAAGTGGAAGGAGACAAGCTGAGCTGTGCAGGAGTAGAGGGGTGGAAGGAGAGAAGCTGAGCTGTGCAGGTGTAGAAGGGTGGAAGGCTGGAAGCTGAGCTGTGCAGGAGTAGAGAGGAGGAAGGAGACAAGCTGAGCTGTGCAGGAGTAGAGGGGTGGAAGGAGAGAAGCTGAGCTGTGCAGGAGTAGAGAGGTGGAAGGAGAGAAGCTGAGCTGTGCAGGAGTAGAGGGGTGGAAGGAGGGAAGCTGAGCTGTGCAGGAGTAGAGGGGTGGAAGACGTGAAGCTGAGCTGTGCAGGAGTAGAAGGGTGGAAGGAGAGAAGCTGAGCTGCGCAGGAGCAAAGGGGTGGAATGAGAGAAGCTGAGCTGTGCAGGAGTAGAGGGGTGGAAGGAGGGAAGCTGAGCTGTGCAGGAGTAGAGGGGTGGAAAGCGTGAAGCTGAGCTGTGCAGGAGTAGAGGGGTGGAAGGAGAGAAGCTGAGCTGTGCAGGAGTAGAGGGGTGGAAGGCGTGAAGCTGAGCTGTGCAGGAGTTGAACGGTAAGAGGAGAGAAGCTGAGCTGTGCAGGAGTAGAGGGGTGGAAGGCGAGAAGCTGAGCTGTGCAGGAGTAGGTGGGTGGAAGGAGAGAAGCGGAGCTGTGCAGGGCTAGAGGGGTGGATGGGGAGAAGCTGGGCTGTACATGACTAGAGGGGTGGAATGAGAGAAGCTCAGCTGTGGAGGAGCAGAGGGGTGGAAGGAGAAAAGCTGAGCTGTGCAGGAGTAGATGGGTGGAAGGAGAGAAGCTGAGCTGTGCAGGAGTAGAGGGGTGGAAGGCGAGAAGCTGAGCTGTGCAGGAGAAGAGCGATGGAAGTAGAGAAGCGGAGCTGTGCAGGAGTAGAGGGGTGGAAGGAGGGAAGCTGAGCTGTGCAGGATGAGAGAGGTGGAAGGAGAGAAGCTGAGCTGTGCAGGAGTAGAGGGGTGGAAGGCTAGACGCTGAGCTGTGCAGGAGTAGAGAGGTGGAAGGAGAGAAGCTGAGCTGTGTCGGATTAGAGGGGTGGAAGGAGAGAAGCTGAGCTGTGCAGGTGTAGAGGGGTGGAAGGCTAGAAGCTGAGCTGTGCAGGAGTAGAGAGGTGGAAGGAGACAAGCTGAGCTGTGCAGGAGTAGAGGGGTGGAAGGAGAGAAGCTGAGCTGTGCAGGAGTAGAGAGGTGGAAGGAGAGAAGCTGAGCTGTGCAGGAGTAGAGGGGTGGAAGGAGGGAAGCTGAGCTGTGCAGGAGTAGAGGGGTGAAAGGCGTGAAGCTGAGCTGTGCAGGAGTAGAAGGGTGGAAGGAGAGAAGCTGAGCTGCGCAGGAGCAAAGGGGTGGAAGGAGAGAAGCTGAGCTGTGCAGGAGTAGAGGGGTAGAAGGAGGGAAGCTGCGCTGTGCAGGAGTAGAGGGGTGGAATGCGTGAAGCTGAGCTGTGCAGGAGTAGAGGGGTGGAAGGAGAGAAGCTGAGCTGTGCAGGAGTAGAGGGGTGGAAGGCGTGAAGCTGAGCTGTGCAGGAGTAGAACGGTAAAAGGAGAGAAGCTGAGCTGTGCAGAAGTAGAGGGGTGGAAGGTGAGAAGCTGAGCTGTGCAGGAGTAGGTGGGTGGAAGGAGAGAAGCGGAGCTGTGCAGGGCTAGAGGGGTGGATGGGAGAAGCTGGGCTGTGCAGGACTAGAGGGATGGAAAGAGAGAAGCTCAGCTGTGGAGGAGCAGAGGGGTGGAAGGAGAGAAGCTGAGCTGTGCAGGAGTAGAGGGGTGGAAGGAGAGAAGCTGAGCTGTGCATGAGTAGAGGGGTGGAAGGCGAGAAGCTGAGCTGTGCAGGAGAAGAGCGATGGAAGTAGAGAAGCGGAGCTGTGCAGGAGAAGAGGGGTTGAAGGAGGGAAGCTGAGCTGTGCTGGATGAGAGAGGTGGAAGGAGAGAAGCTGAGCTGTGCAGGAGTAGAGGGGTGGAAGGCTAGACACTGAGCTGTGCAGGAGTAGAGAGGTGGAAGGAGAGAAGCTGAGCTGTGTCGGATTAGAGGGGTGGAAGGAGAGAAGCTGAGCTGTGCAGGTGTAGAGGGGTGGAAGGCTAGAAGCTGAGCTGTGCAGGAGTAGAGAGGTGGAAGGAGACAAGCTGAGCTGTGCAGGAGTAGAGGGGTGGAAGGAGAGAAGCTGAGCTGTGCAGGAGTAGAGAGGTGGAAGGAGAGAAGCTGAGCTGTGCAGGAGTAGAGGGGTGGAAGGAGGGAAGCTGAGCTGTGCAGGAGTAGAGGGGTGAAAGGCGTGAAGCTGAGCTGTGCAGGAGTAGAAGGGTGGAAGGAGAGAAGCTGAGCTGCGCAGGAGCAAAGGGGTGGAAGGAGAGAAGCTGAGCTGTGAAGGAGTAGAGGGGTGGAAGGAGGGAAGCTGCGCTGTGCAGGAGTAGAGGGGTGGAAGGCGTGAAGCTGAGCTGTGCAGGAGTAGAGGGGTGGAAGGAGAGAAGCTGAGCTGTGCAGGAGTAGAGGGGTGGAAGGCGTGAAGCTGAGCTGTGCAGGAGTAGAACGGTAAAAGGAGAGAAGCTGAGCTGTGCAGAAGTAGAGGGGTGGAAGGTGAGAAGCTGAGCTGTGCAGGAGTAGGTGGGTGGAAGGAGAGAAGTGGAGCTGTGCAGGGCTAGAGGGGTGGATGGGGAGAAGCTGGGCTGTGCAGGACTAGAGGGATGGAAAGAGAGAAGCTCAGCTGTGGAGGAGCAGAGGGGTGGAAGGAGAGAAGCTGAGCTGTGCAGGAGTAGAGGGGTGGAAGGAGAGAAGCTGAGCTGTGCAGGAGTAGAGGGTGGAAAGAGAGAAGCTGAGCTGTGCAGGAGTAGAGGGGTGGAAGGCGAGAAGCTGAGCTGTGCAGGAGAAGAGCGATGGAAGGAGAGAAGCGGAGCTGTGCAGGAGTAGAGGGGTGGAAGGAGGGAAGCTGAGCTGTGCAGGACAAGAGGGGTGGAAGGAGAGAAGCGGAGCTGTGCAGGACTAAAGTGGTGGATGGGGAGAAGCTGAGCTGTGCAGGACTAGAGGGGTGGAAGGAGAGAAGCTCAGCTGTGCAGGAGCAGAGGGGTGGAAGGAGAGAAGCTGAGCTGTGCAGGAGTAAAAGGTTGGAAGGAGAGAAGCTGAGCTGTGCAGGAGCAGATTGGTGGAAGGAGAGATGCTGAGCTGTGCAGGAGTAGAGGGGTAGAAGGGGAGAAGCTGAGCTGTGCAGGACTAGAGGGGTGGAAGGGGGGAAGCTGACCTGTGCAGGACTGGAGGGGTGTATGGGGAGAAGATGAGCTTTGCAGGACTAGAGGGGTGGAAGGAGAGAAGCTGAGCTGTGCAGGAGCAGAGGGGTGGAAGGAGAGAAGTTGAGCTGTGCAGGAGTAGATGGGTGGAAGGCGAGAAGCTGAGCTGTGCAGGACTATAGGGTTGGAAGGAGAGAAGCTGAACTGTGAAGGAGCAGAGGGGTGGGAGGAGAGAAGATGAGCTGTGCTGGAGTAGAGGGGTGAAAGGAGAGAAGCTGAGCTGTGCAGGAATAAAAGTTTGGAAGGAGAGAAGCTGAGCTGTGCAGGAGTAGAGGGGTGAAAGGAGAGAAGCTGAGCTGTGCAGGAGTAGAATGTTCGAAGGAGAGAAGCCGAGCTGTGCAGGAGTAGATCAGTGGAAGGCGAGAAGCTGAGCTGTGCAGGAGTAGAGGGGTGGAAGGAGAGAAGCTGAGCTGGGCAGGAGTAGAGGGGTGGGAGGAGAGAAGCTGAGATGTCCAGGAGTAGAGGGGTGAAAGGCGAGAATCTGAGCTGTGCAGGAGTAGAGGTGTGGAAGGGGAGAAGCTGAGCTGTGCTGCAGTAGAGAGGTGGAAGGAGAGAAGCTGAGCTGTGCAGGAGTAGAGGGGTGGAAGGAGAGAAGCTGAGCTGTGCAGGAGTAGAGAGGTGGAAGGAGAGAAGCTAAGCTGTGCAGGAGTAGAGGGGTGGAAGGCGTGAAGCTGAGCTGTGCAGGAGTAGAAGGGTGGAAGCAGAGAAGCTGAGCTGTTCAGGAGCAGAGGGGTGGAAGGAGAGAAGCTGAGCTGTGCAGGAGTAGAGGGGTGGAAGGCGTGAAGCTGAGCTGTGCAGGAGTAGAATGTTGGAAGAAAAGAAGCTGAGCTGTGCAGGAGTAGAGGGGTGGAAGGAGAGAAGCTGAGCTGTGAAGGAGTAGAAGGGTGAAAGGAGAGAAGCTGAGCTGTGCAGAAGTAGAGGGGTGGAAGGCGAGAAGCTGAGCTGTGCAGGAGTAGATGGGTGGAAGGAGAGAAGCTGAGCTGTGCAGGAGTAGAGGGGTGGAAGGAGAGAAGCTGAGCTGTGCAGGAGTAGAGTGGTGAAAGGAGAGAAGCTGAGCTGTGCAGGAGTAGAGGGGTGGAAGGCGAGAAGCTGAGCTGTGCAGGAGTAGATGGGTGGAAGGCGAGAAGCTGAGTTGTGCAGGAGTAGAGAGGCGGAAGGCGAGAACCTGAGCTGTGCAGAACTATAGGGGTAGAAGGAGAGAAGCTGAACTGTGCAGGAGCAGAGGGGTGGGAGGAGAGAACATGAGCTGTGCAGGAGTATGGGGTGGAAGGCGATAAGCTGAGCTGTGCAGGAGTAAAAGTTTGGAGGAGAGAAGCTGAGCTGTGCAGGAGTAGAGGAGTGGAAGGGGAGAAGCTGAGCTGTGCAGGACTAGAGGGGTGGAAGGGGGAAGCTGAGCTGTGCAGGACTGGGGGGGTGGATGGGGAGAAGCTGAGCTGTGCAGGACTAGCAGGGTGGAAGGAGAGAAGCTGAGCTGTGCAGGAGCAGAGGGGTGGAAGGAGAGAAGGTGAGCTGTGCAGGAGTAGATGGGTGGAAGGCGAGAAGCTGAGCTGTGCAGTAGTAGAGGGTCCGAAGGCAAGAAGCTGAGCTGTGCAGGACTATAGGGGTGGAAGGAGAGAAGCTGAACTGTGCAGGAGCAAAGGGGTGAGAGGAGAGAAGATGAGCTGTGCAGGAGTAGGGGGTGGAAGGCGTTAAGCTGAGCTGTGCAGGAGTAAAAGTTTAGAAGGAGAGAAGCTGAGCTGTGCAGGAATAGAGGGGTGGAAGGAGGGAAGCTGAGCTGTGCAGGAGTAGAGGGGTGAAAGGAAAGAAGCTGAGCTGTGCAGGAATAGAGGGGTGGAAGGGGGGAAGCTGAGCTGTGCAGGAGTAGAGGTGTGGAAGGGGAGAAGCTGAGCTGTGCTGCAGTAGAGAGGTGGAAGGAGAGAAGCTGAGCTGTGCAGGAGTAGAGGAGTGGAAGGCGTGAAGCTGAGCTGTGCAGGAGTAGAAGGGTGGAAGCAGAGAAGCTGAGCTGTGCAGGAGCAGAGGGGAGGAAAGAGAGAAGCTGAGCTGTGCAGGAGTAGAGGGGTGGAAGGAGGGAAGCTGAGCTGTGCAGGAGTAGAGGGGTAGAAGGCGTGAAGCTGAGCTGTGCAGGAGTAGAATGTTGGAAGGAGAGAAGCTGAGCTGTGCAGAAGTAGAGGGGTGGAAGGAGAGAAGCTGAGCTGTGAAGGAGTAGAAGGGTGAAAGGAGAGAAGCTGAGCTGTGCAGAAGTAGAGGGGTGGAAGGCGAGAAGCTGAGCTGTGCAGGAGTAGATGGGTGGAAGGAGAGAAGCGGAGCTGTGCAGGAGTAGAGGGTTGGAAGGAGAGAAGCTGAGTTGTGCAGGAGTAGAGTGGTGAAAGGAGAGAAGCTGAGCTGTGCAGGAGTAGAGGGGTGGAAGGCGAGAAGCTGAGCTGTGCAGGAGTAGATGGGTGGAAGGCGAGAAGCTGAGCTGTGCAGGAGTAGAGGGGCGGAAGGCGAGAACCTGAGCTGTGCAGAACTATAGGGGTGGAAGGAGAGAAGCTGAACTGTGCAGGAGCAGAGGGGTGGGAGGAGAGAAGATGTGCTGTGCAGGAGTAGGGGGTGGAAGGCGATAAGCTGAGCTGTGCAGGAGTAAAAGTTTGGAGGAGAGAAGCTGAGCTGTGCAGGAGCAGAGGGGTGGGAGGAGAGAAGATGTGCTGTGCAGGAGTAGGGGGTGGAAGGCGATAAGCTGAGCTGTGCAGGAGTAAAAGTTTGGAGGAGAGAAGCTGAGCTGTGCAGGAGTAGAGGAGTGGAGTGGAAGGAGAGAAGCTGAGCTGTGCAGGAGCAGATTGGTGGAAGGAGAGATGCTGAGCTGTGCAGGACTAGAGGGGTAGAAGGGGAGAAGCTGAGCTGTGCAGGACTAGAGGGGTGGAAGGGGGGAAGCTGACCTGTGCAGGACTGGAGGGGTGTATGGGGAGAAGATGAGCTTTGCAGGACTAGAGGGGTGGAAGGAGAGAAGCTGAGCTGTGCAGGAGCAGAGGGGTGGAAGGAGAGAAGCTGAGCTGTGCAGGAGTAGATGGGTGGAAGGCGAGAAGCTGAGCTTTGCAGGACTATAGGGTTGGAAGGAGAGAAGCTGAACTGTGAAGGAGCAGAGGGGTGGGAGGAGAGAAGATGAGTTAGGCTGGAGTAGGGGGTGGAATGCGATAAGCTGAGCTGTGCAGGAATAAAAGTTTGGAAGGAGAGAAGCTGAGCTGTGCAGGAGTAGAGGGGTGAAAAGAGAGAAGCTGAGCTGTGCAGGAGTAGAATGTTCGAAGGAGAGAAGCCGAGCTGTGCAGGAGTAGATCAGTGGAAGGCGAGAAGCTGAGCTGTGCAGGAGTAGAGGGGTGGAAGGAGAGAAGCTGAGCTGGGCAGGAGTAGAGGGGTGGGAGGAGAGAAGCTGAGATGTCCAGGAGTAGAGGGGTGAAAGGCGAGAATCTGAGCTGTGCAGGAGTAGAAGTTTGGAAGGAGAGAAGCTGAGATGTGCAGGAGTAGAGGCGTGGAAGGTGAGAAGCTGAGCTGTGCAGGAGTAGAAGGTTGGAAGGAGAAAAGCTGAGCTGTGCAGGAGTAGATGGGTGGAAGGAGGGAAGCTGAGCTGTGCAGGAGTAGATGGGTGGAAGGAAAGAAGCTGAGCTGTGCAGGAATAGAGGGGTGGAAGGGGAGAAGCTGAGCTGTGCAGGAGTAGAGGTGTGGAAGGGGAGAAGCTGAGCTGTGCTGCAGTAGAGAGGTGGAAGGAGAGAAGCCGAGCTGTGCAGGAGTACAGGGGTGGAAGGAGGGAAGCTGAGCTGTGCAGGAGTAGAGGGGTAGAAGATGTGAAGCTGAGCTGTGCAGGAGTAGAATGTTGGAAGGAGAGAAGCTGAGCTGTGTAGGAGTAGAGTGGTGGAAGGAGAGAAGCTGAGCTGGAAAGGAGTAGAAGGGTGAAAGGAGAGAAGCTGAGCTGTGCAGAAGTAGAGGGGTGGAAGGCGAGAAGCTGAGCTGTGCAGGAGTAGATGGGTGGAAGGAGAGAAGCGGAGCTGTGCAGGAGTAGAGGGTTGGAAGGAGAGAAGCTGAGCTGTGCAGGAGTAGAGTGGTGAAAGGAGAGAAGCTGAGCTGTGCAGGAGTAGAGGGGTGGAAGGCGAGAAGCTGAGCTGTGCAGGAGTAGATGGGTGGAAGGCGAGAAGCTGAGCTGTGCAGGAGTAGTAGGTATGAAGGAGAAAAGCTGAGCTGTGCATGAGTAGATGGGTGGAAGGAGGGAAGCTGAGCAGTGCAGGAGTAGATGGGTGGAAGGAGAGATGCTGAGCTGTGCAGGAGTACAGGGGAGGAAGGGGAGAAGCTGAGCTGTGCAGGAGTAGAAGGTGGAAGGGGAGAAGCTGAGCTGTGCTGGAGTAGAAAGGTGGAAGGAGAGAAGCTGAGCTGTGCAGGATTAGAGGGGTGGAAGGCTAGAAGCTGAGCTGTGCAGGAGTAGAGAGGTGGAAAGAGAGAAGCTGAGCTCTGCATGAGTAGAGGGGTGGAAGGAGAGAAGCTGAGCTGTGCGGGTGTACAGGGGTGGAATGCTAGAAGCTGAGCTGTGCAGGAGTAGAGAGGTGGAAGGAAAGAAGCTGAGCTGTGCAGGAGTAGAGGGGTGGAAGGAGGGAATCTGAGCTGTGCAGGAGTAGAGGGGTTGAAGGAGGGAAGCAGAGCTGTGCAGGAGTAGAGGGGTGGAAGGCTAGAAGCTGAGCTGTGCAGGACTAGAGGGGTGGAAGACGAGAAGCTGAGCTGTGCAAGAGTAGAATGTTGGAAGGAGAGACGCTGAGCTGTGCAGGAGCAGAGGGGCGGAAGGAGAGAAGCGGAGCTGTGCAGGAGTAGAGGGGTGAAAGGAGAGAAGCTGAGCTGTGCAGGAGTAGATGGTTCGAAGGAGAGAAGCCGAGCTGTGCAGGAGTAGATCAGTGGAAGGAGAGAAGCTGAGATGTGCAGGAGTAGAGGGGCTGGGATGAGAGAATCTGAGCTGGGCAGGAGTAGAGGGGTGGAAGGAAAGAAGCTGAGATGTTCAGGAGCAGAGGGGTTGAAGGCGAGAAGCTGAGCTGTGCAGGAGTAGTAGGTTGGAAGGAGAAAAGCTGAGCTGTGCAGGAGTAGATGGGTGGAAGGAGAGAAGCTGAGCTGTGCAGGAGTAGAGGGCTGGAAGGGGAGAAGCTGAGCTGTGCTGGAGTAGAGAGGTGGAAGGAGAGAAGCTGAGCTGTGCAGGAGTAGAGGGGTGGAAGGCTAGACGCTAAGCTGTGCAGGAGTAGAGAGGTGGAAGGAGAGAAGCGGAGCTGTGCAGGAGTAGAGGGGTGGAAGGAGAGAAGCTGAGCTGTGCAGGTGTAGAGGGGTGGAAGGCTATAAGCTGAGCTGTGCAGGAGTAGAGAGGTGGAAGGAGACAAGCTGAGCTGTGCAGAAGCAGAGGGATGGGAGGAGAGAAGCTGAGCTGTGCAGGAGTAGATGGGTGGAAGGAGAGAAGCTGAGCTGTGCAGGAGTAGAGGGGCGGAAGGCGAGAAGCTGAGCTGTGCAGGACTAGAGGGGTGGAAGGAGAGAAGCTGACCTGTGCAGGAGCAGAGGGGTGGAAGGAGAGAAGCTGAGCTGTGCAGGAGTAGATGGGTGGAAGGTGAGAAGCTGAGCTGTGCAGGAGTAGATCAGTGGAAGGAGAGAAGCTGAGCTGTGCAGGAGTAGAGGGGCTGGGAGGAGAGAAGCTGAGCTGGGCAGGAGTAGAGGGGTGGAAGGAAAGAAGCTGAGATTTGCAGGAGCAGAGGGGTGGAAGGCGAGAAGCTGAGCTGTGCAGGAGTAGTAGGTTGGACGGAGAAAAGCTAAGCTGTGCAGGAGTAGATGGGTGGAAGGAGGGAAGCTGAGCTGTGCAGGAGTAGATTGGTGGAAGGAGAGAAGCTGAGCTATGCAGGAATAGAGGGGTGGAAGGAAAGAAGCTGAGATGTGCAGGAGCAGAGGGGTGGAAGGCGAGAAGCTGAGCTGTGCAGGAGTAGTAGGTTGGAAGGAGAAAAGCTGAGCTGTGCAGGAGTAGATTGGTGGAAGGAGAGAAGCTGAGCTGTGCAGGAGCAGAGGGGTGGAAGGAGAGAAGCTGAGCTGTGCAGGAGCAGAGGGGTGGAAGGAGAGAAGCTGAGCTGTGCAGGAGCAGAGGGGTGGAAGGAGAGAAGCTGAGGTGGGCAGGAGTAGATGGGTGGAAGGTGAGAAGCTGAGCTGTGCAGGAGTAGATCAGTGGAAGGAGAGAAGCTGAGCTGTGCAGGAGTAGAGGGGCTGGGAGGAGAGAAGCAGAGCTGGGCAGGAGTAGAGGGGTGGAAGGAAAGAAGCTGAGATGTGCAGGAGCAGAGGGGTGGAAGGCGAGAAGCTGAGCTGTGCAGGAGTAGAGGGTTGGACGGAGAAAAGCTGAGCTGTGCAGGAGTAGATGGGTGGAAGGAGGGAAGCTGAGCCGTGCAGGAGTAAATTGGTGGAAGGAGAGAAGCTGAGCTATGCAGGAGTAGAGGGGTGGAAGGTTAGAAGCTGAGCTGTGCAGGAGTAGAGGGGTGGAAGGGGAGAAGCTGAGCTGTGCTGGAGCAGAGGGGTGGAAGGAGAGAAGCTGACCGGTGCAGGAGTAGATGGGTGGAAGGAGAGAAGCCGAGCTGTGCAGGAGTAGATCAGTGGATGGAGAGAAGCTGAGCTGTGCAGGAGTAGAGGAGCTGGGAGGAGAGAAGCTGAGCTGGGCAGGAGTTGAGGGGTGGAAGGAAAGAAGCTGAGATGTGCAGGAGGAGAGGGGTGGAAGGCGAGAAGCTGAGCTGTGCAGGAGTAGTAGGTTGGAAGGAGAAAAGCTGAGCTGTGCAGGAGTAGATGGGTGGAAGGAGAGAAGCTGAGCTGTGCAGGAGTAGAGGGGTGGAAGGGGAGAAGCTGAGCTGTGCAGGAGTAGAGGGGTGGAAGGGGAGAAGCTGAGCTGTGCTGGAGCAGAGGGGTGGAAGGAGAGAAGCTGAGCTGTGCAGGAGAAGATGGGTGGAAGTAGAGAAGCCGAGCTGTGCAGGAGTAGATCAGTGGAAGGAGAGAAGCTGAGCTGTGCAGGAGTAGAGGGGCTGGGAGGAGAGAAGCTGAGCTGGGCAGGAGTAGAGGGGTGGAAGGAAAGAAGCTGAGATGTGCAGGAGCAGAGGGGTGGAAGGCGAGAAGCTGAGCTGTGCAGGAGTAGTAGGTTGGAAGGAGAAAAGCTGAGCTGTGCAGGAGTAGATGGGTGGAAGGAGGGAAGCTGAGCCGTGCAGGAGTAGATGGGTGGAAGGAGAGAAGCTGAGCTGTGCAGGAGTAGTGGGGTGGAAGGGGAGAAGCTGAGCTGTGCAGGAGTAGAGGGGTGGAAGGGGGAGAAGCTGAGCTGTGCTGGATGAGAGAGGTGGAAGGAGAGAAGCTGAGCTGTGCAGGAGTAGAGGGGTGGAAGGCTAGACGCTGAGCTGTGCAGGAGTAGAGAGGTGGAACGAGAGAAGCTGAGCTGTGCAGGAGTAGAGGGGTGGAAGGAGAGAAGCTGAGCTGTGCAGGTGTAGAGGGGTGGAAGGCTAGAAGCTGAGCTGTGCAGGAGTAGAGAGGTGGAAGGAGACAAGCTGAGCTGTGCAGGAGTAGAGGGGTGGAAGGAGAGAAGCTGAGCTGTGCAGGTGTAGAAGGGTGGAAGGCTAGAAGCTGAGCTGTGCAGGAGTAGAGAGGTGGAAGGAGACAAGCTGAGCTGTGCAGGAGTAGAGGGGTGGAAGGAGAGAAGCTGAGCTGTGCAGGAGTAGAAGGGTGGAAGGAGGGAAGCTGAGCTGTGCAGGAGTAGAGGGGTGGAAGGCGTGAAGCTGAGCTGTGCCGGAGTAGAAGGGTGGAAGGAGAGAAGCTGAGCTGCGCAGGAGCAAAGGGGTGGAATGAGAGAAGCTGAGCTGTGCAGGAGTAGAGGGGTGGAAGGAGGGAAGCTGAGCTGTGCAGGAGTAGAGGGGTGGAAGGCGTGAAGCTGAGCTGTGCAGGAGTAGAGGGTGGAAGGAGAGAAGCTGAGCTGTGCAGGAGTAGAGGGGTGGAAGGCGTGAAGCTGAGCTGTGCAGGAGTAGAACGGTAAACGGAGAGAAGCTGAGCTGTGCAGGAGTAGAGGGGTGGAAGGCGAGAAGCTGAGCTGTGCAGGAGTAGGTGGGTGGAAGGAGAGAAGCGGAGCTGTGCAGGGCTAGAGGGGTGGATGGGGAGAAGCTGGGCTGTGCATGACTAGAGGGGTGGAATGAGAGAAGCTCAGCTGTGGAGGAGCAGGGGGGTGGAAGGAGAGAAGCTGAGCTGTGCAGGAGTAGAGGGGTGGAAGGAGAGAAGCTGAGCTGCACAGGAGTAGAGGGGTGGAAGGAGAGAAGCTGAGCTGTGCAGGAGTTGAGGGGTGGAAAGCGAGAAGCTGAGCTGTGCAGGAGAAGAGCGATGGAAGGAGAGAAGCGGAGCTGTGCAGGAGTAGAGGGGTGGAAGGAGGGAAGCTGAGCTGTGCTGGATGAGAGAGGTGGAAGGAGAGAAGCTGAGCTGTGCAGGAGTAGAGGGGTGGAAGGCTAGACGCTGAGCTGTGCAGGAGTAGAACGGTGGAAGGAGAGAAGCTGAGCTGTGTCGGATTAGAGCGGTGGAAGGAGAGAAGCTGAGCTGTGCAGGTGTAGAGGGGTGGAAGGCTAGAAGCTGAGCTGTGCAGGAGTAGAGAGGTGGAAGGAGACAAGCTGAGCTGTGCAGGAGTAGAGGGGTGGAAGGAGAGAAGCTGAGCTGTGCAGGAGTAGAGAGGTGGAAGGAGAGAAGCTGAGCTGTGCAGGAGTAGAGGGGTGGAAGGAGGGAAGCTGAGCTGTGCAGGAGTAGAGGGGTGGAAGGCGTGAAGCTGAGCTGTGCAGGAGTAGAAGGGTGGAAGGAGAGAAGCTGAGCTGCGCAGGAGCAAAGGGGTGGAAGAAGCTGAGCTGTGCAGGAGTAGAGGGGTGGAAGGAGGGAAGCTGCGCTGTGCAGGAGTAGAGGGGTGGAAGGCGTGAAGCTGAGCTGTGCAGGAGTAGAGGGGTGGAAGGAGAGAAGCTGAGCTGTGCAGGAGTAGAGGGGTGGAAGGCTAGACGCTGAGCTGTGCAGGAGTAGAGAGGTGGAACGAGAGAAGCTGAGCTGTGCAGGAGTAGAGGGGTGGAAGGAGAGAAGCTGAGCTGTGCAGGTGTAGAGGGGTGGAAGGCTAGAAGCTGAGCTGTGCAGGAGTAGAGAAGTGGAAGGAGACAAGCTGAGCTGTGCAGGAGTAGAGGGGTGGAAGGAGAGAAGCTGAGCTGTGCAGGTGTAGAAGGGTGGAAGGCTGGAAGCTGAGCTGTGCAGGAGTAGAGAGGAGGAAGGAGACAAGCTGAGCTGTGCAGGAGTAGAGGGGTGGAAGGAGAGAAGCTGAGCTGTGCAGGAGTAGAGAGGTGGAAGGAGAGAAGCTGAGCTGTGCAGGAGTAGAGGGGTGGAAGGAGGGAAGCTGAGCTGTGCAGGAGTAGAGGGGTGGAAGACGTGAAGCTGAGCTGTGCAGGAGTAGAAGGGTGGAAGGAGAGAAGCTGAGCTGCGCAGGAGCAAAGGGGTGGAATGAGAGAAGCTGAGCTGTGCAGGAGTAGAGGGGTGGAAGGAGGGAAGCTGAGCTGTGCAGGAGTAGAGGGGTGGAAAGCGTGAAGCTGAGCTGTGCAGGAGTAGAGGGGTGGAAGGAGAGAAGCTGAGCTGTGCAGGAGTAGAGGGGTGGAAGGCGTGAAGCTGAGCTGTGCAGGAGTTGAACGGTAAGAGGAGAGAAGCTGAGCTGTGCAGGAGTAGAGGGGTGGAAGGCGAGAAGCTGAGCTGTGCAGGAGTAGGTGGGTGGAAGGAGAGAAGCGGAGCTGTGCAGGGCTAGAGGGGTGGATGGGGAGAAGCTGGGCTGTACATGACTAGAGGGGTGGAATGAGAGAAGCTCAGCTGTGGAGGAGCAGAGGGGTGGAAGGAGAAAAGCTGAGCTGTGCAGGAGTAGATGGGTGGAAGGAGAGAAGCTGAGCTGTGCAGGAGTAGAGGGGTGGAAGGCGAGAAGCTGAGCTGTGCAGGAGAAGAGCGATGGAAGTAGAGAAGCGGAGCTGTGCAGGAGTAGAGGGGTGGAAGGAGGGAAGCTGAGCTGTGCAGGATGAGAGAGGTGGAAGGAGAGAAGCTGAGCTGTGCAGGAGTAGAGGGGTGGAAGGCTAGACGCTGAGCTGTGCAGGAGTAGAGAGGTGGAAGGAGACAAGCTGAGCTGTGCAGGAGTAGAGGGGTGGAAGGAGAGAAGCTGAGCTGTGCAGGAGTAGAGAGGTGGAAGGAGAGAAGCTGAGCTGTGCAGGAGTAGAGGGGTGGAAGGAGGGAAGCTGAGCTGTGCAGGAGTAGAGGGGTGAAAGGCGTGAAGCTGAGCTGTGCAGGAGTAGAAGGGTGGAAGGAGAGAAGCTGAGCTGCGCAGGAGCAAAGGGGTGGAAGGAGAGAAGCTGAGCTGTGCAGGAGTAGAGGGGTGGAAGGAGGGAAGCTGCGCTGTGCAGGAGTAGAGGGGTGGAAGGCGTGAAGCTGAGCTGTGCAGGAGTAGAGGGGTGGAAGGAGAGAAGCTGAGCTGTGCAGGAGTAGAGGGGTGGAAGGCGTGAAGCTGAGCTGTGCAGGAGTAGAACGGTAAAAGGAGAGAAGCTGAGCTGTGCAGAAGTAGAGGGGTGGAAGGTGAGAAGCTGAGCTGTGCAGGAGTAGGTGGGTGGAAGGAGAGAAGTGGAGCTGTGCAGGGCTAGAGGGGTGGATGGGGAGAAGCTGGGCTGTGCAGGACTAGAGGGATGGAAAGAGAGAAGCTCAGCTGTGGAGGAGCAGAGGGGTGGAAGGAGAGAAGCTGAGCTGTGCAGGAGTAGAGGGGTGGAAGGAGAGAAGCTGAGCTGTGCAGGAGTAGAGGGTGGAAAGAGAGAAGCTGAGCTGTGCAGGAGTAGAGGGGTGGAAGGCGAGAAGCTGAGCTGTGCAGGAGAAGAGCGATGGAAGGAGAGAAGCTGAGCTGTGCAGGAGTAGAGGGGTGGAAGGAGGGAAGCTGAGCTGTGCAGGACAAGAGGGGTGGAAGGAGAGAAGCGGAGCTGTGCAGGACTAAAGTGGTGGATGGGGAGAAGCTGAGCTGTGCAGGACTAGAGGGGTGGAAGGAGAGAAGCTCAGCTGTGCAGGAGCAGAGGGGTGGAAGGAGAGAAGCTGAGCTGTGCAGGAGTAAAAGGTTGGAAGGAGAGAAGCTGAGCTGTGCAGGAGCAGATTGGTGGAAGGAGAGATTCTGAGCTGTGCAGGAGTAGAGGGGTAGAAGGGGAGAAGCTGAGCTGTGCAGGACTAGAGGGGTGGAAGGGGGGAAGCTGACCTGTGCAGGACTGGAGGGGTGTATGGGGAGAAGATGAGCTTTGCAGGACTAGAGGGGTGGAAGGAGAGAAGCTGAGCTGTGCAGGAGCAGAGGGGTGGAAGGAGAGAAGCTGAGCTGTGCAGGAGTAGATGGGTGGAAGGCGAGAAGCTGAGCTGTGCAGGACTATAGGGTTGGAAGGAGAGAAGCTGAACTGTGAAGGAGCAGAGGGGTGGGAGGAGAGAAGATGAGCTGTGCTGGAGTAGAGGGGTGAAAGGAGAGAAGCTGAGCTGTGCAGGAATAAAAGTTTGGAAGGAGAGAAGCTGAGCTGTGCAGGAGTAGAGGGGTGAAAGGAGAGAAGCTGAGCTGTGCAGGAGTAGAATGTTCGAAGGAGAGAAGCCGAGCTGTGCAGGAGTAGATCAGTGGAAGGCGAGAAGCTGAGCTGTGCAGGAGTAGAGGGGTGGGAGGAGAGAAGCTGAGATGTCCAGGAGTAGAGGGGTGAAAGGCGAGAATCTGAGCTGTGCAGGAGTAGAGGTGTGGAAGGGGAGAAGCTGAGCTGTGCTGCAGTAGAGAGGTGGAAGGAGAGAAGCTGAGCTGTGCAGGAGTAGAGGGGTGGAAGGAGAGAAGCTGAGCTGTGCAGGAGTAGAGAGGTGGAAGGAGAGAAGCTAAGCTGTGCAGGAGTAGAGGGGTGGAAGGCGTGAAGCTGAGCTGTGCAGGAGTAGAAGGGTGGAAGCAGAGAAGCTGAGCTGTTCAGGAGCAGAGGGGTGGAAGGAGAGAAGCTGAGCTGTGCAGGAGTAGAGGGGTGGAAGGCGTGAAGCTGAGCTGTGCAGGAGTAGAATGTTGGAAGGAAAGAAGCTGAGCTGTGCAGGAGTAGAGGGGTGGAAGGAGAGAAGCTGAGCTGTGAAGGAGTAGAAGGGTGAAAGGAGAGAAGCTGAGCTGTGCAGAAGTAGAGGGGTGGAAGGCGAGAAGCTGAGCTGTGCAGGAGTAGATGGGTGGAAGGAGAGAAGCTGAGCTGTGCAGGAGTAGAGGGGTGGAAGGAGAGAAGCTGAGCTGTGCAGGAGTAGAGTGGTGAAAGGAGAGAAGCTGAGCTGTGCAGGAGTAGAGGGGTGGAAGGCGAGAAGCTGAGCTGTGCAGGAGTAGATGGGTGGAAGGCGAGAAGCTGAGTTGTGCAGGAGTAGAGAGGCGGAAGGCGAGAACCTGAGCTGTGCAGAACTATAGGGGTAGAAGGAGAGAAGCTGAACTGTGCAGGAGCAGAGGGGTGGGAGGAGAGAACATGAGCTGTGCAGGAGTATGGGGTGGAAGGCGATAAGCTGAGCTGTGCAGGAGTAAAAGTTTGGAGGAGAGAAGCTGAGCTGTGCAGGAGTAGAGGAGTGGAAGGGGAGAAGCTGAGCTGTGCAGGACTAGAGGGG
This sequence comes from Pleurodeles waltl, assembly GCF_031143425.1. NCBI lineage: Eukaryota > Metazoa > Chordata > Amphibia > Caudata > Salamandridae > Pleurodeles > Pleurodeles waltl. The sequence goes on along the minus strand of NC_090438.1, from coordinate 38,220,964 downwards.
TGGAAGGGGGAAGCTGAGCTGTGCAGGACTGGGGGGGTGGAAGGAGAGAAGGTGAGCTGTGCAGGAGTAGATGGGTGGAAGGCGAGAAGCTGAGCTGTGCAGTAGTAGAGGGTCCGAAGGCAAGAAGCTGAGCTGTGCAGGACTATAGGGGTGGAAGGAGAGAAGCTGAACTGTGCAGGAGCAAAGGGGTGAGAGGAGAGAAGATGAGCTGTGCAGGAGTAGGGGGTGGAAGGCGTTAAGCTGAGCTGTGCAGGAGTAAAAGTTTAGAAGGAGAGAAGCTGAGCTGTGCAGGAATAGAGGGGTGGAAGGAGGGAAGCTGAGCTGTGCAGGAGTAGAGGGGTGAAAGGAAAGAAGCTGAGCTGTGCAGGAATAGAGGGGTGGAAGGGGGGAAGCTGAGCTGTGCAGGAGTAGAGGTGTGGAAGGGGAGAAGCTGAGCTGTGCTGCAGTAGAGAGGTGGAAGGAGAGAAGCTGAGCTGTGCAGGAGTAGAGGAGTGGAAGGCGTGAAGCTGAGCTGTGCAGGAGTAGAAGGGTGGAAGCAGAGAAGCTGAGCTGTGCAGGAGCAGAGGGGAGGAAGGAGAGAAGCTGAGCTGTGCAGGAGTAGAGGGGTGGAAGGAGGGAAGCTGAGCTGTGCAGGAGTAGAGGGGTAGAAGGCGTGAAGCTGAGCTGTGCAGGAGTAGAATGTTGGAAGGAGAGAAGCTGAGCTGTGCAGAAGTAGAGGGGTGGAAGGAGAGAAGCTGAGCTGTGAAGGAGTAGAAGGGTGAAAGGAGAGAAGCTGAGCTGTGCAGAAGTAGAGGGGTGGAAGGCGAGAAGCTGAGCTGTGCAGGAGTAGATGGGTGGAAGGAGAGAAGCGGAGCTGTGCAGGAGTAGAGGGTTGGAAGGAGAGAAGCTGAGTTGTGCAGGAGTAGAGTGGTGAAAGGAGAGAAGCTGAGCTGTGCAGGAGTAGAGGGGTGGAAGGCGAGAAGCTGAGCTGTGCAGGAGTAGATGGGTGGAAGGCGAGAAGCTGAGCTGTGCAGGAGTAGAGGGGCGGAAGGCGAGAACCTGAGCTGTGCAGAACTATAGGGGTGGAAGGAGAGAAGCTGAACTGTGCAGGAGCAGAGGGGTGGGAGGAGAGAAGATGTGCTGTGCAGGAGTAGGGGGTGGAAGGCGATAAGCTGAGCTGTGCAGGAGTAAAAGTTTGGAGGAGAGAAGCTGAGCTGTGCAGGAGCAGAGGGGTGGGAGGAGAGAAGATGTGCTGTGCAGGAGTAGGGGGTGGAAGGCGATAAGCTGAGCTGTGCAGGAGTAAAAGTTTGGAGGAGAGAAGCTGAGCTGTGCAGGAGTAGAGGAGTGGAGTGGAAGGAGAGAAGCTGAGCTGTGCAGGAGCAGATTGGTGGAAGGAGAGATGCTGAGCTGTGCAGGACTAGAGGGGTAGAAGGGGAGAAGCTGAGCTGTGCAGGACTAGAGGGGTGGAAGGGGGGAAGCTGACCTGTGCAGGACTGGAGGGGTGTATGGGGAGAAGATGAGCTTTGCAGGACTAGAGGGGTGGAAGGAGAGAAGCTGAGCTGTGCAGGAGCAGAGGGGTGGAAGGAGAGAAGCTGAGCTGTGCAGGAGTAGATGGGTGGAAGGCGAGAAGCTGAGCTTTGCAGGACTATAGGGTTGTAAGGAGAGAAGCTGAACTGTGAAGGAGCAGAGGGGTGGGAGGAGAGAAGATGAGTTGTGCTGGAGTAGGGGGTGGAAGGCGATAAGCTGAGCTGTGCAGGAATAAAAGTTTGGAAGGAGAGAAGCTGAGCTGTGCAGGAGTAGAGGGGTGAAAAGAGAGAAGCTGAGCTGTGCAGGAGTAGAATGTTCGAAGGAGAGAAGCCGAGCTGTGCAGGAGTAGATCAGTGGAAGGCGAGAAGCTGAGCTGTGCAGGAGTAGAGGGGTGGAAGGAGAGAAGCTGAGCTGGGCAGGAGTAGAGGGGTGGGAGGAGAGAAGCTGAGATGTCCAGGAGTAGAGGGGTGAAAGGCGAGAATCTGAGCTGTGCAGGAGTAGAAGTTTGGAAGGAGAGAAGCTGAGATGTGCAGGAGTAGAGGCGTGGAAGGTGAGAAGCTGAGCTGTGCAGGAGTAGAAGGTTGGAAGGAGAAAAGCTGAGCTGTGCAGGAGTAGATGGGTGGAAGGAGGGAAGCTGAGCTGTGCAGGAGTAGATGGGTGGAAGGAAAGAAGCTGAGCTGTGCAGGAATAGAGGGGTGGAAGGGGAGAAGCTGAGCTGTGCAGGAGTAGAGGTGTGGAAGGGGAGAAGCTGAGCTGTGCTGCAGTAGAGAGGTGGAAGGAGAGAAGCTGAGCTGTGCAGGAGTACAGGGGTGGAAGGAGGGAAGCTGAGCTGTGCAGGAGTAGAGGGGTAGAAGATGTGAAGCTGAGCTGTGCAGGAGTAGAATGTTGGAAGGAGAGAAGCTGAGCTGTGTAGGAGTAGAGTGGTGGAAGGAGAGAAGCTGAGCTGGAAAGGAGTAGAAGGGTGAAAGGAGAGAAGCTGAGCTGTGCAGAAGTAGAGGGGTGGAAGGCGAGAAGCTGAGCTGTGCAGGAGTAGATGGGTGGAAGGAGAGAAGCGGAGCTGTGCAGGAGTAGAGGGTTGGAAGGAGAGAAGCTGAGCTGTGCAGGAGTAGAGTGGTGAAAGGAGAGAAGCTGAGCTGTGCAGGAGTAGAGGGGTGGAAGGCGAGAAGCTGAGCTGTGCAGGAGTAGATGGGTGGAAGGCGAGAAGCTGAGCTGTGCAGGAGTAGAGGGGCGGAAGGCGAGAACCTGAGCTGTGCAGAACTATAGGGGTGGAAGGAGAGAAGCTGAACTGTGCAGGAGCAGAGGGGTGGGAGGAGAGAAGATGAGCTGTGCAGGAGTAGGGGGTGGAAGGCGATAAGCTGAGCTGTGCAGGAGTAAAAGTTTGGAGGAGAGAAGCTGAGCTGTGCAGGAGTAGAGGAGTGGAGTGGAAGGGGAGAAGCTGACCTGTGCAGGACTAGAGGGGTGGAAGGGGGGAAGCTGAGCTGTGCAGGACTGGGGGGTGGATGGGGAGAAGCTTAGCTGTGCAGGACTAGCGGGTGGAAGGAGAGAAGCTGAGCTGTGCAGGAGCAGAGGGGTGGAAGGAGAGAAGGTGAGCTGTGCAGGAGTAGATGGGTGGAAGGCGAGAAGCTGAGCTGTGCAGGAGTAGAGGGTCCGAAGGCGAGAAGCTGAGCTGTGCAGGACTATAGGGGTGGAAGGAGAGAAGCTGAACTGTGCAGGAGCAGAGGGGTGGGAAGAGAGAAGATGAGCTATGCAGGAGTAGGGGGTGGAAGGCGTTAAGCTGAGCTGTACAGGAGTAAAAGTTTGGAAGGAGAGAAGCGGAGCTGTGCAGGAATAGAGGGGTGGAAGGAGGGAAGCTGAGCTGTGCAGGAGTAGAGGGGTGGAAGGAGGGAAGCTGAGCTGTGCAGGAGTAGAGGGGTGGAAGGCTGGAAGCTGAGCTGTGCAGGAGTAGAGGGGTGGAAGGAGAGAAGCTACGCTGTGCAGGAGTAGAGGGGTGGAAGAGGAGAAGCTGAGCTGTGCAGGAGTAGAATGTTGGAAGGAGATAAGCTGAGCAGTGCAGAAGTAGAGGGGTGGAAGGAGAGAAGCTGAGCTGTGCAGGAATAGAAGGGTGAAAGGAGAGAAGCTGAGCTGTGCAGGAGTAGAGGGGTGGAAGGAGGGAAGCTGAGCTGTGCAGGAGTAGAGGGGTAGAAGGCGTGAAGCTGAGCTGTGCAGGAGTAGAATGTTGGAAGGAGAGAAGCTGAGCTGTGCAGGTTTAGAGGGGTGGAAGGAGAGAAGCTGAGCTGTGAAGGAGTAGAAGGGTGAAAGGAGAGAAGCGGAGCTGTGCAGGAGTAGAGGGGTGGAAGGAGAGAAGCTGAGCTGTGCAGGAGTAGAGTGGTGAAAGGAGAGAAGCTGAGCTGTGCAGGAGTAGAGGGGTGGAAGGCGAGAAGCTGAGCTGTGCAGGAGTAGATGGGTGGAAGGCGAGAAGCTGAGCTGTGCAGGAGTAGAGGGGCGGAAGGCGAGAACCTGAGCTGTGCAGAACTATAGGGGTGGAAGGAGAGAAGCTGAACTGTGCAGGAGCAGAGGGGTGGGAGGAGAGAAGATGAGCTGTGCAGGAGTAGGGGGTGGAAGACGATAAGCTGAGCTGTGCAGGAGTAAAAGTTTGGAGGAGAGAAGCTGAGCTGTGCAGGAGTAGAGGAGTGGAAGGGGAGAAGCTGAGCTGTGCAGGACTAGAGGGGTGGAAGGGGGGAAGCTGAGCTGTGCAGGACTGGGGGGTGGATGGGGAGAAGCTGAGCTGTGCAGGACTAGCGGGGTGGAAGGAGAGAATCTGAGCTGTGCAGGAGCAGAGGGGTGGAAGGAGAGAAGGTGAGCTGTGCAGGAGTAGAGGGTCCGAAGGCGAGAAGCTGAGCTGTGCAGGACTATAGGGGTGGAAGGAGAGAAGCTGAACTGTGCAGGAGCAGAGGGGTGGGAGGAGAGAAGATGAGCTGTGCAGGAGTAGGGGGTGGAAGGCGTTAAGCTGAGCTGTGCAGGAGTAAAAGTTTGGAAGGAGAGAAGCTGAGCTGTGCAGGAATAGAGGGGTGGAAGGAGGGAAGCTGAGCTGTGCAGGAGTAGAGGGATGGAAGGAGGGAAGCTGAGCTGTGCAGGAGTAGAGGGGTGGAAGGAAAGAAGCTGAGCTGTGCAGGAATAGAGGGGTGGAAGGGGAGAAGCTGAGCTGTGCAGGAGTAGAGAGGTGGAAGGGGATAAGCTGAGCTGTGCTGCAGTAGAGAGGTGGAAGGAGAGAAGGTGAGCTGTGCAGGAGTAGAGGGGTGGAAGGCGTGAAGCTGAGCTGTGCAGGAGTAGAAGGGTGGAAGCAGAAAAGCTGAGCTGTGCAGGAGCAGAGGGGTGGAAGGAGAGAAGCTGAGCTGTGCAGGAGTAGAGGGGTGGAAGGAGGGATGCTGAGCTGTGCAGGAGTAGAGGGGTAGAAGGCGTGAAGCTGAGCTGTGCAGGAGTAGAATGTTGGAAGGAGAGAAGCTGAGTTGTGCAGGAGTAGAGGGGTGGAAGGAGAGAAGCTGAGCTGTGAAGGAGTAGAAGGGTGAAAGGAGAGAAGCTGAGCTGTGCAGAAGTAGAGGGGTGGAAGGCGAGAAGCTGAGCTGTTCAGGAGTAGATGGGTGGAAGGAGAGAAGCGGAGCTGTGCAGGAGGAGAGGGTTGGAAGGAGAGAAGCTGAGCTGTGCAGGAGTAGAGTGGTGAAAGGACAGAAGCTGAGCTGTGCAGGAGTAGAGGGGTGGAAGGCGAGAAGCTGAGCTGTGCAGGAGTAGATGGGTGGAAGGCGAGAAGCTGAGCTGTGCAGGAGTAGAGGGGCAGAATGCAAGAACCTGAGCTGTGCAGAACTATAGGGGTGGAAAGAGAGAAGCTGAACTGTGCAGGAGCAGAGGGGTGGGAGGAGAGAAGATGAGCTGTGCAGGAGTAGGGGGTGGAAGGCGATAAGCTGAGCTGTGCAGGAGTAAAGGTTTGGAGGAGAGAAGCTGAGCTGTGCAGGAGTAGAGGAGTGGAGTGGAAGGGGAGAAGCTGAGCTGTGCAGGACTAGAGGGGTGGAAGGGGGGAAGCTGAGCTGTGCAGGACTGGGGGGTGGATGGGGAGAAGCTGAGCTGTGCAGGACTAGCGGGGTGGAAGGAGGGAAGCTGAGCTGTGCAGGAGCAGAGGGGTGGAAGGAGAGAAGGTGAGCTGTGCAGGAGTAGATGGGTGGAAGGCGAGAAGCTGAGCTGTGCAGGAGTAGAGGGTCCGAAGGCGAGAAGCTGAGCTGTGCAGGACTATAGGGGTGGAAGGAGAGAAGCTGAACTGTGCAGGAGCAGAGGGGTGGGAGGAGAGAAGATGAGCTGTACAGGAGTAGGGGGTGGAAGGCGTTAAGCTGAGCTGTGCAGGAGTAAAAGTTTGGAAGGAGATAAGCTGAGCTGAGCAGGAATAGAGGGGTGGAAGGAGGGAAGCTGAGCTGTCCAGGAGTAGAGGGGTGGAAGGAGGGAAGCTGAGCTGTGCAGGAGTAGAGGGGTGGAAGGCAGGAAGCTGAGCTGTGCAGGAGTAGAGGGGTGGAAGGAGAGAAGCTAAGCTGTGCAGGAGTAGAGGGGTGGAAGAGGAGAAGCTGAGCTGTGCAGGAGTAGAATGTTGGAAGGAGATAAGCTGAGCAGTGCAGGAGTAGAGGGGTGGAAGGAGAGAAGCTGAGCTGTGCAGGAGTAGAAGGGTGAAAGGAGAGAAGCTTAGCTGTGCAGGAGTAGAGGGGTGGAAGGCGAGACGCTGAGCTGTGCAGGAGTAGATGGGTGGAAGGAGAGAAGCGGAGCTGTGCAGGACTAGAGGGGTGAAAGGAAAGAAGCTGAGCTGTGCAGGAGTAGAGTTTTGAAAGGAGAGAAGCTGAGCTGTGCAGGTGTAGAGGCGTGGAAGGAGAGAAGCGGAGCTGTGCGGGAGTAGAGGGGTGGAAGGCGAGAAGCTGAGCTGTGCAGGAGTAGATGGGTGGAAGGAGAGAAGCGGAGCTGTGCAGGACTAGAGGGGTGGAAGGAGAGAAGCTGAGCTGTGCAGGAGTAGAGTTGTGAAAGGAGAGAAGCTGAGCTGAGCTGTGCAGGAGTAGATGGGTGGAAGGAGAGAAGCGGAGCTGTGCGGGAGTAGAGGGGTGGAAGGCGAGAAGCTGAGCTGTGCAGGAGTAGATGGGTGGAAGGAGAGAATCTGAGCTGTGCAGGAGCAGAGGGGTGGAAGGAGAGACACTGAGCTGTGCAGGAGCAGAGGGGTCGAAGAAGAGAAGCTGAGCGGGTCAGGAGTAGAGGGGTGGAATCGTGAAGCCGAGCTGTGCAGGAGTAGAGGGGTGGAAGGAGAGAAGCTGAGCTGTGCAGGAGTAGATGGGTGGAAGGCGAGAAGCTGAGCTGTGCAGGAGTAGAGGGGTGGAAGGTGTGAAGCTGAGCTCAGGGGTAGAATGTTCAAAGGAGAGAAGCTGAGCTGTGCAGGAGTAGAGGGGTGGAAGGAGAGAAGCTGAGCTGCGAAGGAGTAGAAGGGTGAAAGGAGAGAATCTGCGCTGTGCAGAAGTAGAGGGGTGGAAGGCGGGAAGCTGAGCTGTGCAGGAGTAGATACGTGGAAGGAGAGAAGCGGAGCTGTGCAGGAGTAGAGGGGTGGAAGGGGAGAAGCTGAGCTGTGCAGGAGTCGAGTGGTGAAAGGAGAGAAGCTGAGCTGTGCAGGAGTAGAGGGGTGGAAGGCGAGAAGCTGAGCTGTGCAGGTGTAGATGGGTGGAAGGCGAGAAGCTGAGCTGTGCAGGAGTAGATGGGCGGAAGGCGAGAAGCTGAGCTGTGCAGGACTATAGGGGTGGAAGGAGAGAAGCTGAACTGTGCAGGAGCAGAGGGTGGGAGGAGAGAAGATGAGCTGTGCAGGAGTAGGGGGTGGAAGGCGATAAGCTGAGCTGTGCAGGAGTAAAAGTTGGGAAGGAGAGAAGCTGAGCTGTGCAGGAGTAGAGGGGTGGAAGGGGAGAAGCTGAGCTGTGCAGGACTAGAGGGGTGGAAGGGGGGAAGCTGAGCTGTGCAGGCCTGGAGGGGTGGATGGGGAGAAGCTGAGCTGTGCAGGAGTAGAGGGGTGGAAGAAGAGAAGCTGAGCTGTGCAGGAGCAGAGGGGTGGAAGGAGAGAAGCTGAGCTGTGCAGGAGTAGATGGGTGGAAGGCGAGAAGCTGAGCTGTGCAGGAGTAGATGGGTAGAAGGAGAGGAGCGGAGCTGTGCGGGAGTAAAATTTTGGAAGGAGAGAAGCTGAGCTGTGCAGGAGTAGAGGGGTGGAAGGCGAGAAGCTGAGCTGTGCAGGAGTAGATGGGTGGAAGGAGAGAATCTGAGCTGTGCAGGAGCAGAGAGGTGGAAGGAGAGACACTGAGCTGTGCAGGAGCAGAGGGGTCGAAGAAGAGAAGCTGAGCGGGTCAGGAGTAGAGGGGTGGAATCGTGAAGCCGAGCTGTGCAGGAGTAGAGGGGTGGAAGGAGAGAAGCTGAGCTGTGCAGGAGTAGATGGGTGGAAGGCGAGAAGCTGAGCTGTGCAGGAGTAGAGGGGTGGAAGGTGTGAAGCTGAGCTCAGGGGTAGAATGTTCAAAGGAGAGAAGCTGAGCTGTGCAGGAGTAGAGGGGTGGAAGGAGAGAAGCTGAGCTGTGAAGGAGTAGAAGGGTGAAAGGAGAGAATCTGCGCTGTGCAGAAGTAGAGGGGTGGAAGGCGAGAAGCTGAGCTGTGCAGGAGTAGATACGTGGAAGGAGAGAAGCGGAGCTGTGCAGGAGTAGAGGGGTGGAAGGGGAGAAGCTGAGCTCTGCAGGAGTCGAGTGGTGAAAGGAGAGAAGCTGAGCTGTGCAGGAGTAGAGGGGTGGAAGGCGAGAAGCTGAGCTGTGCAGGTGTAGATGGGTGGAAGGCGAGAAGCTGAGCTGTGCAGGAGTAGATGGGCGGAAGGCGAGAAGCTGAGCTGTGCAGGACTATAGGGGTGGAAGGAGAGCAGCTGAACTGTGCAGGAGCAGAGGGTGGGAGGAGAGTAGATGAGCTATGCAGGAGTAGGGGGTGGAAGGCGATAAGCTGAGCTGTGCAGGAGTAAAAGTTGGGAAGGAGAGAAGCTGAGCTGTGCAGGAGTAGAGGGGTGGAAGGGGAGAAGCTGAGCTGTGCAGGACTAGAGGGGTGGAAGGGGGGAAGCTGAGCTGTGCAGGCCTGGAGGGGTGGATGGGGAGAAGCTGAGCTGTGCAGGACTAGAGGGGTGGAAGAAGAGAAGCTGAGCTGTGCAGGAGCAGAGGGGTGGAAGGAGAGAAGCTGAGCTGTGCAGGAGTAGATGGGTGGAAGGCGAGGATCTGAGCTGTGCAGGAGTAGATGGGTGGAAGGAGAGGAGCGGAGCTGTGCGGGAGTAAAATTTTGGAAGGAGAGAAGCTGAGCTGTGCAGGAGTAGAGGGGTGGAAGGAGGGAAGCTGAGCTGTGCAGGAGTAGCGGGGTGGAAGGCTAGAAGCTGAGCTGTGCAGGAGTAGAGGGGTGGAAGGAGAGAAGCTGAGCTGTGCAGGAGTAGAGGGGTGGAAGAGGAGAAGCTGAGCTGTGCAGGAGTAGAATGTTGGAAGGAGAGGAGCGGAGCTGTGCGGGAGTAAAATTTTGGAAGGAGAGAAGCTGAGCTGTGCAGGAGTAGAGGGGTGGAAGGAGGGAAGCTGAGCTGTGCAGGAGTAGCGGGGTGGAAGGCTAGAAGCTGAGCTGTGCAGGAGTAGAGGGGTGGAAGGAGAGAAGCTGTGCTGTGCAGGAGTAGAGGGGTGGAAGAGGAGAAGCTGAGCTGTGCAGGAGTAGAATGTTGGAAGGAGAGAAGCTGAGCAGTGCAGGAGTAGAGGCGTGGAAGAAGAGAAGCTGAGCTGTGCAGGAGTAGATGGGTGGAAGGCGAGAAGCTGAGCTGTGCAGGAGTAGATAGGTGGAAGGAGAGAAGCGGAGCTGTGCAGGACTAGAGGGGTGGAAGGAGAGAAGCTGAGCTGTGCAGAAGTAGAGTGGTGAAAAGCGAGAAGCTGAGCTGTGCTGGAGTAGAGGCGTGGAAGGCGAGAAGCTGAGCTGTGCAGGAGTAGATGGGTGGAAGGAGAGAAGCAGAGCTGTGCGGGAGTAGAGGGGTGAAGGCGAGAAGCTGAGCTGTGCAGGAGTAGATGGGTGGAAGGAGAGAAGCTGAGCTGTGCAGGAGCAGAGGGGTGGAAGGAGAGACGCTGAGCTGTGCAGGAGCAGAGGAGTGGAAGGAGTGAAGCTGAGCGGTTCAGGAGTAGAGAGGTGGAAGCCGTGAAGCCGAGCTGTGCAGGAGTAGAGGGGTGGAAGGAGAGAAGCTGAGCTGTGCAGGAGTAGATGGGTGGAAGGCGAGAAGCTGAGCTGTGCAGGAGTAGAGGGGTGGAAGGAGAGAAGCTGAGCTGTGCAGGAGTAGAAGGTAGGAAAGAGAGAAGGGGGCTGTGCAGCATGCAGGGGAGAGGAGCTGTGCAAGAGTAGAGGGGTGGAGGGAGAGAAGCGGAGCTGTGCAGCAAGTAGGAGAAAGGAGCTGTGCTGTGCAGCGAGCAAGAGAGGAGAATGGAGGGAGAAGAGCTGAGCTGTGGACCGAGCAGGAAAGCAGAGAATTTAGGGGAGGGCATAGGAGAGGAGCTGAGGCATGCCGCGGGGTGGAGAAAGAAGGACGGACGGTTGGCACAGCAGTTGAGCTGTGCAGGAGTCTCATAAAGTAACACTGAGGCGGAGCTGAGCTGTGTAGCGGGAGAGGCAGGAGCTGAGTTGTGCAGTGGACGATGGAGTGAGAGAGGCGGGAGCTGAGCTGTGCAGTGAGAGCGACAGGAGCTGAGCTGTGCAGTGGAAGATGGAGTGAGGTAGGAGCTGAGCTTTGCAGTGTAAGATGGAGCGAGAGAAGCAGGAGCTGAGCTTTGCAGTGTAAAATGGAGCGAGAGAGGCAGGAGCTGAGCTGTGCAGTGAGAGCGACAGGAGCTGAGCTGTGCAGTGGAAGATGGACTGAGGTAGGAGCTGAGCTTTGCAGTGGAAGATGGAGCGAGAGAGGCAGGAGCTGAGCTGTGCAGTGGAAGATGGCATGAGAGAGGTAGGAGCCGAGCTGCGCAGTGGCCGATGGAGTGAGAGAGGCAGGAGCTGAGCTGTGCAGTGGAAGATGTAGCAAGAGAGACAGGAGCTGAGCTGTGCAGTGAGAGAGGCAGGAACTGAGCTGTATAGTGGAAGATGGAGTGAGAGAGGCAGGAGCTGAGCTGTGCAGTGTAAAATCACGTGAGAAAGGTAGGAGCTGAGCTGTGCAGTGGGAGAGGCAGGAGCTGAGCTGTGCAGTGGGAGAGGCAGGAGCTGGGCTGTGCAGTGAGAGAGGCAGGAGCTGAGCTGCGCAGTGGAAAATGGCGTGAGAGAGGTAGGAGCTGAGCTGTGCAGTGGAAAATGGCGTGAAAGAGGTAGAAGCTGAGCAGCGCAGTGGAAGATGGAGCGAGAGAGGCAGGACCTGAGCTGTGCTGTGCAGTGGAAGATGGAGCGAGAGAGGCAGGAGCTGAGCTGCGCAGTGGAAGATGGAGCGAGAGAGGCAGGAGCTGAGCTGTGCTGTGCAGTGGAAGATGGAGTGAGAGAGGCAGGAGCTGAGCTGTGCAGGGAGAGAGGCAGGAGCTGAGCTGTGCAGTGGAAGATGGAGTGAGAGAAGCAGGAGCTGAGCTGTGCCGTGGAAGATGACGTGAGAGAGGCAGGAGCTGAGCTGTGCAGTGAGAGAGGCAGAAGCTGAGCTGTGCATTGGGAGATGGAGTGAGAGAGGCAGGAGCTGAGCTGTGCAGTGGGAGAGGCAGGAGCTGAGGTTTGCAGTGAGAGAGGCAGGAGCTGAGCTGTGCAGTGGAAGATGGAGCGAGAGAGGCAGGAGCTGAGCTGTGCAGTGGATGATGGAGTGAGAGAGGCAGGAGCTGAGCTGTGCAGTGGAAGATGGAGAGAGGGAGGCAGGAGCTGAGCTGTGCAGTGAGAGAGGAAGGAGCTGAGCTGTGCAGTGGAAGATGAAGTGAAAGAGGCAGGACCTGAGCTGTGCAGTGGGAGAGGCAGGAGCTGAGCTGTGCAGTGAGAGAGGCAAGAGCTGAGCTGTGCAGTGGAAGATGGAGTGAGAGGGGCAGGAGCTGAGCTGTGCAGTGGGAGAGGCAGGAGCTGAGCTGTGCAGTGAGAGAGGCAGGGGCTGAGCTGTGCAGTGGAAGATGGCGTGAGAGAGGTAGGAGCTGAGCTGTGCAGTGGAAGATGAAGTGAGAGAGGCAGGAGCTGAGCTGTGCAGTGAGAGAGGCAGAAGCTGAGCTATGTAGTGGGAGATGGAGTGAGAGGGGTAGGAGCTGAGCAGTGCAGTGGGCGAGGGAGGAGCTGAACTGTGCAGTGGAAGATGGAGTGAGAGAGGCAGGAGCTGAGCTGTGCAGTGGAAGATTACGTGAGAGAGGTATGAGCTGAGCTGTGCAGTGGAAGATGGAGTGACAGAAGCAGGAGCTGAGCTGTGAAGTGGAAGATGGAGTGACAGAGGCAGCAGCTGAGTTGTGCAGTGGAAGATGGAGTGAGGGAGGCAGGAGCCGAGCTGTTCAGTGAGCGAGGGAGGATCTGAGCTGTGCAGTGGTAGATGGAGTGAGAGAGGCAGGAGCTGAGCTGTGCAGTGAGAGAGGCAGCAGCTGAGCTGTATAGTGGAAGATGAAGTGAGATAGGCAGGAGCTGAGCTGTGCAGTGGGAGAGGCAGAAGCTGAGCTGTGCAGTGGAAGATGGAGTGAGAGAGGCAGGAGCTGAGCTGTGCAGTGGGAGAGGCTGGAGCTGAGCTGTGCAGTGGGAGAGGCAGGAGCTGAGCTGTCCAGTGGGAGAGGCTGGAGCTGAGCTGTGCAGTGGGAGAGACAGGAGCTGAGCTGTGCAGTGGAAGATGGGGTGAGAGAGGCAGGAGCTGAGCTGTGCAGTAGAAGATGGGGTGAGAGAGGCTGGAGCTGAGCTGTTCAGTGGAAGATGGAGTGGGAGAGGCAAGAGCTGAGCTGTGCAGTGGGAGAGGCGGGGACTGAGCTGTGCAGTGAGAGAGGCAGGAGCTGAGCTGTGCAGTGGCAGATGAAGTGAGAGAGGCAGGAGCTGAGCTGTGCAGTGAGAGAGGCAGAAACTGAGCTGTGCAGTGGGAGATGGAGTGAGAGGGCTAGGAGCTGAGCTGTGCAGTGGGCGAGGGAGGAGCTGAACTTTGCAGTGGAAGATGGAGTGAGAGAGGCAGGAGCTGAGCTGTGCAGTGGAAGATGCCGTGAGAGAGGCAGGACCTGAGCTGTGCAGTGGAATATGGAGTGACAGAGGCAGGAGCTGAGCTGTGCAGTGGGCGAGGGAGGAGCTGAACTGTGCAGTGGAAGATGGAGTGAGAGGCAGGAGCTGAGCTGTGCAGTGGAAGATGGAGTGTGAGAGGCAGGAGCTGAGCTGTGCAGTGGAAGATGGAGTGAGAGAGGCAGGAGCTGAGCTGTGCAGTGGAAGACGGTGTGAGAGGGGCAGGAGCTGAGCTGTGCAGTGGGAGAGGCAGGAGCTGAGCTGTGCAGTGAGAGATGCAGGGTCTGAGCTGTGCAGTGAGAGAGGCAGGAGCTGAGCTGTGCATTGGAAAATGGCGTGAGAGAGATAGGAGCTGAGCTGTGCAGTGAGAGAGACAAGAGCTGAGCTGTGCAGTGAAAGATGGAGTGAGAGAGACAGGAGCTGAGCAGTGGAGCTGTGCAGTGGAAGATGGAGTGTGAGAGGCAGGAGCTGAGCTGTGCAGTGGAAGATGGAGTGAGAGAGGCAGGAGCTGAGCTGTGCAGTGGAAGACGGTGTGAGAGGGGCAGGAGCTGAGCTGTGCAGTGGGAGAGGCAGGAGCTGAGCTGTGCAGTGAGAGAGGCAGGGTCTGAGCTGTGCAGTGAGAGAGGCAGGAGCTGAGCTGTGCATTGGAAAATGGCGTGAGAGAGGTAGGAGCTGAGCTGTGCAGTGAGAGAGGCAAGAGCTGAGCTGTGCAGTGAAAGATGGAGTGAGAGAGACAGGGGCTGAGCTGTGCAGTGGAAGACGGTGTGAGAGGGGCAGGAGCTGAGCTGTGCAGTAGGAGAGGCAGAAGCTAAGCTGTGCAGTGAGAGAGGCAGGGCTGAGCTGTGCAGAGGAAGATGGAGTGAGAGGTAGGAGCTGAGCTGTGCAGTGGAAGATTAAGTGAGAGAGGCAGGAGCTGAGCTGTGCAGTGACAGAGGCAGGAGCTGAGCTGTGCAGTGGAAGATGGGATGAGGGAGGCAGGAGCTGAGCTGTGCAGTGGAAGATGGAGCGGGAGAGGCAGGAGCTGAGCTGTGCAGTGGAAGTTGGAGTGAGAGAGGCAGGAGCTGAGCTGTGCAGTGGGAGAGGCAGGAGCTGAGCTGTGCAGTGAGAGAGGCAAGAGCTGAGCTGTGCAGTGGAAGATGGAGTGAGAGGGGCAGGAGCTGAGCTGTGCAGTGGGAGAGGCAGGAGCTGAGCTGTGCAGTGAGAGAGGCAGAAACTGAGCTGTGCAGTGGGAGATGGAGTGAGAGGGCTAGGAGCTGAGCTGTGCAGTGGGCGAGGGAGGAGCTGAACTTTGCATTGGAAGATGGAGTGAGAGAGGCAGGAGCTGAGTTGTGCAGTGGAAGATGCCGTGAGAGAGGTAGGACCTGAGCTGTGCAGTGGAAGATGGAGTGACAGAGGCAGGAGCTGAGCTGTGCAGTGGGCGAGGGAGGAGCTGAACTGTGCAGTGGAAGATGGAGTGAGAGGCAGGAGCTGAACTGTGCAGTGGAAGATGGAGTGTGAGAGGCAGGAGCTGAGCTGTGCAGTGGAAGATGGAGTGAGAGAGGCAGGAGCTGAGCTGTGCAGTGGAAGACGGTGTGAGAGGGGCAGGAGCTGAGCTGTGCAGTGGGAGAGGCAGGAGCTGAGCTGTGCAGTGAGAGAGGCAGGGTCTGAGCTGTGCAGTGAGAGAGGCAGGAGCTGAGCTGTGCATTGGAAAATGGCGTGAGAGAGGTAGGAGCTGAGCTGTGCAGTGAGAGAGGCAAGAGTTGAGCTGTGCAGTGAAAGATGGAGTGAGAGAGACAGGAGCTGAGCTGTGCAGTGGAAAACGGTGTGAGAGGGGCAGGAGCTGAGCTGTGCAGTGAGAGAGGCAGGGTCTAAGCTGTGCAGTGAGAGAGGCAGGAGCTGAGCTGTGCATTGGAAAATGGCGTGAGAGAGGTAGGAGCTGAGCTGTGCAGTGAGAGAGGCAAGAGCTGAGCTGTGCAGTGAAAGATGGAGTGAGAGAGACAGGGGCTGAGCTGTGCAGTGGAAGACGGTGTGAGAGGGTCAGGAGCTGAGCTGTGCAGTAGGAGAGGCAGAAGCTAAGCTGTGCAGTGAGAGAGGCAGGGCTGAGCTGTGCAGTGGAAGATGGAGTGAGAGGTAGGAGCTGAGCTGTGCAGTGGAAGATGAAGTGAGAGAGGCAGGAGCTGAGCTGTGCAGTGACAGAGGCAGGAGCTGAGCTGTGCAGTGGAAGATGGGATGAGGGAGGCAGGAGCTGAGCTGTGCAGTGGAAGATGGAGCGGGAGAGGCAGGAGCTGAGCTGTGCAGTGGGAGAGGCAGGAGCTGAGCTGTGCAGTGAGAGAGGCAAGAGCTGAGCTGTGCAGTGGAAGATGGAGTGAGAGGGGCAGGAGCTGAGCTGTGCAGTGGGAGAGGCAGGAGCTGAGCTGTGCAGTGAGAGAGGCAGGGGCTGAGCTGTGCAGTGGAAGATTGCGTGAGAGAGGTAGGAGCTGAGCTGTGCAGTGGAAGATGAAGTGAGAGAGGCAGGAGCTGAGCTGTGCAGTGAGAGAGGCAGAAGCTGAGCTATGTAGTGGGAGATGGAGTGAGAGGGGTAGGAGCTGAGCAGTGCAGTGGGCGAGGGAGGAGCTGAACTGTGCAGTGGAAGATGGAGTGAGAGAGGCAGGAGCTGAGCTGTGCAGTGGAAGGTTACGTGAGAGAGGTATGAGCTGAGCTGTGCAGTGGAAGATGGAGTGACAGAAGCAGGAGCTGAGCTGTGAAGTGGAAGATGGAGTGACAGTGGCAGCAGCTGAGTTGTGCAGTGGAAGATGGAGTGAGGGAGGCAGGAGCTGAGCTGTTCAGTGAGCGAGGGAGGATCTGAGCTGTGCAGTGGTAGATGGAGTGAGAGAGGCAGGAGCTGAGCTGTGCAGTGAGAGTGGCAGCAGCTGAGCTGTATAGTGGAAGATGAAGTGAGATAGGCAGGAGCTGAGCTGTGCAGTGGGAGAGGCAGAAGCTGAGCTGTGCAGTGGAAGATGGAGTGAGAGAGGCAGGAGCTGAGCTGTACAGTGGGAGAGGCTGGAGCTGAGCTGTGCAGTGGGAGAGGCAGGAGCTGAGCTGTCCAGTGGGAGAGGCTGGAGCTGAGCTGTGCAGTGGGAGAGACAGGAGCTGAGCTGTGCAGTGGAAGAGGGGGTGAGAGAGGCAGGAGCTGAGCTGTGCAGTGGAAGATGGGGTGAGAGAGGCTGGAGCTGAGCTGTTCAGTGGAAGATGGAGTGGGAGAGGCAAGAGCTGAGCTGTGCAGTGGGAGAGGCGGGGACTGAGCTGTGCAGTGAGAGAGGCAGGAGCTGAGCTGTGCAGTGGCAGATGAAGTGAGAGAGGCAGGAGCTGAGCTGTGCAGTGAGAGAGGCAGAAACTGAGCTGTGCAGTGGGAGATGGAGTGAGAGGGCTAGGAGCTGAGCTGTGCAGTGGGCGAGGGAGGAGCTGAACTTTGCACTGGAAGATGGAGTGAGAGAGGCAGGAGCTGAGCTGTGCAGTGGAAGATGCCGTGAGAGAGGCAGGACCTGAGCTGTGCAGTGGAAGATGGAGTGACAGAGGCAGGAGCTGAGCTGTGCAGTGGGCGAGGGAGGAGCTGAACTGTGCAGTGGAAGATGGAGTGAGAGGCAGGAGCTGAGCTGTGCAGTGGAAGATGGAGTGTGAGAGGCAGGAGCTGAGCTGTGAAGTGGAAGATGGAGTGAGAGAGGCAGGAGCTGAGCTGTGCAGTGGAAGACGGTGTGAGAGGGGCAGGAGCTGAGCTGTGCAGTGGGAGAGGCAGGAGCTGAGCTGTGCAGTGAGAGAGGCAGGGTCTGAGCTGTGCAGTGAGAGAGGCAGGAGCTGAGCTGTGCATTGGAAAATGGCGTGAGAGAGGTAGGAGCTGAGCTGTGCAGTGAGAGAGGCAAGAGCTGAACTGTGCAGTGAAAGATGGAGTGAGAGAGACAGGAGCTGAGCTGTGCAGTGGAAGACGGTGTGAGAGGGGCAGGAGCTGAGCTGTGCAGTGAGAGAGGCAGGGTCTGAGCTGTGCAGTGAGAGAGGCAGGAGCTGAGCTGTGCATTGGAAAATGGCGTGAGAGAGGTAGGAGCTGAGCTGTGCAGTGAAAGATGGAGTGAGAGAGACAGGGGCTGAGCTGTGCAGTGGAAGACGGTGTGAGAGGGGCAGGAGCTGAGCTGTGCGGTAGGAGAGGCAGAAGCTAAGCTGTGCAGTGAGAGAGGCAGGGCTGAGCTGTGCAGTGGAAGATGGAGTGAGAGGTAGGAGCTGAGCTGTGCAGTGGAAGATGAAGTGAGAGAGGCAGGAGCTGAGCTGTGCAGTGACAGAGGCAGGAGCTGAGCTGTGCAGTGGAAGATGGGATGAGGGAGGCAGGAGCTGAGCTGTGCAGTGGAAGATGGAGCGGGAGAGGCAGGAGCTGAGCTGTGCAGTGGAAGTTGGAGTGAGAGAGGCAGGAGCTGAGCTGTGCAGTGAGAGAGGCAGGAGTTGAGCTGTGCAGTGGAAGATGGAGCGAGAGAGGCAGGAGCTGAGCTGTGCAGTGGAAGATGGGGTGAGAGAGGCAGGAGCTGAGCTGTGCAGTGGAAGATGGAGTGACAGAGGCAGCAGCTAGGCTGTGCAGCGGAAGATAGAGTGAGGGAGGCAGGAGCTGAGCTGTGCAGTGAGAGAGGCAGCAGCTGAGCTGTATAGTGGAATATGAAGTGAGATAGGCAGGAGCTGAGCTTTGCAGAGGGAGAGGCAGAAGCTGAGCTGTGCAGTGGAAGATGAGTGAGAGAGGCAGGAGCTGAGCTGTGCAGTGGGAGAGGCTGGAGCTGAGCTGTGCACTGGGAGAGGCAGGAGCTGAGCTGTCCAGTGGAAGCTGGTGTGAGAGAGGTTGGAGCTGAGCTGTGCAGTGAGAGAGGCAGGAGCTGAGCTGTGCAGTGGAAGATGGAGTGAGAGAGGCAGGAGCTGAGCTGTGCAGTGGAAGATGGGATGAGAGAGGCTGGAGCTGAGCTGTGCAGTGGAAGATGGAGTGGGAGAGGCAGGAGCTGAACTGTGCAGTGGAAGATGAAGTGAGAGAGGCAGGAGTTGAGCTGTGTAGTGGAAGATGGAGCGAGAGAGGCAGGAGCTGAGCTGTGCAGTGGAAGATGGGGTGAGAGAGGCAGGAGCTGAGCTGTGCAGTGGAAGATGGAGTGACAGAGGCAGCAGCTAGGCTGTGCAGTGGAAGATAGAGTGAGAGGGGCAGGAGCTGAGCTGTGCAGTGAGAGAGGCAGGGTCTAAGCTGTGCAGTGAGAGAGGCAGGAGCTGAGCTGTGCATTGGAAAATGGCGTGAGAGAGGTAGGAGCTGAGCTGTGCAGTGAGAGAGGCAAGAGCTGAGCTGTGCAGTGAAAGATGGAGTGAGAGAGACAGGGGCTGAGCTGTGCAGTGGAAGACGGTGTGAGAGGGGCAGGAGCTGAGCTGTGCAGTAGGAGAGGCAGAAGCTAAGCTGTGCAGTGAGAGAGGCAGGGCTGAGCTGTGCAGTGGAAGATGGAGTGAGAGGTAGGAGCTGAGCTGTGCAGTGGAAGATGAAGTGAGAGAGGCAGGAGCTGAGCTGTGCAGTGACAGAGGCAGGAGCTGAGCTGTGCAGTGGAAGATGGGATGAGGGAGGCAGGAGCTGAGCTGTGCAGTGGAAGATGGAGCGGGAGAGGCAGGAGCTGAGCTGTGCAGTGGAAGTTGGAGTGAGAGAGGCAGGAGCTGAGCTGTGCAGTGGGAGAGGCAGGAGCTGAGCTGTGCAGTGAGAGAGGCAAGAGCTGAGCTGTGCAGTGGAAGATGGAGTGAGAGGGGCAGGAGCTGAGCTGTGCAGTGGGAGAGGCAGGAGCTGAGCTGTGCAGTGAGAGAGGCAGGGGCTGAGCTGTGCAGTGGAAGATGGCGTGAGAGAGGTAGGAGCTGAGCTGTGCAGTGGAAGATGAAGTGAGAGAGGCAGGAGCTGAGCTGTGCAGTGAGAGAGGCAGAAGCTGAGCTATGTAGTGGGAGATGGAGTGAGAGGGGTAGGAGCTGAGCAGTGCAGTGGGCGAGGGAGGAGCTGAACTGTGCAGTGGAAGATGGAGTGAGAGAGGCAGGAGCTGAGCTGTGCAGTGGAAGATTACGTGAGAGAGGTATGAGCTGAGCTGTGCAGTGGAAGATGGAGTGACAGAAGCAGGAGCTGAGCTGTGAAGTGGAAGATGGAGTGACAGAGGCAGCAGCTGAGTTGTGCAGTGGAAGATGGAGTGAGGGAGGCAGGAGCCGAGCTGTTCAGTGAGCGAGGGAGGATCTGAGCTGTGCAGTGGTAGATGGAGTGAGAGAGGCAGGAGCTGAGCTGTGCAGTGAGAGAGGCAGCAGCTGAGCTGTATAGTGGAAGATGAAGTGAGATAGGCAGGAGCTGAGCTGTGCAGTGGGAGAGGCAGAAGCTGAGCTGTGCAGTGGAAGATGGAGTGAGAGAGGCAGGAGCTGAGCTGTGCAGTGGGAGAGGCTGGAGCTGAGCTGTGCAGTGGGAGAGGCAGGAGCTGAGCTGTCCAGTGGGAGAGGCTGGAGCTGAGCTGTGCAGTGGGAGAGACAGGAGCTGAGCTGTGCAGTGGAAGATGGGGTGAGAGAGGCAGGAGCTGAGCTGTGCAGTAGAAGATGGGGTGAGAGAGGCTGGAGCTGAGCTGTTCAGTGGAAGATGGAGTGGGAGAGGCAAGAGCTGAGCTGTGCAGTGGGAGAGGCGGGGACTGAGCTGTGCAGTGAGAGAGGCAGGAGCTGAGCTGTGCAGTGGCAGATGAAGTGAGAGAGGCAGGAGCTGAGCTGTGCAGTGCAGTGAGAGAGGCAGAAACTGAGCTGTGCAGTGGGAGATGGAGTGAGAGGGCTAGGAGCTGAGCTGTGCAGTGGGCGAGGGAGGAGCTGAACTTTGCAGTGGAAGATGGAGTGAGAGAGGCAGGAGCTGAGCTGTGCAGTGGAAGATGCCGTGAGAGAGGCAGGACCTGAGCTGTGCAGTGGAAGATGGAGTGACAGAGGCATGAGCTGAGCTGTGCAGTGGGCGAGGGAGGAGCTGAACTGTGCAGTGGAAGATGGAGTGAGAGGCAGGAGCTGAGCTGTGCAGTGGAAGATGGAGTGTGAGAGGCAGGAGCTGAGCTGTGCAGTGGAAGATGGAGTGAGAGAGGCAGGAGCTGAGCTGTGCAGTGGAAGACGGTGTGAGAGGGGCAGGAGCTGAGCTGTGCAGTGGGAGAGGCAGGAGCTGAGCTGTGCAGTGAGAGATGCAGGGTCTGAGCTGTGCAGTGAGAGAGGCAGGAGCTGAGCTGTGCATTGGAAAATGGCGTGAGAGAGATAGGAGCTGAGCTGTGCAGTGAGAGAGACAAGAGCTGAGCTGTGCAGTGAAAGATGGAGTGAGAGAGACAGGAGCTGAGCAGTGGAGCTGTGCAGTGGAAGATGGAGTGTGAGAGGCAGGAGCTGAGCTGTGCAGTGGAAGATGGAGTGAGAGAGGCAGGAGCTGAGCTGTGCAGTGGAAGACGGTGTGAGAGGGGCAGGAGCTGAGCTGTGCAGTGGGAGAGGCAGGAGCTGAGCTGTGCAGTGAGAGAGGCAGGGTCTGAGCTGTGCAGTGAGAGAGGCAGGAGCTGAGCTGTGCATTGGAAAATGGCGTGAGAGAGGTAGGAGCTGAGCTGTGCAGTGAGAGAGGCAAGAGCTGAGCTGTGCAGTGAAAGATGGAGTGAGAGAGACAGGGGCTGAGCTGTGCAGTGGAAGACGGTGTGAGAGGGGCAGGAGCTGAGCTGTGCAGTAGGAGAGGCAGAAGCTAAGCTGTGCAGTGAGAGAGGCAGGGCTGAGCTGTGCAGAGGAAGATGGAGTGAGAGGTAGGAGCTGAGCTGTGCAGTGGAAGATTAAGTGAGAGAGGCAGGAGCTGAGCTGTGCAGTGACAGAGGCAGGAGCTGAGCTGTGCAGTGGAAGATGGGATGAGGGAGGCAGGAGCTGAGCTGTGCAGTGGAAGATGGAGCGGGAGAGGCAGGAGCTGAGCTGTGCAGTGGAAGTTGGAGTGAGAGAGGCAGGAGCTGAGCTGTGCAGTGGGAGAGGCAGGAGCTGAGCTGTGCAGTGAGAGAGGCAAGAGCTGAGCTGTGCAGTGGAAGATGGAGTGAGAGGGGCAGGAGCTGAGCTGTGCAGTGGGAGAGGCAGGAGCTGAGCTGTGCAGTGAGAGAGGCAGGGGCTGAGCTGTGCAGTGGAAGATGGCGTGAGAGAGGTAGGAGCTGAGCTGTGCAGTGGAAGATGAAGTGAGAGAGGCAGGAGCTGAGCTGTGCAGTGAGAGAGGCAGAAGCTGAGCTATGTAGTGAGAGATGGAGTGAGAGGGGTAGGAGCTGAGCAGTGCAGTGGGCGAGGGAGGAGCTGAACTGTGCAGTGGAAGATGGAGTGAGAGAGGCAGGAGCTGAGCTGTGCAGTGGAAGATTACGTGAGAGAGGTATGAGCTGAGCTGTGCAGTGGAAGATGGAGTGACAGAAGCAGGAGCTGAGCTGTGAAGTGGAAGATGGAGTGACAGAGGCAGCAGCTGAGTTGTGCAGTGGAAGATGGAGTGAGGGAGGCAGGAGCTGAGCTGTTCAGTGAGCGAGGGAGGATCTGAGCTGTGCAGTGGTAGATGGAGTGAGAGAGGCAGGAGCTGAGCTGTGCAGTGAGAGAGGCAGCAGCTGAGCTGTATAGTGGAAGATGAAGTGAGATAGGCAGGAGCTGAGCTGTGCAGTGGGAGAGGCAGAAGCTGAGCTGTGCAGTGGAAGATGGAGTGAGAGAGGCAGGAGCTGAGCTGTGCAGTGGGAGAGGCTGGAGCTGAGCTGTGCAGTGGGAGAGGCAGGAGCTGAGCTGTCCAGTGGGAGAGGCTGGAGCTGAGCTGTGCAGTGGGAGAGACAGGAGCTGAGCTGTGCAGTGGAAGATGGGGTGAGAGAGGCAGGAGCTGAGCTGTGCAGTGGAAGATGGGGTGAGAGAGGCTGGAGCTGAGCTGTTCAGTGGAAGATGGAGTGGGAGAGGCAAGAGCTGAGCTGTGCAGTGGGAGAGGCGGGGACTGAGCTGTGCAGTGAGAGAGGCAGGAGCTGAGCTGTGCAGTGGCAGATGACGTGAGAGAGGCAGGAGCTGAGCTGTGCAGTGAGAGAGGCAGCAACTGAGCTGTGCAGTGGGAGATGGAGTGAGAGGGCTAGGAGCTGAGCTGTGCAGTGGGCGAGGGAGGAGTTGAACTTTGCATTGGAAGATGGAGTGAGAGAGGCAGGAGCTGAGTTGTGCAGTGGAAGATGCCGTGAGAGAGGTAGGACCTGAGCTGTGCAGTGGAAGATGGAGTGACAGAGGCAGGAGCTGAGCTGTGCAGTGGGCGAGGGAGGAGCTGAACTGTGCAGTGGAAGATGGAGTGAGAGGCAGGAGCTGAACTGTGCAGTGGAAGATGGAGTGTGAGAGGCAGGAGCTGAGCTGTGCAGTGGAAGATGGAGTGAGAGAGGCAGGAGCTGAGCTGTGCAGTGGAAGACGGTGTGAGAGGGGCAGGAGCTGAGCTGTGCAGTGGGAGAGGCAGGAGCTGAGCTGTGCAGTGAGAGAGGCAGGGTCTGAGCTGTGCAGTGAGAGAGGCAGGAGCTGAGCTGTGCATTGGAAAATGGCGTGAGAGAGGTAGGAGCTGAGCTGTGCAGTGAGAGAGGCAAGAGTTGAGCTGTGCAGTGAAAGATGGAGTGAGAGAGACAGGAGCTGAGCTGTGCAGTGGAAAACGGTGTGAGAGGGGCAGGAGCTGAGCTGTGCAGTGAGAGAGGCAGGGTCTAAGCTGTGCAGTGAGAGAGGCAGGAGCTGAGCTGTGCATTGGAAAATGGCGTGAGAGAGGTAGGAGCTGAGCTGTGCAGTGAGAGAGGCAAGAGCTGAGCTGTGCAGTGAAAGATGGAGTGAGAGAGACAGGGGCTGAGCTGTGCAGTGGAAGACGGTGTGAGAGGGGCAGGAGCTGAGCTGTGCAGTAGGAGAGGCAGAAGCTAAGCTGTGCAGTGAGAGAGGCAGGGCTGAGCTGTGCAGTGGAAGATGGAGTGAGAGGTAGGAGCTGAGCTGTGCAGTGGAAGATGAAGTGAGAGAGGCAGGAGCTGAGCTGTGCAGTGACAGAGGCAGGAGCTGAGCTGTGCAGTGGAAGATGGGATGAGGGAGGCAGGAGCTGAGCTGTGCAGTGGAAGATGGAGCGGGAGAGGCAGGAGCTGAGCTGTGCAGTGGGAGAGGCAGGAGCTGAGCTGTGCAGTGAGAGAGGCAAGAGCTGAGCTGTGCAGTGGAAGATGGAGTGAGAGGGGCAGGAGCTGAGCTGTGCAGTGGGAGAGGCAGGAGCTGAGCTGTGCAGTGAGAGAGGCAGGGGCTGAGCTGTGCAGTGGAAGATTGCGTGAGAGAGGTAGGAGCTGAGCTGTGCAGTGGAAGATGAAGTGAGAGAGGCAGGAGCTGAGCTGTGCAGTGAGAGAGGCAGAAGCTGAGCTATGTAGTGGGAGATGGAGTGAGAGGGGTAGGAGCTGAGCAGTGCAGTGGGCGAGGGAGGAGCTGAACTGTGCAGTGGAAGATGGAGTGAGAGAGGCAGGAGCTGAGCTGTGCAGTGGAAGATTACGTGAGAGAGGTATGAGCTGAGCTGTGCAGTGGAAGATGGAGTGACAGAAGCAGGAGCTGAGCTGTGAAGTGGAAGATGGAGTGACAGTGGCAGCAGCTGAGTTGTGCATTGGAAGATGGAGTGAGGGAGGCAGGAGCTGAGCTGTTCAGTGAGCGAGGGAGGATCTGAGCTGTGCAGTGGTAGATGGAGTGAGAGAGGCAGGAGCTGAGCTGTGCAGTGAGAGTGGCAGCAGCTGAGCTGTATAGTGGAAGATGAAGTGAGATAGGCAGGAGCTGAGCTGTGCAGTGGGAGAGGCAGAAGCTGAGCTGTGCAGTGGAAGATGGAGTGAGAGAGGCAGGAGCTGAGCTGTACAGTGGGAGAGGCTGGAGCTGAGCTGTGCAGTGGGAGAGGCAGGAGCTGAGCTGTCCAGTGGGAGAGGCTGGAGCTGAGCTGTGCAGTGGGAGAGACAGGAGCTGAGCTGTGCAGTGGAAGAGGGGGTGAGAGAGGCAGGAGCTGAGCTGTGCAGTGGAAGATGGGGTGAGAGAGGCTGGAGCTGAGCTGTTCAGTGGAAGATGGAGTGGGAGAGGCAAGAGCTGAGCTGTGCAGTGGGAGAGGCGGGGACTGAGCTGTGCAGTGAGAGAGGCAGGAGCTGAGCTGTGCAGTGGCAGATGAAGTGAGAGAGGCAGGAGCTGAGCTGTGCAGTGAGAGAGGCAGAAACTGAGCTGTGCAGTGGGAGATGGAGTGAGAGGGCTAGGAGCTGAGCTGTGCAGTGGGCGAGGGAGGAGCTGAACTTTGCATTGGAAGATGGAGTGAGAGAGGCAGGAGCTGAGCTGTGCAGTGGAAGATGCCGTGAGAGAGGCAGGACCTGAGCTGTGCAGTGGAAGATGGAGTGACAGAGGCAGGAGCTGAGCTGTGCAGTGGGCGAGGGAGGAGCTGAACTGTGCAGTGGAAGATGGAGTGAGAGGCAGGAGCTGAGCTGTGCAGTGGAAGATGGAGTGTGAGAGGCAGGAGCTGAGCTGTGAAGTGGAAGATGGAGTGAGAGAGGCAGGAGCTGAGCTGTGCAGTGGAAGACGGTGTGAGAGGGGCAGGAGCTGAGCTGTGCAGTGGGAGAGGCAGGAGCTGAGCTGTGCAGTGAGAGAGGCAGGGTCTGAGCTGTGCAGTGAGAGAGGCAGGAGCTGAGCTGTGCATTGGAAAATGGCGTGAGAGAGGTAGGAGCTGAGCTGTGCAGTGAGAGAGGCAAGAGCTGAACTGTGCAGTGAAAGATGGAGTGAGAGAGACAGGAGCTGAGCTGTGCAGTGGAAGACGGTGTGAGAGGGGCAGGAGCTGAGCTGTGCAGTGAGAGAGGCAGGGTCTGAGCTGTGCAGTGAGAGAGGCAGGAGCTGAGCTGTGCATTGGAAAATGGCGTGAGAGAGGTAGGAGCTGAGCTGTGCAGTGAAAGATGGAGTGAGAGAGACAGGGGCTGAGCTGTGCAGTGGAAGACGGTGTGAGAGGGGCAGGAGCTGAGCTGTGCGGTAGGAGAGGCAGAAGCTAAGCTGTGCAGTGAGAGAGGCAGGGCTGAGCTGTGCAGTGGAAGATGGAGTGAGAGGTAGGAGCTGAGCTGTGCAGTGGAAGATGAAGTGAGAGAGGCAGGAGCTGAGCTGTGCAGTGACAGAGGCAGGAGCTGAGCTGTGCAGTGGAAGATGGGATGAGGGAGGCAGGAGCTGAGCTGTGCAGTGGAAGATGGAGCGGGAGAGGCAGGAGCTGAGCTGTGCAGTGGAAGTTGGAGTGAGAGAGGCAGGAGCTGAGCTGTGCAGTGAGAGAGGCAGGAGTTGAGCTGTGCAGTGGAAGATAGAGCGAGAGAGGCAGGAGCTGAGCTGTGCAGTGGAAGATGGGGTGAGAGAGGCAGGAGCTGAGCTGTGCAGTGGAAGATGGAGTGACAGAGGCAGCAGCTAGGCTGTGCAGCGGAAGATAGAGTGAGGGAGGCAGGAGCTGAGCTGTGCAGTGAGAGAGGCAGCAGCTGAGCTGTATAGTGGAATATGAAGTGAGATAGGCAGGAGCTGAGCTTTGCAGTGGGAGAGGCAGAAGCTGAGCTGTGCAGTGGAAGATGAGTGAGAGAGGCAGGAGCTGAGCTGTGCAGTGGGAGAGGCTGGAGCTGAGCTGTGCACTGGGAGAGGCAGGAGCTGAGCTGTCCAGTGGAAGCTGGTGTGAGAGAGGTTGGAGCTGAGCTGTGCAGTGAGAGAGGCAGGAGCTGAGCTGTGCAGTGGAAGATGGAGTGAGAGAGGCAGGAGCTGAGCTGTGCAGTGGAAGATGGGATGAGAGAGGCTGGAGCTGAGCTGTGCAGTGGAAGATGGAGTGGGAGAGGCAGGAGCTGAACTGTGCAGTGGAAGATGAAGTGAGAGAGGCAGGAGTTGAGCTGTGCAGTGGAAGATGGAGCGAGAGAGGCAGGAGCTGAGCTGTGCAGTGGAAGATGGGGTGAGAGAGGCAGGAGCTGAGCTGTGCAGTGGAAGATGGAGTGACAGAGGCAGCAGCTAGGCTGTGCAGTGGAAGATAGAGTGAGAGGGGCAGGAGCTGAGCTGTGCAGTGAGAGAGGCAGGGTCTAAGCTGTGCAGTGAGAGAGGCAGGAGCTGAGCTGTGCATTGGAAAATGGCGTGAGAGAGGTAGGAGCTGAGCTGTGCAGTGAGAGAGGCAAGAGCTGAGCTGTGCAGTGAAAGATGGAGTGAGAGAGACAGGGGCTGAGCTGTGCAGTGGAAGACGGTGTGAGAGGGGCAGGAGCTGAGCTGTGCAGTAGGAGAGGCAGAAGCTAAGCTGTGCAGTGAGAGAGGCAGGGCTGAGCTGTGCAGTGGAAGATGGAGTGAGAGGTAGGAGCTGAGCTGTGCAGTGGAAGATGAAGTGAGAGAGGCAGGAGCTGAGCTGTGCAGTGACAGAGGCAGGAGCTGAGCTGTGCAGTGGAAGATGGGATGAGGGAGGCAGGAGCTGAGCTGTGCAGTGGAAGATGGAGCGGGAGAGGCAGGAGCTGAGCTGTGCAGTGGAAGTTGGAGTGAGAGAGGCAGGAGCTGAGCTGTGCAGTGGGAGAGGCAGGAGCTGAGCTGTGCAGTGAGAGAGGCAAGAGCTGAGCTGTGCAGTGGAAGATGGAGTGAGAGGGGCAGGAGCTGAGCTGTGCAGTGGGAGAGGCAGGAGCTGAGCTGTGCAGTGAGAGAGGCAGGGGCTGAGCTGTGCAGTGGAAGATTGCGTGAGAGAGGTAGGAGCTGAGCTGTGCAGTGGAAGATGAAGTGAGAGAGGCAGGAGCTGAGCTGTGCAGTGAGAGAGGCAGAAGCTGAGCTACGTAGTGGGAGATGGAGTGAGAGGGGTAGGAGCTGAGCAGTGCAGTGGGCGAGGGAGGAGCTGAACTGTGCAGTGGAAGATGGAGTGAGAGAGGCAGGAGCTGAGCTGTGCAGTGGAAGATTACGTGAGAGAGGTATGAGCTGAGCTGTGCAGTGGAAGATGGAGTGACAGAAGCAGGAGCTGAGCTGTGAAGTGGAAGATGGAGTGACAGAGGCAGCAGCTGAGTTGTGCAGTGGAAGATGGAGTGAGGGAGGCAGGAGCTGAGCTGTTCAGTGAGCGAGGGAGGATCTGAGCTGTGCAGTGGTAGATGGAGTGAGAGAGGCAGGAGCTGAGCTGTGCAGTGAGAGAGGCAGCAGCTGAGCTGTATAGTGGAAGATGAAGTGAGATAGGCAGGAGCTGAGCTGTGCAGTGGGAGAGGCAGAAGCTGAGCTGTGCAGTGGAAGAGGGGTTGAGAGAGGCAGGAGCTGAGCTGTGCAGTGGGAGAGGCTGGAGCTGAGCTGTGCAGTGGGAGAGGCAGGAGCTGAGCTGTCCAGTGGGAGAGGCTGAAGCTGAGCTGTGCAGTGGGAGAGACACGAGCTGAGCTGTGCAGTGGAAGAGGGGGTGAGAGAGGCAGGAGCTGAGCTGTGCAGTGGAAGATGGGGTGAGAGAGGCTGGAGCTGAGCTGTTCAGTGGAAGATGGAGTGGGAGAGGCAAGAGCTGAGCTGTGCAGTGGGAGAGGCGGGGACTGAGCTGTGCAGTGAGAGAGGCAGGAGCTGAGCTGTGCAGTGGCAGATGAAGTGAGAGAGGCAGGAGCTGAGCTGTACAGTGAGAGAGGCAGAATCTGAGCTGTTCAGTGGGTGATGGAGTGAGAGGGCTAGGAGCTGAGCTGTGCAGTGGGCGAGGGAGGAGCTGAACTTTGCAGTGGAAGATGGAGTGAGAGAGGCAGGAGCTGAGCTGTGCAGTGGAAGATGCCGTGAGAGAGGCAGGACATGAGCTGTGCAGTGGAAGATGGAGTGACAGAGGCAGGAGCTGAGCTGTGCAGTGGGCGAGGGAGGAGCTGAACTGTGCAGTGGAAGATGGAGTGAGAGGCAGGAGCTGAGCTGTGCAGTGGAAGATGGAGTGTGAGAGGCAGGAGCTGAGCTGTGCAGTGGAAGATGGAGTGAGAGAGGCAGGAGCTGAGCTGTGCAGTGGAAGACGGTGTGAGAGGGGCAGGAGCTGAGCTGTGCAGTGGGAGAGGCATGAGCTGAGCTGTGCAGTGAGAGAGGCAGGGTCTGAGCTGTGCAGTGAGAGAGGCAGGAGCTGAGCTGTGCATTGGAAAATGGCGTGAGAGAGGTAGGAGCTGAGCTGTGCAGTGAGAGAGGCAAGAGCTGAACTGTGCAGTGAAAGATGGAGTGAGAGAGACAGGAGCTGAGCTGTGCAGTGGAAGACGGTGTGAGAGGGGCAGGAGCTGAGCTGTGCAGTGAGAGAGGCAGGGTCTGAGCTGTGCAGTGAGAGAGGCAGGAGCTGAGCTGTGCATTGGAAAATGGCGTGAGAGAGGTAGGAGCTGAGCTGTGCAGTGAGAGAGGCAAGAGCTGAGCTGTGCAGTGAAAGATGGAGTGAGAGAGACAGGGGCTGAGCTGTGCAGTGGAAGACGGTGTGAGAGGGGCAGGAGCTGAGCTGTGCGGTAGGAGAGGCAGAAGCTAAGCTGTGCAGTGAGAGAGGCAGGGCTGAGCTGTGCAGTGGAAGATGGAGTGAGAGGTAGGAGCTGAGCTGTGCAGTGGAAGATGAAGTGAGAGAGGCAGGAGCTGAGCTGTGCAGTGACAGAGGCAGGAGCTGAGCTGTGCAGTGGAAGATGGGATGAGGGAGGCAGGAGATGAGCTGTGCAGTGGAAGATGGAGTGAGAGAGGCAGGAGCTGAGCTGTGCAGTGAGAGAGGCAGGAGTTGAGCTGTGCAGTGGAAGATGGAGCGAGAGAGGCAGGAGCTGAGCTGTGCAGTGGAAGACGGGGTGAGAGAGGCAGGAGCTGAGCTGTGCAGTGGAAGATGGAGTGACAGAGGCAGCAGCTAGGCTGTGCAGCGGAAGATAGAGTGAGGGAGGCAGGAGCTGAGCTGTGCAGTGAGAGAGGCAGCAGCTGAGCTGTATAGTGAAAGATGAAGTGAGATAGGCAGGAGCTGAGCTTTGCAGTGGGAGAGGCAGAAGCTGAGCTGTGCAGTGGAAGATGAGTGAGAGAGGCAGGAGCTGAGCTGTGCAGTGGGAGAGGCTGGAGCTGAGCTGTGCACTGGGAGAGGCAGGAGCTGAGCTGTCCAGTGGAAGCTGGTGTGAGAGAGGTTGGAGCTGAGCTGTGCAGTGAGAGAGGCAGGAGCTGAGCTGTGCAGTGGAAGATGGAGTGAGAGAGGCAGGAGCTGAGCTGTGCAGTGGAAGATGGGATGAGAGAGGCTGGAGCTGAGCTGTGCAGTGGAAGATGGAGTGGGAGAGGCAGGAGCTGAACTGTGCAGTGGAAGATGAAGTGAGAGAGGCAGGAGTTGAGCTGTGCAGTGGAAGATGGAGCGAGAGAGGCAGGAGCTGAGCTGTGCAGTGGAAGATGGGGTGAGAGAGGCAGGAGCTGAGCTGTGCAGTGGAAGATGGAGTGACAGAGGCAGCAGCTAGGCTGTGCAGCGGAAGATAGAGTGAGGGAGGCAGGAGCTGAGCTGTGCAGTGAGAGAGGCAGAATCTGAGCTGTGCAGTGGGTGATGGAGTGAGAGGGCTAGGAGCTGAGCTGTGCAGTGGGCGAGGGAGGAGCTGAACTTTGCAGTGGAAGATGGAGTGAGAGAGGCAGGAGCTGAGCTGTGCAGTGGAAGATGCCGTGAGAGAGGCAGGACATGAGCTGTGCAGTGGAAGATGGAGTGACAGAGGCAGGAGCTGAGCTGTGCAGTGGGCGAGGGAGGAGCTGAACTGTGCAGTGGAAGATGGAGTGAGAGGCAGGAGCTGAGCTGTGCAGTGGAAGATGGAGTGTGAGAGGCAGGAGCTGAGCTGTGCAGTGGAAGATGGAGTGAGAGAGGCAGGAGCTGAGCTGTGCAGTGGAAGACGGTGTGAGAGGGGCAGGAGCTGAGCTGTGCAGTGGGAGAGGCAGGAGCTGAGCTGTGCAGTGAGAGAGGCAGGGTCTGAGCTGTGCAGTGAGAGAGGCAGGAGCTGAGCTGTGCATTGGAAAATGGCGTGAGAGAGGTAGGAGCTGAGCTGTGCAGTGAGAGAGGCAAGAGCTGAACTGTGCAGTGAAAGATGGAGTGAGAGAGACAGGAGCTGAGCTGTGCAGTGGAAGACGGTGTGAGAGGGGCAGGAGCTGAGCTGTGCAGTGAGAGAGGCAGGGTCTGAGCTGTGCAGTGAGAGAGGCAGGAGCTGAGCTGTGCATTGGAAAATGGCGTGAGAGAGGTAGGAGCTGAGCTGTGCAGTGAGAGAGGCAAGAGCTGAGCTGTGCAGTGAAAGATGGAGTGAGAGAGACAGGGGCTGAGCTGTGCAGTGGAAGACGGTGTGAGAGGGGCAGGAGCTGAGCTGTGCGGTAGGAGAGGCAGAAGCTAAGCTGTGCAGTGAGAGAGGCAGGGCTGAGCTGTGCAGTGGAAGATGGAGTGAGAGGTAGGAGCTGAGCTGTGCAGTGGAAGATGAAGTGAGAGAGGCAGGAGCTGAGCTGTGCAGTGACAGAGGCAGGAGCTGAGCTGTGCAGTGGAAGATGGGATAAGGGAGGCAGGAGCTGAGCTGTGCAGTGGAAGATGGAGCGGGAGAGGCAGGAGCTGAGCTGTGCAGTGGAAGTTGGAGTGAGAGAGGCAGGAGCTGAGCTGTGCAGTGAGAGAGGCAGGAGTTGAGCTGTGCAGTGGAAGATGGAGCGAGAGAGGCAGGAGCTGAGCTGTGCAGTGGAAGACGGAGTGAGAGAGGCAGGAGCTGAGCTGTGCAGTGGAAGATGGAGTGACAGAGGCAGCAGCTAGGCTGTGCAGCGGAAGATAGAGTGAGGGAGGCAGGAGCTGAGCTGTGCAGTGAGAGAGGCAGCAGCTGAGCTGTATAGTGGAAGATGAAGTGAGATAGGCAGGAGCTGAGCTTTGCAGTGGGAGAGGCAGAAGCTGAGCTGTGCAGTGGAAGATGAGTGAGAGAGGCAGGAGCTGAGCTGTGCAGTGGGAGAGGCTGGAGCTGAGCTGTGCACTGGGAGAGGCAGGAGCTGAGCTGTCCAGTGGAAGCTGGTGTGAGAGAGGTTGGAGCTGAGCTGTGCAGTGAGAGAGGCAGGAGCTGAGCTGTGCAGTGGAAGATGGAGTGAGAGAGGCAGGAGCTGAGCTGTGCAGTGGAAGATGGGATGAGAGAGGCTGGAGCTGAGCTGTGCAGTGGAAGATGGAGTGGGAGAGGCAGGAGCTGAACTGTGCAGTGGAAGATGAAGTGAGAGAGGCAGGAGTTGAGCTGTGCAGTGGAAGATGGAGCGAGAGAGGCAGGAGCTGAGCTGTGCAGTGGAAGATGGGGTGAGAGAGGCAGGAGCTGAGCTGTGCAGTGGAAGATGGAGTGACAGAGGCAGCAGCTAGGCTGTGCAGCGGAAGATAGAGTGAGGGAGGCAGGAGCTGAGCTGTGCAGTGAGAGAGGCAGCAGCTGAGCTGTATAGTGGAAGATGAAGTGAGATAGGCAGGAGCTGAGCTTTGCAGTGGGAGAGGCAGAAGCTGAGCTGTGCAGTGGAAGATGAAGTGAGATAGGCAGGAGCTGAGCTTTGCAGTGGGAGAGGCAGAAGCTGAGCTGTGCAGTGGAAGATGAGTGAGAGAGGCAGGAGCTGAGCTGTGCAGTGGGAGAGGCTGGAGCTGAGCTGTGCACTGGGAGAGGCAGGAGCTGAGCTGTCCAGTGGAAGCTGGTGTGAGAGAGGTTGGAGCTGAGCTGTGCAGTGAGAGATGCAGGAGCTGAGCTGTGCAGTGGAAGATGGAGTGAGAGAGGCAGGAGCTGAGCTGTGCAGTGGAAGATGGGATGAGAGAGGCTGGAGCTGAGCTGTGCAGTGGAAGATGGAGGGGGAGAGGCAGGAGCTGAACTGTGCAGTGGAAGATGAAGTGAGAGAGGCAGGAGTTGAGCTGTGCAGTGGAAGATGGAGCGAGAGAGGCAGGAGCTGAGCTGTGCAGTGGAAGATGGGGTGAGAGAGGCAGGAGCTGAGCTGTGCAGTGGAAGATGGAGTGACAGAGGCAGCAGCTAGGCTGTGCAGTGGAAGATAGAGTGAGAGGGGCAGGAGCTGAGCTGTGCAGTGAGAGAGGCAGGGTCTAAGCTGTGCAGTGAGAGAGGCAGGAGCTGAGCTGTGCATTGGAAAATGGCGTGAGAGAGGTAGGAGCTGAGCTGTGCAGTGAGAGAGGCAAGAGCTGAGCTGTGCAGTGAAAGATGGAGTGAGAGAGACAGGGGCTGAGCTGTGCAGTGGAAGACGGTGTGAGAGGGGCAGGAGCTGAGCTGTGCAGTAGGAGAGGCAGAAGCTAAGCTGTGCAGTGAGAGAGGCAGGGCTGAGCTGTGCAGTGGAAGATGGAGTGAGAGGTAGGAGCTGAGCTGTGCAGTGGAAGATGAAGTGAGAGAGGCAGGAGCTGAGCTGTGCAGTGACAGAGGCAGGAGCTGAGCTGTGCAGTGGAAGATGGGATGAGGGAGGCAGGAGCTGAGCTGTGCAGTGGAAGATGGAGCGGGAGAGGCAGGAGCTGAGCTGTGCAGTGGAAGTTGGAGTGAGAGAGGCAGGAGCTGAGCTGTGCAGTGGGAGAGGCAGGAGCTGAGCTGTGCAGTGAGAGAGGCAAAAGCTGAGCTGTGCAGTGGAAGATGGAGTGAGAGGGGCAGGAGCTGAGCTGTGCAGTGGGAGAGGCAGGAGCTGAGCTGTGCAGTGAGAGAGGCAGGGGCTGAGCTGTGCAGTGGAAGATTGCGTGAGAGAGGTAGGAGCTGAGCTGTGCAGTGGAAGATGAAGTGAGAGAGGCAGGAGCTGAGCTGTGCAGTGAGAGAGGCAGAAGCTGAGCTATGTAGTGGGAGATGGAGTGAAAGGGGTAGGAGCTGAGCAGTGCAGTGGGCGAGGGAGGAGCTGAACTGTGCAGTGGAAGATGGAGTGAGAGAGGCAGGAGCTGAGCTGTGCAGTGGAAGATTACGTGAGAGAGGTATGAGCTGAGCTGTGCAGTGGAAGATGGAGTGACAGAAGCAGGAGCTGAGCTGTGAAGTGGAAGATGGAGTGACAGAGGCAGCAGCTGAGTTGTGCAGTGGAAGATGGAGTGAGGGAGGCAGGAGCTGAGCTGTTCAGTGAGCGAGGGAGGATCTGAGCTGTGCAGTGGTAGATGGAGTGAGAGAGGCAGGAGCTGAGCTGTGCAGTGAGAGAGGCAGCAGCTGAGCTGTATAGTGGAAGATGAAGTGAAATAGGCAGGAGCTGAGCTGTGCAGTGGGAGAGGCAGAAGCTGAGCTGTGCAGTGGAAGAGGGGGTGAGAGAGGCAGGAGCTGAGCTGTGCAGTGGGAGAGGCTGGAGCTGAGCTGTGCAGTGGGAGAGGCAGGAGCTGAGCTGTCCAGTGGGAGAGGCTGAAGCTGAGCTGTGCAGTGGGAGAGACACGAGCTGAGCTGTGCAGTGGAAGAGGGGGTGAGAGAGGCAGGAGCTGAGCTGTGCAGTGGAAGATGGGGTGAGAGAGGCTGGAGCTGAGCTGTTCAGTGGAAGATGGAGTGGGAGAGGCAAGAGCTGAGCTGTGCAGTGGGAGAGGCGGGGACTGAGCTGTGCAGTGAGAGAGGCAGGAGCTGAGCTGTGCAGTGGCAGATGAAGTGAGAGAGGCAGGAGCTGAGCTGTGCAGTGAGAGAGGCAGAATCTGAGCTGTGCAGTGGGTGATGGAGTGAGAGGGCTAGGAGCTGAGCTGTGCAGTGGGCGAGGGAGGAGCTGAACTTTGCAGTGGAAGATGGAGTGAGAGAGGCAGGAGCTGAGCTGTGCAGTGGAAGATGCCGTGAGAGAGGCAGGACATGAGCTGTGCAGTGGAAGATGGAGTGACAGAGGCAGGAGCTGAGCTGTGCAGTGGGCGAGGGAGGAGCTGAACTGTGCAGTGGAAGATGGAGTGAGAGGCAGGAGCTGAGCTGTGCAGTGGAAGATGGAGTGTGAGAGGCAGGAGCTGAGCTGTGCAGTGGAAGATGGAGTGAGAGAGGCAGGAGCTGAGCTGTGCAGTGGAAGACGGTGTGAGAGGGGCAGGAGCTGAGCTGTGCAGTGGGAGAGGCATGAGCTGAGCTGTGCAGTGAGAGAGGCAGGGTCTGAGCTGTGCAGTGAGAGAGGCAGGAGCTGAGCTGTGCATTGGAAAATGGCGTGAGAGAGGTAGGAGCTGAGCTGTGCAGTGAGAGAGGCAAGAGCTGAACTGTGCAGTGAAAGATGGAGTGAGAGAGACAGGAGCTGAGCTGTGCAGTGGAAGACGGTGTGAGAGGGGCAGGAGCTGAGCTGTGCAGTGAGAGAGGCAGGGTCTGAGCTGTGCAGTGAGAGAGGCAGGAGCTGAGCTGTGCATTGGAAAATGGCGTGAGAGAGGTAGGAGCTGAGCTGTGCAGTGAGAGAGGCAAGAGCTGAGCTGTGCAGTGAAAGATGGAGTGAGAGAGACAGGGGCTGAGCTGTGCAGTGGAAGACGGTGTGAGAGGGGCAGGAGCTGAGCTGTGCGGTAGGAGAGGCAGAAGCTAAGCTGTGCAGTGAGAGAGGCAGGGCTGAGCTGTGCAGTGGAAGATGGAGTGAGAGGTAGGAGCTGAGCTGTGCAGTGGAAGATGAAGTGAGAGAGGCAGGAGCTGAGCTGTGCAGTGGAAGATGGAGTGACAGAGGCAGCAGCTAGGCTGTGCAGCGGAAGATAGAGTGAGGGAGGCAGGAGCTGAGCTGTGCAGTGAGAGAGGCAGAATCTGAGCTGTGCAGTGGGTGATGGAGTGAGAGGGCTAGGAGCTGAGCTGTGCAGTGGGCGAGGGAGGAGCTGAACTTTGCAGTGGAAGATGGAGTGAGAGAGGCAGGAGCTGAGCTGTGCAGTGGAAGATGCCGTGAGAGAGGCAGGACATGAGCTGTGCAGTGGAAGATGGAGTGACAGAGGCAGGAGCTGAGCTGTGCAGTGGGCGAGGGAGGAGCTGAACTGTGCAGTGGAAGATGGAGTGAGAGGCAGGAGCTGAGCTGTGAAGTGGAAGATGGAGTGTGAGAGGCAGGAGCTGAGCTGTGCAGTGGAAGATGGAGTGAGAGAGGCAGGAGCTGAGCTGTGCAGTGGAAGACGGTGTGAGAGGGGCAGGAGCTGTGCTGTGCAGTGGGAGAGGCATGAGCTGAGCTGTGCAGTGAGAGAGGCAGGGTCTGAGCTGTGCAGTGAGAGAGGCAGGAGCTGAGCTGTGCATTGGAAAATGGCGTGAGAGAGGTAGGAGCTGAGCTGTGCAGTGAGAGAGGCAAGAGCTGAACTGTGCAGTGAAAGATGGAGTGAGAGAGACAGGAGCTGAGCTGTGCAGTGGAAGACGGTGTGAGAGGGGCAGGAGCTGAGCTGTGCAGTGAGAGAGGCAGGGTCTGAGCTGTGCAGTGAGAGAGGCAGGAGCTGAGCTGTGCATTGGAAAATGGCGTGAGAGAGGTAGGAGCTGAGCTGTGCAGTGAGAGAGGCAAGAGCTGAGCTGTGCAGTGAAAGATGGAGTGAGAGAGACAGGGGCTGAGCTGTGCAGTGGAAGACGGTGTGAGAGGGGCAGGAGCTGAGCTGTGCGGTAGGAGAGGCAGAAGCTAAGCTGTGCAGTGAGAGAGGCAGGGCTGAGCTGTGCAGTGGAAGATGGAGTGAGAGGTAGGAGCTGAGCTGTGCAGTGGAAGATGAAGTGAGAGAGGCAGGAGCTGAGCTGTGCAGTGACAGAGGCAGGAGCTGAGCTGTGCAGTGGAAGATGGGATGAGGGAGGCAGGAGCTGAGCTGTGCAGTGGAAGATGGAGCGGGAGAGGCAGGAGCTGAGCTGTGCAGTGAGAGAGGCAGGAGTTGAGCTGTGCAGTGGAAGATGGAGCGAGAGAGGCAGGAGCTGAGCTGTGCAGTGGAAGACGGGGTGAGAGAGGCAGGAGCTGAGCTGTGCAGTGGAAGATGGAGTGACAGAGGCAGCAGCTAGGCTGTGCAGCGGAAGATAGAGTGAGGGAGGCAGGAGCTGAGCTGTGCAGTGAGAGAGGCAGCAGCTGAGCTGTATAGTGAAAGATGAAGTGAGATAGGCAGGAGCTGAGCTTTGCAGTGGGAGAGGCAGAAGCTGAGCTGTGCAGTGGAAGATGAGTGAGAGAGGCAGGAGCTGAGCTGTGCAGTGGGAGAGGCTGGAGCTGAGCTGTGCACTGGGAGAGGCAGGAGCTGAGCTGTCCAGTGGAAGCTGGTGTGAGAGAGGTTGGAGCTGAGCTGTGCAGTGAGAGAGGCAGGAGCTGAGCTGTGCAGTGGAAGATGGAGTGAGAGAGGCAGGAGCTGAGCTGTGCAGTGGAAGATGGGATGAGAGAGGCTGGAGCTGAGCTGTGCAGTGGAAGATGGAGTGGGAGAGGCAGGAGCTGAACTGTGCAGTGGAAGATGAAGTGAGAGAGGCAGGAGTTGGGCTGTGCAGTGGAAGATGGAGCGAGAGAGGCAGGAGCTGAGCTGTGCAGTGGAAGATGGGGTGAGAGAGGCAGGAGCTGAGCTGTGCAGTGGAAGATGGAGTGACAGAGGCAGCAGCTAGGCTGTGCAGCGGAAGATAGAGTGAGGGAGGCAGGAGCTGAGCTGTGCAGTGAGAGAGGCAGAATCTGAGCTGTGCAGTGGGTGATGGAGTGAGAGGGCTAGGAGCTGAGCTGTGCAGTGGGCGAGGGAGGAGCTGAACTTTGCAGTGGAAGATGGAGTGAGAGAGGCAGGAGCTGAGCTGTGCAGTGGAAGATGCCGTGAGAGAGGCAGGACATGAGCTGTGCAGTGGAAGATGGAGTGACAGAGGCAGGAGCTGAGCTGTGCAGTGGAAGATGAAGTGAGAGAGGCAGGAGTTGGGCTGTGCAGTGGAAGATGGAGCGAGAGAGGCAGGAGCTGAGCTGTGCAGTGGAAGATGGGGTGAGAGAGGCAGGAGCTGAGCTGTGCAGTGGAAGATGGAGTGACAGAGGCAGCAGCTAGGCTGTGCAGCGGAAGATAGAGTGAGGGAGGCAGGAGCTGAGCTGTGCAGTGAGAGAGGCAGAATCTGAGCTGTGCAGTGGGTGATGGAGTGAGAGGGCTAGGAGCTGAGCTGTGCAGTGGGCGAGGGAGGAGCTGAACTTTGCAGTGGAAGATGGAGTGAGAGAGGCAGGAGCTGAGCTGTGCAGTGGAAGATGCCGTGAGAGAGGCAGGACATGAGCTGTGCAGTGGAAGATGGAGTGACAGAGGCAGGAGCTGAGCTGTGCAGTGGGCGAGGGAGGAGCTGAACTGTGCAGTGGAAGATGGAGTGAGAGGCAGGAGCTGAGCTGTGCAGTGGAAGATGGAGTGTGAGAGGCAGGAGCTGAGCTGTGCAGTGGAAGATGGAGTGAGAGAGGCAGGAGCTGAGCTGTGCAGTGGAAGACGGTGTGAGAGGGGCAGGAGCTGAGCTGTGCAGTGGGAGAGGCAGGAGCTGAGCTGTGCAGTGAGAGAGGCAGGGTCTGAGCTGTGCAGTGGAAGTTGGAGTGAGAGAGGCAGGAGCTGAGCTGTGCAGTGAGAGAGGCAGGAGTTGAGCTGTGCAGTGGAAGATGGAGCGAGAGAGGCAGGAGCTGAGCTGTGCAGTGGAAGACGGGGTGAGAGAGGCAGGAGCTGAGCTGTGCAGTGGAAGATGGAGTGACAGAGGCAGCAGCTAGGCTGTGCAGCGGAAGATAGAGTGAGGGAGGCAGGAGCTGAGCTGTGCAGTGAGAGAGGCAGAATCTGAGCTGTGCAGTGGGTGATGGAGTGAGAGGGCTAGGAGCTGAGCTGTGCAGTGGGCGAGGGAGGAGCTGAACTTTGCAGTGGAAGATGGAGTGAGAGAGGCAGGAGCTGAGCTGTGCAGTGGAAGATGCCGTGAGAGAGGCAGGACATGAGCTGTGCAGTGGAAGATGGAGTGACAGAGGCAGGAGCTGAGCTGTGCAGTGGGCGAGGGAGGAGCTGAACTGTGCAGTGGAAGATGGAGTGAGAGGCAGGAGCTGAGCTGTGCAGTGGAAGATGGAGTGTGAGAGGCAGGAGCTGAGCTGTGCAGTGGAAGATGGAGTGAGAGAGGCAGGAGCTGAGCTGTGCAGTGGAAGACGGTGTGAGAGGGGCAGGAGCTGAGCTGTGCAGTGGTAGAGGCAGGAGCTGAGCTGTGCAGTGAGAGAGGCAGGGTCTGAGCTGTGCAGTGAGAGAGGCAGGAGTTGAGCTGTGCATTGGAAAATGGCGTGAGAGAGGTAGGAGCTGAGCTGTGCAGTGAGAGAGGCAAGAGCTGAACTGTGCAGTGAAAGATGGAGTGAGAGAGACAGGAGCTGAGCTGTGCAGTGGAAGACGGTGTGAGAGGGGCAGGAGCTGAGCTGTGCAGTGAGAGAGGCAGGGTCTGAGCTGTGCAGTGAGAGAGGCAGGAGCTGAGCTGTGCATTGGAAAATGGCGTGAGAGAGGTAGGAGCTGAGCTGTGCAGTGAGAGAGGCAAGAGCTGAGTTGTGCAGTGAAAGATGGAGTGAGAGAGACAGGGGCTGAGCTGTGCAGTGGAAGACGGTGTGAGAGGGGCAGGAGCTGAGCTGTGCGGTAGGAGAGGCAGAAGCTAAGCTGTGCAGTGAGAGAGGCAGGGCTGAGCTGTGCAGTGGAAGATGGAGTGAGAGGTAGGAGCTGAGCTGTGCAGTGGAAGATGAAGTGAGAGAGGCAGGAGCTGAGCTGTGCAGTGACAGAGGCAGGAGCTGAGCTGTGCAGTGGAAGATGGGATGAGGGAGGCAGGAGCTGAGCTGTGCAGTGGAAGATGGAGCGGGAGAGCCAGGAGCTGAGCTGTGCAGTGGAAGTTGGAGTGAGAGAGGCAGGAGCTGAGCTGTGCAGTGAGAGAGGCAGGAGTTGAGCTGTGCAGTGGAAGATGGAGCGAGAGAGGCAGGAGCTGAGCTGTGCAGTGGAAGACGGGGTGAGAGAGGCAGGAGCTGAGCTGTGCAGTGGAAGATGGAGTGACAGAGGCAGCAGCTAGGCTGTGCAGCGGAAGATAGAGTGAGGGAGGCAGGAGCTGAGCTGTGCAGTGAGAGAGGCAGCAGCTGAGCTGTATAGTGAAAGATGAAGTGAGATAGGCAGGAGCTGAGCTTTGCAGTGGGAGAGGCAGAAGCTGAGCTGTGCAGTGGAAGATGAGTGAGAGAGGCAG
This sequence comes from Pleurodeles waltl, assembly GCF_031143425.1. Lineage (NCBI taxonomy): Eukaryota > Metazoa > Chordata > Amphibia > Caudata > Salamandridae > Pleurodeles > Pleurodeles waltl. The sequence continues at coordinate 38,182,334 of NC_090438.1, read as the reverse complement.
GAGCTGAGCTGTGCAGTGGGAGAGGCTGGAGCTGAGCTGTGCACTGGGAGAGGCAGGAGCTGAGCTGTCCAGTGGAAGCTGGTGTGAGAGAGGTTGGAGCTGAGCTGTGCAGTGAGAGAGGCAGGAGCTGAGCTGTGCAGTGGAAGATGGAGTGAGAGAGGCAGGAGCTGAGCTGTGCAGTGGAAGATGGGATGAGAGAGGCTGGAGCTGAGCTGTGCAGTGGAAGATGGAGTGGGAGAGGCAGGAGCTGAACTGTGCAGTGGAAGATGAAGTGAGAGAGGCAGGAGTTGAGCTGTGCAGTGGAAGATGGAGCGAGAGAGGCAGGAGCTGAGCTGTGCAGTGGAAGATGGGGTGAGAGAGGCAGGAGCTGAGCTGTGCAGTGGAAGATGGAGTGACAGAGGCAGCAGCTAGGCTGTGCAGCGGAAGATAGAGTGAGGGAGGCAGGAGCTGAGCTGTGCAGTGAGAGAGGCAGAATCTGAGCTGTGCAGTGGGTGATGGAGTGAGAGGGCTAGGAGCTGAGCTGTGCAGTGGGCGAGGGAGGAGCTGAACTTTGCAGTGGAAGATGGAGTGAGAGAGGCAGGAGCTGAGCTGTGCAGTGGAAGATGCCGTGAGAGAGGCAGGACATGAGCTGTGCAGTGGAAGATGGAGTGACAGAGGCAGGAGCTGAGCTGTGCAGTGGGCGAGGGAGGAGCTGAACTGTGCAGTGGAAGATGGAGTGAGAGGCAGGAGCTGAGCTGTGCAGTGGAAGATGGAGTGTGAGAGGCAGGAGCTGAGCTGTGCAGTGGAAGATGGAGTGAGAGAGGCAGGAGCTGAGCTGTGCAGTGGAAGACGGTGTGAGAGGGGCAGGAGCTGAGCTGTGCAGTGGTAGAGGCAGGAGCTGAGCTGTGCAGTGAGAGAGGCAGGGTCTGAGCTGTGCAGTGAGAGAGGCAGGAGTTGAGCTGTGCATTGGAAAATGGCGTGAGAGAGGTAGGAGCTGAGCTGTGCAGTGAGAGAGGCAAGAGCTGAACTGTGCAGTGAAAGATGGAGTGAGAGAGACAGGAGCTGAGCTGTGCAGTGGAAGACGGTGTGAGAGGGGCAGGAGCTGAGCTGTGCAGTGAGAGAGGCAGGGTCTGAGCTGTGCAGTGAGAGAGGCAGGAGCTGAGCTGTGCATTGGAAAATGGCGTGAGAGAGGTAGGAGCTGAGCTGTGCAGTGAGAGAGGCAAGAGCTGAGTTGTGCAGTGAAAGATGGAGTGAGAGAGACAGGGGCTGAGCTGTGCAGTGGAAGACGGTGTGAGAGGGGCAGGAGCTGAGCTGTGCGGTAGGAGAGGCAGAAGCTAAGCTGTGCAGTGAGAGAGGCAGGGCTGAGCTGTGCAGTGGAAGATGGAGTGAGAGGTAGGAGCTGAGCTGTGCAGTGGAAGATGAAGTGAGAGAGGCAGGAGCTGAGCTGTGCAGTGACAGAGGCAGGAGCTGAGCTGTGCAGTGGAAGATGGGATGAGGGAGGCAGGAGCTGAGCTGTGCAGTGGAAGATGGAGCGGGAGAGCCAGGAGCTGAGCTGTGCAGTGGAAGTTGGAGTGAGAGAGGCAGGAGCTGAGCTGTGCAGTGAGAGAGGCAGGAGTTGAGCTGTGCAGTGGAAGATGGAGCGAGAGAGGCAGGAGCTGAGCTGTGCAGTGGAAGACGGGGTGAGAGAGGCAGGAGCTGAGCTGTGCAGTGGAAGATGGAGTGACAGAGGCAGCAGCTAGGCTGTGCAGCGGAAGATAGAGTGAGGGAGGCAGGAGCTGAGCTGTGCAGTGAGAGAGGCAGCAGCTGAGCTGTATAGTGAAAGATGAAGTGAGATAGGCAGGAGCTGAGCTTTGCAGTGGGAGAGGCAGAAGCTGAGCTGTGCAGTGGAAGATGAGTGAGAGAGGCAGGAGCTGAGCTGTGCAGTGGGAGAGGCTGGAGCTGAGCTGTTCACTGGGAGAGGCAGGAGCTGAGCTGTCCAGTGGAAGCTGGTGTGAGAGAGGTTGGAGCTGAGCTGTGCAGTGAGAGAGGCAGGAGCTGAGCTGTGCAGTGGAAGATGGAGTGAGAGAGGCAGGAGCTGAGCTGTGCAGTGGAAGATGGGATGAGAGAGGCTGGAGCTGAGCTGTGCAGTGGAAGATGGAGTGGGAGAGGCAGGAGCTGAACTGTGCAGTGGAAGATGAAGTGAGAGAGGCAGGAGTTGAGCTGTGCAGTGGAAGATGGAGCGAGAGAGGCAGGAGCTGAGCTGTGCAGTGGAAGATGGGGTGAGAGAGGCAGGAGCTGAGCTGTGCAGTGGAAGATGGAGTGACAGAGGCAGCAGCTAGGCTGTGCAGCGGAAGATAGAGTGAGGGAGGCAGGAGCTGAGCTGTGCAGTGAGAGAGGCAGAATCTGAGCTGTGCAGTCGGTGATGGAGTGAGAGGGCTAGGAGCTGAGCTGTGCAGTGGGCGAGGGAGGAGCTGAACTTTGCAGTGGAAGATGGAGTGAGAGAGGCAGGAGCTGAGCTGTGCAGTGGAAGATGCCGTGAGAGAGGCAGGACATGAGCTGTGCAGTGGAAGATGGAGTGACAGAGGCAGGAGCTGAGCTGTGCAGTGGGCGAGGGAGGAGCTGAATTGTGCAGTGGAAGATGGAGTGAGAGGCAGGAGCTGAGCTGTGCAGTGGAAGATGGAGTGTGAGAGGCAGGAGCTGAGCTGTGCAGTGGAAGATGGAGTGAGAGAGGCAGGAGCTGAGCTGTGCAGTGGAAGACGGTGTGAGAGGGGCAGGAGCTGAGCTGTGCAGTGGGAGAGGCATGAGCTGAGCTGTGCAGTGAGAGAGGCAGGGTCTGAGCTGTGCAGTGAGAGAGGCAGGAGCTGAGCTGTGCATTGGAAAATGGCGTGAGAGAGGTAGGAGCTGAGCTGTGCAGTGAGAGAGGCAAGAGCTGAACTGTGCAGTGAAAGATGGAGTGAGAGAGACAGGAGCTGAGCTGTGCAGTGGAAGACGGTGTGAGAGGGGCAGGAGCTGAGCTGTGCAGTGAGAGAGGCAGGGTCTGAGCTGTGCAGTGAGAGAGGCAGGAGCTGAGCTGTGCATTGGAAAATGGCGTGAGAGAGGTAGGAGCTGAGCTGTGCAGTGAGAGAGGCAAGAGCTGAGCTGTGCAGTGAAAGATGGAGTGAGAGAGACAGGGGCTGAGCTGTGCAGTGGAAGACGGTGTGAGAGGGGCAGGAGCTGAGCTGTGCGGTAGGAGAGGCAGAAGCTAAGCTGTGCAGTGAGAGAGGCAGGGCTGAGCTGTGCAGTGGAAGATGGAGTGAGAGGTAGGAGCTGAGCTGTGCAGTGGAAGATGAAGTGAGAGAGGCAGGAGCTGAGCTGTGCAGTGGAAGATGGAGTGACAGAGGCAGCAGCTAGGCTGTGCAGCGGAAGATAGAGTGAGGGAGGCAGGAGCTGAGCTGTGCAGTGAGAGAGGCAGAATCTGAGCTGTGCAGTGGGTGATGGAGTGAGAGGGCTAGGAGCTGAGCTGTGCAGTGGGCGAGGGAGGAGCTGAACTTTGCAGTGGAAGATGGAGTGAGAGAGGCAGGAGCTGAGCTGTGCAGTGGAAGATGCCGTGAGAGAGGCAGGACATGAGCTGTGCAGTGGAAGATGGAGTGACAGAGGCAGGAGCTGAGCTGTGCAGTGGGCGAGGGAGGAGCTGAACTGTGCAGTGGAAGATGGAGTGAGAGGCAGGAGCTGAGCTGTGAAGTGGAAGATGGAGTGTGAGAGGCAGGAGCTGAGCTGTGCAGTGGAAGATGGAGTGAGAGAGGCAGGAGCTGAGCTGTGCAGTGGAAGACGGTGTGAGAGGGGCAGGAGCTGTGCTGTGCAGTGGGAGAGGCATGAGCTGAGCTGTGCAGTGAGAGAGGCAGGGTCTGAGCTGTGCAGTGAGAGAGGCAGGAGCTGAGCTGTGCATTGGAAAATGGCGTGAGAGAGGTAGGAGCTGAGCTGTGCAGTGAGAGAGGCAAGAGCTGAACTGTGCAGTGAAAGATGGAGTGAGAGAGACAGGAGCTGAGCTGTGCAGTGGAAGACGGTGTGAGAGGGGCAGGAGCTGAGCTGTGCAGTGAGAGAGGCAGGGTCTGAGCTGTGCAGTGAGAGAGGCAGGAGCTGAGCTGTGCATTGGAAAATGGCGTGAGAGAGGTAGGAGCTGAGCTGTGCAGTGAGAGAGGCAAGAGCTGAGCTGTGCAGTGAAAGATGGAGTGAGAGAGACAGGGGCTGAGCTGTGCAGTGGAAGACGGTGTGAGAGGGGCAGGAGCTGAGCTGTGCGGTAGGAGAGGCAGAAGCTAAGCTGTGCAGTGAGAGAGGCAGGGCTGAGCTGTGCAGTGGAAGATGGAGTGAGAGGTAGGAGCTGAGCTGTGCAGTGGAAGATGAAGTGAGAGAGGCAGGAGCTGAGCTGTGCAGTGACAGAGGCAGGAGCTGAGCTGTGCAGTGGAAGATGGGATGAGGGAGGCAGGAGCTGAGCTGTGCAGTGGAAGATGGAGCGGGAGAGGCAGGAGCTGAGCTGTGCAGTGGAAGTTGGAGTGAGAGAGGCAGGAGCTGAGCTGTGCAGTGAGAGAGGCAGGAGTTGAGCTGTGCAGTGGAAGATGGAGCGAGAGAGGCAGGAGCTGAGCTGTGCAGTGGAAGACGGGGTGAGAGAGGCAGGAGCTGAGCTGTGCAGTGGAAGATGGAGTGACAGAGGCAGCAGCTAGGCTGTGCAGCGGAAGATAGAGTGAGGGAGGCAGGAGCTGAGCTGTGCAGTGAGAGAGGCAGCAGCTGAGCTGTATAGTGAAAGATGAAGTGAGATAGGCAGGAGCTGAGCTTTGCAGTGGGAGAGGCAGAAGCTGAGCTGTGCAGTGGAAGATGAGTGAGAGAGGCAGGAGCTGAGCTGTGCAGTGGGAGAGGCTGGAGCTGAGCTGTGCACTGGGAGAGGCAGGAGCTGAGCTGTCCAGTGGAAGCTGGTGTGAGAGAGGTTGGAGCTGAGCTGTGCAGTGAGAGAGGCAGGAGCTGAGCTGTGCAGTGGAAGATGGAGTGAGAGAGGCAGGAGCTGAGCTGTGCAGTGGAAGATGGGATGAGAGAGGCTGGAGCTGAGCTGTGCAGTGGAAGATGGAGTGGGAGAGGCAGGAGCTGAACTGTGCAGTGGAAGATGAAGTGAGAGAGGCAGGAGTTGGGCTGTGCAGTGGAAGATGGAGCGAGAGAGGCAGGAGCTGAGCTGTGCAGTGGAAGATGGGGTGAGAGAGGCAGGAGCTGAGCTGTGCAGTGGAAGATGGAGTGACAGAGGCAGCAGCTAGGCTGTGCAGCGGAAGATAGAGTGAGGGAGGCAGGAGCTGAGCTGTGCAGTGAGAGAGGCAGAATCTGAGCTGTGCAGTGGGTGATGGAGTGAGAGGGCTAGGAGCTGAGCTGTGCAGTGGGCGAGGGAGGAGCTGAACTTTGCAGTGGAAGATGGAGTGAGAGAGGCAGGAGCTGAGCTGTGCAGTGGAAGATGCCGTGAGAGAGGCAGGACATGAGCTGTGCAGTGGAAGATGGAGTGACAGAGGCAGGAGCTGAGCTGTGCAGTGGGCGAGGGAGGAGCTGAACTGTGCAGTGGAAGATGGAGTGAGAGGCAGGAGCTGAGCTGTGCAGTGGAAGATGGAGTGTGAGAGGCAGGAGCTGAGCTGTGCAGTGGAAGATGGAGTGAGAGAGGCAGGAGCTGAGCTGTGCAGTGGAAGACGGTGTGAGAGGGGCAGGAGCTGAGCTGTGCAGTGGGAGAGGCAGGAGCTGAGCTGTGCAGTGAGAGAGGCAGGGTCTGAGCTGTGCAGTGGAAGTTGGAGTGAGAGAGGCAGGAGCTGAGCTGTGCAGTGAGAGAGGCAGGAGTTGAGCTGTGCAGTGGAAGATGGAGCGAGAGAGGCAGGAGCTGAGCTGTGCAGTGGAAGACGGGGTGAGAGAGGCAGAAGCTGAGCTGTGCAGTGGAAGATGGAGTGACAGAGGCAGCAGCTAGGCTGTGCAGCGGAAGATAGAGTGAGGGAGGCAGGAGCTGAGCTGTGCAGTGAGAGAGGCAGAATCTGAGCTGTGCAGTGGGTGATGGAGTGAGAGGGCTAGGAGCTGAGCTGTGCAGTGGGCGAGGGAGGAGCTGAACTTTGCAGTGGAAGATGGAGTGAGAGAGGCAGGAGCTGAGCTGTGCAGTGGAAGATGCCGTGAGAGAGGCAGGACATGAGCTGTGCAGTGGAAGATGGAGTGACAGAGGCAGGAGCTGAGCTGTGCAGTGGGCGAGGGAGGAGCTGAACTGTGCAGTGGAAGATGGAGTGAGAGGCAGGAGCTGAGCTGTGCAGTGGAAGATGGAGTGTGAGAGGCAGGAGCTGAGCTGTGCAGTGGAAGATGGAGTGAGAGAGGCAGGAGCTGAGCTGTGCAGTGGAAGACGGTGTGAGAGGGGCAGGAGCTGAGCTGTGCAGTGGTAGAGGCAGGAGCTGAGCTGTGCAGTGAGAGAGGCAGGGTCTGAGCTGTGCAGTGAGAGAGGCAGGAGTTGAGCTGTGCATTGGAAAATGGCGTGAGAGAGGTAGGAGCTGAGCTGTGCAGTGAGAGAGGCAAGAGCTGAACTGTGCAGTGAAAGATGGAGTGAGAGAGACAGGAGCTGAGCTGTGCAGTGGAAGACGGTGTGAGAGGGGCAGGAGCTGAGCTGTGCAGTGAGAGAGGCAGGGTCTGAGCTGTGCAGTGAGAGAGGCAGGAGCTGAGCTGTGCATTGGAAAATGGCGTGAGAGAGGTAGGAGCTGAGCTGTGCAGTGAGAGAGGCAAGAGCTGAGTTGTGCAGTGAAAGATGGAGTGAGAGAGACAGGGGCTGAGCTGTGCAGTGGAAGACGGTGTGAGAGGGGCAGGAGCTGAGCTGTGCGGTAGGAGAGGCAGAAGCTAAGCTGTGCAGTGAGAGAGGCAGGGCTGAGCTGTGCAGTGGAAGATGGAGTGAGAGGTAGGAGCTGAGCTGTGCAGTGGAAGATGAAGTGAGAGAGGCAGGAGCTGAGCTGTGCAGTGACAGAGGCAGGAGCTGAGCTGTGCAGTGGAAGATGGGATGAGGGAGGCAGGAGCTGAGCTGTGCAGTGGAAGATGGAGCGGGAGAGCCAGGAGCTGAGCTGTGCAGTGGAAGTTGGAGTGAGAGAGGCAGGAGCTGAGCTGTGCAGTGAGAGAGGCAGGAGTTGAGCTGTGCAGTGGAAGATGGAGCGAGAGAGGCAGGAGCTGAGCTGTGCAGTGGAAGACGGGGTGAGAGAGGCAGGAGCTGAGCTGTGCAGTGGAAGATGGAGTGACAGAGGCAGCAGCTAGGCTGTGCAGCGGAAGATAGAGTGAGGGAGGCAGGAGCTGAGCTGTGCAGTGAGAGAGGCAGCAGCTGAGCTGTATAGTGAAAGATGAAGTGAGATAGGCAGGAGCTGAGCTTTGCAGTGGGAGAGGCAGAAGCTGAGCTGTGCAGTGGAAGATGAGTGAGAGAGGCAGGAGCTGAGCTGTGCAGTGGGAGAGGCTGGAGCTGAGCTGTTCACTGGGAGAGGCAGGAGCTGAGCTGTCCAGTGGAAGCTGGTGTGAGAGAGGTTGGAGCTGAGCTGTGCAGTGAGAGAGGCAGGAGCTGAGCTGTGCAGTGGAAGATGGAGTGAGAGAGGCAGGAGCTGAGCTGTGCAGTGGAAGATGGGATGAGAGAGGCTGGAGCTGAGCTGTGCAGTGGAAGATGGAGTGGGAGAGGCAGGAGCTGAACTGTGCAGTGGAAGATGAAGTGAGAGAGGCAGGAGTTGAGCTGTGCAGTGGAAGATGGAGCGAGAGAGGCAGGAGCTGAGCTGTGCAGTGGAAGATGGGGTGAGAGAGGCAGGAGCTGAGCTGTGCAGTGGAAGATGGAGTGACAGAGGCAGCAGCTAGGCTGTGCAGCGGAAGATAGAGTGAGGGAGGCAGGAGCTGAGCTGTGCAGTGAGAGAGGCAGAATCTGAGCTGTGCAGTGGGTGATGGAGTGAGAGGGCTAGGAGCTGAGCTGTGCAGTGGGCGAGGGAGGAGCTGAACTTTGCAGTGGAAGATGGAGTGAGAGAGGCAGGAGCTGAGCTGTGCAGTGGAAGATGCCGTGAGAGAGGCAGGACATGAGCTGTGCAGTGGAAGATGGAGTGACAGAGGCAGGAGCTGAGCTGTGCAGTGGGCGAGGGAGGAGCTGAACTGTGCAGTGGAAGATGGAGTGAGAGGCAGGAGCTGAGCTGTGCAGTGGAAGATGGAGTGTGAGAGGCAGGAGCTGAGCTGTGCAGTGGAAGATGGAGTGAGAGAGGCAGGAGCTGAGCTGTGCAGTGGAAGACGGTGTGAGAGGGGCAGGAGCTGAGCTGTGCAGTGGGAGAGGCAGGAGCTGAGCTGTGCAGTGAGAGAGGCAGGGTCTGAGCTGTGCAGTGAGAGAGGCAGGAGCTGAGCTGTGCATTGGAAAATGGCGTGAGAGAGGTAGGAGCTGAGCTGTGCAGTGAGAGAGGCAAGAGCTGAACTGTGCAGTGAAAGATGGAGTGAGAGAGACAGGAGCTGAGCTGTGCAGTGGAAGACGGTGTGAGAGGGGCAGGAGCTGAGCTGTGCAGTGAGAGAGGCAGGGTCTGAGCTGTGCAGTGAGAGAGGCAGGAGCTGAGCTGTGCATTGGAAAATGGCGTGAGAGAGGTAGGAGCTGAGCTGTGCAGTGAGAGAGGCAAGAGCTGAGCTGTGCAGTGAAAGATGGAGTGAGAGAGACAGGGGCTGAGCTGTGCAGTGGAAGACGGTGTGAGAGGGGCAGGAGCTGAGCTGTGCGGTAGGAGAGGCAGAAGCTAAGCTGTGCAGTGAGAGAGGCAGGGCTGAGCTGTGCAGTGGAAGATGGAGTGAGAGGTAGGAGCAGAGCTGTGCAGTGGAAGATGAAGTGAGAGAGGCAGGAGCTGAGCTGTGCAGTGACAGAGGCAGGAGCTGAGCTGTGCAGTGGAAGATGGGATGAGGGAGGCAGGAGCTGAGCTGTGCAGTGGAAGATGGAGCGGGAGAGGCAGGAGCTGAGCTGTGCAGTGGAAGTTGGAGTGAGAGAGGCAGGAGCTGAGCTGTGCAGTGAGAGAGGCAGGAGTTGAGCTGTGCAGTGGAAGATGGAGCGAGAGAGGCAGGAGCTGAGCTGTGCAGTGGAAGACGGGGTGAGAGAGGCAGGAGCTGAGCTGTGCAGTGGAAGATGGAGTGACAGAGGCAGCAGCTAGGCTGTGCAGCGGAAGATAGAGTGAGGGAGGCAGGAGCTGAGCTGTGCAGTGAGAGAGGCAGCAGCTGAGCTGTATAGTGGAAGATGAAGTGAGATAGGCAGGAGCTGAGCTTTGCAGTGGGAGAGGCAGAAGCTGAGCTGTGCAGTGGAAGATGAGTGAGAGAGGCAGGAGCTGAGCTGTGCAGTGGGAGAGGCTGGAGCTGAGCTGTGCACTGGGAGAGGCAGGAGCTGAGCTGTCCAGTGGAAGCTGGTGTGAGAGAGGTTGGAGCTGAGCTGTGCAGTGAGAGAGGCAGGAGCTGAGCTGTGCAGTGGAAGATGGAGTGAGAGAGGCAGGAGCTGAGCTGTGCAGTGGAAGATGAGATGAGAGAGGCTGGAGCTGAGCTGTGCAGTGGAAGATGGAGTGGGAGAGGCAGGAGCTGAACTGTGCAGTGGAAGATGAAGTGAGAGAGGCAGGAGTTGAGCTGTGCAGTGGAAGATGGAGCGAGAGAGGCAGGAGCTGAGCTGTGCAGTGGAAGATGGGGTGAGAGAGGCAGGAGCTGAGCTGTGCAGTGGAAGATGGAGTGACAGAGGCAGCAGCTAGGCTGTGCAGCGGAAGATAGAGTGAGGGAGGCAGGAGCTGAGCTGTGCAGTGAGAGAGTCAGCAGCTGAGCTGTATAGTGGAAGATGAAGTGAGATAGGCAGGAGCTGAGCTTTGCAGTGGGAGAGGCAGAAGCTGAGCTGTGCAGTGGAAGATGAAGTGAGATAGGCAGGAGCTGAGCTTTGCAGTGGGAGAGGCAGAAGCTGAGCTGTGCAGTGGAAGATGAGTGAGAGAGGCAGGAGCTGAGCTGTGCAGTGGGAGAGGCTGGAGCTGAGCTGTGCACTGGGAGAGGCAGGAGCTGAGCTGTCCAGTGGAAGCTGGTGTGAGAGAGGTTGGAGCTGAGCTGTGCAGTGAGAGAGGCAGGAGCTGAGCTGTGCAGTGGAAGATGGAGTGAGAGAGGCAGGAGCTGAGCTGTGCAGTGGAAGATGGGATGAGAGAGGCTGGAGCTGAGCTGTGCAGTGGAAGATGGAGTGGGAGAGGCAGGAGCTGAACTGTGCAGTGGAAGATGAAGTGAGAGAGGCAGGAGTTGAGCTGTGCAGTGGAAGATGGAGCGAGAGAGGGAGGAGCTGAGCTGTGCAGTGGAAGATGGAGTGACAGAGGCAGCAGCTAGGCTGTGCAGTGGAAGATAGAGTGAGGGAGGCAGGAGCTGAGCTGTGCAGTGAGAGAGGCAGCAGCTGAGCTGTATAGTGGAAGATGAAGTGAGATAGGCAGGAACTGAGCTTTGCAGTGGGAGAGGCAGAAGCTGAGCTGTGCAGTGGAAGATGAGTGAGAGAGGCAGGAGCTGAGCTGTGCAGTGGGAGAGGCTGGAGCTGAGCTGTGTAGTGGGAGAGGCAGGAGCTGAGCTGTCCAGTGGAAGCTGGAGTGAGAGAGGTTGGAGCTGAGCTGTGCAGTGAGAGAGGCAGGATCTGAGCTGTGCAGTGGAAGATGGAGTGAGAGAGGCTGGAGCTGAGCTGTGCAGTGGAAGATGGGATGAGAGAGGCTGGAGCTGAGCTGTGCAGTGGAAGATGGAGTGGGAGAGGCAGGAGCTGAACTGTGCAGTGGAAGATGAAGTGAGAGACGCAGGAGCTGAGTTGTGCAGTGGGAGAGGCAGGAGCTGAGCTGTGCAGTGGGAGAGGCAGGAGGTGAGCTGTGCAGTGAGAGAGGCAGGTGCCGACCTGTGCAGTGGAAGATGGAGTGAGAGAGGCAGGAGCTGAGCTGTGTAGTGGAAGATGGACTGAGGTAGGGGCTGAGCTGTGCAGTGGAAGATGAAGTGAGAGAGGCGGGAGCTGAGCTGTGCAGTAGGAGAGGCAGGAGCTGAGCTGTGCAGTGGGAGAGGCAGGAGCTGAGCTGTGCAGTGAGAGGGGCAGGAGCTGAGCTGTGCAGGAGTCATGTCAGAGGATGGTGCAGAGAGTCCTGAGTGGCTTTTTTCCCTCCAGTTTTGTGTGTTTTTCTGAATCCAATCTTAAAGAGTCAAGAGTGAGTAATGTGCGGTGCAGAAGGCGAGTGTAATCACCCCTGCACCCCCTCCCCCCCAGAGTGCATTATTCCACGGATTTATGAACACAAATCCATCGGATTATTGAATGAGATTGGCCTCAGAGGTCAAGCAGTGGGGGGCAGGATTGGGGGGCTCTTCAAGGAGGCGGAATCAATTCTAGCTAAGTGGGATATGAAGCTACCAGGGGCTGGAGGCCGATGGGGTGCAGGGGAGCAGGTGGGAACGGCAGGGCCAGAGGCTCCTTTCCCTGGGCTTAGAGCTCCAGCAAACAGGGGTGGAGTGGTGGAGTTTGCACACAGCCGCCACCCAGTGTGGGAACTAATACACACCCACTCAGTGTGGAAAATAATACACACCCACACAGTCTGGAAACTAATACACACCCACCCAGTGTGGAATCTAATACACAGCCACTCAGTGTGAAAACTAACACAGCCACCCAGTGTGGGAACTAATACACACCCACCCAGTGTGGAAAATAATACACACCCACCCAGTCTGGAAACTAATACACACCCACCCAGTGTGAAAACTAACACAGCCACCCAGTGTGGAAACTAATACACAACCCCTCAGTGACAGCCACCCAGTGTGGGAACTAATACATACCCACCCAGTGTGGAAAATAATACACACCCACCCAGTCTGGAAACTAATACACACCCACCCAGTGTGAAATCTAATACACAGCCACTCAGTGTGAAAACTAACACAGCCACCCAATGTGGAAACTAATACACAGCCACCCAGTCTGGAAACTAATACACAGCCACCCAGTCTGGAAACTAATACACACCCACCCAGTGTGAAATCTAACACACAGTCACTCAGTGTGAAAACTAACCCAGCCACCCAGTGTGGAAACTAATACACAGCCACCCAGTGTGGAAACTAATACACACCCACCCGGTCTGGAAACTAATACACACCCACCCAGTGTGGAAACACATACACACCCACCCAATGTGGAAACTAATACATACTTACCCAGTGTGGAAACTAATACACATCCTCCCAGTGTGGAAACTAATACACATCCTCCCAGTGTGGAAACTAATACACACCCACCCAGTGTGGAAACTAATACAATTCCCCCAGTGTGGAAACTAATACATACCCACCCAGTGTGGAAAATAATACACAGCCACCCAGTGTGGAAACTAATACACACCCACCCAGTGTGCAAAATAATACGCAGCCACCGTGTGTGAAAACCAATACACACGAATCCAGTGTGAAAACAAATACACAGGTACTCAGTGTGAAAACTAATACACACCCACCCAGTGTGGAGAATAATACACAGCCACTCAGTGTGGAAACTAATACACACCCACCCAGTGTGGAAAATAATACACACCCACCCAGTGTGAAAACTAATAGACAGTCATCCGGTGTGAAAACAAAATCACAGCAACGCAGTGTGAAAACTAACACACCCACCCAGTGTGAAAACAAATACACAGCCACTCAGTAGGGAAAAATAGTCACAGCCACTCAGTGTGAAAACTAATACACATCCACCCAGTTAGGAAAAATAATACACAGCCACCCCGTATGAAAATTAATACACAGCCACCTAGTTAGGAAAAATAATACACAGCCACCCAGTGTGAAAACTAATACTCAGCCACCCAGTGTGAAAACTAACACACATCCACCCAGTATGAAAACAAATACAGAGTTACCCAGTGTGAAAACTAACACATACCCACCCAGTGTGAAAACAAATACACAATCACTGTGTGAAAACTGACACAAAGCCATCCAGTGTGAAAAGTAATGCACAGCCACCCGGTGTGAAAACTCATACACCGCCACCCAGTGTGAAAAGTAATGCACAGCCACCCAATGTGAAAAGTAATGCACAGCCACCCAGTGCGAAAAGTAATGCACAGCCACCCGGTGTGAAAACTCATACATAGCCACCCAGTGTGAAAAGTAATGCACAGCCACCCAGTGTGAAAAGTAATGGACAGACACCCAGTGTGAAAAGTAATGCACAGCCACCCAGAGTGAAAAGTAATGCACAGCCACCCAGTGCGAAAAGTAATGCACAGCCACCCAGAGTGAAAAGTAATGCACAGCCACCCAGTGCAAAAAGTAATGCACAGCCACCCAATGTGAAAAGTAATACACAGCCATCCAGTGTGAAAAGTGTGAAAAGTAATGCACAGCCACCCGGTGTGAAAAGTAATGCACAGCCACCCGGAGTGAAAAGTAATGCACAGCCACCTGGTGTGAAAAGTAATGCACAGCCACCCGGTGTGAAAAGTAATGCACAGCCACCCGGTGTGAAAAGTAATGTACAGCCACCCGGTGTGAAAAGTAATGCACAGCCACCCAGTGCGAAAAGTAATGTACAGCAGCCACCGAGTGTGAAAACTCATACATAGCCACCCAGTGTGAAAAGTAATGCACAGCAGCCACCCAGTGTCTGAGGAGCAAAAGCACAGAGTGATGGAGAGAACTAATGCACAGCCACCCTGTGCCTGTGGGGCTGGATCACAGAAGGGTACTGGAGAAAATGAATACACTCCCACCTAGTGTCTGTTGGTCAGAAGCACAGCGGGGTGAAGAGATCTGACACACCGCCACCCAGTGTCTGTGAGCAGGATTACAGAGGGATGAGGAGAAATCATACATGACCACTCAGTGTCTGCGGAGTAGTATCACAGGCGGGTAGAGAGAACTAATGCACAGCCACCCACTGTCTGTGGAGCAGAAGTGTACGGAGAGGGTGGTAGAACTAAAACACAGCCACCCACTGTCTGTGGAGCAGAAGTGTACGGAGAGGGTGGGAGAACTAATACACAGCCACCCACTGTCTGTGGAGCAAAAGTGTACGGAGAGGGTGGGAGAATTAATACACAGCCACCCACCCCCTGTGGAGCAGAAGCGTATAGAGAGGGTGGGAGAAATAAAACACAGCCACCCACTGTCTGTGGAGCAGAAGCGTATAGAGAGGGTGGGAGAACTAAAACACAGCCACCCACTGTGGAGCAGAAGGAACACAGAGGAGTGGGAGAATTAATACACTGCCAGCCACTGTGTGTGGAGCAGAAGCGCACAGAGAGGGTGGCTGAACTAAAACACAGCGACCCACTGTCTGTGGAGCAGAAGTGCACAGACAGGGGTGGGAGAACTAAAACGCAGCCACCCACAGTCTGTGGAGCATACATAGCCACCCAGTGTGAAAAGTAATGCACAGCCACCCAGTGTGAAAAGTGATGCACAGTCACCCAGTGTGAAAAGTAATGCACAGCCACCCAGAGTGAAAAGTAATGCACAGCCACCCAGTGCGAAAAGTAATGCACAGCCACCCAGTGTGAAAAGTAATGCACAGCCACCCAGAGTGAAAAGTAATACACAGCCACCCAGTGTGAAAAGTAATGCACAGCCACCCGGTGTGAAAAGTAATGCACAGCCACCCGGTGTGAAAAGTAATGCACAGCCACCCGGTGTGAAAAGTAATGCACAGCCACCCAATGTGAAAAGTAATACACAGCCACCCAGTGTGAAAAGTAATGCACAGCCACCCGGTGTGAAAAGTAATGCACAGCCACCCGGTGTGAAAAGTAATGTACAGCCACCCGGTGTGAAAAGTAATGTACAGCAGCCACCCAGTGTGAAAACTCATACATAGCCACCCAGTGTGAAAAGTAATGCACAGCAGCCACCCAGTGTCTGAGGAGCAAAAGCACAGAGTGGTGGAGAGAACTAATGCACAGCCACCCTGTGCCTGTGGGGCTGGATCACAGAAGCGTACTGGAGAAAACAAATACACTCCCACCTAGTGTCTGTTGGTCAGAAGCACAGCGGGTGAAGAGATCTGACACACCGCCACCCAGTGTCTGTGAGCAGGATTACAGAGGGATGAGGAGAAATCATACATGACCACTCAGTGTCTGCGGAGTAGTATCACAGGCGGGTAGAGAGAACTAATGCACAGCCACCCACTGTCTGTGGAGCAGAAGTGTACGGAGAGGGTGGGAGAACTAAAACACAGCCACCCACTGTCTGTGGAGCCGAAGTTTACGGAGAGGGTGGGAGAACTAATACACAGCCACCCACTGTCTGTGGAGCAGAAGTGTACGGGGAGGGTGGGAGAACTAATACACAGCCACCCACCCCCTGTGGAGCAGAAGCGTATAGAGAGGGTGGGAGAACTAAAACACAGCCACCCACTGTCTGCGTAGCAGAAGTGTACGGAGAGGGTGGCTGAACTAAAACACAGCCACCCACTGTCTGTGGATCAGAAACGTATAGAGAGGGTGGGAGAACTAAAACACAGCCACCCACTGTCTGTGGAGCAGAAGGCACACAGAGGAGTGGGAGAATTAATACACTGCCAGCCACTGTGTGTGGAGCAGAAGCGCACAGAGAGGGTGGCTGAACTAAAACACAGCGACCCACTGTCTCTGGAGCAGAAGTGCACAGACAGGGGTGGGAGAACTAAAACGCAGCCACCCACAGTCTGTGGAGCATAAGTGTACAGAGAGGGTGGGAGAACTAAAACACAGCCACCCACTGTCTGTGGAGCAGAAGCGCACAGACAGGGGTGGGAGATCTAAAACACAGCCACCCAGTGTCTGTGGAGCAGAAGCGTATAGAGAGGGTGGGAGAACTAAAACACAGCCACCCACTGTCTGTGGAGCAGAAGGCACACAGAGGAGTGGGAGAATTAATACACTGCCAGCCACTGTGTGTGGAGCAGAAGCGCACAGAGAGGGTGGGAGAACTAAAACACAGCGACCCACTGTCTGTGGAGCAGAAGCACGCAGACAGGGGTCGGAGAACTGATACACAGCCACCCACCCCCTGTGGAGCAGAAGCGCACAGACTGGGGTGGAAGAACTAAAGCACAGCCACCCACTGTATGTGGAGCAGAAGCGCACAGAGAGGGTGGGAGAACTAAAACACAGCCACCCACTGTATGTGGAGCAGAAGTGCACAGAGAGGGTGGGAGAACTAAAACACAGCCACCCACTGTCTGTGGAGCAGAAGCGCACAGAGAGGGTGGGAGAACTAAAACACAGCCACTCAGTGTCTGTAGAGACGCACAGAGCGGTTGGTGCTGGAGAGCCAATACATATCCACCCACTGTCTGTGGAGTAGAATCACAAAAGAGTAGAGAAATGTAATATACAGCTACCTTAAAGCTGCTGATCACAAGCCCAAAGGGGTGGAGAGACCCAATATACATCCAACCAGTGTCTGTAAATCAGAAGCACAGGGTTTGGAGAAATCTAATAACCTCCACTGAATGTTTGAAGAGCTTCAGTACAGGTGGATGGTGGAGAGTCAATCCACAACCACCCAGAGTCTGCTGATGAGAAGCACAGAGGGGCGGAGAGAGCTAATACACACCCACCGAGTGTCCGAAGAGCTTCAGCACAGACGGATGGTGGAGAGTCAATATACAACTACCCAGAGTCTGCTGATGAGAAGCACAGAGGGGTGGAGAAAGCTAATACACGCCCACCAAGTGTCTGAAGACCTTCAGCACAGACGGATGGTGAAGAGTCAATCCACAACCACCCAGAGTCTCTCTGTTTTTACTGGTTTATTCTCTCTACACACTTTACCACTGCTCATCAGTGCCAAAGTGCAAGTGCTCCCTATAGAAATTGTACTGTTGATTGGCATTCCATGATTGGCACACTTGATTTACTAGTAAGTCCCTAGTAAAGTTCCCTAGAAGGGTCCAGGGCCTGAAAATCAAATGCTACTAGTGGGCCTGCAGCACTGCTTGTACCACCCACAAGTAGCCCTGTAAACATGGCTTAGACCTGCCACTGCAGTGTCTGTGTGCAGTTTTAAACTGCCAATTTGACTTGGCAAGTGTACCCACTTGCCAAGGCCTAAACCTTCCCTTTTACTACGTATAAGGCACCCCTAAGGTAGGGACTAGGTAGCCCCATGGGCAGGGTGCAGTGCATGTTAAAGGTGGGACATGTACTTATTTGTGTTACATGTCCTAACAGTGAAATACTGCTAAATTCAGTTTTCACTGTGCAATGCCTATCTCTCTCATAGGTTAACATGGGGGCTGCCTTTAAATATTATTAAAGTGCAGATTCCTTTTGAGAGCAGATAGAAATCTGGAGTTTAAGGTCTCTGAACTCACAATTTAAAAATACATATTTTGGTAAGGGTTGTTTTTAAATTGTGTGTTTGAAATTGCCAATTTTAGAAAGTAGGCATTTTCTTGCTTAAACCATTCTGTGACTCTGCCTGTTTGTGGATTCCCTGTCTGGGTCAGTTTGACAGTTGGGCTGTTTGCACCTGTCAGGGTGTAGCATGCATATCCTGATGAGCCATCTGTGCTAGGAGGGGAGGGAGGAGTGGTCACTCACACCTGAAAGGACTGTGCCTGCCTTCACACAATGCAGTCTACAAACCCCTGGTGTGTGGCTGGGGCCTGGCCTGGACAAGGAAGGATCTTGCAAACACTTGAGACTTCGCTTAGAAGTTTGCCGTCTTCAAAGGCAGAAAGGGGTATAAGTAGAGGACCCCAAACCCCAGACTTTTAGAATCTTTCTGGAATCAAGAGGAACCTCTGCCCAGGAGAAGAGCTGAAGAGCTGGAGGAGGAGTACTGTCCCTTTGCTGTGTTGCTTTGCTGGACTGACTTGCAATTGCTGCTTCTGACTGACAAGAGTGCAAAGGGTGAACTTTGCTGTGTGTTTTGCTTGATTAAGTTCTCCAAGGGCTTGGAGTAGAGCCTGCCTCCTGTTGGAAGTCTCAGGGAAACCAAAGACTTACGTTTCCTCGACCTGCAGCACTGGGAACTGTGTGTTCTGTGCTGTAAAAGAAGAAAAACCACTGCAACGCCGTCAACGATGCTGCTGGCCCGCACTGTGACCTGCCGACACCGCACGGAGCCACACTGCCCGCTTCGCAGTGCAACCCTGGTCTCACCGAAGCCATCATCAGATGACTTCCCCAAGCCACTGCTCACACCGAGACCTGTGGGCACCGCACTCCGGCATCGCCTGCTCACACCGCAGCCTGGGCATCCCCGATGCCACCACTCCTGCTGACACCATCCAGTGTCATCAATAGACGTCCCTGTCTGCACCATGACCCATAGACCCTGCCCGGAGCCGTCCCATGCCGCACTGCCGAATTGGGCCTACCGACGACAGTGCTTCAGCAACGCTGCCCCCGCTGCCTGCACCAGGACCTGGTGACACCACACGTCGCACCGCCCCACTTCACACTGCAGCCCCGACGCCATCCACACCAACGCTCCTGACTTCATCAGTCCGCAACGCGTGTGACTTCAAGGGCCTGACAACTCCCGAACTGACTCTGGAACTGACACCTCGACGACGACGCTGACAACGCTTTCCAGAGCTCCCCGCGAGGATCACAACACCCTGCAAATCTAAGGTACTGTTTGCAGGTCTTCCTGAAACCATAGCTGGCCCGCGATGCTGCGGCCGGCCTGAACTGTTGGTTTTGTTCATCACGACGCCGTGATAGCCCCAGGTCGAGCTACTGACTTCAAGGAACTGTATTTGTAAGTTAAATCTTGCAAAATTCATATCTTTAACACTGTATGCTGGATTGTTATCATTTTGGTCTTGTATTACACAGATTAATATTGGCTATTTTTCTCAAACTGGTGTGGTGTCCTTTTGTAGTGTTTTCACTTATTACTGTGTGTTATGTGCAAATGCTTTACACATTGCTTCTGAGATAAGCCTGACTGCTCGTGCCAAGCTACCAAGGGGGTGAGCAGCGGTTATCTGAGCGGGTATCTCCCTTATCCTGACTAGAGTAAGGGTCCCTACTTGGACACGGTTCAAACCGACTGCCAACTGGAGACCCCATTTCTAACAAAGAAGATAGCTGAAGAGCTCTTTGGAAATTGATCGGTTTCTTCATACAGAGTTTATTACGTATGCTAAGCCATCTCCCTTTTCATAAATTTACCAATTGTATTGTTGTAGCCATTATATTTACTTTATGAGTTTCCCTTCTACATTCCGGTAACAGATCATGCCACCTTATTCATACTGTACAGAGGGAGAAGGGATTTAGGTAAATCACTGACATATACAAATGAGTTGTGTTCACCATGAGAAAATAGGGGATGTGAATATGTTATTTATTTTATAGATACAGAAACGTCCCAGACAAGTCCAAGCAGCAAGTGGCAAGTCAGGATGCATCCCTTCATCCCAGAGAGTCAGACCAGCTCCTACCTTTTAGGGTGGGTTTGGTTATTTGGGAGAAAGGGTATTATCGTCACATCCATTTCACCCCTGTGAACAGGTAGGAGCCTGACAGTACGACGAGCCCACGGTTATCTGTTGCCTGGGGCAAATGGAAGCATGCAATATCTCTTTGGCCGATCTAGCTCACATGATTGGTAATTTACAAAAAGAGACCCAGGCATTAGCTCAGTGGGTGGATGCACTAAAAATGCAACCCCAAATGGTTCTAATAGTCAAAATATACATCAAGGTGAAGGTTTCACGGAGGGGAATGCTTTGCATTCCACCATAGGTAGCTCTAGCCAGGGTGCTGGGGCTCCAATAATAGGTTATTACACCACCTGCTATTCCTTTGGCTCCTCCTGAACGTTTTTCTGGAGAGTCCACCGAGTTTGCAACTTGTATGTGCAAATCTGCTTGTTTTCCTGATGATCAATCTAAAGTGGCCTTTGTATTGTCCTGTTGGGAGGTACAGTGGCTATATGGTCCATTCCCTTGATAGAAAGGGACAATCCACTTTTGTATAATTATACCGCTTTTAAGGCCGAGTTGAAAAGGTTATTTGATTGTCACACCTTTATACAATCAATAGATACAGAACTACTAAATTTGCATCAAGGAAATAAAGATCTATTGACGGGTATAACAACTTTTAATAGGTTAGTGGTAGAATCTGGCTGGCCTGAAAGTAAAAGAAGTTCCTAATTCTATAAGGTATTGCAGGATGAACTGAAGGACTTATTGGTCCAAGTGGTAGATCCTTCAGGCAATTGAGTGAACTGATTGATCTAGTTGTGAAATTGGACCATCGTTCAGCAAAATGTTGCAGGGAGAAAGGGCGATCAGAGACCAAAGTAGTGGTTTTTAAGAAAAGAAAAAGTGAGCCTAACAAACCTGAAGAAATAGAGCCTATGCAGATAGAGAGTCTGCGAGGATCATTAAGTGAGGATGAATTAAGGGAGGAAGAACATTGAGCTTTTTCTTGTACTGTGACCATAAAGGGCACTTCCTATGGGACTGCACAGTAAAACCTAAACAGAAGGGAGAAGCGGGAAACTAAGGCACCAGAAACTCAGGGAGGCAAGTGTTTCGGGTGGACAAGATACTACAGCCTCCAAGACTCTTGCACAAACCTCATAAGTACAGCAATACCGCCATCTATTCTTGACAGCTCATATTATCTGAGACGCAAGTTCTGCTAGGTTTCAATTGTTAGTTGACTCACGGGCTTCTGGAAATTTTATTGAACTTTCCCTTGTTTCCCTCTATGGTATTCCACGTGAACAAAAAGGGCAAGCGGATGAAGTGAAAACTATAGATGGAAGTGCCTTAAAATCAGGCCCTACTACGCATTCCACGACTCACATAAGTCTTTGTATACAAGGAAACCACATGGAGAAGATTAAGTATGCATGATTCAGGCCCCACAGTTCCAATCTATTCTGGGTATTCCCTGGCTTGAGACTCATAATCCTGATTTAGATTGGACAAAACATAAGATCATCTTCCGTTCTTCCTATTACAATGAACATTGTTTCTCTGACACCTCCTGAACAGTTCCCAAGACTATAGTGGCAATATCTACAGAGGCAGAAGGTCCCCAAATTCCCCCATGCTATTATAATCTTGCAGATGTTTTTCGACAAACAACAAGCCCCTACTCTTCCTCCACATCACCTGTATGATTAGTAGATTGACTTAATTCCTGGGGCTCCTACCATGCAGTAAGATTTATGCCCTGACCAAGAAAAAAATATTCATCTCACAGAGTATCTAGATGAAATGTTATGCAAAGGCTTTATCAGGCTTTCTCTCTCCCTGTCTCATCTCCTCTATTCTTCGTTTCAAAAAAAGGGGGTGAGCCGCGCGCATGTATTGACTATGGAGCACTCAATGATGTCCCGGTTAAGAACCGTTATCCTTTACCTCTCATTTCCAATCTGTTGGACCAAATTAAAGAAGCAAAAGTGTTTACTACGTTGGACCTGAGAGGGGCTAACAGCTGGTGCAAGTAAGGGAAGGAGATGAGTAGAAGACAGCCTTTCACACCAAAATTGGTTTGTATGAGTATTTGGCCATGTCATTTGGGCATTGTAATGTTTTTCATAAATGAGGAACTGCAGGATTTTCTGGATGTTTGTGTTATGGCCTATCTAGATGATATCTTAACATACTCCCCTTCCTTGATTGAACACAAGAAATGTGTTAGAGCCAAATACAGTGTCTACGAGAAAACAGGCTCTATGTTAAACTTGAGAAATGTGAGTTTCAAATGACTCAGGTGTCCTTTCTGGGTTATGTTCTTTCTCCCCAAGGAGTTAGTATGGATCCACAGAAGGTCTCAGTAATATTGAAATGGAAACCTCCCACTTATGTGAAAGAAGTACAATGTTTTTTGGGGTTTGCCAATTTTTCGGGCGATTCATAATTCAGTTTTTCCTCAGTCGTAGTCCCTTTAATGCAGTTACTAAAAAAAGGAGTTGTGTTTAGGTGGATGAAAGCTGCTGAATGTGCCTTTCAATCGTGACAGCAGGCCTTTAATATGGCCCCAGATTTGCAACGTCTTAATATTAGTAAACCAGTTATAGTAGAATCTGATGCTTCTAGTTTAGCTGTTGGAGGGGTATTATCACAGAGAAAGAAAGAGACAGGTCAGCTTCATCCTGTAGCTTTATTTACACTCAAACTATTGCTGACTGAAGTGAATTATTCTGTGGGTGATAGAAAGTTATTGGCAACGAAGAACATTTTTGAAGAATGGAGGCATTATTTGATGGGTGCTTTGAATACAGTTACCATCATTACGGATCATCAGAACATTACGTTTTGGAAAAACACCAATACCTTGTCTCTCAGACAGCTAAGATGGACCCACCTCTTTTCTGTCTATGATTTTGTCATTCAGTTTCAAGCAAGGGAGGCAACATGGTAAAGCAGATGCATTATCACATTTGGGACATGAAGTAGTTGATCAAGAAACTGACAGCCCTCCAATTATTCCCCCTTACAGTATATTGGATGTCATAATGTCAGAAAACACTTTCTTGACTCAGGTAACTGCAGTACAACAAATCAGTGAAGTCCAAGAGATTTTTCAAACATAAGAAAATAAATTAGTGAATGATATGTATTATGTACAGGATGGGTTGTTTATTCCTACCCCCACCTTTCAACAGCAAGTTTTGCAATAGTGTCATAATCACTTACTTGCTGGTCATCCAGGTGAAAAGAGAACTATCAGTTTGGTTTGGTGTCAATTTTGGTGGCCTACGCTGGTATATGACATTAAACAATTTGTACAACAACGTGCTGTATGCACTCAAAACAAGAGTTTACATCAGGCACCTGCTGGCTTGTTACATCGACTGCCTACGCCACCATATCCTTGGCACGCTTTATGTATTTCATAACTGAACTACTGAAGACGGAGCAGGGTTATACTACTGTAATGGTCACAGTTTATTTATTTTCCAAAATGGCTCATTTAACCCCTCTGCAAACATGGTTTACCCACTTCTAAGACCTTAGCAGAAGTCTTTTTACTATCTATTGTCCATCGACATAGTTTTCCATCGATAATGATATCTGACTGTAGTCCTCAGTTTATTTCCACATTTTGGAGAGAATTGTGTGGGGTTTTACAGATAGAGATACACTTCTCCACTGGCTATCACCCTAGAACAGATGGTCAAACAGAGAGGATGAATCAGTGTTTGGAAAAATACATCAGGTGCCAGGTGGTAATGGATGCTGCAAAATGGGATACATTTTTTTGGGACGCAGAAATGGAACATAAGAATGCACAACATAGTTCTACTAAAGTTACTCCATGTCAATATATTTATGATCAGCATCCTCGTTTTTTACTATATACTTTCTCTGCGTCTACTGAAGTTCCTGCATTGCAAGAGTATGTAGAACAGATAAAAGTTATTCAACGCATTACATAAACTAATCTTGAGCAAGAAAAACAGACATCTACATGCAATGCCAATGCACATCGGAAAACCAGTCCAGACTGTCAGGCGGTGGAACATGTATGGTTATCCACCCAGCATTTCAATCTGAAAGGTCCTTGCAAATTTAAGCCTAGCTAAATTGGCCCTTATCCAATCATCCAGAGAATCAATCATGTTTCTATTACATTGGAGTTGCCTCCACCGCTACAGGTTCACCCAGTGTTCTATGTGTCATTATTGAAACCAGTGGCATCCTGTACTAAGCTCCCTGGCAAGCCTCCTGCTATTATGGTGAATAATGAACCTGTGTTTGAAGGCAATGCAATTTTAGACTCTAAATGAGTAAGTCATAGACTGGATTATTTGATCCACTGGAAGGGCTACGGACGTGAGGATCGCACCTGGGAGCCTCCATCACATGTCCACGCTCCTCTCTTGGTGCATCTTTTTCCTCCTCGCCATCCTGACAAACCCAAGCCTGTGGAGAGGCTCCTGGGGGGGGTGTACACTTGGGCACGTCATCACAGTGGTGTTTCCGCACAGTGGGCCTTTAAGGAGGTGGAGCACATAGCTTATAAGGCTGTGCGCTGCACCATGGACGATCCTCGTCGCCTGAGTTCCCGCCCTACACTTACCTGCTGAATGCGGCATTCCAAAATTCAGTTCTTCTTGACTCCTGGCATTAATGGCTGAAATTGTGGGTCCTGCCTTCTCTTCAGGATCCCCAGGCCACGGCGGTGTTTTGTGAAAGCCTCTGCAGTTCTCCTGGGTAATGCGCCTCGCGCTTTGGTGTTGAACTTGGGGAATATTTTTCATCCTTCTTAACTACTTAATTAACTCTTCCTCTATGCCATATTATGAACTTGAGAATTGTTTGGTTCTGTGAATTCCCAACTACCATATCATCATTAACAAGTCTATGAAAAGAAACCTGCTGCATATTTTCGTGATATTTACCAGTCAAAGGCTATGTTTTGAACTGATAAATGAACTTATAAGAAACCTGCTTGAGACTATAACATATGAACTCTATCAAAGTATAGAAGTGGTTTTCTGGGCATATGTGCATTTGGAAGTTATTTTAGTTACAGAACAGTGAGACCTTTGCTGATCAGAAGTATACAAGGGTATGAAGTAGTACTCCTGATGAAGTATTATCTGGTGGACAATATTAATCGAATCATACCTCAAACTAATTGCTGGCTTGACAGAATTGTGTGACCTTTTTACAATCCTAAATTAGGAATATAGCTGAAGCACTGTTTAGAAATTGGTTAGTTCCTTTATACAGAGTTTATTAGGTATGCTAAGCCATCTCTCTTTTCACACATTTACCAGTTGCATTGTAGTAGTCATTATATTTACCTTATTAATTTCCCTTCAAGATTCAGGAGTCAGATCCTGCCAACTTTATTCATACAGTACAGAGGGAGAAGGGATTCAGGTAAATCACTGATATATACAAATGAGTTGTGTTTACCAATAGAAAATAGGGGATATTAACATGTTAATTATTTTATAGCTACAGAAAAGTGCCAGACGAGTCCAAAGCAGCAAGTGGCAAGTCGGAATTCATCCCTTTATCCTGGGGAGTCAGACCAGCTCTTACCTTTTGGGGTGGGTTTGTTTATTTGGGAGAAAGGGTATTATGATATCGTCCATTTCACCCCTGCGAACAAGTAAGAGCCTGACAGCGGTGAAGGCAACCAATAAACAAAAACCTAGGGCGAGATATATTAAATATTCACGCAACGCAATGCAGCCAGGACCGGACTGGCCATGGCGGGCATCGGGCGCTTTCCTGGGGGCTGGAAGGGTGGGGGCCGGTTTGGCAGCTGTGGGGGCCGGTTTTGTTACTGGGGGCCGGTTTTGCAGCAGTGCTGTGATATTGGCCTCCAGTAACCAAAGCAGCAGCGCCTCACACCTGCTCCCCCAAACCCTGATCGCTGGTCCAGGGCTGCTTTGGGTTCCCAGTCCGGCCCTGAATGCAGCAAGCCACCTAACTGCATTATGCTGCATGAAAGACTATTACTATAGAGCGCTTTACTGCTCTCTGCCTGCGCTGGTGCTCAAACTGCTGCCTAGCGCCAACGCAAGTACCCTTGAACCATGGTGCACGGGTGCCTGCGTGGTAGGGTCGAGGCACCTTCCTGCACAAAAAAAAAGTCTGAGGCTTTGTCCTCTTTCCACGTGTACTGCAGAGTGCATCACATGTAGGAAGAGGAAAAACACCTTGCATGGTCCTGTGTGGCTTATTAAATCTAGAGTAACGCAAGGCAGGGCAGATTGCTGCTTTGCGTTGCTCTGCAGCACGGAGGCCCGCCATGGGTGGAGTGTGGGTGTTCCATGTATCCACCCATGGATGTACCATTAGTGGTACATCTGGGAATGCATCAAAATGCTACGTCTTGCCAGGTGAGGCGTTGCGAGGGGAAATATCTTTATTGCCCCTCAGTTTTTCCATCTTTCGGCACATGCAGCACACGTAGGAAGAGGGACATGGCTCTCAGGATGGTTTTTGAGTAGGAAGTTGCTCTACCACACTTTACCTCCTTCCTTTTTATCTGATTGATGCCCTTCACCCAGCCCCTCCTGCTCTTGTGTGGTGTGCTTCCTACACCCAAGGCCTATAATACCCCACCTCACCATCTCCTACCAGTATGCCTTACCTACGACCAAGCAAGAGTCAAGCACACCCTCTGCACACATGAAATATCCGAAGAGCAACAGGGTACACCACTGAACACTGCAGCGTTCACTCAGTACTCTCAGAGGATGGATTGAGCTGAGTGACGTGGCACACATGAAGCCTCACACAAAGACCTGACCTTTCTCACACACTACATGCATGAACCACACGAGGGGAGGGGCTTCTAATGGCTGACCACATGTGAAGCCTCACACAGTGGCCTGAACCCTTCTCTCACACACTACATGCATCACCCACACAGGAGAGGAGGGGCTTCAGTTTAACACATCACTCACAGCTACTCTAGCATAAACCACCTTCCTGTCCACTCCAAGGTCCCACTGCACGTGGGTCACTGCCCCATTCTGAGCCAACATAACCACCATCTGTTGACCCCAGAACAAGGGGCCAGGTCTTCTAAGACCGAGACAGCATCTGTAATCTGGTTGCACCGTCCACTCCTATGACCCGTCCTGGAGGGTGCACCCAGGCACTCAGTAATACACACCCTGCTTTACCAACCTTTCCTTCCCACAGTGACCCTCTCACAGCCCTCATACGTGCATCCCATCAAGACTTGGTGGCATATTTACAAGCCCCTTGCACTGCCGGTGTGTCACTTTTTATGAGGCTCGGATGGTGCAGAGTGCAGACTCATATCTACGAGTCCACGCAAAGCCACTTTGCTTGGCTTTTCATGGCTTTCTTAGATATATGGTGCAAGGCAACGCAGTGCAAGTCGCTGCGTTGCCTTACACAGCGTTCCTTGCTGTTGTGTGGGAATTCCTTGGTGTTGTGGTGGGTGTTCCCACACAACACCCATGGGTTTTATGCATTGAAAGATTTACAAGCATGTGTAAACTTGGGAAAACGTCAAAACTGTACACCTTATTGCTGGGTCCTGATGAAGTGTTGTAGATCCTTAGGGACATTAAAAGAATGAAACATGTTGACCAAGTCCTTGACCAAAAATTCCTAAGACTAATTACTAATTCATAATCTCTTAGGAGAATACTAGGAACATTATTTCCTGCACACTCGCTGTTCTGTTTTTATCCTTAACATAGACCCTAGAAGAGAATAAAAGAGGAACATTAGGGTTCTATAGTTAATTTTATTCATTTTTCACCAATTTTCTCAGAGACGTTTCAGTGCTTTTCAGCACTGGAAGCATTCAAGTTGCATTCCTGCAAACCCAATTGGTGACAAAAAGATCTCCAGCAAAGACGCCCTCTGAGGGGCGTGTGGGGCATTGCAAAAGCCACCCAACGAGGAGCACGGGCCGATGATGAAGCATGACACCCTTGGGTGGGTGAGGGCGTGTGCTCCAATGACATAATGCATCCATTGACCTAGCTGGACCCAGATATTTTATATACTATCAAGGAACCTTTACGGAACGGCATACTTCATTAATTTCATATGGTTGCAGCACAACAGGAGGGGCCAAACAAGCAAAAAACTTCCTTTACAATATGATATTTTCACTCTAAAATGTTCTATGCAAACCCATTATCCTGCAAACATAAACCATGTTAAAACACCCTGTTTTTATATAAAATATTTTCTCAACCCCAAGATATCCTGTAAATCATGAAACATGCACAAAAACTCACTTTGTTTCAGTCTAAACAAGTGAATATTTAAGAGCGATATCGCAAAGCTATCAATGCATTCTAAAATCATTAATAAAAGTGTCGCTAACAGCCTGCGGCCTGTTCGAGTCCTTATGGTGCACCAAAGTGTAAGAGAATGAAACCAACAAGGGAGACGAGGAGTGAAAGCAACAGAGCAAGTAAAACGAAGAGCAAGGCAACCTAAAAACACATATCCCCCCCACAAAGTGCTCCAAGTAGAAGAAAAAAATTGACTGCAACAGAAAGCAGAAACAGAGGAAGGACACTCTCAAAATAAAGGTGCTGTACTTGGTCCATGCTCCAGGAACGGGGTAAACACACAAAGAGAAGCCAAAGTAAATCCAGCATGCGCTGACCAGACAGGAGTCCGTAAATAGGACTGACAATGAAGCCAACTAATGGTAAGCAACGGGTGGGCTAGGGGGGCTACTGTATGTAAACAAAGTGGGCCCGCTTCACAAAGGTAAATGTAGACTTTTGATCTAAGTTTATGACTTTTCGGTATTCACAAACGTAAGTTACGACTAGTATCTTTATATCCGCATTCGGGTGGAATCTCCACTCCGCACTCGGAGAGGAATCTCCGCACCCAGAGGGTACTTTCTTCACCCGGAGTGGAATCTCCGCACTTGGGCGCATCTCTGCCCCAAGTGGGGAAGTAAAGATACTTCTCGTAACTTACCTCTGTAAATACCAAAAGTGTAAGTTTACCTTTGTGAGTCAGGACCAATATCTTACAAGCAGCACTGCATGCACTAAGGCAAAATCTAAAATGTCTCTGCTGTTGAAAGGAGGCCCTTGGCTTCTTCACTAATAGCTGGGCACGTGCACTGTCCCCGCGCTCGCGGACAGCTCTTACAAAGAGGGCATCCACACGGACATATCGCACGGTGCCCTGAAGCGACTCCTGAGCCACTGATGCGCGTTCAGCCCATGCAGAGATGTTTGTCTGGTGTTCACTCCGGATTGCCTTCACTCAAAGGACGTCTGAGAGCACCGGAGCTTCTCGGTGCCACCTCCGGTTCCACAGACACGCTCCAGCCCTCCCACAACACTCACCTCCCTGGATGCAGCCAGTGAAGGTTATGGAGGGGACTGGTGGGCCCCCGCCTGCGCGCCCCTCTGCTCCCCCCGGCTGTGTACACACTTATGGATTGTGGATTTAAATACAGTTATCTCTCTGTGAATCGCACGCGTGGCCAGCAGCGGCGGGGTAATTCAATAAGCGCTCTTTACAACATACACATATTGGCATTTCAGGACAATGATATATCTTAGGGGAACGGCCAGGCCGACCGGCTCTTCGGGGACAAGTCTGTTAGCAATTATGTGCAGTCAGTACTTAATTTGTGCCGGTGCTCGCAGTCTCTGCACCAGCGCTCACTCTGTGCCCTGGAGCTATTTTTTATCAACAGACTTTGACCCAGAGTAAGAGAGACAAAGGCAGAACAGGGAGATGGGAAAAGCAGAGACAAAGTGAGAAAGAGGGCGGAGAGGAATCTACAAGTACTAGATAAGGAGACCGGAAGTGTAAGATGGTGGGAAAGAAATGGCCGGAGGGTAATAAACACTGCTCAGCCTTGGTAGTCATGAGATGAACAGACAGGAAGTCTAGGGTGGATAAAGGGGGCCACATGAGGTGGAATCAAGGCTAAGCAGGTTGGGATGCGTAAACTCTGACACACACGCACCCCTCCCCCCAACAAGGAGCGGCCATTGACCGAAATGAAGTGTGTTTTTACTATTCTAGCCCCACATGCGCTTTGATAGTAGGGAAAGTTATAAAGCGGACCGAAGCAAATATAAATGCACTTTTAGGGCCTTGTTTACAAGGCCATAATGCCGCACTGCTCTACCGAAGAATCATTTTGTTTCACACTCCAGTGCCTCAGTGTGCTGGCCCATATTTACAAGGCCACCTTGCCTGGCTTTTCATGGCCTTGTAAATATGGCCCCCTTTCATGCATAACTCTGCGTGAAAGGGGTGTTTCATGCTGCGGGTGTTCCCACGTAACACGTAACACCCCATGGAAACCAAAGGACTCTGATGTATTCGCAGATTTACAAGGCAGGGAATGTGTCAGATTCCTACACCAGCTCCAGGGTGGTGTGAAAGTGGCGCATATAGGTGCTGCATTCTGCAGCACACGTAGAAAAAGGAAAATGCCATTAATGATTGTTTATGTGCAGGAGGGTCCCCCTTCCTGCACATAAACAATCATCCCTGCAACTCAGCGGCGCTAGATAGCGGTTTGTGCTCCAGCTTTCTATAAATACAAGGCATCTCCCTGCACTTTCAAAATGATGCAGCGCAACACAGCAAGCGATGCAGCGCAACGCAGAAAGTGATGCAGGACAACGCAGCAAGTGATGCAGCACAACGCAGCAAGTGATGCAGCACGACGCAGCAAGCTGGCTTGTAGCGCCAAGCTGCGTCATTTTATTGTAAATGAGGCCCTTCATTTTTTGATGCACTCACTCAAAAGTACCGAAATGCACTACGGACACACACACACACACACACTTTTTGACAAACTGCGCATTGTGTGCGACACACACTCCCATTGGGGTGAAAGTGCCTGACAGTTTCATTACTTTACACAGTTGGCAGTTCCTGGTACTCTTGTATTGTTGGGGGCCCACAGGGCGGCGAATGTTGTCTGCAGATCCCTGGTTTCCTAAATGGTGAACAAGGGAAGTGTACAGCAAGAGTGACATGAGGGATGGCTGGTACCCAAACAGCAAGCACGGTATAAGTGAGAGCAGGATGGACAGGGCATGAGGGACGGCCTTGTACTCAAAGATGAGTGACAGCAGGATGGATAGGACATGAGGGCTGGCCTTGTACTCAAACAGGAAAACTTTATGAGTGACTCTGCAGGATGGACAGGGCATGAGGGACGGCCTTGTACTCAATGAAGAAGCATGTTATGAGTGACTGCAGGATGGATAGTACACGAGGGATGGCTGGTACCCAAACAGCAAGCACGGTATGAGTGACTCTGCAGGGTGGACAGGACACGAGGGACGGCCTTGTACTCAATGAAGAAGCATGTTATGAGTGACTGCAGGATGGATAGGACATGAGGGATGGCTGGTACCCAAACAGCAAGCACGGTATGAGTGAGAGCAGGATGGACAGGGCATGAGGGACGGCCTTGTACTCAAAGATGAGTGACAACAGGATGGACAGGGCATGAGGGACGGCCTTGTACTCAAAGATGAGTGACAGCAGGATGGATACGACATGAGGGACGGCCTTGTACTCAAACAGGAAGCCCATTGTGAATGACTGCAGGATGGACAGGGCATGAGGGACGGCCTTGTACTCAAACAGGAAGCACTTTATGAGTGACTGCAGGATGGATAGGACATGAGGGGTGGCCTTGGACTCAAACAGGAAGCACGTTATGAGTGACTGCAAGAGGGATAGGACATGAGGGACGGCCTTGTACTCAAACAGGAAGCACTTTATGAGTGACTGCAAGAGGGATAGGACATGAGGGACGGCCTTGTACTCAAACAGGAAGCACTTTATGAGTGACTGCAGGATGGATAGGACATGAGGGGTGGCCTTGTACTCAAACAGGAAGCACATTGTGAATGACTGCAGGATGGATAGGACATGAGGGGTGGCCTTGGACTCAAACAGGAAGCACGTTATGAGTGACTGAAGGATGGATAGGAAGTGAGGGACGGCCTTGTACTCAAAGAAGAAGCACATTATGAGTGACTGCAGGATGGATAGGACATGAGGGGTGGCCTTGGACTCAAACAGGAAGCACGTTATGAGTGACAGAAGGATGGATAGGAAGTGAGGGACGGCCTTGTACTCAAAGAAGAAGCACATTATGAGTGACTGCAGGATGGATAGGACATGAGGGGTGGCCTTGGACTCAAACAGGAAGCACGTTATGAGTGACAGAAGGATGGATAGGAAGTGAGGGACGGCCTTGTACTCAAAGAAGAAGCACATTATGAGTGACTGCAGGAAGGTCAGCCAATCTGTGTGGACAAGAAGGAGAGCTGGCAGCCTTGAGAAGGAAGACGAGCTGAGTCTGTACTGGAGGAAGGCGAATCGGACACTGAAATGTAAGAGGTGCCTTAGGGTTACCAAAGGCTGTCTAGGCGCTAGAAGCCAAGGATTGAGCGAAGAGCCCGAGCTAGAGGGCGGGAGCTGGATTCACGAGCCAGGTTTTCAAGGCCTCACGGAGTGGGGACAGTTAGTTACTCCGGGGCCATTACAAAGGACAGAGGCCACAGGTCCTTGCTGCTGGGACACAGGGCGCGACCTCCTGCCCAGGTACGTGTGAATCTAGTGACAGCCAGCAGCCAAGGGTCAGAGGCCCAGAGGGGGTGGATGCCGAGATAGTCTGTTCTGTGGGTTCTGCCCCCCCCGGCATGGAAAGCACCAACGCTGATTAAGAGGTATTAAAAAAAGAGCCCTTTGACTTCTGGAAGCCTGCACAGTTTGTTGAGGGCAGCGGTTGTATAAACCACAAGGACTACCCATAGGCCACAGGAGGGGAAACATCCTTTATGCCGACTTTTTTATAACGAAGTCCTCGTTAACGAAAGCGGAACAACGCTTTCTTTAATCACGACATCGTTATTTTGTGCCTTAACCACGCATGTCCTGAACAACGAACATGCGTGGTTAAGGTACAAACAAGGGAATTGGCTGAGGAGGACGACGCAGATGACGAGGCGACGACTCAGGTAAGTGGGGTTTTTAGGTTTTGGGGAGGGGGTGGGGGGTCGGGGGTTTTAGGTTTTGGGGTGGGGTTGGGGGGGTGGGGCGTTTTTGGTTTTGGGGAGGGGGTGGGGGGCCGGGGTTTTAGGTTTTGGGGTGGGGTTGGGGGGGTGGGGCGTTTTTGGTTTTGGGGAGGGGGTGGGGGGCCGGGGTTTTAGGTTTTGGGGTGGGGTGGGGGGGTGGGGCGTTTTTGTTTTTGGGGAGGGGGTGTGGGGTCGGGGGTTTTAGGTTTTGGGGTGGGGTTGCGGGGGTGGGGTGTTTTAGGTTTTGGGGAGGGGGTGGGGGGTCAGGGTTTTAGGTTTTGGGGTGGGGTTTGGGGGGTGGGGCGTTTTAGGTTTTGGGGAGGGGGTTGGGGGTCGGGGTTTTAGGTTTTGGGGTGGGGTTGTGGGGGTGGGGCGTTTTTGGTTTTGGGGAGGGGTGGGGGGTCGGGGTTTTAGGTTTTGGGGTGGGGTTGGGGCGTTTTTGGTTTTGGGGAGGGGGTGGGGGCTCGGGGGTTTTAGGTTTTGGGGTGGGGTTGGGGGGGTGGGGCGTTTTTGGTTTTGGGGAGGGGGTGGGGGTTCGGGGGTTTTAGGTTTTGGGGTGGGGTTGGGGGGGTGGGGTGAGGCATGCAGGATCAATGGGTGCCTGTTACTAATGACTTTACCAGGAATGCCTTTACAACGAAATATCGTTGTTAAGGCATTCGTGGTAAAGGCATTAATAGTAACAACGAGGTCGGTGTTCCGACCTCGTTGTTTAGGCACCCGTTGTTTTGTCAGTCGGCATTCCGTCGTACAACCCACAGGAGGGACTCATTATCAATACTAATACAGCACAAGTACCACGTGGGAGCTCTGTGCCTCCAAAGCCTCAAAGCGCTATGCTCAATTGACATCAATTCAATAATACAAAGTAATTGTCAGCAGTCCCATCATACTTAATGGATGCTTCGCAAAAGAAAGAGGTGAGGACTGCTGGTTTTGAAAAACATTTTGTTATGAATATATTTTTCACAACTTTCAGCACGTGTCAAAGTACAATGTATTGACGTGAGACCAAGTGAGTCAACACGTGCTGGCGACGCAGGGCTCACACGTGCACAAGAAACATACATAATCTACACTAGACATGTCTATAATACACTCTACATGGCCCATTGGTATTGTCAAAATAGTAACTGCATGGGGGATTCCTTAAAATCAGGGTACAACGCTTCTTTTAGAATCAGATCTGAGACCATATGGGAAACTAAGCTGACGTTTCGACCTCAAAGTCACTGCGGAGGTCTTCTCAGGACGCCCTGGTCCACCACTCACACCATGAGGTCCTTCTGTATTTTCAACAACGCGCCTAATTTTGACTATTGTTATCACAGTTTTAGGTATATCTCCGGCAAATGTAGACTGGGGTGTATTCAATATTCATCTGTATCACTCATAACAAACCTTTTAATTTCCTTTAAATGGACTCCTAGCAACACTCCAGAGCACGGAACCCATCACAATGGGTGGCTTGTAGAATCCTAGGGGCATAAAACTGCCTCCCGGCCTCTCCGTCACCACAACCTTTGGTGACCACGAGACCCTCTTGGAGGCGGTATCATACATTCATGTCAAAATGTATGTTGTACATGTGAGCAATTCGTCGCCTTTCGACTCACTCGATCACACCTCAATATATTGTACTTTGACATATGTGAGAGTTGTGGGAAAAATATTTATAGCAAAATGGATTTGTTAACCCAGCACTCCTCATCTCTTTCATCCAATCAGTATGTTGTGACTGCTGAAAGTTCATTTGTATTATTGAACTGATGTACTTTGAACATAGAGCTTTGAGGCTTTGGAGGCACAGATCTCGACCTGCATGAGTCCCACGTGACACGTGTGTTGTGTTAGTATTCACACTGCAGATGCAGCATGAGCCTACTGCATGCATTATTGACTCTGACACCAAGAAGCATGGATCTGCAGTAGCCCAGGCTGCTTAAACCGTGGCCTGGACTCCTGTCTGCATGAAGAGGAAGAAAGAAAAGATGGAATCCAGCCTAGAGCTGAAAGAGGAGGGAGGATGATAGGACAGACCCCAAGAATGGCCCGTGGGTCAGGTAAAGTCAGTGCTTGACTTGTAAAAAAAATAAGTGCCATGATGCTCGTCAGGGGGCCACGTCAGCTTGCACCATCCATTGCCCCCGCCAGCACCTTAAATGACAGTACCAACACAGCTACTAACCATCACCCTCTTACAAGTGGGACAAATCAAACTACTCCAGGCCCCCAAAGCCATAAGAATGGCTTGAGTGGCAAGTATTGGTCATTGTTAATGTGTATTGACTTAATAAACAGCTATTGTTGTGCTAATCCCTGATTTAGGAACACAGCGCCACCGTGAGGCAGACTGCCATAAGTGTCCGTGCTGACAATTAAGTGCCCGTGCCGGGCACCGGAAGCCACCGGCTCAAGTTAAGCACTGGCTAAAGTGGTGAAGAAGGCTGATAGTTCAGAATCACGGAAGGGAGTAAATATCAACCGGGGCACCGCACGCGTCTCCTGAAATATAATATAAACCGCCTCCACTAGGCTTACGTGGGGAACAGTGCAGAATCCTAAAATTTGGATCGGGCCCACCCTGCACCAAAGTCAGGAGCGGAAGTGTACGACATTCAGGTTCCTTTGACAAACGAAGATCTAAGGTAGGAACAACAAAAAGATCTAGGATCTCATTTCTGTGCCAGGGGAGCCTGCACTAGGCAGGCCAGAGTAAAGGGAGGCGAGGCCAAGTGTGTGGCTACAGGAGAGGTCATCTATGTGCGCATTTTTGAACTCGGGTTCTAGGGCGCAAGAACAGGTGGGAACCATGACAGTCACAGCGATATCTGGGGTGGTGGAGAAATTCCCAGCTACACTAATATGGGCTGAAGTCAGAGCTGACATTGACCTGGGTAGAAGGAGAGCTGATATTATACTGGGTGGAGAGGAGGGCTAACATTAAACTGGGTAGGATGGAAACCTAACATTGTCCTGAGTAGAAGGTGAGCTTCCATTGATCTGGCAGGAAGCAGAGATGATATTGTACTGGGCAGGATGGAGACCTGCCATAGCCTGGGTAGGAAGGAGAGCTGACATTAAACTGGGTAGGATGGAAATCTGACATTGTCCTGGGAAAGATGCAATTGATCTGGGCAGGAAGAGGACATATTATTGTACTGGGCAGGCCAGAGAGCTCACGTAGCCCTTGGTAGGAAGAAAAGGTGACATTAAACTGGACAGGATGGAGAGCTGACATTGTCCTTGGTAGAAATAAATAATTACACTGACCTGGGTCGTAAGACAAGCCCACACTGACCTGAGTAGTACCACGAGCTGACATTGGGCTGGGTAGTAAAGTGAGCTGACACTGACCTGGGTAGTAAGACAAGGTGACATTGGGCTCGGTCGTAAGAAGAGCCAATATTGACCTGGGTAGTAAGACGAGCCGACATTGGGATAGGTCGTAAGTCGAGCCAACACTGACCTGGGTATTAAGACAAGCCAACATTGGGCTGGGTATTAAGACAAGCTGACATTGTCCTGGATAGTAAGACGAGCTGACATTGGGCTGGGCAATAGGAAGAGCCAACATTGACCTGGGTAGTAACACGAGCTGACATTGGACTGGGTAGTAAAGTGAGCCGACACTGACCTGGGTAGTAAAACAAACTGACATTGGGCTGGGTCGTAATATGAGCAAACATTGATCTGAGTAGTAAGACAAGCTGACATTGGGCTAGGTCATAAAGTGAGCTAACAGTGACCTGGGTAGTAATATGAGCCAAAATTGGGCTGGATCGTAAGATGAGCTGACACTGACCTGGGTAGTAAGATGAGCTGACATTAGTCTGGGTCATAAGATGAGCCAACATTGAGCTGGATAGTAACACGAACTGATGTTGGACTGGGTTGTAAAGCAAGCTGATACTGACCTGGGTAGTAAGACGAGCCAGCAATGGGCTGGGTCGTAAGATGAGCTGACACTGTCCTGGGTCGTAAGAAGAGGAGACATTGGGCTGGGTCGTAAGACAAGCCAGCATCAAGCCAGCATTGACCTGGGTAGTAAATCGGATCAACATTGGGCTGGGAAGTAAAACGAGCCGCAATTAGACTGGGTAGTAGGATGAGCTGACACTGACGTAGGTAGTAAGACGAGCCAGCATTGGGCTGGGTCCTAAGATGAGCCAACACTGACCTGAGTAGTAACTCAAGCTGACACTGGACTGGATAGACTGACCTGGGTAGTAACACAAGTTGACATTGGGCTGAGTAGACTGACCTCAGAAGTAAGACGAGCCAACATTGGGCTGGGTACACTGACCTGGGTCGTAAGCCAACACTGACCTAGGTAGTAAGACGAGCCGACATTGGGCTGGTACACTGACCTGGGTCGTAAGACAAGCCAACATTCGGCTGCGTAGTAAGACAAGCCGACCTTGGGCTGGGTAGTAAAACAAGCTGAGACTGACCTGGGTAGTAAGACGAGCTGACATTGGGCTGGGCCATAAGATGAGCCAACATTGACCTGGGTAGTAACACAAGCTGACATTGGACTGGGTAATAAAGTGAGCAGACACTGACCTGGGTAGTAAAACGAGCCGACATTGGTCTAGGTCGTAAAGTGAGCCGACAGTGACCTGGGTAGTAAGACAAGCTGACATTGGGCTGGATCGTAAGACAAGACGATATTGGACTGGGTCATAAGATGAGGTGACACTCACCTGGGTAGTAAGACGAGTCAACATTGGGCTGGGTAGTAGGAAAAGCTGACATGAAATTGAGTAGAATGGAGAGCTGGCATTGCTCTGGGTAGTAAAAAAAGGATACAATTGGGCTGGGGGGGGTAAAGAATTGCTTTCAGTTGGCCAGTCAGAGCTGCAGGAGACGGGGAGGAAGAGCTGCTGTGGACAGGATGAGCTGCTGTGGATTGGCAGGAAGAAGAGATGAGGAAGAAGATGTACTGCAGGACGGGCAAGGAGAACACTTGCTGGATGAAAAGCTCCATGAAAGAGACATGCAGCAAGAAGAGCTGCAGGAAAGAGGGCTGTAGGAAGAAGAGCTGCAGAAAGGAGAGGTGTCGGGAGAAGAGCTGCAGGAAGAAGAACTGCAGGAAGGAGAGCTGCAGGAAGAAGAACTGCAGGAAGGAGAGCTGCAGGAAGGAGAGCTGCAGGAAGGAAAGCTGCAGGAAGAAGAGCTGCAGGAAGGAGAGCTGATGGAAGGAGAGCTGCAGGGAGAGGAGTTACTGCAGGAAGGAGAGCTCAGGGAGAGGAGTTCCTGCATGAAGGAGAGCTGCAGAGAGAGAGGAGTTACTGAAGGAAGGAGAGCTGCAGGGAGAGGAGTTACTGCAGAAAGGACAGCTGCAGCGAGAATAGTTGCAGCAGGATTGAGAGAAGAGCTGCATGAAGGAAAGCTGCAGGAAGAAGAGCTACTGCAGGACTGACAAGAGCTGCAGGAAAGAGAGCTGCAGGGAGAAGAGTTAATGCACAACTGACAAGAGCTGCAGGAATAAGTGCTGCAGGGAGAAGAGTTACTGCATGTTAGAAATGGGGTCTCTAGTTGGCAGTTGGTTTGCACCCTGTCCAAGTAGGGACCCTCACTCTAGTCAGGATAAGGGAGATACCCACTCAGATAACCCCTGCTCACCCCCTTGGTAGCTTGGCACGAGCAGTCAGGCTTATCTCAGAAGCAATGTGTAAAGCATTTGCACATAACACACAGTAATAAGTGAAAACACTAGAAAAGGACACCACTCCAGTTTTAGAAAATAGCCAATATTTATCTGTGCAAAACAAGACCACAATGATAACAATCCAGCATACAGTGTTAAAGATATGAATTTTGCAAGATTTACGCAAAAATACAGTTCCTTGAAGTCGATAGCTCCACCTGGGGCTATCACGGCGTTGTGATCAACAAAACCAACAGTTGAGGCCAGCCGCGGCATTGCAGGCCAGCTATGGTGTCAGGAAGACCCGCAAAACAGTACCTTTGGAATTGTAGGACGTTGTGATCCTCGCGGTGAGCTCCGGAGAGCGGCGTCGCAGGGTCGGTTCTGGAGTCAGTGCAGGACTCATCAGGCCCTTGAAGTCATGCACCTAGGGGATCGAACTCCGGGCTGCTGAAATCAGGTGCACTGGCGTGGATGGCATCGGGGCTGCGTTGCGAAGCGCGACGATGCGACATGCGGTGCCCACAGGTCACGGTGCAGGCAAGCGGCGTCGGTGAGACTAGGGCTGCGGTGTGAAGCAGGGAGGTGCGATGTGCGGTGTCACTAGGTCACGGTGCAGGCAGCGTCAGCGTCTTTGCTGAATCGCTGTCTTCGGTAGGCCCAAGCCAGTGGTGCAGGCGGAATGGTGCTTCGTGATCCTCACGAGCGATGGCCATGGAGCAGGCAGGATGCCTGGTGACGACACTGGAGTCGATGATGCTGGCGTCGGTGGACTGGGGCTGGAGTGTGGGATGGGACGGTGCATCGTGTACCTCACAAGCGGTGTCCACAGGCCGCGGTGCAGGCAGCGGCACCTGTGTCAGCAGGAACGTCATCATTGGGGATGCCCAGGCTGCGGTGTGAGCAGGCGATGCCAGAGTGCTGGGCCCACAGGTCGGGGTGCGAGCAGCGGCATGGTGAAGTTGTCCAATGACGGCGTTGGTGAGACCAGGGTCACAGTGCAAAGCGGGGCAATGCGACTCCGTGCGGCGTTGGCAGGTCACAGTGCAGCCAGCGGCTTCGTTGGCAGCGTCACAGAGGTTTTTCTTCTTGTACAGCATAGAACACACAGTTCCCAGTACTGCAGGTTGAGGAAACTGAAGTCTTTTGTGTCCCTGAGAGTTGCAACAGGAGGCAGCTCTACTCCAAGCCCTCGGAGAACTCTCTCAAGCAGGACACACAGCAAAGTTTATAGTACTCCTCCTCCAGCTCTTCAGCTCATCTCCTTGCAGAGGCTCCTTTAGATTCCAGAAAGAGTCTAAAAGATTCTACAAGTCTGGGGTTTTGGGTCTTCTTCTTATACCCCTTTCTGCCTTTGAAGTTGGCAAACTTCAAAGCAAAGTCTCAAGTGTTTGACCGATCCTTCCTTGTCCAGGCCAGGCCCCAGACTCACACCAGGGGGTTGGAGACTGCACTGTGTGAGGGCAGGCACAGTCCTTTCAGGTGTGAACGACCACTCCTCCCCTCCCCTCCAGCACAGATGGCTCATCAGGATATGCAGGCTACACCCCAGCCCCCTTTGTGTCACTGTTTAGAGGAGAGGTGTGAACAGCCCAACTGTCAAACTAACCCAGAAGGGGAACCCACAAACAGGCAGAGTCACAGAATGGTATAAGCAAGAAAATGCCTACTTTCTAAAAGTGGCATTTTCAAACAGACAATTTAAAAAAAAAACTTCAATAAAAGATGTATTTTTTAAATTGTGAGTTCAGTGACCCTAAACTCCACCTTTTTATTTTCTTTCAAGGGGAATCTGCGCTTTAAGGATATTTAAAGGCAGCCGTCGTGTTAACCTATGAGAGATAGGCCTTGCACAGTGAAAACCGAATTTGGCACTATTTCACTGTTGGGACATATAAAGCACACTAGTATATGTCCTACCTTAAGTATACACTGCACCCTGCCCCTGGGGCTACCTAGGGCCTACCTTAGGGGTGCCTGACATATAGGAAAAGGGAAGATTTAGGCCTGGCAAATGGGTACACTTGCCAAGTCGAATTGGCAGTTTAAAACTGCACACACAGACACTGCAGTGGCAGGTCTGAGCCAGGTTTACAGGGCTACTCATGTGGGTGGCACAACCAGTGCTGCAGGACCACTAGTAGCACTTGATTTAGAGGCCCTTGGCACCTCTGGTGAACTTTACCAGGGACTTACTAGTAAATCAAATATGCCAATTATGGGTAAACTAATCAACAGTACAATTTAAACCGAAAGCATATGCACTTTAACACTGTTTAGCAGTTGTAAAGTTCCAGCGTCCTAAAGCCAACAAAAACTGGTCAGAAAAATTAGGAGGAAGGAGGCAAAATGATTGGGGATGACCCTGCAAAAAGGGCCAGGTGCAACACTGCAGTATTGACAGAAGAGCTGCAGGGACAGGAGTTGCTGCAGGACTGACAAGAGCTGCAGGGAGGAGATCTGCAGGGAGAAGAGTCACTGAAGGAAGAGGAGATACAGGGAGAAGAGTTACTGCAGAAAGGTGAGATGCAGGGAGAAGAGTAACTGCAGGATTTACAGAAGAGCTGCAGGAAGGTGAGATCCAGGGAGAAAAGGTACTGCAGGATTGAGAGAAGAGCCACAGGAAGGGGAGCTGCAGGGAGAAGAGTTACTGCAGGATTGACAGAAAAGCTGCAGGAGAGGGAGCTGCAGTGAGAAGAGATACTGCAGGATTGACAGAAGAGCTACAGGAAGGAGAGCTGCAGGTTATTGCAGGAAGGGAAGCTGCAGGAAGAAGAGTTACTGCAAGATTGACAGAAGATCTGCAGGAAGATGCGTTACTGCAGTGAAAAGTGTGAAATAAATTTACGAGTCTCTTCTTGTAAGAGGCTGAATTTCTACAAGATAGAATACAAGGATTCGGATTATGCTTCAAGATAGCATTTTATTTGCTGCAGCGGGTCACCTCCAAAGAGTATCACAATGAAACACTTTGGCCAAAGCAAAAGCCCTTTCCCTCAGCCTTTGGTGTCTTTTACTGCAAACCCCCCACCCCCACTTTGCCACACTATACATGCATCATAATTTTCAAACACGTTCAAGCAGACATTTCCTGTAACACCTTTGAACCACAAGAACAGGATGTTCAAACAGGGAGATAACATTTCTAGAACATAGGGCGGTTTAACCCATTTGCAAAGTTTGGAAAGCAACTCTAAGAAACCAGCACATCTGCATAGTATGAAATAAACAGGACTGATGAAGGCATACATTTTGCTCGTAGCACAGAACAAATGGAACTAAAATGTTAGACAAAATGGAGCCGTCATGCCAAGTTAAGAAATTCATTTTCCACAAAAGGGCAGGAGGAAGAACAACTACTGCAGGTGGTAGCAGCCTCTGACAAATGTCTTAACACTACGGATCACTTATCACCAACCATGCTGGACATTCAACACCACTCTGGACCACTGTCGACTCCTGGCACAGTAACATCTAATGGATTCTCTCTCTCAGCTCTACTTCAAAGAAAATATATTTTAGCAAAGACAAGTTACCTCTACTTTGAGCCTCTTCCCAAAGTTCAGTAGAGTTCTTCTACACTGAACTGCCTGACATCTAATATTCACTCAGGAAGGCTCTCATTGAAGTAGCCCCAGCCCTCGTCAACCTTACACAATTCATCAGAAAACCACAAAAGCATGTGTGCTGAGGTTCGAGGAATGAAAAAACCATTGGTCAGAACATCCCTCTCACATCCAAACAAGACAAATCTTGAAAAATCATCTACATATAATGAGATTTGAAGTGGATGAAATTAAGAAAATATATTTTTCAATATAAAAACCTATTGGCCTGGAGTTAAGTCTTTGAGTGTGTGTTCTCATTTATTGCCTGTGTACCACAAATGCTTAACACTACCCTCTGATAAGCCTACTGCTCGACCACACTACCACAAAAAAGAGCATTAGAATTATCTAATTTTGCCACTATCAACCTCTAAGGGAAACCCTTGGACTCAGTGCACACTATCTCTCACTTTGAGATAGTATATACAGAGCCAACTTCCTATATTGGTGGATCAGCGGTTGGGTCTAAGACTTTGCAATTGCTGGACTACTCAGCCAATACCTGATCACACTACTAAATTCCAAAAATTGTCATTAGAAACTGATTTTTGCAATTTGAAGTATTTTTCTAACATTTTTAAAAGTCCTGCTAGGGCCTTGTGTAAGTCCCTGTTAGTATTTCTTTTCGAGTTTACAAGCTTTTAAAAGTTTGGATTTAAGTTCTAGAAGTAGTTTTTAGGTTCTTAAAAAGTTATCCCAACTTTTAGAGAAATAATGTCTAGCACAGATGAGATGTTGGTGGAACTCAACCTCACCCCTTACCTTCATCTAGGGATGTCAGAGTTAAGGACTTTCTGTAAGCTAAAAAATATCAAAACTGGGTCCAACCCTACCAAACTTAAGCTCCAGGAGCTTTTGGCAGAGTTTGCAAAGGACCACCCCTCTGAGGATAATCCTACAGAGGGGGACGCTAGTGACCAGGAGGATGATTCCCTCCCTCCTGTCCTAGTTAGGGAGACCAGGGTCCCTCAAACCCTGACTCCACAAGTGATAGTCAGAGATACTGGTTCTTCCACAGGGGAAACCAGTAAGTCTGGAAGCATTGAGGGCACCCTCAATGAAGATGACCTCCTGTTAGCCAGGATGGCCAAAAGATTGGCTTTGGAGAGGCAGCTCCTAGCCATAGAGAGGGAAAGACAAAAGATGGGTTTAGCTCCCATCAGTGGTGGCAGCAACATAAATAGGGTCAGAGAAAGTACTGACATGCTAAAAGTCCCCAAAGGGATTGTAACAAAATATGAAGACGGTGATGATATCGCCAAGTGGTTCACAGCTTTTGAGAGGGCTTGTGCAACCAGAAAAGTAAACAGATCTCACTGGGGTGCTCTCCTTTGGGAAATGTTCACTGGAAAGTGTGGGGATAGACTCCTAACGCTCTCTGGTAAGGATGCAGAATCCTATGACCTCATGAAGGCTACCCTGATTGAGGGCTTTGGATTCTCAACTGAGGAGTACAGGATTACGTTCAGGGGGGCTCAAAAATCCTCGTGCCAGACCTGGGTTGATTTTGTTGACTTCTCAGTCAAAACACTAGATGGTTGGATTAATGGCAGTGGTGTAAATGATTATGATGGGCTGTATAACTTGTGTATGAAAGAACAGCTTTTAAGTAATTGTTTCAATGATAAACTTCATCAGCATCTGGTAGACCTAGGTCCAATTTCTCCACAAGAATTGGGAAAGAAGGCAGACCACTGGGTCAAGACAAGGGTGACCAAGACTTCCACAGGGGGTGACCAAAAGAAAGGGGTCACAAAGCCTCCCCAGGGGAAGAGTATTGAGACATCCAAGGGAAAAAGTAAAGAGTCTTCTAAGGGCCCCAAAAACCTGCTTAGGAGGGTGGGTCCAAAGCCTCTTCACAATCCTCATTTAGGTATAAGGGTAAAAACGTTGATCCCAAAAAGGCCTGGTGTCGCATCTGTACTCTGCATTGACACCAAACTGGAGACAAGGCATGTTCCAAGAAAGGTTCCACAACAACTACTACTCCAGTTAGCACTGGAATAGCCAGTCTCCAGGTGGGATCAACAGTATGCCCAGAGCAAATCAGGGTTCACACTGAAGCTACATTAGTCTCAGAGGGTGGGGTGGACCTAGCCACACTTGCTGCCTGGCCGCCTAACATGCAAAAATACAGGCAGCAGCTCTTAATTAATGGGACTAGAGTAGAAGCCCTGAGGGATACAAGTGCCAGTGCCA
This sequence comes from Pleurodeles waltl, assembly GCF_031143425.1. Classification (NCBI taxonomy): domain Eukaryota; kingdom Metazoa; phylum Chordata; class Amphibia; order Caudata; family Salamandridae; genus Pleurodeles; species Pleurodeles waltl. The sequence goes on along the minus strand of NC_090438.1, from coordinate 38,138,420 downwards.
CTATGGTGACAGACAAACTGGTTTCCCCAGGACAATACCTGGATGGACAGACATATCCAGTCACCAATGCTGACAATCAGACTAAAGTCCATCCCATGACAATGGTAACTTTAGAATGGGGAGGGGTCACTGGCCTGAAACAGGTGGTAGTCTCTTGAGCTGTACCAGTAGAATGTCTGCTTGGAAATGATCTGGAGTCCTCAGCATGGGCTGAGATAGAACTCAAAACCCATGCAGCAATGCTGGGCATTCCTGAACTGGTGTGTGTCAAGACAAGGGCACAGTGCAGGGCTCAGGGTGAAAAAGAAGTGTTGGAGTATGGAATAATGGCCCAACCTTCCAAGAGAAATGGAAAGAAGACTTGGTAACCAGCTTCAGCACAGCACAAGAAACAGAACCTCTCTTCCCAGAAGGATGATCTGGGACCTTACCAGGTTGAGCTCTTGGGCCCAGGGGGACCCTCAAAGGAACAGCTGTGCAAGGGGCAAGAAACCTGTCCCTCTTTTGAAGGCCTAAGACAGCAAGCAGCTGAGCAAGAAAAGGAAATGTCAGTGGAACTCACAGGGTCTATTGGGAAGATGAACTCCTTTACACTGAGGCAAGAGATCCCAAACCTGGTGCCACTAGGAGAGTGGTAGTGCCTCAGGAGTTTAGAGAGTTCATTCTGACCTTAGCCCATGACATTCCCCTTGCTGGGCATTTGGGACAAACCAAGACATGGTAGAGGTTAGTCAACCATTTCTATTGGCCCAATATGTCCCAGAAGGTGAAGGAGTTTTGCACCTCCTGTGTCAACTGTCAAGCCAGTGGTAAGACAAGTGGCCATCCAAAGGCCCCCCTCATTCCACTTCCACTGGTGGGGGTCCCCTTTGAAAGAGTGGGAGTTGATATAGTGGGTCCACTTGAACCTCCCACAGCATCAGGGAACCAATACATCCTAGTAGTAGTGGATCATGCTACTAGGTACCCTTAGGCAATTCCCCTTAGGTCCACTACTGCCCCTGCAGTAGCCAAAGCACTCATTGGTAATTTTACCAGAGTGGGATTTCCTAAGGAGGAGGTTTCTGACAGAGGTACCAACTTCATGTCAGCTTACCTAAAACATGTGGAATGAGTGTGGGGTGACTTACAAAGTCACCACAACATACCTTCCACAAACCAATGGTCTTGTTGAGAGATTTAACAAGACATTGAAGAGCATGATCATGGGGCTCCCTGAAACACTACAAAGGAGAGGGGATGTCCTCTTGCCATGCCTGCTTTTCGCCTACAGAGAGGTGCCTCAGAAGGGAGCATGGTTTTCCCCCTTTGAACTTCTGTTTGGCCATCCTGTTACGGGACCACTAGCTCTTGTAAAAGAAGGCTGGGAGAGACCTCTCCATGAGCCTAAACAAGATGTGGTGGACTATGTACTAGGCCTACGTTCAAGGATGGCAGAGTACATGGAAAAGGCAAGCAAAAACCTTGAGGCCAGCCAACAGCTCCAGAAGATGTGGTATGACCAAAAGGCTGCTATGGTTGAGTTGCAACCAGAGCAGAAAGTCTGGGTTCTGGAGTCTGTGGCTCCCAGGGCACTTCAGGACAAATGGAGTGGCCCTTACCCAGTGCTAGAGAAGAAGAGTCAGGTCACCTACCTGGTGGACCTAGGCACTAGCAGGACCCCCAAGAGGGTGATCCACGTTAATCGCCTCAAACTCTTCCACGATAGGACAGATGTAAACATGTTAATGGTTACAGATGAGGACCAGGAAGCAGAGAGTGAACCTCTCCCTGATCTCCTCTCCACTGACCCTAAGGATGGCACCGTAGATGGAGAGATCTATTCAGACACCCTCTCTGGCCAATAGCAGGCTGACTGCAGGCAAGTCCTCCAGCAGTTTGCTAAGCTCTTTTCTTTAACCCCTGGTATGACACACCTGTATACCCATGATGTGGACACAGGAGACAGCCTGCCTGTCAAAAACAAAATATTTAGACAGTCTGACCAAGTTAAGGAAAGCATCAAAGTGGAAGTCCACAAGATGCTGGAGTTGGGAGTGATTGAACACTCTGACAGTCCCAAACCTCACACAAAAGATGGCAAGAGAGAGATGAGGTTTTGTGTGGACTACAGAGGGCTTAACCCTGTCACCAAGACAGATGCTCACCCCATTCCAAGGGCAGATGAACCTATAGACAATTTGGGTGCTGCCAAATACTTAAGTACCATTGACTTAACTGCAGGGTACTGGCAAATAAAAATGGCACCAGGAGCAAAAGAGAAAACAACATTTTCTACACCTGATGGGCACTACCAGTTTACTGTGATGCCCTTTGGTTTAAAGAATGCCCCTGCCACCTTCCAAAGGCTGGTGAATCAAGTCCTTTCTGGCTTGGAGTCCTTTAGTGCAGCTTATCTTGATGATATTGCTGTCTTTAGCTTCAGCTGGCAGGATCACCTGGTCCACATGAGGAAGGGTTTACAGGCCCTGCAAGCAGCAGGCCTCTCTATCAAGTCAGATAGGGCAGGGTACTGTGGTTTACTTGGGTCTCCTTGTAGGTGGAGGCCAAGTTCAGCCACTCCAACCCAAGATCCAGACTATACTGGACTGGGTTGCTCCAAAAACCCAGACTCAAGTCAGGGCATTTTTTGGCTTTACTGGGTTCTATAGGAGGTTTGTGAAGGGTTCAATATGGATCAATAGTGACACCCCTCACAGAACTTACCTCCAAGAAAATGCACAAGAAAGTGAACTGGACCATGGACTGTCAAAAGGGCTTTGACACCCTGAAGCAAGCAATGTGTACAGCACCAGTTTTGAAAGCTCCAGATTACTCTAAGCAGTTCATTGTGCAGACAGATGCCTCTGAACATGGGATAGGAGCAGTCCTGTCCCAAACAAATGATGATGGCCTTGACCAGCCTGTTGCTTTTATTAGCAGGAGGTTACTCCCCAGGGAGCAGCGTTGGAGTGCTATTGAGAGGAAGGCCCTTGCTGTGGTCTGGTCACTGAAGAAGGAGGGACCATACCTTTTTGGTACTCACTTCATAGTTCAAACTGACCACAGACCTCTCAGATGGCTAATGCAAATGAAAGGAGAAAACCCTAAACTGTTGAGGTGGTCCATATCCCTACAGGGAATTGACTTTGTAGTGGAACACAGACCTGGGACTGCCCATGCCAATACTGATGGCCTTTCCAGGTTCTTCCACTTAGAAAATGAAGCCTTTTTTGGGAAAGGTTAGTCTCATCCTCTTTCGTTTGTGGGGGAGGGGGGTTGTGTAAGGAAATGCCTCCTTGGCACGGTTACCCCCTAACTTTTTGCCTTTGCTGATGCTAAGTTTTGATTGAAAGTGGGGTGGGACCCTGCTAACCAGGCCCCAGCACCAGTGTTCTTTCCCTAAACTGTACCTTTGCTTCCACAATTGGCACAGCCCTGGCACTCAGATAAGTCCCTTTTAACTGTTACCCCTAGTACTAAGGGCCCTGATGCCAGTGAAGGTCTCTAAGGGCTGCAGCATGCCACTCTGGGGACCCCTCACTCAGCACATGCACACTGCCTCACAGCTTGTGTGTGCTGGTGGGGAGAAAATGACTAAGTCAACATGGCACTCCCCTCAGAGTGCCATGCCAACCTCACACTGCCTGTGGCATAGGTAAGTCACCCCTGTAGCAGGCCTTACAGCCCTAAGGCATGGTGCACTATACCACAGGTGAGGGCATAAGTGCATGAGCACTATGCCCCTACAGTGTCTAAGCAAAACCGTAGACATTGTAAGTGCAGGGTATCCATAAGAGTATATGGTCTGGGAGTTTATTAAACACCAACTCCACAGTTCCATAATGGCTACGCTGAAATATGGGAAGTTTGGTATCAAACTTCTCAGCACAATAAATGCAAACTTCTCAGCACAATAAATGCACACTGATGCCAGTGTGCAATTTATTGTAACATGCACCTAGAGGGCATCTGAGAGATGCACCCTGAATACCAATCTGACTTCTAGTGTGGGGCTGACTAGTTTCTGCCAGCCTGCCACACACCAGACAAGTTGCTGGCCAGATGGGGAGAGTGCCTTTGTCACTCTGTGGCCAGGCACAAAGCCTGCACTGGGTGGAGGTGCTTCACACCTCCCTCTGCAGGAACTGTAGCACCTGATGGTGAGCCTCAAAGGCTCACCCCCTTTATTACAGCGCCACAGGGCATCCCAGCTATAGGAGATGCCTGCCCCTCCGGCCACTGCCCCCACTTTTGGCAGCAAGGCTGGAGGGGATAATTAGAAAAACAAGGAGGAGTCACCCACCAGTCAGGACAGCCACTAAGGTGCCCTGAGCTGAGGTGACCCCTGTCTTTAGAAATCCTCCATCTTAATTTTCGAGGATTCCCCCAATAGCATTAGGGATGGGCCCCCCTCCCCACAGGGAGGAGGCAGAAAGAAGGTGTAGCCATCCTCACTGACAGTAGCCATTGACTACTGCCCTCCCACACCTAAACACACCCTAAATCTAGTATTTAGGGGCACCCCAGAACCCTGGAAATCAGATTCCTGCAACCTGAACTACAAAGAAGGACTGCTGACCTACAAGCCTGCAGAGACGACGGACGACGACAACTGTTTTGGCCCCAGCCCTACCGGCCTGTCTCCTGAGTCGAAAACCTGCAACCAGCGATGCATTCAACAGGGACCAGCGACCTCTGAAGCCTCAGAGGACTGCCCTGACCCCCAGGGCCAAGAAACTCCTGTGAGCAGCGGCCCTTATCTCAACAACAGCTACATCTTTGCAACAAAGAAGCAACTTTTGAAGAACTCACTCTTCCCGCCGGAAGCATAAGACTTCATACTCTGCACCCGACGCCCCCGGGTCGAGATCCAGAGAACCAACACCACAGGGAGGACACCCTGACGACTGCGACCCCATGAGTAGCCCGAGACGACCCCCCTGGCCTCCCACAGCGACGCCTGCAGAGAGAATGCAGAGGCTCCCCCTGACTGCGACTGCCTGGAACAAGGGCCTGAACCAAGCACGGCACCTGCAGCCCCCAGGACCTGAAGGAACCGCCCTCAGTGCAGGAGTGACCCCCAGGCGACCCTCTACCTAGCCCAGGCCCCCAAGGCTCCTCACTTAGCCCAACGCTGTTCAACGTCTACATGGCCCCCCTCGCACAACTGGCCCGCCAACACAACCTCAGCATCATCTCCTATGCCGACGACACCCAGCTCGTCCTCTCCCTGACCAAAGATCCTCTCACCGCCAAAACCAACCTCCACGAGGGACTGAAATCCATCACCGATTGGATGAGCAACAGCCGCCTGAAACTTACCTCCGACAAGACGGAAGTCCTCATCCTCGGGCGCACCCCCTCGGCCTGGAACGACTCTTGGTGGCCCACCACCCTCGGCCCCCCACCCACCCCAGCCAGCCACGCACGAAACCTCGGCTTCATCCTCGACTCCGCTCCCACCATGTCCAAACAGGTCAACGCTGTCTCCTCTTCCTGTTTTAACACCCTCCGCATGCTCCGCAGGATCTTCAAGTGGATTCCAACAGGAACCAGAAAGACGGTGACCCAAGCCCTCGTCAGTAGCAGACTCGACTACGGCAACGCACTCTACACAGGCATCCCAACAAAAGACATCAAACGACTCCAACGCATCCGCCCGCCTGATCCTCGACATACCCCGCCGGTGTCACATCTCCCCCACCTGAAGGACCTCCACTGGCTCCCCGTGGACAAGAGGATCACCTTTAAACTCCTCACCCACGCACACAAGGCACTACACAACACCGGACCCTGCTACCTGAACTCCAGACTCAACTTCTACGTTCCCTCACGCCAACTACGCTCTGCCAACCTTGCCCTCGCCATCGTCCCCCGAATCCAGCGCAAGACCTCTGGCGGCAGATCCTTCTCCTACCTCGCCGCCAAGACCTGGAACTCTCTCCCCACCTCACTACGCCAGACCCAGGACCTCCTCACCTTCAGGAGACTCCTCAAGACATGGCTGTCAAAGCCCAGCTCACCTGAGTTCTTGTTCAGTTCTGATGGAGGTTGAAGACAATCCGACCCCACCCTGAAACTGCTTGTTCCAGCACACTAGTTTTTAAAACAGTGCACTAAGAACAGAAGCTCAAGGGAAGGGGGGAAGTGGATAAAATAAAAAAAAGAGAGACAACACCGTTCTTGCGTTTCCACTGTTGAAGTGCTGCACAAATCTGCGGCCCTTTCTGACTTCTGTAGAAACTGGTGCCTAATGAAACATAAACAAAGAACAGATAAGTGCAACCTATTCCTAAATGGGTTCCTGACTATCCCTTTATTTATTAGAAATTCTCTTCTAAAAGTACCTCTTGGATCCTGGTCTCTAGTTTCCAGGTTTGGAATGTGTTACTGCTCTGGGATGTGTTTTCTATTACTGTAAAACTTTTTTCCCATATTTCCAGAATCTTTTATAAAACAAATACTGTACTTTTACATCAAAATACAGCATGTAATTTGTGCAAGTCCTTGATTTACTGTTTGCCTTGCTGTTAATGGTTTCCACTGTTCGATTCTTAAAAGTTCCATGAGAAAAAACAATGTTTGCTTCACAAAGTTCTGCAAAATATTCTTGTAACAAAGAGTTTGAATCACAATGTTCGTGGAAGGTATTTCGTTTCAAATTGTCTATACACGAATCCAGAAATTGTTGTCAAAGTTCTTTCAGGTAATAAAAGGTTTTGCACTTACTTGTTGCTGACAAGAGATACTGATCAGTCTAACCTTGTCTTCTTTCTCTTTTTCAGGTTACTCATAGGAGAGAGGCTGAAGCAAGGAGGAACCGGAAACCGGAAGAAGGAAGAGCCAGAAGCTGCGCCCATTGAAGTCAATGAAAGTCTGTAAAGAGCAGGAGTGCCAGCGCCGAGGGATCTGTTCTCAGGTAAGCTGGAGGTAGACGAGCACAAGCACTGGGTGAGGCTCGGGGGATGCCTTTTATAGACAGGGCTGGGTGTGGTTTGAAGGGCTGGGTGTGGTCCTCACATGCTGCACATGTTCTTGGAAGGTGTGCAGAGTTTCAGTTATTATGCAAATGAGTTGGATTAACACATGGCCTAGGGAGGAGTGTTTTAAAGAAGCCTTGGTAAAAGCAAGGCCCAATGTGTAAACAAAACAGCACATTAAACAACATACACAGAAGCCTGGGGGGGAGGGAAGGTGAGATAACAAGAAAGGCTTTCAATAGTAAGTTTAAAAGGGAGCTATTACAGAACCCACTAGTGCAGTGAGAGGTGACATGCTCTTTGCTGTGTACAAACCCTAACAATGGCTCTTCGAACGATAGCAGCAACAACCCCCCCCCTCCCCCCCAGCGCCTCGAAACCCTTACGGGTACATAGCGCGCTTTATAAATCTATTGATTGATTGATTGATTGGCTCTTCCGAGAAGTCTCCCCTGTGCCTGCCTGCACCGCTAGAGTCACCTCCGGGTCCCTCCATTGAAACCTATCTAAAAACCGACGCCTGCTTTGCACACTGCACCCGGCCGCCCCTGTGCAGCTGAGGGTGTGTTTTGTGTGCCTACTTCTGCCCCCCCCCCAGTGCTCTACAAAACCCCCCTGGTCTGCCACACGAGGACGCGGTACTTACCTGCTGGCAGACTGGAACCTAGCACCCCTGTTCTCCATAGGCGCCTATGTGTTTTGGGCACCTCTTTGACCTCTGCACCTGACCAGCCCTGAGCTACTGGTGTGGTAACTTTGGGGTTGCCTTAAACCCGCAACGCTGGGCTGCCTATGCCCAGGAACTGAGACTTGTAAGTGTCTTACTTACCTCACAGTCTAACCATTACTTACCTCCCCCAGGAACTGTTGATTTTTGCAGTGTCCACTTTTAAAATAGCTTATTGCCATTTTAACAAAAACTGTATATGTTATTGGTCAAATTCAAAGTTCCTAACTTACCTGTGTGGAGTACCTTGCATTTCATGTATTTACTTCAAATCTTGGGAAGAACTCGTAGTTCTAAAAATAAACTAAGAAAATATATTTTTCAATAGAAAAACCTATTGGCCTGGAGTAAGTCTTTGAGTGTGTGTTCCTCATTTATTGCCTGTGTGTGTACAACAAATGCTTAACACTACCCTCTGATAAGCCTACTGCTCGACCACACTACCACAAAACAGAGCATTAGAATGATCTAATTTTGCCACTATCTTGCCTCTAAGGGGAACCCTTGGACTCTGTGCACACTATTTCTCAGTTTGAAATAGTATATACAGAGCCAACTTCCTACACTAGTAAAAGTGCACCAGAGGTGCTCAGGGCCTGTAAATCAAATGCTACTAGTGGGCCTGCAGCACTGGTTGTGCCACCCACATCAGTAGCCCTGTAAACATGTCTCAGACCTGCCACTGCAGTGTCTATGTGGGCAGTTTCAAACAGCCGATTTGACCTGGCAAGTTTCCTTCAAGGCATTTCAATAGAACTGTTAGAGCTGCCCCAACCCTTATAATTAAGGCACAAATTATAACTTTTAGTGGCATTGGGTCTCACAAATAGCGCCAGGCTCTGGGACTCAGCCAGGGTACATTGGCAGGATGGCACAACCCAAAAACACTCCCACAATCATGGAAGTGGAAAAGGTGCTTTAATAGAACAGGTCTGCAATGCAGCTGTACAGGGCCCTCTGGCCTCAGCCCTACAGCCTTGCAAGTGCTGCATTAAACATACAGTAATGCTTGCAAAGGTAAAAGAGTTTTATAATATAAGAAAATAGTGATTCGTTTAGGTGCATATTAGTTGGCAAGAGTAAGCCGCAGCCTGCTTCATAGAAAAACCATTCTCATTTATTGAAGAAAAAAGTGTCAACGTGCATGTGTCTTTCTCTCTTTTCAGAAATTCAACAAAAGTACAGCTAAAAAGGGTCTAAGTTGTCCCCAGCGCATCCCGTATTTTCTCCAGCATGATGGTATCACTCTTGCGCTGTTGAGCCCGAGCTGCCGCCCACATGGTCTTGTTTCTAGGCCCGGGTGTAGAAATCCACTCTGCCGGAGTTTGCAGAATTTGGCCACTTCGCGGTACGCAGAGTGGTGCGGACAATTGAATAAGGGTGTTGTTTGCTTTCTTGGGCATGCACCAGTATTCCTGTACTTTAGTTTGATTTTGCAATTTTCATAGTGGTGGGTGGCCTGGAGTTTAAGGGCAGGCCTAGTTATTTATTTTGCATTTAATTGATTTTTCATCTTTTGTAAAGGAAAATTGTTGCACAGCTCAGTACCTTTTCTACATGTTTGTAACATTTGTAATATTATTTTATTATGTGGCCTAGATATCCAAAGGGCCATCTAGCCAGTAGTCCCAGTACTACTAGGCATCAGTGCATTAAATAAATGTTTCAGTGATATATGTTTTTAAAACTTTACTTAAGGCAGGGATGGTATTGGATTACATTTAAAATGTTGGTTATTTTTTGCAATTCATTTTTTTCCCCAAAAAGTATATATGTTGTGTGGTAATATTTGACGGCATAGGAGGATGTGTGTACTGTTGTGAAATTTATCATAGCTGAGTTAATTTTCGTGTTTTGGATTGCTGAATTATGTTAGTGTTTTCTTCAATGTTACCACATTGCCTCCTTATGGCCAGTGTGTGTGTGTGTGTGTGTTTGTCATTGTCCACCATTTGTGTTTGTTCTCCATGCGGTGTGGCCGGGGGCCATTTTGTGTAGTCTATGTCCATAGGCTTGCAAGTGTTCTTTGTTCCCTGTGCCTCCTTGTTCACAGTTGTTGTTTGACCAGGTGGCTGGCGGCCTTTTTCTGCATCTAGCAAGTGTGCCTTTGGCAATGGCTTGCATGTGTTCTTCTTTGTTCTCCTTGTTGTTGTTATTTGACCCTGTGGTCGGTGGCTATTTTGTGGAGGAAGCCAGTGTTCCTGTGCCATAGGCTTGCATGTGTTCTTTCTTTGTTTGCCATGCCTCCTTGTTCCTTGTTGTTCTTTGACCATGTGGCTGGTGGCCATTTTGTGCAGCCAGCCAGGGATTATTTTCCATAAGCTTGCATGTGTTCTTTGTTTGACATGCCTCCTTGTGGTTATTTGACCATGTGGTTGGTGGCTATTTTGTGGAGGAAGTCAGTGTTCCTGTGCTATAGACTTGCATGTGTTCTTTCTTTGTTTGCCATACCTCCTTGCTCCTTGTTGTTGTTGCTTGACCATATGGCTGGCGGCCATTTTGTCCATCCAGCCAGTGTCTCTTTGCCATAGGATTCCATGTGTTTTTTGTTCGCCATGCCTCCTTGCTCCTTGTTGTTGTTTGACAATTTGGCTGGCAACATTTTGTGTATCTAGCCAGTGTGTCTTTGCTATAGCCGTACATACAATGATTGCTAATTATTGATTTTATTTTTATAATTTGAGTTTATATTTTATTTCATTTTCATTTTTTATTTTAATGTTTTATGTTTTTATTTTTAACTCAATTGTTTATTTCATTTAATTTCAATTTTAAGTTTTTTTTTAATGTCTTGTTTTTTATTTTAATTTTAATTTTCTTTTTTTAAACTTTTTTATATTTTTAAATTTTTAATTTGAATGTTATTTAATCCTGCATTTTGCATTGATCCATCCATCCACATTCATTACTTCATCCATCCACCAAAGACACAAAGCAGCACTGCAGCATTTGGTTTCTTTAGATATTTAATAATTCCATTTCCTCCTGGACACCCTGGCTGAGCATTGTAGACAAATCACCAGCATAATTCATTTTTTAATGATTATTCCAAATCCTCTGGACCACCTTGTCACTATAGGTTTTTTAAAGGATTATTCCATCTCTTCATGAACCTCTCTCTGACTACCCCAGGTGTCCCCTTTAAAACAGCTGGAGATAAATAAAAGAGTAATATCTGCATGCTGTGCTGCCTGATTTTAAATGGAATTTTATGGTGTGGTTTGACTTTAAAATGTTTGGCTACATTGGTATTTATTGCATACGTAATCAACTGCACTAAGATTACATCTGTCAGTACTATTTCAACCTTCAACATTGCCACGTTTCACTAACTCATGTTTTTCATACTTTTTGGTTTTAGGTGCACAAGAGAAGAGACCTCACATCACCCGCAGTGCTGTCAAAGGGAAGGCCTTACAGTTACTTCAGCTCTCCAAGCTCTTCCGCTTGTACATCTTAGTGCCACTGCCAACACAGAGCTTAAGATGGCCCCAAAGAAAGTTGTTCCCAAAAAAGGGCGAAAGAGAAGAAGCAGCTTCCCAACAGTGACGTGCCAACTGCAACCTTTTTCGGGAGACGTCTACCTGCCACACAGGCCTCTGGGGAGGAACCTGAGAGCAGCACTCCCACATCAATAGCACCACCCCAAGCTAAGCCCAAGACCACGTCTGTCAGTGAGGTAGTCACTGTAATCATGACAACGCCAACGAGCAGGGACGATGTATTGGATTTGTCCCTTTCACAAAGTAGTACCCAATCGTTTCAGGAAACAGAGCAAAGTGGACAGCTGCAGCCAGCAACAGTAGATCTTCCTGAAGTTGGAGCAGAACAGGACTTAAAGCTTCTGCAGAGCAAGAACCTCCTCTTTTAGAATCATTTGCTCCCAGGTCTCCAGCAAGGAAAAGGAAGGGTACTCCACCACCTTCTCAAAGCGCCACTTCTGAGGACAATCATAGAGACATGGAGTGGACCCTGGCAGAGTCTGGGAGACATCAGGAGAGGCAAGGGAAAGAAAAGTTCCAGAAAGCCTTATAATCATGGAAGAGGACAATGATGAGGAGTATGCTGACGATGAGCCTGTCATTGTGGAAGGTGGCACAGAGGAGTCCGACATTACTATCCAACCTGCTCCGAGGGATGTGGCACAGGCAGCACTGCCAGATCCCATATTTGTAAGGCCCAGAAGAGACCTGCACTAACCCCTACCTCAGTAGAAGTATGTACCTCAGAGAGACAATTGACACACCCACCTACCTCCAATTCTTTTGCAGGCCCAATAAGAAAGTACTGTGGACCAGTTGTCAGGCGATGGATTACATTTGCATCACTGCACACTGGATCTCTTCTGTGGGGGTAAAACAAAAGATATCTACAGGTCTTGGCCCTGAAGAAAGTTTTAAGAGAGATCGGCAGCATGCAAGAGTAGCCATCTTCCTTATGGAGAAATCACACACAACTGCAAACATTTTGGAGGAATTTAATAGCCAAGTGTCTGAATGGCTGCGACCCAGAGTTCGCCGAACTTGATTTGTTGCCACAAACAATGGCAGTAACATAGTCGAGGCCATAGCATACGGTTGGTATTTCAGGGTCCTGTGTTTGGCACACTGCATCAACCTGGTTGTGTAAGACTTTCTGAAAAAAGAAGACATAGGGGGTCATTCCGACCCTGGCGGTCATGGACCGCCAGGGCCGGGGACGGAGGAAGCACCGCCAACAGGCTGGCGGTGCTTCAGGGGCAATTCTGACCGTGGTGGTAAAGCCGCGGTCAGAAAAGGGAAACCGGCGGGTTCCCGCCGGTTTTCCACTGCCCCAGGGAATCCTCCACGGCGGCGCTGCAAGCAGCGCCGCCATGGGGATTCCGACCCCCTTCCCGCCGGCCTGTGAAGAGGCTGGCGGGAACGGGTGTCGTGGGGCCCCTGGGGGCCCCTGCAGTGCCCATGCCACTGGCATGGGCACTGCAGGGGCCCCCTAACAGGGCCCCATTAAGATTTTCAGTGTCTGCAAAGCAGACACTGAAAATCGCGACGGGTGCCACTGCACCCGTCGCACACCAGCAACTCCACCGGCTCCATTCGAAGCCGGCTTCATCGTTGCTGGGGCTTTCCCGCTGGGCGGGCCGGCGGCCTTTTGGCGGTCGCCCGCCTGCCCAGCGGGAAAGTCAAAATGACCGCCGCGGTCATTTGACTGCAGTACGGTCTTATGGCGGTCTCCGCCCGGCGGGCGGCACCCGCCGGGGTCGGAATGACCCCCATAGTTAGCAACATACTGACCACCTCCAGACGAATCTGCACTCATTTCAACCATTCTTTTAAAGCCCAGAAACAGTTGCGGATTATTCAGCATCATAACAGAATACCAGTTAAAGCCCTGATACAGGAGGTGCCAACACATTGGAACTCAACCTGTCATATGTTGCAATGTCTGTTTGAGCAGTATAGACAGACCAATGACTATGTCATTCAAAGAGGAGGGGATGCAATTGATAAAGCTATGACCATGGACTGCGGAAAAATGGGGCCTAGTCAAATGCCTGACACTATCACGTTTGCACGCTTCTTACCGCTATAGTCTGCCAGTCTCGGGACACCACCTGGTTTCTTGCTTGTTCTGGATTGTCAAGGTAAGGGCAACCCCTTCCAGTAGCCGCATTACCGCTGACAATAAAACGCCTAGCAGGCCGTAACCTCCAGAAAGAGTCCCAGAGGAAACACCCAATTATTGGGAAAAAACCTCAGATCGCAGGAACTCCTGAGAAGAGGCAAAAAAGAAAAGCAGAAAAGAATTAAGAATCAGGAACAACAAAACTGCTGGCAAAAAACAGGATAGGTCCAAAAAACACGGTAAGCAGGAGTGAGGAGCACCACTAGGATGGAAGTGCTTGCAATGCAAGGAAAAGAAGACCTTCTGTGCTTTTATACTGACAAACAGGCAGTGATATGCAGGAAGAACTAAAGATACCATCTTGGATTGGGAAGGCCACATACAGGTGAATGTAAAAATTGCCATTATTGAAAAGGTAGTAAGCAATGCTTGCAGGGAAGGAAACACAGACACCTGTGAAGAAGAAAATATGTCCAGAAGAAGAAAAAAGAAAAAGAAGAAAAAAAAAAAGAAGTCCAGCAAGCAGGTAAGGAAAACAACCGGGGCCGCAAGTGAATGCGGCATGATCCAGAACCCAAGAGAGGATTCCCGAGCCACGCTGCAGTCGAGAAAATAGGTTGCGGCCCAAAAAACGGCCAGCGGCAGGAACGGTCGCATGAAACGCAGACCGCTGACCTGACTGCAGCCCGCGGATGGGACACTCAGGGTCCCCGCGGCGTCACAGTAGGACCCCCACCCGAAGCTCCGAGTTTGTCCGGAAAATGTTGAAAAAAAATTGCGGACCAAGCGGGGAGCATGGACAGAGGAAGCATCCTCCCAAGAACAGTCACTAATGGGATATCCTTTCCGAGAACCAAAAACTGGAGATTCCCAAAAATATGGGAATCACAAATCTTCTGTACCTCATACTCAGGATGGCCATCAACCAAAAGAGAAGGAGGACAATGGGCATGTCTGTGATATGGATCAGGAACAAAAGGCTTGAGTTGAGACACATGAAAACTGGATGAACTTTTTAGGTCCGTGGTAAACGAAGTTGAACAGAGACTGGATTCAAAAGTTCAAAAAAAAATCTAAAGGATCCATAGTAACGGGCTTGAACTTATTCTGGGACAAACGAAAAGGCAGAAACTTAGAAGAAAGCCATATTTTATTCCCAGGCTTGTATGGTGGTACAGTACTACGCCCGGTATCAGCTACTTTTTTCATATAATGTTTTGTAGCCAAAAGATTGGTACGTATCATGTCCTGTACATGATGGAGACTGAGCAAATGAAGTAACCGCTGGAATAGTGGAGTGTTCACAAGTGACATTAGGAAAAGCAGTAGGATGGAAACCATAAGTACAAAGAAAAGGTGTGGAACCTGTTGCACTGTGGACAATATTAATATAGGAAAACTCAGCCAATGGGAGATACGAGGACCAATTGCTTTGAGTGGCATTACAAAAACAGTGTAGATATTGTTGTAGCCCCTGATTTAGGCGTTCCGTTTGACCATTGGTCTGAGGATGGACTCCAGATGATAGAGCAACATCTATGTGTAAAAATTTACAAAAGGCTCTCCAAAAACGGGACACATTTTGGGGCTCTCGATCAGAAATGATTACTTGTGGAAGGCCATGTAGGCGGAATATATCCTGCATAAAGATTTGGCTCATTTCCTTAGCGGTGGGTAATTTCTTCAAGGCCGTAAAATTCGCCATTTTGGTAAATGTGTCAACAGTTATCATTATGACATGGTGTCCTGTAGAAGATGGCAGAGAACATATAAAATTTGTGGACAACGTGTGCCATGGAACGGATAGAACAGGCAAGGGCATCAATAAACCTGCTGGCTTAGTTCAGGATATCTTGGTTTGAGAATATTTTGGGCAAGAATTTATATATGTTTCAACATCAGTCTTTAAAGTTGGCCACCAGAAGGAACGAAGGAGCAGTTCCTGCGTGTTATTGGCTCCATGGTGTCCAGCAATAGGAGAGTCTTGACACATCTGCAAGTCTTCTATTTGTACTTTCTTAGTCGACAGAAACAAGGTGTCTTGATGATAATAGTATCCCCGGTTCTTTTGTAAATGAGGATTTAAAGCGTTCCACTCTTCAAGAGGAAGATCCTGATATTCTGATTTCATGCGGTCAAGAAATGATTGTAGGACTCCAATCATGTGGGGAAGAAGTAATCATACTTTCCGGATAACGGTGGGATAAAGCATCTGCCACAAGGTTTTGGGACCCAGGTATATATGTTACTACAAAGTCATACTGACTGAAAAAGAAATCCCATCTGGCTTAACGACTGTTTCGACATTGAAAGCTGCGGAGGCATTGTAGATTACGATGATCAGTTCTGACTTCAAATGTTTCCTTAGTACCCACCAGAAAATGCCTCAATTCTTTGCAGGCAGCTTTTAGAGCGAGCAATTCCCTTTCCAACATAGAATAGTCGCGTTCAGCATCTGTCAGTACGTGGGATATATAAAAGACATGATGCTCTAAGCCATCGTCGTCTTGCATTGAATTGTGTATTTCGGGCTCTGTATTCTTTCATGTTACCCTAAAACTGTTGTTTCATTGTGGAATGAGTGTAATTAATTTTAGGTCCTGGGTTCAACCGCAGCACCACAAAGTAGTAATATTATATAGCTGGATGACCGTCTCCTTTTCACTGAGCAACAAGTGCATGCTTTTAGTGTGCAAGGAGTCAGTGCACTGCTCTGCCTCCCGTGGCTCCACCCTCTAAGAAGAGCCCTTTCCCTAGCTCCTCTGAACTCCTGACCCCTTTCAGGAGTTTCGAGGCTCCCCTCCACCCGCAGGCTTCTGCCTGCGCCTCATCCCTGGTGTCTAGTGGGAGAGCTCTGCTCTCGTGCTAGGCTACCTTCTGCCTCTCTCCTCTTGCTTTCCTTGCTTTGCTCTCTGCTCAACTACTGTCCCTTAGTGCTCCTTTTCCTCGTTTCTCTCTCACTCCGCTCTCTCTCTCTCACTTTCGCTCTCCCCCTCTCTTTCTCCCCGGCGCTGCTGCCCCTGCGACCACGCCCCCTTTTTCGACTCCGCCCCCTTTTTACTCCCACCTCCCAGCTGTCCTCTCCTCCCCCACCTCCCTACTTAATGGCGGCTGCTTCATGGCCATGCAGCGGATGCGCGCAGTGGGCACGCCAAAGGCAAGACCGTCTGCATCTGCCCGTGCCTGGACCGCACCCATCGTCAGAACCCCTGGCTCCGATCCCCCCTACTGCCGCCACACACGTCTTCACTACGACGCCGCCACCCTCCGTGCCCTCAACACCGGCCGCTCTCCGACCTGCCTTCAAGCGTCCCCGCAGACCACCCGCTGACCCTTCTCCTGCCGGAACTGCACCTTCACCAGCCTCCACGTCAACGACCCACCCACCAAGTCAGGACGCAACCATCTCAGATGTATCCTCCTAAACACCTGCTCCATCCACAAGCACGCAGTAGAGCTATGGAATCTACTCAACTCCGCCTCCCCAGACATCGCCTTCCTGACTATAACCTCGATGAACCCCTCCTCAGCACCTGACATCGCCATAGCCATCCCGGACGGCTACAAGATCACCCGCTGGGACCGCTCCAACAAACCAGGAGGAGGCATCGCCATCATCCACAAGAACACCCTCAGGATCACAACCAACACCGAAGACACCCTCAGCACCGCCAAACTCCTGCACTTCCAAATCCATACTGACCCAAACACCACCCTTCGAGGGACCCTCGTCTACAGGCTCCCCGGCCCACAACAGCAGTTCAGCGACTCCATTACTGACATCATCAGCACGCACGCTCTCGCATCCTCTGACTACGTACTCCTCAGAGACTTAAACTTCCACCTCGAGAACACCAATGACAACAACACCGCCACCCTGCTCGACAACCTCTCCAACCTCGGCCTCAAACAGCTTGTCACAACAACAACCCACTCAGCAGGACACACACTTGACACTATTTTCTCCGCAAGCAATCACGTCTCTTTCAGCCACACCACTGAAGTCCACTGGATAGACCACCGCTGCATCCACTTCTCCTTCAAGAATCCCACAACACACCACCACCCACAACGGATCCCCCACCGCAGTTGGAACAAGGTCACTGAAGACCAACTTATCGCAGCCCTCTCCCAGAACCCACCCATCGACACCACCGACACTGATGCAGCTGCCCGCAACTTTAGGCAATGGGTCAACACCTGTGCCAATACTCTCGCCCAATTCGAGAATCCCTCCAACAAATGCACTGACAGAAAGGCCTTCTAGTTTACCACCGACCTCCACGAATCTAAGCAAAGCTGCTGAAGCCTTGAAATAAAGTGGCGCCAAGATCAGACTCTGGACAACCACACAGCCTTCCAAAACGCCATCCGCAGACACCACCAATTCATCCGAGCCGCCAAAAGAACCGCCTTCCAAGACCAAATCAACAACAACGTACACAGCCACAAGGAGCTCTTCAACGTCGTGAAGGAACTCTCCAACCTTCAGCTCCAACGCCAACAACATCCCGCCATTCCAAGTCCTCTGCGTCTCCCTAGCCTCCTACTTCCACAACGAGATTGCAGACATGCATGACAGCTTCAGCACCCAGGCCCCCCACGGCAACCACCAACACCACTGATTCTCCTCCGACCAACCTCCTGCTCTCCTGGACCCCCGTCAACAACAACAACACCATCAAAATCATGAACACCATCCACTCCGGCTCTCCATCTGATCCCTGCCCTCACCACATCCTCAACAAAGCAAGCTCTGTCATCGCACCCCAACTACAGAAGATCATCAACAGCTCCTTCAAGTCCGCCACCTTCCCGGAGTGCTGGAAACACGCCGAGATCAACACCCTCCTCAAAAAACCCAAGGCGGACCCAAATGACCTCAAGAACTTCTGGCCTATCTCCCTGCTCTCCTTCCCGGCAAAAGTCATAGAGAAGACCATCAACAGACAACTAACCCACTTCCTAGAGGAGAATCGCACACTGGACCCTTCCCAATCTGGATTCCGCAGGAACCACAGCAGCAAAACCGCCCTCATCGCCGCCACTGACGACATCAGAACCACACTGGACAGCGGCGAAACGGCGGCCCTCATCCTCCTGGACCTGTAAGCCGCGTTCAACACCGTCTGCCACCACACCCTACGCTCACACCTCAGCAATGCTGGAATCCACAACAGAGCCCTGGACTGGGTCACCTCCTTTCTCACCAGCAGAACCCAGAGAGTCCGCCTCCCCCCATTCCGCTCGGAGGCCACCAAAATCATCTGTGGCATACCCCAGGGTTCGTCCCTCAGCCCGACCCTCTTCAACATCTACATGGCCCCGCTTGCTAACATCGCCCAATCCCACAACCTCAACATCATCTTGTACGCCTACGACACCGAGCTGATCCTCTCCCTCACCAACGACTCTGCCAAGACCTACCTCCACAAAGGAATGAAGGCCATCGCCGAATGGATGAAGAGCAGCTGCCTCAAACTCAATTTCAACAAGATGGAAATACTCATCTTTGGCTCCACCCCCTCCGCATGGGATGACACCTGGTGGCCTGCCACTCTCAGAACTGCTCCAACTCCCACCGACCACAAACACAACCTAGGATTCATCTTGGACCCCTCACTATCCATGACCCAGCAAGTCAACACCATCTCCTCCTCCTGCTTCAACACCCTCCGCATGCTCCAAACGATCTATAAATGGATACCCACTGAAACCAGAAGAACAGTCACCCAAGCCCTCGTAAGCAGCAAGCTGGACTACGGCAATGCCCTCCATGCAGGAACCATGGCCAAACGCCAGAAGAGGCTGCAACTCATCCAGAACGCCTCCGCACGCCTCATCGTGGACTTCCCCCGCCACTGCCACATCACAGACCACCTGAAAAACCTGCACTGGCTCCCAGTCAACAAGAGAATCACCTTCAAACTCCCCACCCACGCTCACAAAGCACTGCACAACACCGGACTAGAATACCTCAACAGACGACTCTATTTCTACACCCCGACACATCATCTCCGCTCCAACGACCTCGCAACCGTCCCACGTGTCCGCATATCTACAACCGGCGGTAGATCATTCTCGCACCTCGCTGCCAAAATGTGGAACACTCTTCCCTCCCACCTGCACCAGACCAAAGACCTCCTAACCTTCAGGAAACTTCTCAAGACCCTGCCTTCTCCCCACTCCCCTCATTAGCGCCTTGAGACCCTCACGGGTGAGTAGTGCGCTTTACAAATCCGTGCTTGATTGATTGATTTTGATGGGACCCTTAGGGGACCAATAAGAGCCCGTCGAACAGCACTGTTGTTGACAAAATTGGGATGAAAGCGATATACTCCTTGTCTTAATATTAATATATGGATTGTTCCATGTTAGCCAAGGCATGCCCAAAATCATAGTATGATTAGGGGAAGATATCAAGTCGAAAGTAATGTATTCCTGATGTCTTCCGAATTTCAAGCAAAGGGTAGGAGTGGTATCAACCACTGGTCCAGAGGTTAGAGGAGAGCCATCAACTGTTTGGACTTGTTCTGGTATCTCTTTAGGGACACGAGGTATTCCTTTTTCTTTAGCCCAATTCCAATCTAAATAAATTCCACTTGCTCCACAATCCAGTAACGCAAATACGTGTTCTTCTTGATTATTTGGGCACTGTAGGATTACGGACAATTTAAAGAGAGCTGTGGTATTTTCTTTTGAAGAGCAGAGAGAAGGTATTACAACATGTCCTGTCCCCTTCATTCTCATAGGTGATGGGAGTGGGCATTTCCCATAGGTCTTGAAGGACGAATAGCACACATTCGAATCAAGTGACCTGCACTGCCACAGTAAAGACACAGGCCTTTACTTTGTCTCTTTTCTCGGTCTGATTCAGATAAAGCTCAATAAACAATATCTATTCACATGGGTTCTTCTTCTGTAGAAGATGGGTTCTCTGACCGATTTTCATCAGGGAGAAGTACTGAGGGGCGAAATACTCCTGACTGGGATTGCACCCTGGTCTTCCGCTTCTCCAACTTACATTCTTGTAAACGGTACTCTAGGTTTAGTGCCCGGTCCATCAGTTCTTTCAAAGATTCTACCTGAGTGGAATGCACCAATTCATCCTTTATTTCGTCTCATAGTCCTCGATGGAAGAGAGTTACAAAAGTGCGCTCAACCCAGGTGGTGTCAGCCGCTAGCTGCTTGAAACGAGTTATGTAATTCAGGACATCCTTATTGCCTTGTTGTATATCGCACAAAGCTTCTTCTGCAGCGACCTCCAGTCCAGGTCGTTCAGACATCTTAATAAAGGCTGAGTAGTTTGACAATAAAGAGTCATCAGCAGCTACCAAGGGGGTCGCCCAAGCTAGGGCTGGCCCAGACAGGGCGCCGATCAAATAACCCACTTTGGTCTTATCCTGTGTAAGCTAAGTGGATCGAAATGCAGCCACATGGTTTCTTTTGTGTAGTGTTTGTCTTTGTCACGCCTTTCCTCAAATCCCATTTTCTATCCATTCATTAAGATCCGTAACCCTCTTCCCTGGGCTGTGTGGTTTATTGAAGTGTGACTTAGTTTTACCCCATAAATGGATCACACACTTGCTTGGACAGATGTGGTGAAAGCAACGCCAACTCACAGCAGGACCTTCTATTGCCTGAACAATGTTCCACACCGGCCCCATCAACATCATCATTAAGGCCTTGTGTTGTGTGTTGCACAAACGCTTATCCTTGTCCAACCACTCTCGACTCTGAGCTAGCTTCTCCTGAAAGTATAGCGCCGGCTAGCGCCATTCCAAGACGCCGGCTGGGTGCCATATTTATGGAATGACGCTAGCCGGCGCTAATGCCTGTTAGCGTCCTTGTAAAGGACGCTAACAAGGTGGGGGAGGCATAGGGGAAACCGGAGCTTGTGCACCGAATTATGGCGCTACACTGTTTAGAGGCAAAAAAATGCCTCTAAGCAGTGTAGCGCCATTTTCTGGCGCCCAACCCCCATGGTGAATAAATACGTCACACATGTCATGTATAAAATGCCGATATATTATTTATCCTATCTGCCATAAGTAGACGGTGGGGAAAACGATGCACTGTACTACAGGGAAAGGAATGGGATATATAGATTGTATTTGGCACCTTCATCACAGAGTATCCCTTACGCTAAACTTGAAATCAAATCGGGCACCTACTAGTCCCACTTTACTCACTGGCCTCAGTCACCACCACAATTTTTTTCCAACAAATTCATTCGCTGGGCAGTAAGGAAACAAAAATTGACTTCCTGTACTGCAGAGTAAGGCAGAGGGATTAAGCGGGAAGGTAGAGCTTTTGCTATAAAATACAGGTATGTCAACGATTATCGATTCATCGCGTGCCTAAGCTTTGGCTTATTCAGCCACTTTGTAAACAAAAGTGTAAAGGGAAACAACGGAACAGGTTGTAAAATAAATCTGTTATAGGAAACCATGAAATATATTTTGGAAATACGTCACATAGCCATAAAATTGTGGCACATGGCAAGAATGGGTTTTTCAATGTGTTTGGTAGGCTGGGATGGAAGAACCTAGGAAATAATAAAGGAGTGAAGTATTAAGAGATGAGTAGGAAAAAGGAAAACAACACACCTTGTGTGTTTGGTTTGCAGTGCATTGAAAACTTTGTAAATGCCGCATTAACTGACGCAGATGCACAGCCCACACTGCGGGCACAAATTGAACCATACTGCACTTCTTCGGTCATGGGTGGCAAAATGCCATGGCTGGAAGGGGGGTTGATGAATTATGATGGGTAGGATACATATCTATCTCATTTAATATATACAGTGAGTCAAGGGATAGAATACAAATTAAAATACCCCACACTTTGAACCATGGCTTTGATAACCATAAAACATGAAGTAAGCGAAGTAGGTGAACAGCATGCCCCTCTACAGAAGAGCGCCCTTGTTTATTCATCCAAGCACTTATTCAATCATCCTTTCATTCTTCCCCATATATTATTCACCCATAGCCACCAAGATGTAAGCTTTACTTTCTCTCATCCAGTCTTTCACCAAAATTCACAATCCAATATCCATCCATTCAGTATCCACTATCCACCCTTTCTTTCAATCATCCTTTCACCCATCCCTCCATTTACCCAATACTCACACACGCATCCTTTCCTTTTGCTCATTTCACCCATTCTTTCTTTAACCTTCCATCTTTACCATTTCCATCAAGCCATCATTGTTAGCGTACATTGTGAGCTTTTGCTGAGTTTCAGATAGAAGAGGCCATGACGCAATCACCGCTGTAGCTAGTAACACGGGGGTTCACAATCACAACGCTGCCTTTGTCGCTGGTGAATATGAGAGTGATTGTCAGTACCACCGTACGTCTCTGCCACAGCTTCTCCCCCTGCTCCAACTGGTCCCGCAGCGGAACTTGAGCCGGCTCCACTGATGGTTGGTGTGGCCAGAAAAAAACATTATACAATTTTTAGATGCGAGATACACCTACCCTTATTTTTTTTCATAAAAGAAATGCAACCATAATACTTTGTTACAGTTCAGTTAGCACTGCAGTATCTTCTGTCAAAATGATCACTCTGGGCATTTTGTTGGTTCACAATGTTACAAACGTCAGGCAGACAAGCCAACCAATACCTTTGCATAATAGGAGGATAGAGTTACATTCTATGATGATGATGACTCGGAATCATTGAAGCACAATGAAGGGGTGGAATAAAAATTGACAATGAAAAAAAAAGATAATGCAGTTATAGCAGGAATTAAACAAAAATTGGATAGGGCAATTGGAAAAAATTAGACAGTATAAAAAAGTAAACAAGGCAAAATTAAAAGTAGTATATTGGTGGGAAGAGGTAAACGTTAGGGAAATAATAATAATATTAAATAGTAGGACTTACAGGGATGAGCAGAGCCTATGGCTTTGGTGATGGTGGTTCGCTCCTCCCCTGCTCCTGCCCGACCCACCTCTGTGGTGCCCCCTTCTTGCCCTTGGATGCTGATGTAAGAATAAAGAGGATGAAAACATGGGTTAGTGGTAAAATTAATCTCCATAAAATTATTATAACAGTTAAGCGCAGTTACATTGTACCTATCTAAATCAGATCACCTATGGTACTAGTATGATCGACTATCGTTGAGCTGGCTATGCTCCAAACATCCCTATTCCAAATTTCCTTAACAAAAACTACATTTGGAACTAATGAATTGCAATGACTGATATTTTATTCTATTCTCATTCCTCAACCCCCTTGATGGACCAACTGGGTCTCCCTTTTTTTAAATGCATAGATGCATACGGGTAGTACACAGCACTGTGAAATTGCTTGGGACTGTACAAACACAGACGCTAGTTCACTGATATCACTAATTCACTATGGTGACCGAATGACAGGGGAGTATGCATTGCAATGGCTTCTTAAATAATCAGCCAAAGCAAGCGCCAAAAAGTATGATTAGGTAGTGCCAAGTACCTGTGTAGCTCAAACTGGATCACATAATAATATTCTTAACTTAAACTAAACTTAATTTACCTCTGAGTATGAGCAGCATGCTATTCGGAAAAAAAAAGTTAGCATTGTAGAACACAAACACAACAAATAATATAATTAATACTGACCGAGCCCTGGAATCTCAATGCCTAGCAGGTCAAGCAAATTCTGCTCATGGTCAATGATGTCTGTTGTTAGAAATGGTGTCTCTAGTTGGCAGTGGTTTGCACCTTGTCGAAGTAGAGACCCTCACTCTAGTCAGGGTAAGAAAGCCACACAGCTAAGATAGCCTCTGACCACCCCCTTGGTAGCTTTCTACGAGCAGTCAAGCTTATCATAGAGCCAATGTGTAAACACAGTAACACAGTCAGAACACCACACAGTACTCCACACTAGTTTAGAGCAATAGCCAATATTTATATGAGTAAAACAAGACCAAACCGACAAACATTGAACACATACAAGCAAAGATACACATTTTTAAAGATTAAGGGGGTCATTACAACATTGGTGGTAAAAGCCGCTTACCACCGTGCAGAAGACTGCCAACACACCGCCGCGGCCGCGGAATTCCGCCACAGCTATTATGACCCACAGTTCGAAATCCGACAAACTTCAGACACCCACACAAGTCCGCCACACCAAAGGTTAGTGATAAACTGGCGAAAACAAATCCTCCACCGTCACGCCAACAGAAACACGCCCATGCTATCACGACCCACGAATCCACGCGGCGGTCTTTCAAACGTGGTATTCCATTGGCGGTACACACCGCTGTGCTCAAAATACACACACATCTCCAAAACACGGCCACATTGGACAATTCGAAATACACACACCTGATACACATACACACACCACTCCCACACAATCAATACTATATAAAACACACACCCACATCACCCACAAACCCCTACGACCAAAAATGTAGACGAAGGCCAGAGAGACAGCGCAGCAGAGACAACCCCACCATACAGAGGCACACAACACCATCACCCACACAACTTCCACGCACAAAACACCACACACCACTAAATATCACCACACTCATCACCACATACACCACCCCACACATCACCTACACCACCCCATGGCACGGCAAAGACACCCCAGGTTCTCGGAGGAGGAGCTCAGGGTCATGGTGGAGGAAATCATACGGGTAGAGCCACAGCTATTTGGATCACAGGTGCAGCACACCTCCATAGCTAGGAAGATGGAGCTATGGCGAAGAATAGTCGACAGGGTCAACGCAGTGGGACAGCACCCAAGAAATCGGGACGACATCAGGAAGAGGTGGAACGACCTACGGGGGAATGTGCGTTCCGTGGTCTCCAGGCACAACATCGCGGTACAGCGGACTGGCGGTGGACCCCCACCTCCTCCCCCACAACTAACAACATGGGAGGAGCAGGTCTTGACTATTATGCATCCTGAGGGCCTCGGAGGAGTCGGTGGAGGAATGGACTCTGGTAAGTCACATCCTAACTATCATATCCCCCACCCTATATGCATGCTATGACAGACCCCCACCACCTCCCCTATCACTCCAACTCCTCACTAATGTACTACTAACAGAAACCACCCATCCCAACACCAAGCCCTGCATGACACAACAAAGCATGGACACCCATCACTAAAGCATGCCCACTGCACATACCCATAACACCCCCCTCAACCATCATCACACAAGGTCCCACACAGGAATGCTAGCACTGGGGTATACGCTCACCCACCCATTGCACACCATGACACACACAGATGCAATAATCATGCTTTCATACCCCTGTAGGACCACTACCCAACGTCACCAGACAGGAGGGTCCAGACATCTCTACCCAACCCACAGAAGAGGCCCACAGTGATGACTGCAGCTCTGTCCAGCTGGATCAAGATGACCAGCCCGGACCATCGTGGGCCTCGGGACAGTCGGTTCCCCACACCCAGTCACAGGCCACCACAGACCTTCCACCCTCTTGTTACACCAGCACAGCACCCACCCAGCGGGCCCATACCTCCGTACCCAGGACACGTCAATCAGCTGTGTGTCCACCACTACAGGGAACCCAGGATAACCCACCACCCCAACAACAACAGGGACCTGGGGCAGTGGTAGTGGGCACACGGTCCAGGGGACGGAGGCACAGGAACACAGGGGAACTGGGAGGGCTGCTGTGCGACAGGGGGCTGACAGGCCTAGGGAACCCACTCTCCATGAGGCCCTCTCCTCCATCATGGGAGCATACCACCACTCCCAGGAGACGATGGCAACGGTCCTGGCCAAGTTTCAGGAGACCCAGCGCATGCAGGAGGAACAGTATATGGGCTTCAGGGAGGAACTCAGAACCATCAGCACCGCCCTGGGCACCATCATAGGGGTGCTGAAGGAGATACTTAACACCAGGAGGGACACTGTGGCACTCCAAGGGGCCCCTGACACTAGCATGGACGAAGAACTGCCCACCACCTCCACCGGCGCTAGTGGACAGGAGGCACCGCCACAGGACCACCACACCAGCACCCCACGCCCTGCAGACGGAGGACCACCCCGCAAGCGGTCCCTGAGATCCAGGAACAGGACAGAGCACGATGTCAAGACCCCGCCAAGAAATGAGACCACCCTGATTGTCATCCCACTGTCCCACTTTGTAACCCTGTCCATATTGGAACTGCCCCAGCTTCACTTCCTATGCCCATATGGGCAGTGCACCTGTGGGACTAATAGACTGGACTCTGCCATGGACATTCCTCTGCCATCACCCATCACCATTTTACCAGCCCCCTCCAATATTTAGCACTTCAATAAACACCCTTGAGGCACAAAACAATCTGGAGTCAGTCTGTGATTATGAAAATGTGTATTAGCAATGACAGTGAAAAAATGTGTTCTCAAATGTAATGTCAACATACCTATGTCACACATCTCAAGTCCATGAGGAATCTAAGCAGATGACACACGTTGGTAACCACACCTGTGAAACCGTAATGGAAATGTACAACTCAGTTACCATATACTGGTTGAAATCGACAGACAGGATAGAGGTAGAAGTGTGAAAGTACTTGTAGTAGGCATGAATGTGTTCTCACCTGTGTGTCACTGGAAATATTGCTGGATAACTGAGTCCCTGTTGTCAATGTATCCTTCCTCTGCTTCCTCCTCATCACTGTCCACAGGCTCCACAGCTGCCACAACACCGTCATCTGGACCATCCTCCTGCAGAAAAGGCACCTGTCGTCGCAGAGCCAGATTGTGAAGCATACAGCAGGCCACGATGATCTGGCACACCTTCCTTGGTGAGTAGAATAGGGAACCACCTGTCATATGGAGGCACCTGAACCTGGCCTTCAGGAGGCCGAAGGTGCGTTCGATCACCCTCCTAGTCCGCCCATGGGCCTCATTGTAGCGTTCCTCTGCCCTGGTCCTGGGATTCCTCACAGGGGTCAGTAGCCATGACAGGTTGGGGTAACCAGAGTCCCCTAATAACCACACCCGGTGCCTCTGGAGTTGACCCATCACATAAGGGATGCTGCTATTCCGCAGGATGTAGGCGTCATGCACTGAGCCAGGGAACATAGCATTTACCTGGGAGATGTACTGGTCTGCCAAACATACCATCTGTACATTCATCGAATGATAACTCTTCCGGTTCCTGTACACCTGTTCACTCCTGTGGGGGGGACCAGAGCTACATGGGTCCCATCAATGGCACCTATGATGTTAGGGATATGTCCAAGGGCATAGAAGTCACCTTTAACTGTAGCCAAATCCTCCACCTGAGGGAAAACGATGTAGCTCTGCATGTGTTTCAGAAGGGCGGACAACACGTTGGAAAACATAGGCTGGGACATCCCTGATGCCATGGCCACTGTTGTTTGAAATGACCCACTTGCATGGAAATGGAGCACTGATAGCACCTGCACTTGAGGGGGGATCCCTGTGGGATGGTGGATTGCTGAGATCAGGTCAGGCTCCAACTGGGTACACAATTCCTGGATTGTGGCACGGTCAAACCTGTAGGTGATGATTAAATGTCGCTCCTCCATTGTCAACAGGTCCACCAGCGGTCGGTACACCGGAGGATTCCGCCATCTCCTCACATGTCCCAGCGGACGGTACCTAGGAAGGACAACAGCGACCACAAAGTCAAACAACTCAGAGGAATGTACCCACAGTCTACACAGAAAACGAAACATAATCCAAAAAGTTGCCTGTCTGTGTGTTGAGTCTAGGCCTAGGTATGTGTGACGCAGTTGAAAATGAAGCCATGTGGGCCCCTGAAATGGCGGCTGCCTGACCTCTAAACTGGGACAATGGGATGTGAGGTAACTGCGCTGGCGTTGTACACTGTCGCGGTAGGCGGACGAAGACCGCGGCGCAATGCTGCATTGGTTGACATTGGACCCTATGGGTCCCAGGAGCCAATGACGAAGTGCGCCGGCGGTGATGATACGCACTGCTGCATACGTCACTGCCGCGAACGTGACCGCCATTTTCTATCTGTTGAAACACTCGATACCTGATCTTCGACAAGAGAGGACCTACACTGCAAGTGCTGCTGTGACCTCGGTCTGGAAGAGACAATGGCTTGTGCGTCTGGGGAAAGGGCCCCTGCCTTCACTGCACAGGAGTTGGAGAACCTCGTGGATGGGGTCCTCCCCCAGTACACGCTACTCTACGGTCCTCCAGACCAACAGGTAAGTACACAGGGAGCATGTTGTATGGGCCATGCCTGTGTGGAGAGGGCTGGTTGTAAGAAGGAAGGGGCCACAGTTCTGCGTGCATGAAGGACTGTGAATGCATGTGCCACATGGCAAGGCTAGGGATGTGGGCCACTCACTTCGACGGTGCTGTTGCTAATGACTTCTCTTCTTCCCCTGTACCTTTCATGTAGGTCAGCCCCCATCAAAAGAAGGATATTTGGCGTGCCATCGCCAAGGACGTCCGGACCCTGGGGGTCCACCACAGATGGAGCACCCACTGCCGGAAAAGATGGGAGGACATTCACAGCTGGAGCAAGAAGACGGCAGAGGCTCAGCTGGGGATGGCCTCCCAACGTCGCACCATGACCCCCCTCATGTTCTGGATCCTGGCGGTGGCCTACCCTGAGTTGGATGGGCGCTTGAGGGCATCACAGCAGACACAAGGGGGTGAGTACAACATCATTCTGCAGACTTTGCACGCAGTGAAGGTGTCTGGGTGGGGGAGGAGGGCTGTGGATTCCCCTAGGACAGGGCGAGTTCCATAGGCTAGGCCCCTCCGTAATGCATGCCATGTGGCACTCCACCCCACCTCTGTAGAGTGCCAAGTACAGGTATACATGCCCCTGTGTCATCTATGTGTGCAGATGTCCACCATAGCCATGTAGGCCATATCCCAGGAACTGCATCTGTAGAGCCCAACAGCGCGGCGTAGTGCAGGGGGCTGCTGTGTCTGCATTGTCCGCCAACGGTAGCGGTAATCCATGCACTCAACCAGTCTTTCTTCTGTTGTCCCCCTCCTTTTTGTGGTCTCCCTGTTCTTGTGTGCATCAGCATCATCAGGTGGAGGTACAGTGGCACCGGAGCACGAGGGAGCTGCATCCCACATGGCCATGGAGGGCCACACCACGGACTCGGAATACACCAGTGTGACGGAGGGTGAGGGGAGCTTCACGGCGGTCACAGGATCTGCAACCAGCGACACGGACTTGTCCTCCGATGGAAGCTCCCTTGTGGTGGCGGCAAAATCTGTGCCCTCCATTTCTACAGGTACAGCCGCCACCCCCCACTACCAGCACCACCATCCCAGCAGCCCCTCAGCCTTCACCCCATGCCCGCTCACCCAGGAGGGTGGGTGGGCATCACCTTCGCCCCAGGCACCTCAGCCCCTGCCCCTGTCACCTCTGCTGCCCTCAGTGAGGAGGCCATTGACCTCTTCAGGTCCCTCACTGTTGGGCAGTATACCATTTTGAATGCCATCCAGGGTGTAGAAAGGGAGTTGCAACACACAAATGCATTCCTAGAGGGCATTCATTCTGGTCAGGCTGCTCTTCATCGAACCCTGCAAACTCTGGCCTCAGCACTGATGGCAGCCATTGTCCCTGTGTTTAACCTCCCCCCTCCAACTTCCTCCACCCAGACCCAATCCCCTGTACCACAGCCTATCCCAAGCACACCATCAGACCAGCATGCACACACGTCAACACACCAGGGAAGCTCAGGCAAACATAAGCACCACACATCCCACAGGCACTCACGCAAGCATCACACACATACAGACACAGCAACATCCACTGCCTCCACTGTGTCCCCCTCCTCGTCGTCACCCTCCTCCCTCCCAGTGTCGTCTACACTCTCACCTGCATGCACTACCACTACAGCCACTAGGTTCCGCACCAGCACACCCCGCTCACCTGCACTCACCACCCCCACTACCATTTACACATCCCCTGTGTCCTCTCCCAGTGTGTCTGTGACGTCCCCTCCCAAAGTACACAAACGCAGGCACACACCCACCCAACAGCCATCCACCTCACGACAGCCTCCAGCCCATGCACCTGCACCCAAAGCCACAAAAGTTACAACTCCTACAACCACCTCCTCTATTCCCAGACCCCCTCCAGCTACCCGTCCCAGTGTTCCTAAGAAACTTTTCCTGAACAAGCTTGACCTCTTTCCCACCACCCCCCCTCCAATTCATAGGTCCCGTACTAGCACCTCAGCCACAAAATCTCCGGGACCAGTGGTGCCTGTTGTTAGAGGTATGTGGAGTGCATCGGGCACCAGGGCAGCCAGTGTGACACGGAGCCACAGAACAGCCAGTCCCCCCCCCTGTGAAGCACCAGAAGTTGGACAGTGCCCAGCGGGAGTGGGGGAAGACTCCAGCCAGCAAACCCGCTCACAAGGGTCCTGGGGGGAGTATCCACTCAGCTGTGACTCCTCCCAAGGTGGGGAAGGGGCAGAAGAAATCGCCAAAGTCTGGGAGGAGCAGCA
The DNA here is from genome assembly GCF_031143425.1 of Pleurodeles waltl. Lineage (NCBI taxonomy): Eukaryota > Metazoa > Chordata > Amphibia > Caudata > Salamandridae > Pleurodeles > Pleurodeles waltl. The sequence continues at coordinate 38,107,673 of NC_090438.1, read as the reverse complement.
CGGCGGAGAAGACCGCCATCATCCCCGCTGCCCAGGAGGCCACCGCCAGCCCCATCGTCACTGGCCAGGAGGCCACCACCAGAGTCAGTGCCCAGGAGGGCAGCCCCATCGTCACTGACCAGGACGCCACCGCCAGAGTCAGTGCCCAGGAGGGCAGCCCCATCGTCACTGGCCAGGAGGCCACCGCCAGAGTCAGTGCCCAGGAGGGCAGCCCCATCGTCAGTGGCCAGGAGGCCACCGCCAGAGTCAGCGCCCAGGAGGGTAGCACGATCGTCACTGGCCAGGAGGCCACCGCCAGCCACAGCCCAGCTGCCCAGGAGGGCCCCGGCAGCCACAGCCCAGCTGCACAATGAAGGACCGCCAGCGCCAGCCCAGCTGGGCAATGAAGGACCGCCACGGCAAGCAACGCTGAACAGGTCCGAACTGCCAACTCAAGCACCGCTGAACAGGGCAAAGACCTCCATGGCAAGCACCGCTGAACAGGGCAAGCACCGCTGAACAGGGCAAAGACCGATGAAAAGGTCAGAAACTGCCAACTCAAGCACCGCTGAACAGGGCAAAGACCGCCATGGCAAGCACCGCTGAACAGCGCAAGCACCGCTGAACAGGGCAAAGACCGTTGAACAGGGCAAGGACCGCCAACTCCAGCACCACTAGCCCATGATCGGCAGGGGCAGTGACGCAACTGGGACCGTCACGGGGAGAGTGATGCACTCTGGGCACCAGTCCCCCTCCAGAACCAGTGGAGACTGTTATCCACTTGAGAGACTGTGGCTTTGACCTCCCCAGAATGTTACAGTGGGCACCCCACCCACTGTAGAGACTTGAGAGACTGTGGCTTTGCACTCCCCAGGATGGTACAGTGGGCAACCAACCCACTGTAGAGACTTGAGAGACTGTGGCTTTGCACTCCCCAGGATGGTACAGTGGGCAAACCACCCACTGTAGAGACTTGAGAGACTGTGGCTTTGCACTCCCCAGGATGGTACAGTGGGCAACCCACCCACTGTAGAGACTTGAGAGACTGTGGCTTTGCCTTCCCCAGGATACATCAATGGGCATGGAGCCCCGTCGTGGATCTGGCGTGGTGCACTCATCCGGCTGAGGTGCCCCCCCCTTCCCTTCCCCCTGAGGTGCCTGTTGTATTTCTATCTGATGCCCCGGCAGTGTTCTCTCCGTTTTGATGCATTTTGGGCCCAGTGGTCCACGGACAATGAATGGTGCATTACCTGCACTACTAATCGTGATGTATATTTTGTTGAATGTGTAATTATATCTGTATATATTTGCTTCCTGTATTTTGATATATTACAATGGTTGAACTCATTTCCTTTAGTGTTTGCATTCTTCCGGGGGGGGTTGGGGGTTGTTACTGTAATGTTTGGATATGCATTGGTGTGTGTGTTGTAGTGGGTGAGGGTCGGGGTGGGGGTGGGGGTGTTGCGTGTGTGTGTCCCTGACTTTTGCCTCCCCCTCCCCTATGTCGTAGGTGCAGTACTCACCGTTGTCTTCGCCGCCGGCGTTGATGATGGTCGTATAGGAGCAGGAAGACTATCGCAGGAAGAATTTGGAGTTCCGGTTCCATGGTGACCCTCTTCCTCGTGGAGTGTGTAGAGGTGAGCGTTTTCCCTTTGAAATGGCTGTTTCCGCTGTGTTTTTATCCGCGGTGAATCCGCCCCGGAATAGGTGGCGGATTGGTAGGTTGTGATACTGTGGGCGGTACATTGTCTCCCGCCTGTCTGTTGTCGGTGACCGCCAAGCTGTTTGTCTGTACCGCCATGGCGGTCGGAGTGTTAAAGTGGCTGTCTTTGGTGGCGGTTTCCGCCACGGTCGTAATTCCCATTTTTTTACCGCCGGCCTGTTGGCGGTCTTACCGCCGCTTTAACACCGTCCGCCAGGGATGTAATGACCACCTAAATCTCAGTAAAGCACTTAGAAACACAATAGCTCCAACTGGGGCTATCATGACATCATTGAAGGAGTTGTGCCACAGCGTAGTAGTACCACAAGTTGTGCCTGCCATGCACCCTGTATAAATAAACAAACAACTATTGCAATACAGCATTGCATCTTGACAAAAATACGCTTAAGCTGATTGCAACCCGATAAACTATACAAAGCAATCAGAACTCCAACAGCCAATCCTGTGGGCAGTGGTGTAACAAAGGCCCCTTCAGCCCCAGGGCGAGCTCCAGGGGCCCCCTCAGCACAGTACCCTGGCCTGAGAGCTGCTGAGTGGCTCCAGAGGTTGGGGGGGCACCTCCATGTACTGTGCAGGGGGGTGGGGTCTCACGTTTCCTCACACACTGGCTTTAAGTGTTTACTAAATCCCAGCCTAGTTGGTTCAGCTGCAGTTGCCATCTTAAAGAGTGTGTACCATAATCCCCGCTACAATCCATAGCTTGTTTAATGCCATGCGCAAATACTTCAGAACTTGAATCTGAGTCAGTTTCACCCCACTCTGATGAAGACAAACCTCCCCCATAAAGGTATCCCTCAAGGACAAAAGCACATGCATACTCCCACTGGGAGCACACCTCCTCACCACTGCTCCCATGTACTTGGTCTGTTTTTAATTTCTATAGCCACATCATTCCTGACCCTGTTCCGGCATTCACCAGCATCAATTTTCTGCAAGCCGATCTTAATAAATCCACCTAACAACTCGATATTCGGAACGTTCCAAAAAACAACCAGATCACATATAATTAGGGTTCCTGGTTTTACTGTAATTATTCTTTTAACATTTCCGTCTGTACGTTTCCATATTTATTTTTGGGCTATTTTATATGTATTTATCCATATTTACTTTCTGTTTTCAGAATAAATAGAGTTGTAAAATGCCATATTTCCACATTTATTTAATTCTTAGATGTGCACTCATACGTGGATGCCTGTCACGTTTTAGCAAATTAAGCAGCTACAAATAATGAAACAATAAGCCCTCAGGCGCATATTAGCGTAATACTACAAATGTATGTTAACATATTCCTGTTCTTAAGTAATTATCATCCTGTTTTTAACTCCCCATGCTCCCTGCCATTGCAGCGTTTGCCTGGAATTCATGAAAGAAAGAAGGGGGAGTATCTCACAAGAAGCACACATTTCAGTATGTTTCCACTTTTAAAACAAATTGTTTTCTGTCTGTCATTATCTGTAAAAATCAGTAAAAACAGAAAACTGCAAGCCTGATATATAATTCAAATACTGTAGTTTCTCAACTTAAGAAGCACATCTCTTGTAAACAACCAACCAGCCTTCTCAAAATGGCGCCCATTGCAGGCCTTCTCCTGTTATCCACACTACCTTCCTCTCTGGATTTACTGGCAAGATGCACCAGCGAAGCTTGCACCTTCCTCAAATCCCGTTTCCTGCACCGTTTTCCTAATATTGTCAGGTGGGAATGGCAACTTCCGTCTTCACCATATCTAACTCCACCCCCAAAAAAGTGAGTAACGTGGAGGGGTCCTCTGCTCTCTCTGGGGTCCAGGGTACCGAAAGGTCCTGCATTGCTTGTGAAAACCTTGCAGTGCTCTGCCACATTCACCAGAGATCCTTCTGCTCACAAAATGAAAATCTTTTATCTAAATGGATGAAAACTCAGCATCAACACCACAACTCCTGACCAGAGCACTGGCATTGTCCACAGATACCGCCACAGCCGCAACCGCCGCAGTGGAGGCCACTCCTTCTCGTACATTGCCACCAAGACCTGGAGCAACCTGCACCTCCATTTCATTTCGCCCTGTAGGATTTCAGACAACACCTCAAGACCTGGTTTTTTGACTGAGTCGTCACACCCTCAGTACCCAGATACCCCTGGGGGTAATAGTGCTGCACCATGCTTGTTGATTGATTGATTGCTTGATTGATACTAGGCCTGTGCGGGGAGCTCTGCTCTGCTGGTGGAGCTAACAGATTTTTTGAAACTCCGCACTCTGCTTGGAGTATGCAGTTATCCAAAAAACTCTGCTATCCCTGCAAGCGGAGCGCAGCTCACCCGGTGGGCACTGCAGCCCAGCAGACAGTCTGTGCTTGCACTGTGCAGCCCAGACCTGGGCTGTAGCCAGCAACAGAGCAGAAGCCAGAGGGAGGCAGCCACTGAAGACTCGTCGCCGCCGGACGACGAGGAGAGGAGGACCCCTGGGCAGACCCAGGCAAGTCCTCCTCTCTGATTCTTATTGGTGTTTGTGCACAGTGGTGCACAAACAAGGACTGAAACAGCAGCTTTTGGTGTCTACACCCTCCTGAATGCACCCGATCTCGAAGGCGCTAAGCAGAGTCGTGCCTGGCTGACCAGGCCCGTTCCTGCTTAGCGCTTCCAAGATCGGCACATTCAGGAGGACTCCGCGGGTCATGGAACTCTACCTAGGTGGAATTTCACTGAGTTTGTTTTCAACTCCACAGAATTCCACAGTGCCGACTCCATTTACTCCGCCCAGACCTAATTGATACATACTTCACAGTTGCATCCTCAAAGGCAGTGACATCATTGGAAGACAGACTGTTAGCCCACGATAAATTGTGTGGAATCCAAAATTCTCCTTTCTGCTCCATAGGAACTATTTTAAGGTGTGAAATCATCAAGTCCCTTACTGGCCATAAATCAAGAGAGATGACAACCCTACCTGCCTGCACTTGTTTGCCCAGTTTCTCTCTCACCACCAACTTATTGTGTTTGGCAGATTTTAAGTTCTCTGCCCACAGCTTCACCCATGTCACTGATACGTCGACCTAAGGCTAGTTTTCAAACCCCACTCAAGTATCATAGCATCTTCCAGTATGATAAACTAGCAACACATTGGAGTCCTCGGTCCCTACCCTGTGGCCTGGGGGCTGGAGTAGGACGTGTCAAAGGCACTGAACCAAGTGATGCTTCCTGCAGCAGTTTGAGCAATCATGCCTAAACTGGCATTGCTGACATGTATCGCCGCCTCTGCTGCAACGATCCTCTCCCAACACTTCCTGCCCCATCCCAGGTAGGACGCCTTTCAAAGGACGTATAGGGAGTAGGTAGACCTCTGGCTGTGTTAACCATGGGACTGGCCTCGTCCAACGTCCACTAGAACCATAATTCACTGTCCACCTCTCCCCAGTGCTTGTTGTATTTAGTGCCAACCTAGCTGTGAACTCCTGACTGTACCAGACCCATGGCACTCCTCCTTACCCCTGCTGGTCTCTCTGTACCATGTCCATGTACTTGAACAATTCAATGCATCATTCCAGGTGGCATTTGCAGGACACACCATCATGGATCAAAAAGGCTGACATCCACTTTTCTATACTCAAGCCCCCTTGACCTTGTTGCCAATTCCCACACATCCTCCTTAGAACCTTCCTTGGCCTGAATCTCACAATGAAGCAACTTGAAAACATCCACAAACTCTCCCATACATATTGTATCTTTGTGTTTGTGATAAGTGCGACCCCAAAGGCATCTACTACCCATAAAAGGCAACTTCTTTTTCGAGTCACCAACTTTGTCACCTCATTTTAGTCCGACCCCAGACTTTTCCAAAACCTCAGCTTTAGTCAGGACCTCACCCCCCTCAGCTTCAGTATCCTTGATGGCTCAGCTACCCTGCTAGCCATCCTGCTACCCCTACCAGCCATTATACCACCAACAGCTTCCTCCCCCTCCCCCTACCAATCACCAGTGCTTGGAATGGAAGTATGGAAGTGCTGCTACTCCCTAGCCACAGTACTTGATTGCTACTGAGAAGGGCTGGTACTCTCCAATTAAATGTACTGCTGCAGTGCAGAGAAGTGCGGGGACTCTCCCATTAAATGTACTGCCACAGTGCAGAGAAGTGCATGTACTCTCCCATTAAATGTACTGCCACAGTGCGGAGAAGTGCAGATACTCTCCCATTAAATGTACTGCCACAGTGCGGAGAAGTGCAGATACTCTCCCATTAAATTAATTACAGCAGTGCTGAGAAGTGCTGGTACTCCCCCATTAAATGTACTGCTGCAGTGCTGAGAAGTGTAAGTACTCTTCCATTAGATGTATTACACAGTGCTGAGAGGTGCAGTTACTCTCTCATTCAATGTATTTCAGGAGTGCTGAGAAGTGCAGGTACTCTCCCATTAAATGGATTGCAGCAGTGCTGAGAAGTGCAGGTACTCTCCCATCAAATGGATTGCAGCAGTGCTGAGAAGTACCCGACTCTCCCATTAGCTGGATTGCAGCACTGCTAAGAAGTGCTGGTACTCTCCTATTAAATGCATTAAAGCAGTGCTGAGAAGTGCTAGTACTCTCCCATTAAATGTACTGCTGCAGTGCTGAGAATTGCTGGTACTCTCCCATTAAATCCATTACAGCAGTGCTGAGAAGTGCTGGTACTCTCCCATTAAATGTATTGCAGCAGTGCTGAGAAGTGCTGGTACTCTTCCATTAAATGTATTGCAGCAGTGCTGAGAAGTGCTGGGACTCTCCCATTAAATGTACTGCTGCAGTGCTGAGAAGTGCTGGTACTCTCCATTTAAATGTATTGCAGCAGTGCTGAGAAGGCAGGTTCATTCCCATTAAATGCATTGCAGCAGTGCTGAGAAGTGTCGGTACTCTCCCATTAAATGCATTACAGCAGTGCTGAGAAGTGCTGGTACTCTCCCATTAAATGTACTGCTGCAGTGCTGAGAAGTGCTAGTACTCTCCCATAAAATGTACTGCTGCAGTGCTGAGAAGTGCAGGTACTCTCCCATTAGATGTATTGCAGCAGTGCTGACAAGTACTAGTACTCTCCCATTAACTGTATTGCTGTAGTGCTGAGAAGGGCAGATGCTCTCCCATTAGATGTATTGCAGCAGTGCTGAGCAGTGCAGGTACTCTCCCATTAAATGCATTGCAGCAGTGCTGAGAAGGGCAGATACTCTCCCATTAGATCTATTGTAGCAGTGCTGAGAAGTGCAGGTACTCTCTCATTCAATGTAGTGCAGCAGTGCTGAGAAATACAGATACTCTCCCATTAGACGCATTGAAGCAGTGCTGAGAAGTGCAGGTACTCTCCCATTAAATGTATTGCAGCAGTGCTGAGAAGTGCTCAACTCTCCCATTAACTGTACTGCAGCAGTGCTGAGAGGTGCAGGTACTCTCCCTTTCAAATTAAACAAGTGCAGGTACTCAGTACCGGACAGTACCTGCCCATTTAAAGCACTACCTATGACCCTCAGTAACTTCCCCTGCTGCTCCCAATCAGCTTACCCCCCAGGGGCCTGTGCCACCCACCTGAAATCCTGGGGGGGGAGGGAAACCAAGTCACCTTCGACTGCCCCCGGATCCTATAGTGCCAGGTCCTTGTCCTAGCCGTGCCCTGCACTCCACCCATCCTTACATTCACTCTCTCCTCCTTAGCTCACCTCATCACTTCTGTTCTCCCCTCGGTACTCTTTCCTCTTCCCCCTCTCTCTGCTCTATAACTCCCTCTTCTTCCCCTGTCTCTCCTATCCATCCTCTAACACCCTGCCCTGCTAGCTTTCTCTCTCCCATCTCTTCAGTTCACCTACTCCTTCCCTCCCCAGTCCATCTGGTACCACTCCCCCATCCAGCTTGCCCTATAGCCCTCTATACTTCCTTGTAACTCACCCCCCTGCCCCTCTCTCTCTCCCCCATCTACTTTAACTCTCTGTTCCTCTTCACTCCTACACAGTTCACTTCTCTTCTGCCCTTCCCCCTCACTCTGCCCTATAACTCATCTCTTCTTCCTATCCAGTCTGTATCTCTCCATCCCTTCTAAGTCTCGCTTTCCCTCTCTCTCGCTCCTCTATAAGCAGTGCCACTGGAATTATGCGATAGGTAAGGACCAAATTATGCGGCAGAGTTGACTAAGTCATTCATGTGTCAAGAAAAGGCAAATTATGTATGGAAACATTGCAATTTTTGTGGCAGTATTGCAGCATTATTTTGTGGATTGCATTGTCTGGTCAAAGGTTCCACTTCATTAGTAACAGTTTAATCCTCAAATACACAACTGCAAAGCGAGCAGTCAACATTCGCAAAGCGCCTCCCACTGCATAGTAACACTTCTTGCTGAATTTTCTGTAACTTTAGATCCGTTTGAGCTAGAAACATTTTCATGGTAAAATCTGCAAATGATGCAGCAGATGAGGGAATAAGTGACAAGTGCAGCAAATCCATGATTCTGCGGAGAACTCTGTGGCTGCAGAACCGCATAATTCCAGTGGCCCTGGTTATATGTCACCTCTTCTCGGTTCCTCCACGTTGCTTCTTTCCGCCTTTCTTAGAATTATGACAAATCACTCCTTCCTCTCCCCTTTCCATCCTGTATTACTCTGCTTCTTCTAACACCCTCTTTGCCCCTCTTTCCTCTGTCGCTCACTCCTTGCCCTAAGTTCCTCTGAGTTCCTTCTCTCCCCTCCTCATTAGCTCACCTCTTCTCCTCAGTTCCTCGCTCTACTGTCTTTCCTTCCCTCTCTCTCCTCTGTAGTTCACCTCTTCTCCTCAGTTCCTCGCTCTTCCTTCTTCTTCTCAGTTCCTCGTCCTTCCTTCTTCTTCTCAGCTCCTTGAATTCCCTCTTTTCTTCAGTTCCTCCTCCTTCCTTCTTCTCCTCAGTTCCTCCTCCTTCCTTCTTCTCCTCAGCTCCTCGTCCTTCCCTCTTCTCCTCAGTTCCTTGCTCTTCCTTCTTCTTCCCAGTTCCTCGCCCTTCCTTCTTCTTCTCCGTTCCTCGTCCTTCGCTGTTCTCTTCAGTTCCTCCTCCTTCCTTCTTCTCCTCACTTTCTCATCCTTCCCTCTTCTCTTCAGTTCCTCGTCCTTCCTTCATCTCCTCAGTTCCTTGTCCTTCCCTCTTCTAATCGTCCTTTCTTCTGCTCCTCAGTTCCTCGTCCTTCCCTCTTCTTCTCAGCTCCTCGTCCTTCCCTCTTCTCAGTTCCTCACCCTTCCTTCTTCTCCTCAGTTCCTCGCCCTGCCTTCTTCTCCACAATTCCTTGCCTGTCCTTCTTCTCCTCCTCCTTCCCTCTTCTCATCAGAAGCTCGTCCTTCACTCTTCTCCTCAGTTCCTCACCCTTCCTTCTTCTCCTCAGTTTCTCTCCCTTCCTTCTTCTCCTCAGTTCCTCACCCTTCCTTCTTCTCCTCAGTTCCTCTCCTTTCCTTCTTCTCCTCAGTTCCTCGCCCTTCCTTCTTCTCCAGAGTTCCTCACCCTTCCTTCTTCTCCTTCTCCTTCCCTATTCTCCTCATTTCCTCGTCCTTCCCTCTTCTCCTCCTCCTTTCCTCTTCTCCTCAGTTCCTCGTCCTTCGCTCTTCTCCTCAGTTCCTCACTCTTCCCCTCTCTGTCTCCTCTGTAGTTCACCTCTTCTCCTCAGCTCCTCGTCCTTCCTTCTTCTCCTCCTCCTTCCCTCTTCTCCTCAGTTCCTCGTCCTTCCCTCTTCTCCTCAGTTCCTCACTCTTCCCTCTTCCCCTCTCTGTAGTTCACCTCTTCTCCTCAGCTCCTAGCTCCTTCCTTCTTTTCCTCCTTCTTCCCTCTTCTCCTCAATTCCTCGCTCTTACTTCTTCTCCTCAGTTCCTCATCCTTCCCTCTTCTCCTCAGTTCCTCCTCCTTCCTTTTTCTCCTCAGCTCCTTGTCCTTCCCTCTTCTCCTCAGTTCCTTGCTCTTCCTTCTTCTCCTCAGTTCCTCGCCCTTCCTTCTTCTCCTCCTCCTTCCCTCTTCTCCTCAGTTCCTCGTCCTTCGCTCTTCTCCTCAGTTCCTCGCCCTTCCTTCTTCTCCTCAGTCCCTCGTCCTTCCTTCTTCTCCTCAGTCCCTCACCCTCCCCTCTTCTCCTCAGCTCCTCATCCTTCCCTCTTCTCCTCAGTTCCTCTTCCTTCCCTCTTCTCCTCAGCTCCTCGTCCTTCCATTTTCCCAGCTCTCACTCTCCTCTGTAGTTCACTCTTCTTCTCAGTTCCTTGTCCTTCCCTCTTCCCTGCTCTCTCTCTCCTCTGTAGTTCAGCTTTTCTCCTTAGTTCCTCGTCCTCCCATCTTCTCCTCAGTTTCTTGCTCTTACTTCTTCTCCTCCGTTCCTCGTCCTTCCCTCTTCTCCTGCGTTCCTCATCCTTCCCTCGTCTCCTAACTTCCTCGCCCTTCCTTCATCTCCTCAGTTCCTCGCACCTTCCTTCTTCTCAGTTCCTCGCCCTTCCTTCTTCTCCTCCTCCTCCCTCTTCTCCTCAGTTCCTCATCCTTCGCTCTTCTCCTCAGCTCCTCGCCCTTCCTTCTTCTCCTCAGTCCCTTGCCCTTCCCTCTTCTCCTCAGTCCCTCACCCTCCCCTCTTCTCCTCAGCTCCTCGTCCTTCCCTCTTCTCCTCAGTTCCTCGTCCTTCCCTCTTCTCCTCAGCTCCTCGTCCTTCCCTCTTCTCCTCAGTTCCTTGCCCTTCCTTCTTCTCCTCAGTTCCTCGTCCTTCACTCTTCTCCTCAGCTCCTCGTCCTTCCCTCTTCTCCTCAGCTCCTCACCCTTCCCTCTTCTCCTCAGTTCCTCGTCCTTCCTTCTTCTCCTCAGTCCCTCGCCCTTCCCTTTTCCCAGCTCTCTCTCCTCCGTAGTTCACTCTTCTTCTCAGTTCCTCGTCCTTCCCTCTTCCTCGCTCTCTCTCTCCTTTGTAGTTCAGCTCTTCTCCTCTGTTCCTCGTCCTTCCATCTTCTCCTCAGTTCCTCTTCCTTCAATCTTCTCCTCAGCTCCTCGTCCTTCCCTCTTCTCCTCAGCTCCTCGTCCTTCCCTCTTCTCCTCAGTTTCTCGTCCTTCCTTCTTCTCCTCAGTCCCTCGCCCTTCCCTTTTCACAGCTCTCACTCTCCTCTGTGGTTCACTCTTCTCAGTTCCTCGTCCTTCCCTCTTCCCCGCTCTCTTTCTCTCCTCTGTAGTTCAGCTCTTCTCCTCAGTTCCACACCCTTCCTTCTTCTCTTCAGCTCCTCGCCCTTCCCTCTTCTCCTCAGTTCCTCACCCTTCCTTCTTCTCCTCCTCCTTCCCTCTTCTCCTCAGTCCTCGTCCTTCCCTCTTCTCCTGAGTTCCTCGTCCTTCCTTCTTCTCCTCAGTTACTCGCCCTTCCTTCTTCTCCTCCTCATTCCCTCTTCTTCTCAGTTCCTGCCCTTCCTTCTTCTCCTCAGTCCCTTGCCCTTTCCTCTTCTCCTCAGTCCCGCACCCTCCCCTCTTCGCCTCAGTTCCTCGTCGTTCCCGCTTCTCTTCAGTTCCTCATCCTTCCTTCTTCTCCTACTCCTTCCCTCTTCTCCTGAGTTCCTTGCCCTTCCTTCTTCTCCTCAGACCCTCGCTCTTCCCTCTTCTCCTCAATCCCTCACCCTCCCCTCTTCTCCTCAGTTCCCCGCCCTTCCTTCTTCTCCTCCTTCTTCCCTCTTCTCCTCAGCTCCTCGTCCTTCCCTCTTCTCCTCAGTTCCTCGTCCTTCCCTCTTTTCCTCAGTTCCTCGTCCTTCCCTCTTTTCCTCAGTTCCTCGTTCTTCCCTCTTCTCCTCAGCTCCACGTCCTTCCCTCTTCTCAGTTCCTGGTCCTTCCCTCTTCTCCTTAGCTCCTCGTCCTTCCCTCTTCTCCTCAGTTCCTCGTCCTTCCCTCTTCTCCTCAGCTCCTCGTCCTTCCCTTTTCTCCTCAGTTCCTCTTCCTTCCTTCTTCAACTCAGTTCCTCGTTCTTCCCTCTTCTCCTCAGCTCCTCCTTCCCTCTTCTACTCAGCTCCTCGTCCTTCCTTCTTCTCCTCAGTTCCTCTTCCTTCTTTCACCTCAGTTCCTCGTCCTTCCCTCTTCTCCTCAGTTCCTCCTCCTTCCCTCTTCACCTCAGTTCATCGTCCTTCCCTCTTCTCCTCAGCTCCTCGTCCTTCCCTCTTCTCCTTAGTGAAGTGAGGATCTTCTCCTCAGTTCCTTGCCCTTCCTTCGTCTCCTCAGCACCTCGTCCTTCCCTCTCCTCCTCAGTTCCTCGTCCTTACCTCTTCTCCTCAGTCCCTCGCCCTTCCCTCTTCCCCTCGGTTCCTCCCTCTCCGCTCTCTCTGCTCTATAACTTGTCTCTTCCCTCTCACTCTCTCTCCTCTCCATCCTCTATCCCTCCCTCCACCTCCCCCCCCTTTAATATAGCCGTCCAGGTTTGCTCCTGTCATGTCTCATTAGTGGGGTTTGTTTTGCTCTCCCTGCGCCTCTGGTTCTTGAGTCGGGGGCCCCACCGCTCGCCCCTCGGAGGCAGTGTGACATTTGGGCTCCGGGGTGAGGCGGCTGCCAGCGCCGCGAGCTGACACCTTCCCTACGGCGAGCAGGCGCTTGAAAAAATTCAATTTCAGGCAAATTGGTCCTTATCACGGCAAGAGAGATGGGTTGTGCAATAAATAATTCATTATAATTATTTTGTCCTGAAGAGAGAGGCAAGCATGAATGAGCAAGGAAGGGGGAATGAAGAAATGGTGGGGGCAAATGCGAGGGGTGGGGGCGGTGTGAGGTGAGGGGGCTGATAGCGACGGTGTGTGAGAGGAAAACAGATCCAGGGACAAGTGTGTGTGAGAGAGAGCGAGAGCCTGCATATGTTGTTCATGTGATGGTTGGATGTAGCGTGCATAGTGTGTGAGTATGGGGTACGCATCTGTCTCTGGTATGCATGTCTATGTGTGTCTTTGTGGTGTATGAATATGGTGTCTTTATAGGAGTATGGTGCACCTGTGTGTGTGTATATGGTGGATGAATGTAGCATGTGTGGTTTGTGAGTATGGTATGCATGTCTGAGGTACACAAGTGTGGTGTGCGTGTGTGATGTCAGTGTACGAGTATAGTGTGTACATGGACGAATATAGCATGTGTGGTGTGTCAGATAGGTGCGTCTGTGGTATCCAAGTGTGGTGCACATGTGAGTTCATGTGTGTCTGTGAGTTAAGAATGTGGTGTCTGTATACAGTGAGGGTACCTGTGTATGTTTAAATGATGGATGAATGGACTGTGTGTGGTATGTGAGTATGGTGTGAGGGGCGGGCGGTGAGCTCCGCTCCGATGGCGGAGCTAACATAGTTTTTGCCACTTGGCGCTCTGCTTGGAGTGCGGAGTTCGACCAAAAACTCCACAGGCAGCGGAGCGGAGCTCACCATGTGCGCACTGCAGCCCAGTTATGGGCCACACAGCGCGAGCACAGGCAGTCTGCGCTTGCGCTGTGTGGCCGATAACTGGGCTGCAGTGCGCACTCTGCCCGATATAAGTGGCATTGATCTGCTGCCGACACGTCAGCTCTGGATCCAGGTCTTCCTCAGCCAGCGGCCTGGGGATAGAGGGCAGAGGGAGGCAGAGAGCCCGGCCGCTGAAAACGAGGACCCTGGGAGGACCCAGTTAAGTCCCCGTTTTTTTTGTGCTGTGCACACTGGTGCACAAGAGGGTTGTAACTGCAGCTTTCGCTGCCTACGGCCCTGGCCTGAATGCGCCTGATCTCGCAATCGGTAAGCAGGGTCGGGCCTGGTGTGAGAAAGTAGCCTCTTTCTAGCCTTGTTACCCCCACTTTTGGCCTGTTTGTGAGTGTATGTCAGAGTGTTTTCACTGTCTCACTGGGATCCTGCTAGCCAGGGCCCAGTGCTCATAGTGAAAACCCTATGTTTTCAGTATGTTTGTTGTGTGTCACTGGGACCCTGCTAGCCAGGACCCCAGTGCTCATAAGTTTGTGGCCTATATGTATGTGTTCCCTGTGTGGTGCCTAACTGTCTCACTGAGGCTCTGCTAACCAGAACCTCAGTGGTTATGCTCTCTCTTTACAAATTGTCACTAACAGGCTAGAGACCAATTTCACCAATTTACATTGGCATACTGGAACACCCTTATAATTCCCTAGTATATGGTACTGAGGTACCCAGGGTATTGGGGTTCCAGGAGATCCCTATGGGCTGCAGCATTTCTTTTGCCACCCATAGGGAGCTCTGACAATTCTTACACAGGCCTGCCACTGCAGCCTGAGTGAAATAACGTCCACGTTATTTCACAGCCATTTACCACTGCACTTAAGTAACTTATAAGTCACCTATATGTCTAACCTTTACCTGGTAAAGGTTGGGTGCTAAGTTACTTAGTGTGTGGGCACCCTGGCACTAGACAAGGTGCCCCCACATTGTTCAGGGCAAATTTCCCGGACTTTGTGAGTGCTGGGACACCATTACACGTGTGTACTATACATAGGTCACTACCTATGTATAGCTTCACAATGGTAAATCCGAACATGGCCATGTAACATGTCTAAGATCATGGAATTGCCCCCCCAATGCCATCCTGGCATTGGTGAGACAATCCCATGATCTCCCGGGTCTCTAGCATAGACCCGGGTACTGCCAAACTGACTTTCCCGGGGTTTCACTGCAGCTGCTGCTGCTGCCAACCCCTCAGACAGGTTTCTGCCCTCCTGGGGTCCAGCCAGGCTTGGCCCAGGAAGGCAGAACAAAGGACTTCTTCAGAGAGAGGGTGTTACACCCTCTCCCTTTGGAAAAAGGTGTCAGGGCTGGGGAGGAGAAGCCTCCCCCAGCCTCTGGAAATGCTTTGATGGGCACAGATGGTGCCCATCTCTGCATTCGCCAGTCTACACAGGTTCAGGGATCCCCCAGCCCTGCTCTGGCGCGAAACTGGACAAAGGAAAGGGGAGTGACCACTCCCCTGACCTGCACCTCCCCTGGGAGGTGCCCAGAGCTCCTCCAGTGTGCTCCAGACCTCTGCCATCTTGGAAACAGAGGTGCTGCTGGCACACTGGACTGCTCTGAGTGGCCAGGGCCAGCAGGTGACGTCAGAGACTCCTTCTGATAGGCTCTTACCTGTGTTGCTAGCCTATCCTCCTTCCTAGGTAGCCAAACCTCCTTTTCTGGCTATTTAGGGTCTCTGCATTGGGAAATTCTTTAGTTAACGAATGCAAGAGCTCATCAGAGTTCCTCTGCATCTCTCTCTTCACCTTCTGCCAAGGAATCGACTGCTGACCGCGCTGGAAGCCTGCAAAACCGCAACAAAGTAGCAAAGACGACTACTGCAACCTTGTATCGCTGATCCTGCCGCCTTCTCGACTGTTTTCCTGGTGGTGCATGCTGTGGGGGTAGTCTGCCTCCTCTCTGCACTAGAAGCTCCGAAGAAATCTCCCGTGGGTCGACTGAATCTTCCCCCTGCAACCGCAGGCGCCAAAAGACTGCATCACCGGTCCTCTGGGTCCCCTCTCAGCATGACGAGCGTGGTCCCTGGAACTCAGCAACTCTGTCCAATTGACTCCCACAGTCCAGTGACTCTTCAATCCAAGTTTGGTGGAGGTAAGTCCTTGCCTCCCCACGCCAGACTGCATTGCTGGGTACCTCGTGATTTGCAGCTGCTCCGGCTCCTGTGCACTCTTCCAGGATTTCCTTTGTGCACAGCCAAGCCTGGGACCCTGACACTCTAACCTGCAGTGCATGACCTCCTGAATTGTCCTCCGGCGTCGTGGGACCTTCCTTTGTGACTTCGGGTGAGCTCCAGTTCACTCTTCTTCGTAGTGCCTGTTCCGGCACTTCTGCGGGTGCTGCCTGCTTCTGAGTGGGCTCTTTGTCTTGCTGCGCGTCCCCTCTGTCTCCTCATGCAATTGGCGACATCCTGGTCCCTCCTGGGCCACAGCAGCATCCAAAAACCCTAACCGCAACCCTTCCAGCTAGCAAGGCTTGTTTGCGGTCTTTCTGCACGGAAACACCTCTGCAAGCTTCTTCACAACGTGGGACATCCATCCTCCAAAGGGGAAGTTTCTAGCCCTCTTCGTTCTTGCAGAATCCACAGCTTCTACCATCCTGTGGCAGCTTCTTTGCACCCACAGCTGGCATTTCCTGGGCATCTGCCCACTCCCGACTTGAGTGTGACTCTTGGACTTGGTCCCCTTGTTCCACAGGTACTCTCGTCTGGAAATCCATCGTTGTTGCATTGCTGGTGTTGGTCTTCCTTGCAGAATTCCCCTATCACGACTTCTGTGCTCTCTGTGGAACTTAGGTGCACTTTGCACCCACTTTTCAGGGTCTTGGGGTGGGCTATTTTTCTAACCCTCACTGTTTTCTTACAGTCCCAGCGACCCTCTACAAGGTCACATAGGTTTGGGGTCCATTCGCGGTTCGCATTCCACTTCTAGAGTATATGGTTTGTGTTGCCCCTATACCTATGTGCTCCTATTGCAATCTATTGTGACTGTACATTGCTTGCACTATTTTCTATTGCTATTACTGCATATTTTTGTATTTTGTACATATATCTTGTGTATATATATCTTGTGTATATTTGCTATCCTCATACTGAGGGTACTCACTGAGATACTTTGGCATATTGTCATAAAAATAAAGTACCTTTATTTTTAGTATATCTGTGTATTGTGTTTTCTTATGATATTGTGCATATGACACCAGTGGTATAGTGGGAGCTTTGCATGTCTCCTAGTTCAGCCTAAGCTGCTCTGCTAAGCTACCATTTTCTATCAGCCTAAGCTGCTAGACACCTCTTCTACACTAATAAGGGATAACTGGACCTGGTGCAGAGTGTAAGTACCCCTTGGTACCACTACAAACCAGGCCAGCCTCCTACATTGGTTGTGCAGCAGTGGGATAAGTACTTGCAACTACTTACCACTTTGTCATTTTGTACTTTTCATAAGAGAAAAATATACAAAACAAGTTCAGTGTATGTACACCTAACCAAAAAGTTTTGTTTTTCTTATCTTACTCTATTGCTAAGTGCTGAAAAGTACCTCTAAAACTTTCAAAAAGTTCTTAAAAGTTGAAAAAGTTTTTTTTTCTGTTTCCTTAAAAAGTTCTGAAACTTTTTCTTTCTTTTTCTGTCCCTTAAACCTTTTCTATCATGTCTGGTACAGGTCAAACTGTTGATCTGACCAGAGTTGCTTATGATCACCTTAGCTGGAAAGGAGCAAGGAGTCTCTGCATTGAAAGAGGTTTAGGGGTAGGGAAGAATCCCTCAAGAGAACTGTTAGTTAATATGCTCTTTGAACAGGATAAGACCATAGTTGGCACATCTGGTGAGAAATTAGCTGATGGTTCACACTGTGATTCTGGGGTAGCCCCAGTAAAAGTGTTAGAAGGGAACCTTCCCAACCTGCCCCTTAGCAGGCCACCTAGCATGGCTGGTACTAATGTGAGTTCTCATCACAGTAGGAGTCTTACTTCTGTAGGCCAGAATGTTAGAGTGCCATCTGTTAGGGACTGGTCTCCCTCTGTCCATTCACACCATTCTTCTGTGTCAAGGCATGCCCAACCCACCCTCCCTGAAGACAGAATGTTAGAAAGGGAACTCAATAGATTGAGAGTGGAAGAGTCAAGGCTGAAGCTTAAAAAGCAACAGCTGGATCTAGACAGGGAAGCATTTGACTTAGAAAAAGAAAGACAGAGGTTGGGGTTTGGACCCCATGGTGGCAGCAGCAGTTTTACAGATAGTAATCCTGTGAAAGAGCATGATTCTAGGAATCTGCAAAAGATAGTTCCCCCTTATAAGAAGGGGGATGACATTAACAAGTGGTTTGCTGCACTTGAGAGGGCCTGTGTTGTACAGAGGGTCCCTCAAAGGCAGTGGGCTGCTATCCTATGGCTATCTTTCAGTGGAAAGGGTAGGGATAGGCTCCTTACTGTTATGGAAAGTGATGCCAATAATTTTACAGTTCTTAAGAATGCACTCCTAGATGGTTATGGCTTAACCACTGAACAGTACAGGATCAAGTTCAGAGAAACCAAAAAGGAGTCTTCACAAGACTGGGTAGACTTTGTTGACCATTCAGTGAAGGCCTTGGAGGGGTGGTTACATGGCAGTAAAGTTTCTGACTATGAAAGCCTGTATAACTTAATCCTGAGAGAGCACATTCTTAATAATTGTGTGTCTGATTTGTTACACCAATATCTAGTCGACTCAGATCTGACCTCTCCCCAAGAATTGGGAAAGAAGGCAGACAAATGGGTCAGAACAAGAGTGGACAGAAAACTTCATACAGGGGGTGACAAGGATGGCAAGAAGAAGGATGGTAAGTCTTCAGACAAGGGTGGGGACAAATCTAAAAATGAGTCTTCATCAGGCCCACAAAAACACTCTGGTGGGGGCGGTGGGTCCAAATCCTCTTCTAATCAAGTAAAGAAACTATTTAAGGTGATATTTATGTAAAGTAAAAGGCCATTGGACAACTGATGCCAGTTGTCCAAAGAAAAGCACCAAGCCTCCCACTACCACAACCCCTACTGCTACACCTCGTGCCCCTAGTAATAGCAGTGGTGGTGAGAGCAAACCTACTAATAGCCAATCCAAGGGAGTAGCTGGGCTCACTTTTGGTAATTTAGTTGGGGTTGGTCTTGTTAGGGAGACCACAGAGGCTGTGTTAGTCTCTGAGGGTGCCATTGATTTGGCCACCCTGGTTGCTTGTCCCCTTAATATGGATAACTACAAGCAACTTCCCCCAATAAATGGTGTTGAGGTTCAGGCCTACAGGGACACAGGTTCCAGTGTTACCATGGTAATAGAGAAACTGGTACACCATGAACAATACCTACTTGGTCACCAGTACCAAGTGACAGACGCTCATAACAACACTCTTAGCCACCCCATGGCTGTTGTGAATCTCAACTGGGGGGGGGGGGGGGGGTTACTGGTCCAAAGAAAGTTGAGGTTGCCTCAGATTTACCTGTCGACTGTCTACTAGGGAATGATTTAGAGACATCAGCTTGGGCAGAAGTGGAGTTGGAGGCTCATGCAGCAATGCTGGGCATTCCTGGGCATATTTTTGCTTTAACCAGGGCTCAGGCCAAAAAGCAAAAAGGACAGGGTGATTTGGATCCTGCAACAATGGACCAAGTGCTCCCTAAAGCTAGGGTTAGTAAGGGTAAATCTCTACCCACTATCCCTCCCTCTACAGATGATTCAACTTCTGAGGAAGAAGAATTTCCCCCCCGTGCAGAACCTTCACCAGAGGAGCTGGAAGCAGACACTGCTGAGCTTTTGGGTGGAGGGGGCCTGCCAGGGAGGAGCTGAGTGTGGCACAGCAAACCTGTCCCACATTAGAGGGTCTAAGACAGCAAGCTGTCAAACAGCAAAATGGGCATGTCAGTGACTCACATAGAGTTTACTGGGCAGACAACCTCTTGTATACAGAGGCCAGGGACCCAAAACCTGGAGCAGCCAGGAGATTGGTCATTCCCCTGCAATACAGAGAGTTCCTCCTAACTCTGGCACACGACATTCCCTTGGCTGGACATTTAGGGCAAATTAAAACATTGGAAAGGCTTGTCCCCCTGTTTCATTGGCCTAGGATGTCAGAGGACACAAAAGACTTTTGTAAGTCCTGTGTGTCCTGCCAAGCCAGTGGCAAGACTGGTGGCACACCAAAGGCTCCCCTTATTCCACTGCCTGTGGTTGGGGTTCCCTTTGAAAGATTAGGGGTTGACATAGTTGGCCCCCTTGACCCTCCTACTGCTTCAGGCAATAGGTGTATCTTGGTTTCCTCTAAGGACCACTACAGCACCTGCAGTGGCAAAAGCCCTCCTGGGAATCTTTTCCAGGGTGGGTTTCCCAAAAGAGGTGGTATCAGACAGGGGTAGCAACTTTATGTCTGCATACTTGAAGGCCATGTGGAAGGAATGTGGTGTAACATACAAATTCACCACACCTTATCATCCACAAACAAATGGACTGGTAGAGAGGTTTAATAAAACTCTCAAAGGAATGATAATGGGACTCCCTGAAAAACTCAGGAGGAGATGGGATGTCCTGTTACCTTGCCTCCTCTTTGCTTACAGGGAGGTACCCCAGAAAGGAGTGGGCTTCAGCTCCTTTGAACACCCATTTGGGCACCCTGTAAGAGGTCCTCTAACACTTGTGAAGGAGGGTTGGGAACAACCTTTAAAAGCTCCTAAGCAAGACATAGTGGACTATGTACTTGGCCTAAGATCCAGAATGGCTGAGTACATGAAAAAGGCCAGTAAAAACCTTCAGGCCAGCCAAGAGCTCCAAAAGCAATGGCATGACCAGAAGGCTGTTCTGATTCAGTACCAACCAGGACAGAAGGTGGGGGTCTTGTAGCCTGTGGCCCCAAGAGCACTCCAAGACAAATGGGATGGACCCC